>NC_061797.1:52190781-52808112 GCF_021462225.1 Girardinichthys multiradiatus
ACCATACTTTCACCTAGAAACACAGTTTGACTTTCAGTTTGTAGAAAAATCCGCCGGCTTTTCAGAAGGGAAAACGGTTTGTTGATAACTGCTACGGTTTCTCTAAAATTAGACTCCAAGCAACACAAAGTTTGCGAGAAAATCACACTCTTAACAGTGGAGATGGCAGTTACTAGAGTGTAGAAAGAGGGGATTTGTTCAGGAAAAATTAGTTTTAACTGGCCCTCACGGCCACAAATTTTGCTCTAAAGTCACAATATTCGGTCAGATTGTAGGGCCGGGCCTCTGCTTTCACACAATAATTTCAAAATTGTTCAAAGTCTCATAGATTTCTGTCAAAACACCCTCGATCGCCAAGAGTCAGTAGATTTCTGTAGGCCTTCTCCCATGTATTTTCAATGAGAGTTTGACCAGTAATCCATGAGTGACACCATTTATTTCCATAATTATATTTTATACTGTGAATGACATAGAGCTATGAAAATCTCCATGATTGGGGACGAGGGATAGCTGTCGCCCACAGTTTAAAAAAATTTCAAATACCATGTACGGATTCCGAGATATTAGACTTTGTTCGGGAGCATGTTCAGGCATTTTTGCCTTTTTCTCCATTTTCCCTTACTTTTCACCCAGTGTTGTGTCTTTATTATTATATTTTCAAAAATAAAGGATGAATATTAATGTTCCCCTGTCCGTTCTGATAAAAACGGTCCAAGAATGACATCGATCGCCCCTACGGTTTCAGAGTTATGGCCAGTTGTTCGGGAGCATGCGCCTCCATGTTATAAAGCCTAGACCAGGGGAGACAGAGAGAGAGGTGCTGCGTGAGTGAGAAACAGCAGGTGTCAAGTTACACTGACGCTCTTTGCTGATTGGCTGATTCATTCCTCACTGTTCTATTTATAGCTCTGTGTATCTCCTACTGTATATGTCTGGATGTGATTCTGTCTTTCTTTCTGCCTCTCTGTGTCTCACACTGGGACACACACCCACACACACTCACACACACACCCACACACACACACACACAGACACACACACAAACACAGACACACACACACCCACACACACACACACATACAGACACACACACACCCACAGACACACACACACACAGACACACACACAGACACACACACACACACACACAGACACACACACACACACACACACACACACACACACACACAGACACACACACCCACCCTCACACACACACACACACACACACACACACACACACACACACACACACACACACACAGACACACACAGACACACACACACACACACACACAGACACAGACACACACACACACACACACACACACACAGACACACACACACCCACACACAGACACACACACACCCACACACACACACAGACACACACACAGACACACCCTCACACACACCCTCACACACACACACACAGACACACACACACACACAAACACAGACACACACACAGACACACCCTTACACACACCCTCACACACACACACACAGACACACACACAAACACACACACACACACACAGACACACACACACCCACACACACACACCCAGACACACACAGACTTATAGAAGATATGCAGCATCTTGCTGCAAACACCAAAGGATCTAAGCTTCCTCAAGAAGTACAGTCTGCTCTGTCCCTTCTTGTAGATGGCTTCACAGTTGCATCTCCACTCTAGTCTGTTGTCCAGGTGAACACCGAGGTATTTATACTCCTCCACCACCTCCACTTCTTCTCCCATGATAGAAATAGTGTTTGACTTATTCCTGTTTCTCTTAAAATCTACAATCATCTCCTTTGTTTTAGTCACGTTCAAAATGAGATGATTGTTTCCACACCATGCCACAAAGCGGTCCACCACCTTCCTGTACTCAGCTTCTTCTCCATCTCTGATCCACCAACAACTCCAGAATCATCCGAGTATTTCTGCAGATGACAGGAGTCTGTCTTGTACAGGAAGTCTGAGGTGTACAGAGTGAAAAGGAATGGTGAGAGTACCGTCCCCTGTGGTGCTCCTGTGCTGCTGACTACCTGGTTAGACTCACAACCCTTCAGTCTCACAAACTGTGGTCTGTTTGTCAGGTAGTCTTTGATCCAGGAGATTGTTGAGGCCTCCACCTGAGTCTTCTGGAGTTTCTGACAAAGCAAATCAGGTTGGATTGTATTAAATGCACTGGAGAAATCAAAGAACATGATCCTCACAGTGCTGCTGGCTTTGTCCAGATGACAGTGGGTTTGTTGAAGCAGGTGTTTGATGGCATCTTCAACTCCAACTCCACAGCGATAAGCAAACTGAAGGAGGTTCTGATGGTTTACTGTTTGCTTACTCAGGTGGGCCAACAGGAGTCTCTATAGGACCTTCATGATGTGAGATGTCAGGGCAACAGGTCCATAGTCATTGAGGACTGATGGGTGTGGGGGTGAGTGGAGGTTGGGGGCCATCCATCCAACCTCTAATATTCAGAAATTCAAATCTGCCAAAGTGGGAAAAGAAAGTGTGAATATTTCCTCCTAAAATACAATTAAGAATAAGCCTCAAAGTTCATTTTAAAGTCAGAAAAAAGCACAGAGCCATTAATGTTAGTGACTGATGTAATTCCTGTATGAGCATTAAACCTAAAAGCAAACCGCTGACAGGGACTGCTGGGATTCTGCATCAAATCTAACACTTTGACGTCAGAATTAATGGAAGATCTGGCGTTTTTAACTGGGCCTTCATTAGGGAAATCACCTGCTGAAGTGCATCATGTTTTCAGCCGCTCAGCCCAGAACCCTGCTGGTTGTTTCCTTTACTTTTTAGCTGACTTCACCGGTGATGATCAGCCAACATTTACATGATTACAGACAGATCCATTTGAAGCAAACGTTTTTAAAGAAACAGCACCATCTTTTGGTCTGAAGGACTATGGCTGATGCCTTCACTGCAAGGAAAACCTGCAGTCAGCTCTGACCTGGTGTCCACCTGGTTAATCTGAGCATTAAAGTTAAAAGGCCTTGAGTTATATTTGAATACCATCTCTGCTTAATGGATTCTCAGAGTGTTAGCCGTACTCGAACCATTCATAATGAAAACACAGAAGCTCATTTTACATTTTGCCGTGAGACGAGCGTGATGGATCTGTTTCATAAGGCTCACAGCTCAGAGAACCTGAACAGACCGGCTGGTGATTCTTCAGACTGCCTCCTGAGACGGCTATACTTCACTTCTTTAAAGCTAAGTGCCAAACTGACTTAACACAGTGGTTCTGGAAGTTGGTGGAGCGAATACAGATGCAGTTGCATAAAAAGCAACACAAATCTGTACAAGAACACTTAACATTTCAAACATTGTCCATAAAACATTTTCCCTGAGGATGGTTGCTGCATGAGTTCTCCATTCCACTTTAAATGTATCTTTGAAACAGAAGTTTTTGGAGTGAGACAGGTTTCCTCTGACAAGTTTTCTGGTGAGACTCAGTAACTAAAAGTGAGGAAATATTTAATTAGTTGTCAAAGTAACAAACTGAATGGCTCTGATGTGTCTGAAGAGCTCAGACACATTGGCTTTGATTAACTTCCAATGAAGTCAGAAATGGAAAAGTACAGAACAACTTCTGCACTTATTGGCTTGAAAATAAATTCATGTTTAATGTAAACAGCAGAATCTGAGACTTGAGGAGCCATCACACCAAACCGGCGCACCCTGGCGACAAAAAGAACAAAAAAACAGATTTTATTCAGTTTTAAATTAGCCACTTTTCTGTTGTACTGTTCCTCTTTAGTTCTAAGCTTGGAGGTGCAGAGATATCACGATAAATTAAACTAATATAAGGTTCATGATCTCAAAATAAAACTGAAGGAATTTTGATCACAACCTAACGTGTTCAGTTTTTCCTGTGTTGGAATCAGAACCATATTTTTTCCTCAGTTGGTTTTTATTTCTATTTCCTGAGTGCCTGATGCACCCTGGCTCCATGGTGGTGCAGTTGGTAGCTCTGTTGCCTTGGAGCAAGAAGGTCCTGGGTTCAGCTCCTGGGTTCGGCTCTTTCTGCATGTAGTTTGCATGTTCTCCCCATGCATGCATGGGTTCTCTCTGGGTTCTCCGGCTTCCTCCCTCAGTCCAAAAACGTGACTAGTCTCTCTAAATTACCCTTAGGTGTGATAGTGTGTGTTTATGTGTGTGTGTCTCTGTTGCCCTGTGATGGACTGGCGATGTGTCCAGGGTGGACCATGCCTCTCGTCTAATAACTGCTGGAGATAGGCTCCAGCTACCCTGCATGGATGATGAGGGGGCATTCTGAGCATGTTTAAATGGTGATTAATTACTATTATTAGGGTGACTTAAATGACTCTTTCAGGTTGAAGTAGTTTGAAAGAACTAATCTATTTAATGTAAAAATAGTCAGTATATAACATTTTTACTGCAGATTTGGAGAAGCTCAGATTTTAATTCCTTAGGAACTTGAATGTGCTTTGTTGCTTTTTTTAATCTAACAATGCAAACAAATTATATTCAAAAACCTTACAATTAACTTTATAATATTGATTGTATTTATTTGTTTATTGTTTTGGTGGAGCTTTGTAAACATACTGGATATTAAACTGTTAACATGCCCAAAATATGTTTTTAATGTTTGATAAAAATATTTTAGACTGAAGTTGTTTTAAAAGAGATGCTTAAAATGGAAGAAAGTCAATATATGATTAAATGAGGACGTTTCCGTTTTCCTTAAGGAAAAATGTGCCTGGATTTTAAAGGACTTCTTCGGGAGTCAGGCTGCTTACTTCTTCACAGTTAAACACATTAAACTCCTTAAAATTATGAAGAATCATGAATAAATTGTGATGTTTTTTAAGCTCTAAAACACTATCTTCTGCTCCTGCCATTAGTCTTTAGGACATGATTTGCAGGTTCAAAGGTTAATCCGAGCAGATTTAAAGTCATGGTGGAAGCATCTTAAAGAGCTTCAGTGGAAGTGATTAATTATGTGTGAAAGGTTGGATCCAAGGTGTTCGTATGCGCTGCATCAGGTTGCAATATGCTTCTTATTTGTCAGTTTCTGTTCTGATTTTTCTGTGATGTAAGGAATAATCAGGTGATTTCTGCTGAATAGGTAACCACTGAGAGACTTTCACAGTTTTTAAGAATCTTCTGACAAAATTTTATGTTTGTTAAACGTTTGCTGAATATATCTGCAAGAAACATCTAAATGAATCTATGAGCTGGAAATCCAGATGTGTTCAAAAGTACAGCTTTAGGCACTCTTTGTGAGAACATCTTGTTGGTTTATGAAAAGGTTACTAGTATTTAATGGCTCTTTTTCAGGCCTCGTTTCTTTAGTTATGTACAGAGGCATAACATTTGAGGAACCAAACTGTACAGAGTTAGAGGTTTAGAGTTGCTAAATTTGTCAAGGAGAGTGGTTAGGATCGGTAAACTGGAGTTTGGCTACATGCTGGGAACAAACACCACAGATCTGATGGTTGCCATTAAAGCGTTGATTGCATGAGAAAGGTCAGAAGGAGGTGGACAGAGTTTTTGTGGATCTAGAGAAAGCAGATGACTGGCTGCCAAGAGAAGAGCAGTGATGTTGCAAGACGAGGTATGTGACAGAGGTGCAGAAATGCACAAAAACAGTGAGACAGAGGTGAGGTGTGTGGTAGGAGTAACACAATGGAAACATGGTATTGAGGAGATTCTGCCAGGATCAGTTTTGAGCTCCTACTTGTTTACAGTAACTACGGAAAATTTCAAATTTACTTTTTAATCAGTAAAAAATCTTTAGATTAACGTACGTTTCTGCACTTTTTGTAAAGTTAAATAGCATAAACAAAAGGCTCTTATGGGATACATATGAGAGAGTTGGTTTTGTTGGACCACTTGTTTGCTGAGTATTGGACTATCTGCACGTTGTTGGACGTCACTGTGCCTCATGGTGAAATTCCCCATTTTCTTTGTCTTCAACCTCACTGCTTGCTAGCTTGCCGCCAAAAGTTTTATAACTCTTTGTCTGCTCAGGAGTTGACTGAGTATAACTGAGTTACAGTCGGAGCTGCGCCCCCAACCGCCCCTCACCACCACACCCCTTCGTCATATTATCATTTTTGCCATAACTGCTGGTTTGATCCCACTGCTGTTTTCCTTTATTTTGTTCAGTTAGATATTTTACCCCTTTTATGTAGAACTTTGCATGTTTGAGTAGGTGAAGATTATTAAATCAGAAGAACGGATTGTATCAGGCTGTGATTTAATAAATATTCACATAGATAAAGAGAAGGCGTTTCTGGGTTATTTTGTGTAAGAGTTATTTGTCAGTCAAGATAAGGTTAAAAGTTCCCCACGTTTCAGCAGAAACGGTCGATTAAACAGTGACATCTAGTAATAGTTATTAATTATTACGGAGTATTTAACGGTTGTAGTTATCAAAGGCGTTGAGCCACAATTACAACACCAGAAGACATCTCTGGTCTCGATTCATAAATGAGGATTTTGGTTAAGAAATTGATTTTGTCAAATTATGATTTTTAATTATAATTATTGATAAGGATTAATCAATCAATAATCATAACTCCCAACAGTTTATTAATTAATTTGACAGGAAACATTTGCGTGCTTTAGGCCACTGTCAGGAGTAGAAAACATATGCTTGTCCTCAGGCAGCAGCAGTCAGAACAACACTAACAGCAGAACACAAAGGGAGATAAATGATGCTGGATATGGACAGTAATTGGGAGACCAGGCGTAGAGCTGAAGGATGTTTGGTCCTGCAGACAGTTTGAAGGAGATGTTCTTCAGATGCATTTTAGCAGGTACGAGTTGCAATTGGCTCCTCTTCCACAGTCACAGAGTTTCCCGATTCGGGGACCAAACTTCATGGCACAGCGGTCCCCCATCCCACACTGAGGAAGACAAACAGACGGTAATTCTTCAACGCTGAGTCAAAACTAGATCATTAATGAGGCCTGACGTCTTCAAGGAAAAATATTAGATCAGTTCCATCATTACAGCACAAATATTTCATATGATTAATCTTTCAAATGTTTTTCCTTTGAATAATTTGCATATATAAATCAAAAAGAGTCAGAAGAAGGAAAATCAGCTCAACATTTTCCATCAGCGTAATTAGATCCTGCTCATTAGTTCAAACTGAGTCTGTAGTTAAGATGTTGATTGATTTTCACCAACGAGGACTGAGAAGCTTTTATAGTCTGAAATCAGGCAGCAATCTTTATTTAATCTGTAATTAGAGCATTGTTATCTTTTAATTAGTGGCAGGTATGCTTCTCAAATGGGTTTCATTAAAAAGGAACAAAAGGATGTTTGCAGCATAGACTCAGCAGACTTAAATTAAGCATTAAAATAAAACTGCATTGCATTAATATTAATGTAGAAAGTGTTGCTTGCCAGTGGGATGCTCCCTCTTTTCTCTGTGGAAGAGACACGGCTGTGGATCCGACCCAGCAGAACCTCAAGAGCTTCTACCTACACAGCAACAAGCACAGGAAGAGAAATATAAGGAAAGACAAACGCAGAAATAACAAAATGACCTTAAAGTGTTAGAGAAACGTATTTATCTGTAGAAACTGTGCAAAGGTTTTCAAAAGTTCGTGTTCATTTGAGATCAACAACATACCCGAGACTTATTGCAAAAAGGGATTAGGGTCCTTTTTATAAAAACAGCTGAGATTTTATATTCGGGAAAATGTTAGATTTTATGTAACATTCAATGTATTTGTCTCTTTTGCTTTGCTTGTTTCCTTTTTATATATTTTTATATCAAAATGATTATTTTTAAACTTGTTTCATTCTTTACCCGTTGTTGTTTATGTTTAGAGGTTTTTTCTCATTTTTATTTATTTATTACAATTTTTTGATTTTCTTTTAAAACAAAGGGATTTAAAATATTCTTTACATAATCTGTAGTGTGCCACCTGTAATGGTCATTTTGTAGCCACTTGCCTTTTACACACGGATCTTACTACAAACAGCCCAAGAGAAACCAGGATACATAAAGCATCACAAATGATTCCAAAACTATTGATCAAGATCAATTTAAAAGATACAGTTTCACTGGAAATAATGAAGGGGCACCTCTTTAGTCACGCAAAAGGTAGTTTGTTGACATAAAAAACAGCCCTGTATACAATCAGAACCAGTCTATAATATTCAGAAGAACAAATTTAAAAATTATAATAATAATACATGGTATTTTAAAAATGTCATTCCCTATCACTTACAGAGAGTTAAACAAAACTAGCATCTACAGTTCTACATTTATCCCCTCAGACGCACCAGGTCTCTGTCTGCTGCTGGGTCCAGCTTCTCAACCTCAAAGTCCTCCGCAGAGACTTCCTGTGACACCTCGCCGTGACACAGGACCGACAGCAGGCTGAGGAGCAGCAGCCCCTGGAGCACCCTGGAGCTTTCCATGATGCTGGTCCCGGAGCAGGAGGAGGAGGAGGTCCTGACTGGAGGCAACAGATCAGGAGCTGGAGGAACTGAAGGTCCCAGCAGGTTCACCGGAGCATCTCTCTCATGTTTTATACAGAAGCGTGACGCCCCGCCTGGGAGGAGCCATGGGGAAAGAGCAACTCCTCTTGTGAGGGATGGTTTCAGTTGACTTTAACAGAAAGACATGTTGAGCGTTTAGACATCTGCACTAATGCCTTCTGACTGAAGATAGTCTAACTGAGCCTTTAGAGGGAACTGGTCGCACAAGTCAGATAAGGCAGAGTTATTTTTTTAAATAAGATTTAATCAGTACTGCTTAAGTCAGTTCATTCAGCTTTATAATGTAATGTAAACTCTTTTAGCACCACGCTGGAAACATTCTTCTCCTCAACAACCCAACCATAAAGTTTCCTTTATAAAGAAGCATGAAAGAGAGAGAGATGGGGCAAAAAGAAAAAAGGAAGAGAAGAAGAAAAGAATGGAGGAGAGAAAGAAGGATGAAGAAATTACAAGATAACACCCTGCTGGCTTCTACACCTGCAGAAACAAACATAATAACAGCAACGCTACCGAAAGGTGCACGGTACTAATGAATGCAAGATGTATTTAGTGGTAACTTTAGCTCAATGTAGAACATTTGTGTATCTGTTAACACCTGAATTTAAACACCTGTAGGTCTGAGTGTGAGCGCGTTTGTGTATACAAGGTTTCTCCATACAAATATGCAATGACAAGTGTGAGGAGCCACAGACCTGCCCCAAACACCAACCAGGTCAGCTTCACTGTAACAGCTCAGCCAATCCAAATGCCATTGACCACACATCCAAAAAGAGGACGTAACCCGCCCCCCTGACACGACAGCCAGCGGAGCAGTACACAGCCAAGCCTGCCCAACCATCCGGCCAATGCCAGCAGGCCCAGCCCACCCGTCCATGGGAGAGAAGCATGCTCTAACCAGGTACCCGTACCTGGGCAGACCAACCGCCCCAAGCCAAGCACAGCCCGCCAGCTGTTCCAGTGCAGGTACAAGGCACGCTCGACCACCCCACCCACCCGACTGCGACCCCAGCCCGGCTCCAGGCCAGGCGCCAGAGACACAGAGAGAAGCATCAGAGGAAGGCCACCACAGCACGCCAAAGACCCCGCAAACCCCAAGCTTTCATTCTTATTAAGTGTTTGTACTCACCATTCTGCTGCTGCCTACCTTGGCCTTGGGTCCACTCCTAGAGCCACTCTTTCACACCCTAACGTGAATAAACTCTACTAATTCTGCCAAGAAGTCCTAAGAAACACCCAACCAAAAACATTTCAGAGGCTACATAAACTGTATAATTTGCCGACAACATTTAACAGTTACATGTAGAGGCATATGTAAATATTTGAGCTTGCATGAATCATTTTGACCCTGTGTGAATGAAAGAAAATTCACGATTGATTCAAACTAATATACCTAATTTAATTTTTTTAAATAACAGAAATTGTTTGTCATGTAATCATTTAACTCTGGATAAAGAATGATCCAAAAGCCTACAATTAATATGACATTAACGGCCATAATAAAGGATTGTAAGCCTTTGACCAGTGATATGCTAAAAGATCATAACAGTGTTGCTCCTTACATTACAGATAGATATTCTGTGTATGGTTCAAAGTATGCTCCAATAGAAATCTAAGGATTTTGTCAATAAAGTACCTTAAAAATGTATTTGTGTTTTGGTTAAATCAACAGAAAAGTTGGGTACTTGTGTCCTTGTGAAGTAAAAGCTAAACAAAGTGCCATTATCTGTGAGATTTGTGTAAGAAAGTTGTTCAAACATGAGTTTATAGATGATGAGAAAAAAGCTTGACTCCCCTGTTTATTCTCTTCTGCAGGTTTTCTTCCAGGATTTAGTCCCATCCATCTTCCCATCAACTCTGACCAGCTTCCCTGTCCCTGCTGAAGAAAAGCATTCCCGCAGGATGATGCTGCCACCACCATGTTTTACAGTGGGGATGCTGTCCTTAAACTGATGTGCAGTGTTCGTTTTCTGCCACACTACTGCATGTCGGCCAGATAGTCCAGTTTTGGTCTTACCTGAGCAGAGGACATTCTTCCAAATGTTTGCTGTTTCCGGTATAATGCTTGTACCAAACAGAACTTCTTACGGCTCTATTTCTTGCTACTCTTCCTTAAAGGCCAGACTTGTGGCTCACAGTTTCAGCGATTTTCCCAGCTGGAGCTCTAGATTTCTGCGGCTGCTTTAGAGTTACCGTGGGCGTCTTGACTGTTTCTCTGGTTAATGCTTTCTGTCAGATGTTCAAGGTTTGAGATACTATTTTAGAACCTACCCCTGCTGTAAACTTCTGCACATCTTTCTCCCTTACATGTCTACTGTACTACTTGATATTCTTGATGCTCTAATGTTCTCTAGCAAACTTTCACAGCTGCATGCATTCTGAGATTAAAATTACACACAGCTGGACTCCGTTTGCTCACTAGATGACTTCTGACAGCGTGTGGTTGTACTGGATTATTTTCAGAAGTTTCAAAGTAAAGGGGCATCAGACAAATGTAGGGCACACATGTCAGATTTTTTGTTAAAAAAGTTAAAACCATGTCAAAGCTCATCCAGCTCAATCCCAGCCTCCACTTGGCAGTGGATCTCCAGCTTCCTGAAGGACTGTCTGCAGCAGGTGAGGCTGGGGAGCATCTTCTCCCACTTATAAACCATCAGCACCAGCACCCACCAGGTGTGTGTTCTCTCCCCACTCCTCCCTCTACACAGATGACTGGACCTCAGTGGTCCCGTCTGTGAAACTCCTGAAGTTTGCAGATCACACTACTGTTATTGGACTGAGCCAGGAGAGTGATGAGTCTACATACAGACAGGAGGTGGATCAGCTGGTACACTGGACCATTTCTCGAAACCTGAGATGGTCCTCACACATAGACAATGTTCAGAAGAAGGTCCAGTACAGACTGAACTTCCTGCAGCAACTCAAGAAATTCAACCTTCCACAGGAGCTGCTGGTCATCTTCTCCACTGCCATCATCCAGTCTGTCCTGTCTTGATCCATCTCAGTGTGGTTTGGATCATCCACAGAACAGGACAGGTCCAGACTGCAAACAACAATCAGGACTACAGAGAGAATAATCAGGGCTGACCTTCCCTCCATCCAAGACTTATACAGGTCAAGGGTCAGGAGAAAGGCAGCTCACATCCTCACACACCCTGCACACAAGCTGTTTAGGCTTTGACCTTCAGGTGGCGCTACAGAGCTCTGTCTGCTAAAACCAGCCTCCAGAGAGACAGTTTCTCCCTCCAGGATGTCTCTCTGATGGACACCATGAACACCTTCCAACCAGAGAAGTCAGATACTCTGCTGGAAACAAATTAGGAAATTTCGACTTTTCCAACTTGCCATTCTTTTTTAATTTCTTTATATAAAAATGGCTGCACATATGTTCATGCTCTTGCTTTTATCCTTTTTCATTTACTTTAAAATGTATATATTTATACTTAATGTCTGTATGCTGTGAGCGCTGCAAACCAAAGTCAGATTCCTTGATTGTTCAACAATCTTGGCCAATAAAGTGGATTCTAATTAATTTTCCTTCCTCTTCACCATGTTGCACATTTGTTGGTCTGTCACATAAAATCCCAATCAAATGGTTTGTTGTTGTAACGAGGCACTTCCTTCAAACAACACCAGGGGTCGCTGTCTCTTCAGCCCCTGCGCCTGTTTCCTGAATCTCATACTTCAGGATGAAGAACACACCCAGTGACATCGGCGAGGTTTGAAGAAGAAAAAGTCTCAGAAGAGGAAGAAGAGGTCCGACAGGTCCTTCCTGGGTTTCTGTTGGACTTTGGCGCTGCGCAGAGTTTGAAAAGAGCGGACATCCAGGATCGCTCCGTGCGTAAAGCTTCAACTATTCATCTGAGGCGAACCTTGGAGCGCAGAGAGCTTCTCTAAACCGGAGGATGTCAACTTCAGACGACACAGACGGGCCCCGGCCAAGATATGGCTGTAAGTTTCTAACTGTTTTCATCCGTTTTTTTTAGAGTCTTCTGACCCAGAGAGGAGCCGCTCCGGGCTGCAGAACATGATCTCCAGCCATGGTCTTCTCATGCAGATTGGAGAAAAGTGTCTTTAAGCCACTCTGGTGTTACTTCTGACAGCGTGCTCTCAGCTTTATGATGATTTCCGCGTTTCTTCCGTTGCAGAACTCCGTAAGGAGCGAGGAGGCCTGTTCTCGCTTTGCACTCATTTTCTTTTTCCACAAGTTAGTTTTCACACCTCTAGAACATTATTTAAGGTGGACAGATGATTTGGGATGCAGCCTTTTAGAGATCAAATTCCCACCCAGCAAACCAACAACCACCCACGAAGGAACTTCTGGACTCCCAGTGGTAAACGTTGGGGAAATGAATGAACTGAACCTCATTTCTTCTGGTTTGACCAAGAAAACATTCATCTTCTCTATTTGTGGCAAATATTTTCCATTAAATGCTGCAGGTTTTAAACTGGATTCGCTTCACTATAATTTAGGATTTAAAGAAAGGACTGTGTGACACTCAGGCTTGCCCACAGGAAACCCTGAGATGGATCAGAACCTGTGTTAACAAGTAGATGAGGAAGGGATGAAGCTAGTTTCTTGTGTCTTTAGAGAAGCCACCTTGCTGGACAAAGATGGGTTTTTCCATCTCTTATCAGTATAAACAGCTGTGTTTGAATTAAATGACTAAGATCCAGTTAGAGATGCACTGTTAAATTGTCCAGAGATTGGAATCTGGCCAATTTGTCCTTGAATAAATACTCAAATACTCAGATATGGACTTTCTCGTTCACTGAATGCATCAGAACTAAAAACTCCAAGTATTTTTAGTGTATAAATGCTTCCACCTCCAATATTAACTGTTCAGTTGAATAAAATCAGGTAAAGGTTCAGGACTTGGCGTAGGCTGGTATAACCACGGTCCCACGTTACGTCAAATAAAATGTAAAACCCAGATATTTCAAATCTAACAGCTGTTGTTTAAAAACGGTGTTACATGTAAAAAAGTAATGGATGGGGTTCCTTTAGTTTCCACACCAATACATTTTTTTCCCCAAACAGTTGAACTTGTAGCTTGCTTTCAGCCAGCTGACTGGCAAAGCGTAGCTGTTTCTCCAGCATCTCATAAAACCTTAAACCATGGAAATAGTTTGACAGAAAAAAAGTGGTTTTGAAACAGCAACTGTTTAAAGCTTTGCTATATATTTTATAGTGGAATCAGCCGGTACTTGTTTGGGACACACTTAATGCAGAAATGTTGATGAAAAATCGTTACATTTATTCATTGTCTGGATTCAAAAATGCTTTTATCAAAATACCTGCAGCATTTATTTATTTATTGTTTGTGTTTTAGCCGATTTTACGGGAAAAATCGGGATCAGTTCAAGTCTCACCAAAAAAACAGAAAGCTGATCGATGCATCACTAATTCTTGTAGATTTAAATGTTTTGTTGTTTGAATTTAGTTTTTGAGGAGAAGGTTTAGTTTTTATTTCACAAACACAAAACAGGATCTGTCCAGACTGCAGCGATCTGCAGAGAGGGTCATCAGGGCTGACCTCTGTCCAGGACTTACACAGGTCTAGGGTCAGGAAACGGGCAGCTAATATCTCTGGAGACCCCACACGTCCTGGACACAAACAGTTTAGGCTTTTACCTTCAGGTGGCGTTACAGAGACAGTTTCTCCCCCCAGGATGTCTCTCTGGTGAACACAATGAACACTTCCAGCCAGAGACGTCAGCTACTCTGCTGGGAGCTAAATAAACAGTGTCACAACCTGTCCTTCTTGGTTTCTTTAAAACATGGCTGGACATAAACTACATGTTCCTGTTATACTGAATCTCTGTCTGCTGTGAGCGCTTCAAGCCAACGTCAGAATCCTTGTTTGTGCACACGCTCCTGGCCAATGAAGCCGGTTCTGGTTCTGAAAAGGCAACATTTAAGTCTATTTTGATCTGTTTTGACTCCAGCCGTCCTGGACTGCATGGAGCGGCTCACAGCGGAGGAGATGGATGAGCGGCGGCAGCAGAACATGGCCTACGAGTATCTGTGTCACCTGGAGGAAGCCAAAAGGTGAGAGGCGGGTGGTCCAGTCCAGAACTAAACTAAAACAGAACCAAATAGGGTGTAAAGAGAAATGTTGCTGTGAGAATTGCTTTTATTGTCAATGATCCTTTCTGTGGTTTTGGGTGACAGTCTGCAGCCATAAAGTTCTAAAACCACATGAGATGTCCTCTGATTGCTCCTCTTGTCCACCAGCCGTCCAAACCAACTCATGCACTCAGTAAAGTTTGTTACTTGTAATGAAAAAACGGCTTTATGATCACTGTTGTTGGTGTTAATTGTGATTGGTTGAGCTGTTGAACTTCCAGTCTCTCTGTTAGTTTGTGTTGTTGGAGATCTGAGACATGACACAGCTTTCTCAGATTCACACTGTTTTATTTTTAGTTTCTGACCCAAGTTTTACCTTCATCCAGTGTGTCAGATTCACCTGACAGCAGGGTTGTCTTGCTTACATATTGAACCTGATGGGACCTAATGGTTTCCACGAGCTGAGACATGGAAATCAATGCAGTTTCTGTGAACTCAGCTCAGGGTGATGCAGATTCCGGTCTTTCACTTCAAATACATGCATTTGAAAAAGCAACAAGCACTTCAGATTTGATCATGAAATCTGCAGCTACAGTGACTGAGGGTTTCAGAATGTGCAGTTCAGTGAAGTGGAAAGCTGTGCAGTCGTGCATAAATGACATGTAACTGCTTTTCTGTTGACTTTTGACCTCTTACCAACCCTTCTGAGCTGGTTTTCAACAATTCAGTTGAATATTTAGTCAATCTTGAATTTTCAAATGGAAAAACGTAGATATAAAGAACAGCCTCCAATTGCAAGGACATGATGAGGGAATCCAGGATGTTCTTCCATCTCCATGCAGAGCAGACCTGCTGATTGACTGTCCAGGTTGATGGTGTCCAAACCTTTTGCACCGCCACCAAAAATCTGCAAGTTGAAGTGGATGTAATTTTATTTTCTCAAACAAATGCAAAATAATTTTAGCCTGAATAATTTTCTTTTTACGTGCTCAGCAATAAATTAAACAGGTGATCATTTTAAAGGAGGGGCTCCGACATTTCCCTAGATAAAAGAAAGTGTTGAGTTTTCTGGCTTTTTGGGGTAATTGGTTTTTATTTTGTGAATCTAGACACTGTTTTTTCAACATGTTTAATGAATGGGAATGCCCAAATATGTTATTGAGTAAAAACAAAAAAATGTTCGAGACCCTAAACAACAAAGGGGCAAACATGGCTAAAAAAGAAACCGACTTGGTTTTGGAGGCATCAATTTAATACAAAATGTCCTAATAATTAAAAAAGTGTCCATCTGCATGGGCTCCATTTGCAGCGTTTTCTCTTCCATGTAAAAACATACAAATTTGATGCTGTCTGATGGGGCCCCTGGTGCTTCATCGCTGGTTGAGGATGGTGACCAATTTTTAATCATCAGCGGCTCTGACCTCCTGGAATCACATCCAAACTGGAGACAACCCAGAGCAGATGGTCTGAGTCCTTCAAACATGGAGGGTTCCTCTGAGAAATCAGTGGTTGGTAAAAGAGCGCCACAGGAACTTCAGGCTTCGCATGCATCCAAACATTTAGGAGCATTTCAGAAGCTTCACCTGTTATATTGGTCATATTTATGTTTAATTTGTCATCAGATCAGCTTGGAGCCGTTTTCTTCTGTTACATAAAGTGTCTCTTTCAGGGAGGTTTGATCCTCCATCTGTTGTTTCCTCGTTTTTATTTTGGAGAGGATCACAGTTCAGAAGGAGAGTCTACTGACGCGACTCCATGTTTTTGTCATGTTATCCCTGCAAACAGATGTCTTGATATTACAACTATGAATATATAAATGCTGTTTTGAACAAAAGGCAGTTGGTGCAAACAGAACTACAGAGATTGGCCCTTTTCCATTGCAGGGACGTTCAGCCTGTATTTGTGTTTCGACAGTTTATCTCGAGTAATTTCAACGTCCTGCGTCCACCCTTTCCTTAATTAACAGTCCTGGTCTGGAGGGGGGCTTTCAGGTCACCCCAGGATCGCTGAGGGGCCCGGCTATGTGCTGAGCAATGATTGGTGGACCCTTTCTGGCAGTGTTCTGACTGCCGCTCACCCGCCATATTTAAGACCTGCGTGTTGTTGATCGCCTGCTTTCTTTCGCCCAGGCTCTGCGAGGAAGGATCGTTGATTTGCTTTTATCTGTACGATCATTGAAACTTTCATTCATAAGGATATAAATGATCATTCCTATTTATATCAGGACGGTTGTACGTTTAGCTTCCTGTTTTCAGCTGATGTTTGACATCATGTGACAGCCTGAATGAACCGTGGAAAATGCAGTTTCCTTCCCAAGAGCTTCTTGCACCTGTATATGTTTCTTCTGACTTTATTTCAAACATCTCGCTGATATTGGAAAATCGGGACGCACCAATAAGAACATTTGGGCCAATGTTGGTGTCATGACTGACGGATATTTACCAATATTATTTATATTTCCCTACCCCACACCACTGACATTGCTTCTCAGCTTCAATTAAACAACCCACAATCCTGTGCTGCATCACATGACCAACCCCCTCCCCTCCCCCTCCAGAAACACAAACGGCAACAGGATGGAAAAAAAAACCATATTTGTTAAAATCGGTTTTGCTTATGGGACATATAGTGCTTTGTTAAAAAATGACTAACATTGCCCGATACTAATGTTAATGTAGATGTTTCTGACATCCCTACTGAAAATATCTCTTCTCACATAGCTTAGTGGTAGAGGGGCGCACCATATGCAGAGGCTACAGTCCTCGACGCAACTCTCCCCGGTTCGATTTCCAGCCCTTGGCCATTTACTGCATGTCTTCCACCTCTCTCTCTTTGCCCTACTTTCTGTCCAAGTACTGATGAACACAGGCCACTAGTGCCAAGAAACCTTAAAAAACAAGAAAGTATCTCTTCTTCCTGCAGAAACTGCTTGGAGGAGTGTTGTGGGGCAGCAGGATAATACTTAATGTCTGGTGCATTCAGTGATTGGTAAAAGATGGGCTTTTAAGCTTCAGACTGATCAGTCACTATTTAGGACTGGTCTAGTGTAAAATCTGCCAGTTCCAGTCAACAGACAATTTCTCTGTGATTCTCCAGTTGTAAAAGGAGCTCTTTGATTTGCATTAACCTAAATGAACACAACCCTAACCTGACATTTTATTAATGTTAACATGGAATCATAAATGTTCTTGTTTTTGTCTTAATTTAACCAAATAAACTAAAATCTAACCAGAAGTTAAAAAAATGGAGCTCATAACATTTTGAATTAGTTGTCTCCTTGAAGCCACCTTCAGCCCCTGATGAAAGTGTCCCAGCAGAGACCTGAGGCCCAGTAGCCATGGTATTATGGTGCTGGAGCTGGGCATTTTGGTGGTGGAAATAGAACTGGCTCCAAGCGAGCAATAACACCTGAACTAGAACTTTGGACCTTGGTGGCCTTGACACAGTACATTGATATGGAACAGTAGTTTAAAAGTGATAAAGTCCAAATGCTGACAAACCGTGTGCCATGCCTGAAAAAGTGGAGCCTCCATCCTACTTATGCTTCTGATCTGACCACACTTCCAAATATCACAATTCCTTAATATATCAGTCCAGCTCATCAACTGGACCCATAATCAGAGGTCCCACTGATACGTATCGGGTCAAACACAAGAGCAAGCCTGAAAACAAGTCAAGTTGTGTTAGTTCATGAAGATGTTCTCATATTTTTCTCTGCAAAACAAGTTAATTTTGATGTACAGCTGATATTTGTAATATGGTACATCCGCCACGTTTGGGTTTTCTGTAGATTCAGTCCATTTATAATTTCTGAGTAACACTAAGCAGGATGTTGAGCACAAATGTCAGCCCAGAAATGAATGACAATGTGGCGAGGTCGGTTCTTTGTCTGCGTGTCGGTGGCCCAGTCAGTCAGCAGTCGCTTGCATGAAGTTGAAAATGTCGCGGGTTCAAAAGAGGAAGGATCGTGTGAGACAGGAAGTGACTCAGTCCCTGCTGATTTTGGTATCCCCCACTGTTGCCGCAGAAACCCACAGTTGTCATAGTGACAAGTTCCGGTGCAAGCAAAGGTGCTGTTGCAACCCGCTATTAAAAAAAGCCTGGGCCCTCGTACGAGTCTCTGTTGACCCACATCCCTCACCTGCTGCGCTGCTATCATCCATCTGACATGTTCAGGAAATCCCTGGATGTTGCGGTTCTTCGGGTTATCTGGTTTCCCTCCATCTGAAGCTGCTCTCCCTTGGAAAGCTGTGCAGAAACTTCATCATAACTTCATCGTCATTGTGTGTTTGCAGATCAGGCCATTTCCTGCCAACATAATAGAAAAAAAATCACTTTCACACAGACAATAATAGAACTTAATTCTCTAAGATTTATCTTTTTACTCCATTTGCTGGTGCTGATGGTAGAAATAATTCAACTTTATGGTTTATTTGAAAAACACACAAACTCCAGAACAGCTCAGGTCAGGCTTTGGCAGGTTTTTCATTTTCTGGACCTTCCTTTCAAGATCTACATGTGTGAGAAAACATTGTGACGGCTTCCTGCAGATGTTAGCATGAGAATGTGGAACTGCATTAAGGGAAGGATTGGGTTGGTACTTCAGTCTTTATTGAACAAAACTCATATTATCACTCCTGTTAGTTTCCCAGCCTGTGTGTAAGGGTTGGTATTTTAGCAGCATAATCTCACAGTGAAGAATTGCATCAAATAAAAAATAACATTTATTGAGAGGGGGGAAATGTTACGTTAAATATTTTACAATTAGCGGTGGAGAAATTGCTGACATTCCCATCAATTACTATTAAGTATTACAAATTAAGACTTGTTGATTTCTATTTAACTGTTCTTCACATGTAGGAACTTTTAATTACTAATTCAAGGCTTCGTGTTTCCTAAACGTATAAATATGATGTGACGCAGCGATCTGTTTGACATAGCTCCTCTTCAAAATGGAAAAGAGAAGAGAACATGCAGCTCAAGTCAGGCAGATGTGCGCTGAGCTTCATAGGTGAGAAAATAGCTGCTCCATCAAACCTGACCCTGTCTAGAGTCAGAGCAGTGGAACCGTGAGGAACAAGGCTGGGCGGATATCCTAACTGATCTTCCATCCCACACGGTGAGCAGGATGGAAACGGAGATGGGAATTCTCAAAAGCTCAGTGCTGGAGAACCTCGGGTTAGTGTGGCATCTTGGAGTCACCAGGTTTCCATAAGATCTTTTAGACACTACCTAAATGCCGGATGGACGTTTGGAGGCACGCCAGGAAAAGCCTTTTCCGAGTCACAAAAGTAAATGTGGAGTTTGAGGAGCTTTGCTGGGAGTTGGAGCTTTAGTCAGATGAGACTAAGACTGAGTTTATCTGCAACAATCCCTCCAGGTGGGTCTGCTATGAAACAAAAAATAAATATGGGGAAAAGCACTGCATGCTCACTGTGAAGTACGATGGAGATTCTGTGATGCTGTGGGCCTCTTTCACTTCCGAAAGTTCTGTGAACTCTTTGAAATACCAGGGCATTTTACCGAAGTGTTTTTCAGGATCAGATGATGTGTCATGTACAGTATAATTGTGATATAGTAAAACCGTCTTGATTTGCACATTTTCTGCTTTCTCATAACTGAAACAGTGAGGATATATTTGGCTTCTTGCTTTTTTTTTTTAAATGTGGGTTTAGTTTTGATGGAAGAAATATTTCATGGTGTAATGTCACACATCTTTGTTTGTGTGGAACGATGGGAATGCATGGGACAGGCCTTCAGCTGGGTGTGAGCTGTACTTGTGGGGACAGCTGCAGGAATGTCCTGCAGCTCTTTCTGCTGTTTCAGATGCGTGTTTGAGCTTCGCCATGAATTCATGGCTCAGTCTGATCGCCACAGCTGACAAATGCAAACTGTTATCGCTCTTATTTTCATATTCCTGTCATATGAAGAGAAACAGGCCGAGGCTCAGACCACTTTAGGAGCCTATTATCACTCCTTTATTTAAATGCTCACTGATATTTTCATCTCTGTTGACTTTTCAAATGAGAAACAAAGTGAGCGTGTCTGGAGCCGATTAGGTGGCTACAACTAAGCGTGCTTATATTATTAATGGTACCATCTTCAACTTATTTTAAATCTAGAAGTAATATTTTACTGATAAAATAGGAGAAGAACATCAGAGTTCATGCCCCATATTTTATAAAACTTGTGTAGCTTCTGCTAAACTTGTTTCACTACTAAATGATTGCTTTTGTTATTACAGTTATGAATATCTTGATTCATGGCCAGTAGTATCTCAAGCATTTGGAAACTTATTTTGAGTTTATTTATAGCCTAAGATACTACGACTTGATGAAAACTTCTATGTTCTGCGTTTCCTGTGTTGTACTCCAAGGGTCAGTGCAGGGATCCTTACTCTGACATTTAAACCAGCTCTTTGGACATATCTTGCATTCAGTTTACCTAAAAAGTCAGAACTTGTATGTAGGAATGATTTCAGACCCAACTCATTCATTAGCTGCTAACTGCTATGTATTTCTTTGCGCTTCATGCATACAAACCGCTGTAACTGGGAACCTATTTAATGTGGTGCCAACTGTTAAAAGCATAAATGAACAGTTTATTGCTTTAGCGATCACAGTGTTGGTTTGCGGCAGCTATATTGGATTTTCAGATGTTGGTGGAGAAACTTTACTTTCTAACTTGGAATTGAAATGCTGGAGGGGTGTTCTAGATGGTTGTTACTGACTGGATCTTGAAAATTCAAATTCTGGGAGCAAGTGTCTCATTAGTGATCATCTGAATCACTTTTCTGCAGATGACATACACGTATACATCTAATGTGAAAGGTCTTTTTAAAGTAAATCTTTTAGTCATTCTTCAAGTTTGTCCAGTCCAGAACACTACTGACATAAAGCAGCTTTCTCCAAACCCAGACAGGATGACATCTGGGGATTATCATTAGCGACAACTTGTTTTTCCTCTCACCGTGAAGACTGTCTGTTGTCATTCCATTTTTTTGATTTAACTGCATATCCAAATTCAGGCCATGCATTGCTTCACATACTTCCCGAATCTCAGTAGAAGTTTGGGTTGCATCGTGTCAGCTCGTGTTTGGGAAGGACGGATTCCTCTGGGCTCAGCACTTCACCAACAGTACCAACAGTGTGCAGCAGCTGATCCATTGCTTGACCTCTTGAAAACAATGAATATGAAGGCCCTGTGAGATGTTAAATTGCAGTCTTGCCATCACCATTTTTCCTGAATGTCAAAGTCAGGTTTCCCTTCTTTGGCTACTTTTTGGTCATGTTTCCTACATCATGTTCAAAGATTTATGCTGCGAGCAAGAAAATCTGCTAGACTTCCTATTTCATTGCTTGGGGTCATGATTTTATGATTTAAAATCAAACTGAAACCATTAATGCCTCCTACAGAGAGATGATTGCTATCAGCTTATTCTTCTTCTCAGCTGCTGAGTTTCTCCAAGAATGTCATTTTGTCATAATTTCACACAGATTTTTCCTAGAAAACCTCTTTTAACACATCTATCGCAGTAAGAGTCTGCCTACATTTCTGAACCTGTTCCACCTGTACACTTTTCATTTCAGCAGATCATAATCAGCCTAAAATAAATAGGAGGGTTTCTTACTGTACTGAAGCTTGGCAGTCACTTTGGATGCCTGCACCTGCTAAATGTCTAAATATAAATATGCAATACCATTGCTTTCATTTGTTTCTTGTCGCACCCAGTCTTGCCAGGAATGCAGTGGCACTTGTTGTCAGCAAACTCCTGTTTATTGATCCGTGCTGATGCTAACTGCAGTCCCTCTCTATTGTATGCACCAAAACGACTTCTAGTTTTAGAGATATGTTGCATTCACTGTTTTAAAGTCTGGATTGCCTTAAATGCTGCATGAACTTTGTCACAAATCTGTCAAACTTGACTTGTTTCCTGCCTGCACTCCGTACTTCGGAGTAGAGCAAGCAGTGAACTGGTCGTGCAAAAGTTTCAGTTCTTGAGGTAAGCTACTGAGAACTGCTGTGATGGGATCATTAGACGACAGCAGACTGACGAGTGGAAGAGGAGCTCTTGGTTTGTCTTTTTTTGGAGGAGAAAATAAAAATTCCTGTGAATATAAAATAAAGCGAATACATTGGTTTGTTTGTTTAAAATGTGAGGTTTGTGGGATGTAACGACACAATAAATAATCACAGAAATAAATCTGGTCTGTGGAAAATGGGAAAAGCTGCAATAAACTGCTAGCTTAACTGTGCATGCTTTGAAACTAGCAGTTGAAAAACCTTTTTGCTTAAAATTTGTAAAAGGAATTATTACAAGCATGTTAAATTGTTATTTTTTTAACCATAAATGGGCAATGCATAAAAAACAGGAACCCCATAGCATGATGCTGCCACCACCATGTTTCTCTGTGGGCATGGTGTTCTTTTGGTGATGATGCATGTTGCTTTTCTGCTGGAATCGTGACCCACAATCAGTCCGTTTTAATTCAGACTTCAGCATTCATGCCTATAACAGATTTGTTATATTTTCTGTTTGTCTGATTTGTCACATTACAGAAAAAAGAAAGTATCTATTGTGAAACCTTTTAACAGGGATGTGTACACTTTTTATGTCCACTGTACATCTGGGTGTACTGAACCTTTGGTGTGTGCCTTTGGGTTTGGACTGATTTAAGGCTGAAACTGTAATTTGATGCAGATAGTAATTCATCTCTGTTGATGATCAAAAGCCTAAGAAAACAGATGATATAAAAGAAATGTTCTGGGAATTTTTGGAGATCTGCAACAGATAATTCCAGGTTTTCAGGTGCAGATTCAGATTCCTGTGAGTTTATAGTTGGTTGTTTCTGGACGTCCGGCACTGCTGTTTTAATTGGATCTGTTTGGACCTTCTGGTTGTACTTGATCCAGTTCTGCTTCTGCAAGATTAGATCATCAATGTTTCTTTTTGGTTATCTCAGCCACCATGAACAAAATCTTGTTCAGTGGCAACATCTAGCTGAAAATATCTAAATGTTATTAAAAGACATGGCGGCGGCGGCGGCAATCCCCGAACCCAGTGGTGGACACCGGCAGTAAGGGACACTGTCAAGCTGAAGAAGGAGTCCTATCGGCTGTGGTTGGCTTGTGGGACTCCTGAGGCGGCTGACGGGTACCGTGAGGCCAAGCATGCCGCGGCCCGGGCTGTGGCAGAGGCAAAAACTCGGACCTGGGAGGAGTTTGGTGATACCAAGGAGAAGGACTACCGGTTGGCCCCGAAGCGATTCTGGCAAACCGTCCGGCGCCTCAGGAGGGGGAAGCAGTGCTTCGCCAACACTGTTTACAGTGGGGGTGGGGAGCTGCTGACCTCGACTGGGGACATTATCGGGCGGTGGAAGGAGTACTTCGAGGATCTCCTCAATCCTGCCATCACACATTCCCTGGTGGAAACAGAGGCTGGGGACTCGGGGTTGGACTCTTTCATCACACAGGCTGAAGTCACCGAGGTGGTTAAAAAGCTCCACGGTGGCAAGGCTTCGGGGGAGGATGAGATCCGCCCTGAGTACCTCAAGTCTTTGGATGTTGTGGGGCTGTCATGGTTGACACGCTTCTTCAACATTGCGTGGCGGTCGAGGACAGTGCCTCTGGACTGGCAGACTGGGGTGGTGGTCCCCCTTCATCAGAAGGGTGACCGGAGGGTGTGTTCCAACTACAGGAGGATCACACTCCTCTGCCTCCCTGGTAAGGCCTACGCCAGGGTATTGGACAGGAGAGTCCGGCCGATAGTCGAACCTCGGCTTCAGGAGGAGCAGTGTGGTTTTCGTCCCGGCCGTGGAACACTGGACCAGCTCTATACCCTCTACAGGGTACTCGAGGGTTCATGGGAGTTTGCCCAACCGGTTCACATGTGTTTTGTGGACCTGGAGAAAGCATTCAACTGTGTCCCTCATGATGCCCTGTGGGGGGGTGCTCCAGGAGTATGGAATCGGGGGCCCTTTATTAGGGGCCATCCGGTCTCTGTACAAGCGGAGCAGGAGTTTGGTTCGCATTGCCGGCACTAAGTTGGACCTGTTCCCGGTGCATGTTGGACTCCGGCAGGGCTGCCCTTTGTCACCGGTCCTGTTCATAACTTTTATGGACAGGATTTCTAGACGCAGCCAAGGGCCGGAGGGGGTCTGGTTTGGGGACCAGTGGATTTCGTCTCTTCTTTTTGCAGATGACGTGGTCCTGCTGGCCCCCTCTAGCCAAGACCTACAGCATGCACTGGGGCGGTTCGCAGCCGAGTGTGAAGCAGCTGGGATGAAGATCAGCTCCTCCAAGTCCGAGGCCATGGTTCTCGACCAGAAAAGGGTGGCTTGTCCTCTTCAGGTTGGAGGGGAGTTCCTGCCTCAAGTGGAGGAGTTCAAGTATCTCGGGGTCTTGTTCATGAGTGAGGGAAGAATGGAGCGGGAGATCGACAGACGGATCGGTGCGGCTGCCACAGTAATGGGGGCGCTGTGCCGATCCGTTGTGGTGAAGAGAGAGCTGAGCCGAAAAGCGAAGCTCTCGATTTACTGGTCGGTCTACGTTCCTACCCTCACCTATGGACATGAAGTTTGGGTCATGACTGAAAGAACGAGATCCCGGATACAAGCGGCTGAAATTAGTTTCCTCCGTAGGGTGGCCGGACACTCCCTTAGAGATAGGGTGAGGAGCTCGGCCATCCGGGAGGGGCTCGGAGTAGAGCCGCTGCTCCTCCACATCGAGAGGAGCCAGTTGAGGTGGCTCGGACATCTATACCAGATGCCTCCTGGACGCCTTCCTCGGGAGGTGTTCCAGGCACGTCCCACCGGGAGGAGGCTCAGGGGACGGCCCAGGACACGCTGGAGGGACTATGTCTCTCGGCTGGCCTGGGAACGCCTTGGGCTCCCCCTGGAGGAACTGGAGGAGGTGTCTGAGGAGAGGGACGTCTGGGTGTCTCTGCTGAGTCTGCTGCCCCTGCGACCTGGTCCCGGATAAAGTGGAAGAGTACGAGTACGAGTATTAAAAGACATTAAATTAGCGTTTATTTAGAGGATAAAGGGTATAAATCACAGGTGTGACAAAAATTTATATTTTCATATCAACTGACCTGAAACAAAAACAAGTTACTTGGTGGCATTTCTAGATGAAGTAGAGGAGAAATTACTGGGACCAGCTGCATCACTAAAATAAATGAAGTCATTCAGGTTCATTCAGGCTGAAAGAGTGAGACTCTCCACAGATAACAGAAAGACTGAAGACAGTACAGAAAATGTGTGATGTTTTATTTTAAACATCCACTCTCCCAATGTCTGTCATGGAAGATGCTGAATTTAGACATATTATCAACTTTTGGTAAGAAAAAAAAAGAAATCAGTTCGGGTATAGTTCTACATTCTCCTGGTCCTCAGGACCCACAGTCCTGCATGTTTTAGGAGTTCCCCTGCTGCCACTCCCATAGCTTAAACAAACTGGTGATTACCAACCTTCTGCAGGATTTAACGGCATGCTGAGGTAATATAATCATTGGAATCAGGTGTGCAGAGACGCATCTAGAACATGAAGAGTGGGCCCTGAGGACCAGGGTAGAGGAACGATGCCATAAAAAATATGCAGAGACTCTTTAAGTAACGCTGTCTGAGCTACACTAACTGCTAAAGTTAGATGTTGAGGACAGTTTGAAACGTGAACGTGCAGCATGCTTCTGAATGACCTCTCATATCAGCGACACATGCTAATCAGTGTGAGTAAAGGTGCAAGGAAAATGGGAAATGACTTACATTTTCCAGGTATACCTGGATTACTTTCCTTAAAGCCTCAAACAAAGAAAATCTATATCAGGGGTCACCTTAAATGCAAAGCTTTTTATTTTCCAGTTAAAACTTGAACTTATGACACAATTTAAAGAAATTAAATTCATAATCAGTTCAAAAAATTTAATGTTTTTAAGATGCTGATATCCTATCGGATTTCTTTTTAAATGCACATGAATAATTGGATTATTCTTTGATATCTCTTATATATGTAGCTGCTTACTTTATTAAACTCAAGCATTTGAATATAGCGTAGATTTTTGTAAGGTTTTTGTGAGAAACTGCTTAAAGTGTTAGAGATTAATATGAGCAGCCTTCAGAACCTCTCAACCTCTATATTAAAAAACTAGAGGTTTACCTCTCAGGACATAAACAACAGGATTTGGTCTGTACCAAGTTCTAAAATGATTTACATTTGAGCCCAATCATACAAAAACACAGCAGTTCCCTGAGATTGGGCTAAATTGGAGAATTTATCTGTAGAGAAACTAAGTACACCCCAGCGTCTTGTAGAGTTACTTTTTGCTCCATTACACTGGTCCTCTCAGCGGCCGTTTTCTGTTCGACTTTATTAGTCGCTCACATCGTCGTGGTCCTCCAAGCTGTGAACAATCCTTCACAGCTTGGAGGACCCAGTTTGGACCAAGCTTGGAGTGTGCTGTATAGATGGTTGACTCCGGGTGGTTCTGTAATTTGTTTTGCTGGGATGTCCATTGCTGGCTAGATTTGCTGCTCTTCTAAATGTTTTTTTACAAATAGTCTTTCTCTGTGTCTGGGCTTCAAATTGCGTGCAAATGGCCAGATAAGCCTTTCCAGACTCATGGTCCGATAAGTGAAACCGGGCCGATATTAACAATCGATGTTTATTTCCATCTTGTTGCCGTTTGTGTATGGTGGCCGTGGCGTGTTTCTTTGGTCATGTGACGGCGACAGTGATGCAGCCCAGGATTGTGGGGTGTTCAGCCGAAGCAGAGAAGCAGTGTCAGGAGTCTGGTCCTTTTTAATGGTAAATATTGGTTGTCAGCCATAACAACAATATTAATGTCAGATATTGGCCCACATTTGCATATCTGTGCATCCCTAATTCTGGAACCTGGTGAAGATGTTCCGATATGTAAATCCGTTGAATTAAATGGGTGTACTTTGTGAAAAAGGCTTTTTTCTTCCAGTATTCAGCCTTAAGCCTGATCATGCTGTGGTTTGGTAACTCCAACGACCTTGTGGGCTTTTGTTTGCCAGTTTTTTTGCCTTGTGTCTAAAATGTATGAACAGTTTTGTTCAGTTACGTAAGAAGAAATGCAGGTTTTTAGTTGTTTTTATTTTCATATCCTTAAGTATGACCTTAAGATACGTATTTTCTAAGTTAGTAGGGAAAGGAAATATTATTTCTTGTTTCTTATTCTGACTCTGACTTTGCTTGTGTTTGTCAGGGTGACAACCTGCTTCTAACGCTCAGATTTGCAGCCTTAAACAAAGATATTCTTTTAAGAGCTACGTTCAACATCTGTGTCAGAGAGGGCTGTCACTGAAAAATGAGAAGAATTCACACTGAACCCAAACTGTTGCTGATGGAACAAATGACACGCATGTCTTTATGGTGAGGTTATTGGGTTTTAACAGGTGATTGTGATTCAACTGTAGCTCATGAGTGTATTTTTGTCTCCGATCGAAGATTTTTTTTATTTAATTGGGTTTATTTCACCAGTTTTACTGTCTAGCAGGAGGAACACAATGATTGTAATCATAACTGGTCATCGTATAACAATAATGACACTTATTTATGTCTAATCCACAATCAAGTGTTTTTATATTGCCACTTTTCTCCTCTAACAGCACAGAGAAGAGGACTTGAAGTGGCTCCACCTCTAAATGAAGGCTCTTAGCTCAAAATGTACCAATTTAACTTAAATCCAATCAGAAGCTTCTTTTCTCTCATTCTCAGCTTTCACAGTCAGACCAGCCCAGTTCCTCCTTAAGCTCTGGCTGTTTGCCTGTAATTTCCTGTTTTTGAAAAAGTTTCCAAACCCTCCAGTGTATTGGTGCTGCTGCAGGGATGATTGTGTAACATCGACCCCTGACCTTGTGTTGGTGATGGGGAACAATGTCTGAAGAGTACTGTGTCGAAAGCCCTCTGAAAGCTATCAGATCTGACCTCTGGTGACTGATTCTGTTCACTGCTGGAAGAAACATACTGCTGCTTCTGTAGCTATTGGATTTAAAGCTCAAACTGTTTAGAAGCCACAGCTTTGTTAATGAGGATATTTCCAGTTCACTACATTAAAGTGGTCTTTAAATGTCTTAATTTTTTCTTTCTCTGAAAAATATCTGGATTATCGTCAGCTATGCATCAAAAGAATATGAACAACGTTAATCAGTTTTTGTTTTTTGAACAAAAAAACGCATCAAAGTTCATGACATTGTTTACACACAAAAAACGTTCAGAGTTTGTAGTTGAATCCATTTAATAAATGGGGGAAAAAAGTGATTTGTCAATGTAAATAATTGTCCCTATAAAGTTTCAACAAATACAATAAAGAATTCCCAAATCTCAAATTGTTTATTAGAGTCCTCTGGCTGTAGACCTGTGCAGTTCAGGTGTGACCAGCACAGGTATTTTTTATTTTGAACTAGAGATTATTGGACTCTGTTCATATTTATTAAAAACGGTGAAAACAAACAGTTAAATATTTCTTTAATTTAGCACTGAATAGGAATCTTAGATTAGATTATGGCTTTAGTCTCATTAACCAGGTGAAGTTTTCAGCCCCAGCTTGTGAACTGGCCAGCTTGTTGGGGACGTCGTGACGCGTCAGACAGATTACAGAACTTTAGTTGATGATGATTTTGTTGGACATGTTGACACCAAATAGAACGGGTTCAAAATTGGTTGCTTGACTTTTTGAGGCGCTCATGCTGCCCCCAGACACAAAGGCACCCTGGGCTAAGAGCCAACATGAATGAAAATATGCTTCTTGTGGCTACTCCCAGTGCTCCCAGTTATAAGAATTGTCCTAACCTGAATGGGGAAAAATTGATCTAGTGGGATTTTGAATTCTCTCAAATTGTTTTTGTTACCCAGTCTGGTTGCCCAGTGTGTTGACCAGCCTGTTACCCAGTTTGTTGACCAGCCTGTTACCCAGTTTGTTGACCAGCCTGTTACCCAGTTTGTTGACCAGCCTGTTACCCAGTTTGTTGACCAGCCTGTTACCCAGTTTTTTGACCAGCCTGTTACCCAGTTTGTTGACCAGCCTGTTACCCAGTTTGTTGACCAGCCTGTTACCCAGTTTGTTGACCAGCCTGTTACCCAGTTTGTTGACCAGCCTGTTACCCAGTTTGTTGACCAGCCTGTTACCCAGTTTGTTGACCAGCCTGTTACACAGTCTTGTTGACCAGCCTGTTACACAGTCTTGTTGACCAGCCTGTTACCCAGTTTGTTGACCAGCCTGTTACACAGTCTTGTTGACCAGCCTGTTACCCAGTTTTTTGACCAGCCTGTTACCCAGTCTTGTTGCCCAGCCTTGTTGACCAGCCTGTTACCCAGTTTGTTGACCAGCCTGTTACCCAGTCTTGTTGACCAGCCTGTTACCCAGTCTTGTTGACCAGCCTGTTACCCAGCCTTGTTGACCAGCCTATTACCCAGTCTTGTTGACCAGCCTGTTACCCAGTCTTGTTGACCAGCCTGTTGCCCAGCCTTGTTGACCAGCCTGTTGCCCAGCCTTGTTGACCAGCCTGTTGCCCAGTCTTGTTGACCAGCCTGTTACCCAGTCTTGTTGACCAGCCTGTTACCCAGTCTTGTTGACCAGCCTGTTACCCAGTTTGTTGACCAGCCTGTTACCCAGTCTTGTTGACCAGCCTGTTACCCAGTCTTGTTGACCAGCCTGTTACCCAGTCTTGTTGACCAGCCTGTTGCCCAGTCTTGTTGACCAGCCTGTTGCCCAGCCTTGTTGACCAGCCTGTTGCCCAGCCTTGTTGACCAGCCTGTTACCCAGTTTGTTGACCAGCCTGTTACTGAGTCTTGTTGCCCAGCCTTGTTGACCAGCCTGTTGCCCAGCCTTGTTGACCAGCCTGTTACCCAGTTTGTTGACCAGTCTGTTACCCAGTCTTGTTGACCAGCCTGTTACCCAGTTTGTTGACCAGCCTGTTACCCAGTCTTGTTGACCAGCCTGTTACCCAGTCTTGTTGACCAGCCTGTTACCCAGTCTTGACCAGCCTGTTGCCCAGTCTTGTTGCCCAGCCTTGTTGCTGAACAACAGTCTATAGCAGTTCAAACCATGTAAAAAAGGACCTGTTGAAATGTTTAAAGCAACTAAAACTTAATGTCACTTAAAGTCAGCTATTGTTGCCAGCTGATCTGCGTCATAAACATGGTAAGATGCATGTAGCTACATCATTTAGTTTAATGTAATTAAATGTAATTTAACTGAAGAGATGATGAATCTGTTTAATGTTGCCTTTCAGAGAAAGCAACTTGGCGGTTTGAGTTCAACTGGTAAACATTGTGTTTAGTGGTTTTGTGTAATCCTTTGTAAAGGTCGTTTCCAGAGAAACAGTGATTCCTTTGGGTAAATGGGCCTGAGTCATGCAGCCTGGCAGTAAATGGGACAGAAGGAGGGAAGGACAAAGTGAAATAAAAGGAGAGGGATCATTGTTCCATAAAGGGAGCTGCAGGAGTTGTACCACCCCTCCTCCTCCTGGCTCGTACCTGGCGCTCACCTGGCCGCAGATGAAACATGAAACTTTGCTTTTCTCTCTCAGACTAGCAACAGTCCGAGTCCCTGTCAAGAACTTCTGCATTAACTGCTTCATTGTTTTGTCTGTTTTTATTCAAGAACTACTCTGAGCTTGGCTTCACTTTGGAGAAGTCTAAAGGTGTTCTCAACACAAACAGCTGGATTACAGCCTGTCATGTAGTCATGCGAAGGCTTTTATTGCCTCCAGAACGAGCGTCTCCGCCATGAAAGGTCATTAATTGTTCTAAAGCAAAGCCGTATCCGCGTCTCGTTATATTTTAGTCGAATGATGTCAGACCTGACATTTTTACGCTGCGTTTAACAACTTTTGTTTGCAGTTAGAGCCTTTAGCATCATTAGCATTGCTTACTGTAGCAACAGTGGTTTTTATTTTCTCTTTTCCAATGCAAAAGCATCATCTGGATGTTAAACTTAAACACTCTGGCAAATCTAAAAAACACGTCTAGAGATGTATTCTGAGCTGCATAATGTCTATTTCCAATTGCAATATCAATCTATACATCATCCCAGTTGTAATGAGACTGCTTGACTGCAATATTTATTAATAATTATATTTTAAATATTATTTCAAGTACCGTGCTTTCATACCCGATGCAGAGTTTAGTGGCCAGAGCTCATAAGACTGGTTGGGGGCATTGTCCTGGAAAAGTAAGAGAATATAGGATATATATATATATATATAGTGGAGAAGAAAAGGTCAGATTCTAGTGTCGCAGTAAAAGCATGTAATGGACAACTTGGCTCTCTGTTCGGCTTTTGTTTTTCCTTCTGTCACCTTTCTCCTACATTTTTTCCAGCGTTTTATTTGTGCTTTAGCAAAGTTGAAACGTGTTCCTGGAGGACAGCATGCAGGGAAGAGGAGAGTAGAAAAAGCAGGAGAAGGATTTCTTTACCTTGGCATTTTGCTGCATCCATAAATGGCTCGCCACACATAATTATTCAATAATCACGCTTCCTTCTTGCTTTACTTAGCATGCAGTGAAGCTTTATCTGTTTGTGCAGAGTTATTGTGCGTCCTTCTGTTATCTAAACACACGTCTGGCCTTCTGATGTGTTCATTTCTAGTCATTAAGTAAATTTTGCATGTGAATAGAGGGGATTTCCCAGCTCAAACCAAGTGCTGCTTTGCATTTATTCAGCACACATGGCCCAAGGCTCTTCACTTGATAGTTGGTGGGCAAACTGATAAAGATGTCTGTTCATCTATTCAATTCAATTCAGTTTCATTTATATAGCGCCAATTTACAACACATGTCGTCTCAAGGTTCTTCACAACAGTCAGGTTCATACATTCCTATTAATCGTAACCATTGAACAGTTCAGTCAGATTCAGTTATTTATTCAAATTGGATAAAAAGTTTTTCTATCTAAGGAAACCCAGCAGATTGCATCCAGTCAGTGACTTGCAGCATTCACTCCTCCTGGATGAGCATGTAGAGACAGTGGACAGTCACTGGTGTTGACTTTGCAGCAATCCCTCATACTGAGCATGCATGTAGCGACAGTGGAGAGGAAAAACTCCCTTTTAACAGGAAGAAACCTCCAGCAGAACCAGAACCAGGCTCAGTGTGAGCGGCCATCTGCCACGACCGACTGGAGGTTTGAGAGAACAGAGCAGAGATACAAAGAGAACAAAGAAGCACTGATCCAGGAGTACTTTCTATGGGAAGGAAAAGTAAATGTTAATGGATGTAGCTCCTTTAGTCGTTTCATCTAGAAAGAAAGAACAGATAAACTCTGAGCCAGTTTTCAAGGTTAGAGTCTGAAAGAGAGCACATAGAGTTAGTTACAGTAGAAGCTCAGTCAGTAGCCATGTCTAGGAGAGAGAAAGGGTTAAACACTGAAAGACAGGGTCATGTGGATCATCTGTAGAAGGTGAGCATTAAGTTGTTGCCAGCAGAAGCTCGGACGATGCCCCTCTCCAGAAAGGTGTCACAGGTAGACACAGAGTCAGGCCAGGTGTAGCTTCTAGGAAGAGAAAAGAGAGAACATAAAGTTAAAAGCTGAAAACAGCAAATAATGCAAAATTGGAGAGTAGTGTGAGAATGTAGCAAAGAGGGTGAAAGTGGTCATTATGTCCTCCAGCAGCCTAAGCCTCTAGCAGCATAACTACACAGATAGCTCAGGATAAACTAAGCCACTCTAACTATAAGCTTTATCAAAAAGGAAAGTTTTAAGCCTAGCCTTAAAAGTAGACAGGGTGTCTGCCTCACGGACTAAAACTGGGAGCTGGTTCCACAGGAGAGGAGCCTGATAACTAAAGGATCTGCCTCCCATTCTACTTCTAGAGACTCTAGGAACCACCAGTAAACCTGCAGTCTGACAACAAAGTGCTCTGTTAGGAACATATGGACCAATCAGATCTCTGATGTATGATGGAGCTAGATCATTAAGGGCTTTATATGTGAGGAGGAGAATTTTAAATTATATTCTGGATTTAACAGGGAGCCAATGAAGGGAAGCTAAAATAGGAGAAATATGATCTTTCTTTTTAATTTTCATCAGAACTCTTGCTGCAGCATTTTGAATCAGCTGAAGGCTTTTAACTACATTTTGTGGACATCCTGATAGTAAAGAATTACAATAGTCCAGCCTTGAAGTAACAAATGCATGGACTAGTTTTTCAGCGTCACTCCTGGACAGGATATTTCTAATTTTGGCAATGTTCTGGAGATGAAAGAAGGAAATCCTAGAAACCTGTTTAATATGGGATTTAAATGACATGTCCTAGTCAAAAATAACACCAAGGTTTTTACTTTATCATTGGAGGTCAATTTAATACCATCCAGGTTAAGTAATTGACTAAGCAGTTTCTTTTTTAAAGACTTCGGTCCAAAGACGACAACTTCTGTCTTGTCTGAATTTAGAAGCAGAAAATTTAAAGTTATTCAAGTTTTTATGTCTTCAAGACATGCTTGTAGTCTATCTAACTGGTTGGGTTCATCAGGATTTATGGATAAGTAAAGCTGAGTATCATCAGCGTAACAGTGAAAATGTATCCCATGCTGCCTGATAATTTGACCTATTGGAAGCATATATATATAGTAAAGAGAATTGGTCCAAGTACTGAACCCTGTGGTACTCCACAATTAACCCTGGAGTTTAAAGATGATTTATCATTTACATGAACAAACTGGAATCTGTCAGACAGATAAGATTTAAACCAGCCTAGTGCTGTTCCCCTGATCCCTACAGCATATTCCAGCCTTTCTAAGAGAATATTATGGTCGACTGGATCAAATGCAGCACTGAGATCTAACAGAACCAGAACAGACACAAGTCCATTATCTGAGGCCATAAGAATATCATTAGTGACTTTCAGCAGAGCTGTTTCAGTGCTATGATGAGCTCTGAAACCTGACTGAAACTCTTCAAACAGGTCATTGCTGTATAAATGTTCACACATTTGATTAGCAACTATTTTCTCAAGAATGTTAGATAAGAATGGAAGATTGGATATAGGTCTGTAATTTATTAAGTCATCTCGATCAAGCGAAGGTTTCTTAAGTAAAGGTTTAATTACAGCTAACTTAAAAGCCTGTGGTTCTGATCCATTTACTAAAGATAGATTAATCATATCTAAAATGGGGCTGGTAATCAGAGGGAACACTTCCTTAAATAATTTGGTTGGGATTGGGTCTAACATACAAGTTGAAGGTTTAGATGAAGCTAATATTTCTGATAACTCAGGAAGCTCCACAGGATCAGAACAGTCCAAACACAGATCAGGTTCTAAAGTTATTTCCAATGTTGTCTTTCCAAAGATAGTGGAAACTAATTAAAAGCTTCTCAAAATCTGAATTGATTTTATGTGCATGGCATCATTTCAGGACTTTAAATCTAATTAACAGATTTCTTGCATATTTTTCAAACAGTGAGTCAGTGAAACCTGTAAGGTTGCTCCCAGTAGAGGGGCAACAACACTTTAAAGCCATGGAGAAAAGGCTTGTGGTCTGTTAGCTACAGCATATATTGTCTGTCCTTCATTCATGTCAGCAGAAAGTCCATCCCTCCCAGTGAAACTTGGAAAAGAGGAAGTAGGAAAACCAAAAAGTCCAGAATGTCTTAATCTCTGTGGATGAATGATTCTTAATGCATGTAACATGCAACGGAAACTTTCTGGACTTAGTGGTGCAGTGGAGGGGAGGATGTACCTTCTCAATAACACTAAGTAAGTAAACAGGTCTTCCTGTGGAGGTGACGGTCAGTAGAAGACCTCTTCCTATGAGACTGACCTCTGCTCTGACTTCAGCTTCCTGACAGCATGCTGGATCTGAGAAGGATGCATGTTCCCCATGTGCCTTATGTTGCAGCATATACTCCAGCGCTGGTGTTTTGCGGAGCAGTTTATTCTGAAGTGACATTGACTGAGTGCAATGATGTCACAATCATTTCCTGCTTGAACATAGAAAAAGGTTAGATTTCCTTTAATATGCCACGATTTGGAAAAGTCCTGTCAGCTATATCAGCCTTACAGGGCCTTCATCACACTTTAAAGCCTAGGCCTCTATAGGTAGCATATCTAACTACATTTTTAAGCCATTTGTACTATGCGGCATTTCAACTTTCTGATGGCATCAAAGATAGTGACGCACGTTTACTTTTAATATGCCTGCTCATAGCTTGGAAATGTGTGGAATAATATCTAGCCTTCAGATAGCTAGACCTTTACACCTTCATGTTTTTAGGCAAATAAATTATTCAGATTCCAGTCGTTGCTTTCATATTCGTGGCTTCATTTTCATTTGCAGACATGCTGGTTGGAGTCCAGAACACAACTGTACAAAGGTTGTTTTCTGCTTTCATAGCTGCAGATCTCACTGGTTAAATGGAGGGTGTGACCGTGTTTGTGCTTGGGTGGAAGAGGTGTGTACCCTTGATAAAAAAAAAGAGCCATTACTTAGGAGTCTTTATGGAGCCTTTCATTCCGCCAGCAAAGAGTGAAAGTGGGGGCTTGTTCCTGATGAGAAGGCCCAGCGCCACGGCTCCGTCACCCCAGCCTCAATGGCTGGCTTGTCTGAAAGCCCTGTGTCACGACTTCCTGAGAGGGAAGTTGTTTCAGCTGGTAGTGAGCCGCCCTTTCTTGCATTTGTTTGCAGACCAAGTGACTTAAGGAAAACCTAATTGTTGGGAAAAGGCACTGTTTGTAGAGCTGCTTTATAAACCTTTCAGAAACTACAATGATTTCCACTGAAATCTGTTCAGACTCTCTTCTCAGACAAATCTACACCCTTTTTTCTTTTATTGAACACACTGGACACAACTATTGGGACTTTACAGGAATCTGTTTTTCTGGGTAAATGACTTCTAAATGACAGAAATAACTTAGCATCGCTTCTGATTAATCTCATTAAACTGAGCTGACTGAAATGCACCTGATTATTTTTCTCTATGTTGTCCTGACAGAACTGTGGTTACAAACTGACAGCATATTATTGGCATTGAGTCCTAGAATAGGAAATAGTGGACAGCGGCTATGATTTGAGTCTGACTCACCCAACAACCACACCGTGAGCAGATTAAGTAATGGATATGAGGTTTGATGCCATTTTTTGTTCTTCATTGTTTTGTAAGTCTCATAGATAGCACCATAAACAGTACGTTACAAGTTACATAGTTCAGGGTTTCCAGGGCTGTTGTAGGATCCTGATGAAGGCAAATTAAACTTGGAGTTGTTAGCTGAGTTGGGTGTGGTTCTCCAGCACTGTGAGTAAGATGAGACTAAAGCTGAAGGTTTTATGAGTAAACACTTCTTGCAACAGAGATGCATGTGTGTGCATGTAGAGGGAGGCTTGTCTGAAGGAGGAAAGAATTCACTTGATCTTTCTCAGGATGTAACCTTGCTGTAGTTGCAGAGGGATGGGAGTGTTTTCTCTGCAGATTAAAAGAGCCTCATTTCTTTTTTCAGCGTTTAATGTTTGACTTTACTCTGTCTGCTCTGGCAATGAGAAATTCCTCATGACCGATGAGGAACTCCAGCTTTACCAGTGAGAGCTGATGCTCGTCAGGATAGCTATTACAGAAAATGTTCATTACTGACAACAGAAGATGTGAAGTTTTGACATTTAGAGGCCAATAGTAAAAATATTAAAGTAGTAATAATTAGAATATTCCACAAAGCAGGAGAATATGTGATATAATCATAATTATTACTATTATAATCATTATGTTCTGAATATTTCTATATGAGTAAGAACAATTGTTGCAGTTATATTAAAACAAAATCATATACTATGATATATCCAGTTGCTTTTATTTAAAATACACTTTGAAACCAGTATATTTTCACTCACGGTTATCATACTGAGACTGTCATACAGACTCATGCCTAATGGAGAGATTATAGTTGGTGATCCAGCAGGTTTTACCCAGGCGTTTTGGTTAGAGTGGTGGACAATGCCAACATCCAGTTCAGTTAAAACTGAACAAACATCAAACACAGCATGAACATGGAGCGCCATAAATCAGGTCCAGTCCTCCAGAACACGTTAGAGGTGCTACACGCATCTACAAATGGAAAGTATTTCCCAACATTTGTAGATGTCAGAAGTTGTCTGTGTTGAGGTCTCTTTGAATAAAACAAGTGCACCTCAAAGAACCAGTGATGTCGCAGTGACGCTGTCATTCTATTGGCTGAAACTGTAATCTTTTCCAGGCGGAGCTGCGAGTTTTCTTGTAACAGAGGAAAATGAAAGGATAATGCATAATCTGCAGGAACAGAGAAGTTAGTCGCTTTACTTAAGGCTGCAAGAAAAAGAACAAAGTTCTTGCCAGCAAAGACATTTCATACTTTCCAAGAACTAAGGTGCAGGACTCCTTGGAAGTCAGGCCTTTACTCTGAAGTAAAAATGCATTACATCTGAGTTTTAAGATAGAGCAAAGTATATTTGTAAGCAAAAAATGTTTCTGAGTGTGAGAGCAGAGTTTTTATAAGAGGACCACAACATCTGAGGATGAGAAAAAGAAAGCTTGCTCTTAAATTAATCCCGTCATAACTTGGAGGAAAAACTCCCATCGTATAGCCCTAAAGGTGCCATACTAAGTAGGCATCCTGACTTTAAATAACACCAGCAGGTTTGACAAAGTGGCTCTACTGAATCAGACATGATTTTTCCTGCTGGTGTTTGAATCCAGTCTTCAAGGCTCTTCCTAGTATGGGAGTTCCTCTGTGGCCCTGGGCTGACTCAGCACTCAGCAGGAATGTGGCTTCATAATATGACCTAAAAGAAGTGACCTGTCACGCCTGATGAATGCTGGGAGATCTCGGAGAGTGCTGCAGGCTAGCGCTGTTGTTTTGAGACTAAAAATACAAGAAACTTATGGCTCCACACATGAGATTCAAAACGTGAGGTCCAGAACTTTGCTGTTCGTGTTCTGGGTGCTTGTTGTGTTGGACAAGAAGGATACAGTTCTGTAATAATGATTAAAAATGAGAAATAGGCTTCTGTTCCTAATGTTTGAACATGAAAAGCAGCTCTGCTGTTTCCTCTCATTGAACCTCAACATCCTCAAACAGAACGTTCAGAACATAACTGAGTTTCAGCTCCTCTCTGATTTACTGAGTCCACGTTACATGTTTGTGCACAAGCCACCTTTGTGGTCTTAAGTGCTGTTTATCTTTCGTTGACGTGACACATGCCTTTTCTGCTCACCTTGCAGATGGATGGAGGCATGCCTGGACGAGGAGTTGCCCCCAACAACGGAGCTGGAGGAGGGCTTGAGAAATGGCGTCTATCTGGCCAAACTGGGAAACTTCTTTGCCCCGCAGACGGTTTCCCTGAAGAAGATCTACGATCGTGAGCAGACGCGGTACAAGGTGAGAACATTGAGATGTCCAGTTCACCGCTGCATGGAGGATTGCTGTGAGGTGTAAATTTGCTGTATGCTGTCTGATTAAAACGTTTATTCTCCTCCTTTTTTTATTATTCTCCCCATTTTTCTTATTCTAAATATAGACTATAAATAGACAATAAATTGTCTCTTAATAAATATATTTGCTCTATGTTCTTTTTACACACACTTTAGTTTATACAAGAGACTAAGAGCTTCTGCAATCCAACCACCGTTTCCTCAGACGTTGCAGGGTCTAGCTGCATTAAAGGTTGCTTAAAAGGACTTTGATGCAAAGAGTTAAATGGAAAAGTGCAGCATATGGTGTAAAAGAGTTCAAATACAGTGCTAATACAATTACAATCACAACCTTAGTGAGCTTTAAGATTTTAAATGACAGAACAACACAAAGTGGTGCATGGCCCTCAAGTCCACCTGTTAATAATTTGATCTCAGTATGAATGTAGCTGTTCTTTTTTCTGGCCTCAGAGGTTCTTTAGAGAACATCAGAGAACAACCAGCACCATGAAGACCAAGGACCACTGCAGACAGGTCAGGCAGGAGGTTCTGGTTCAGTTTAAGGCTTTGAACATGGAGAGAGGACGGAGCCCATGGAGGCCTACACTGACAGGCTGGGCAGGGAGGAAGTTAATCAGAGAAGCAGCCTAGAGGCCCATGGTTACTCTGGAGGAGTTGCAGAGATCCACAGCTTGTGTTAAAAAATCTGTCAACAAGAAAACTGAGTCCTTCTCCCTACTCATGTAGCCTTTATAGAAGCGTAGCAGGGAGAAAGGTTTTGTTGAGAGAAAACGGCGCTCTGGCCAGATGAGACATCACCAAACGAATAGGGTCTCATTTTACAGCTTGCGCTGCCAACATAGAGCATTAGCTTTTTGAAAGAAAAAATACATTTTTTCTTCTGTTTTGTTTTTCTCATACAGGCAACGGGTCTCCATTTCAGACACACTGACAATGTCATCCAGTGGCTGAACGCCATGGCAGAAAAAGGACTGCCAAAGGTGAGTTCAATTACAGCGGTACTGATTAACCCTTACTGTTGCTGCTGTTCAAAAATCTTTTGAAAGAGTTGAGGTTGTGAGCAACATAAGCAGGTTTGTAAAATGTGTATATTCTAAATGCTGATGATGGTCCCTGAAAGCTGTGTAAAACAATCACCAACATCACAAAGTAAAGTAGATGAAAACTGGCCTAAAGTGTCACCAGTTGGCAGCTTGAACAGAAAGTATCTGTTTCTACCTCAGTTGTACCACAGGGTGTGTAAATGTGAGCTCATATTCTGCACACATGCTCCAACATGATGCTGATATTCTTCCCTCGCTGTTCCTAACCATGTTTCAGATCTTCTACCCTGAAACCACAGACATATATGACCGAAAGAACATGCCACGGTGCATCTACTGTATACACGCTCTCAGGTTGGTTGTCTCTTTCCTTTTGCAGCCTTTTCTCTTTGTGTAGCCCTGCAGCACAGACATTTACAAGCAACCCATTGAAGTCAAACACATACCATTGTTTGGTTTCTTCTTCCTTTCATTGTTTTCACTGGCCAAAAAGCTTGTTGAGGACAAAAAAGGATGTCTGTTCATTAAAGCGGGAGTTTTTCAGTTGTTTGGACCTGTATTTTCCCAGCTGTCCATTGGCGTTGCTGACCAATAAACACCTGGGACACCTGCTGGCTGTTTTCCTGTTTCAGTTTCCGCAGAAGGTTATTCAAGGGTAGATTGTATAGACCATCTATGCCAAAATGGAGTGGTTTTGTGTAAAAAAAACAAACAACAAAAAACGAGGATTTAACAACTGTTAGAAGCACCCTTACTAGCAACCACCCTCAGTAGTTGTTTTCTGTCTGACTTTACAGGTCCTTCTCAAAATATTAGCATATTGTGATAAAGTTCATTATTTTCCATAATGTCATGATGAAAATGTAACATTCATATATTTTAGATTCATTGCACACTAACTGAAATATTTCAGGTCTTTTATTATCTTAATACGGATGATTTTGGCATACAGCTCATGAAAACCCAAAATTACTATCTCACAAAATTAGCATATCATTAAAAGGGTCTCTAAACGAGCTATGAACCTAATCATCTGAATCAACGAGTTAACTCTAAACACCTGCAAAAGATTCCTGAGGCCTTTAAAACTCCCAGCCTGGTTCATCACTCAAAACCCCAATCATGGGTAAGACTGCCGACCTGACTGCTGTCCAGAAGGCCACTATTGACACCCTCAAGCAAGAGGGTAAGACACAGAAAGAAATTTCTGAACGAATAGGCTGTTCCCAGAGTGCTGTATCAAGGCACCTCAGTGGGAAGTCTGTGGGAAGGAAAAAGTGTGGCAGAAAACGCTGCACAACGAGAAGAGGTGACCGGACCCTGAGGAAGATTGTGGAGAAGGGCCGATTCCAGACCTTGGGGGACCTGCGGAAGCAGTGGACTGAGTCTGGAGTAGAAACATCCAGAGCCACCGTGCACAGGCGTGTGCAGGAAATGGGCTACAGGTGCCGCATTCCCCAGGTCAAGCCACTTTTGAACCAGAAACAGCGGCAGAAGCACCTGACCTGGGCTACAGAGAAGCAGCACTGGACTGTTGCTCAGTGGTCCAAAGTACTTTTTTCGGATGAAAGCAAATTCTGCATGTCATTCGGAAATCAAGGTGCCAGAGTCTGGAGGAAGACTGGGGAGAAGGAAATGCCAAAATGCCAGAAGTCCAGTGTCAAGTACCCACAGTCAGTGATGGTCTGGGGTGCCATGTCAGCTGCTGGTGTTGGTCCACTGTGTTTTATCAAGGGCAGGGTCAATGCAGCTAGCTATCAGGAGATTTTGGAGCACTTCATGCTTCCATCTGCTGAAAAGCTTTATGGAGATGAAGATTTCATTTTTCAGCACGACCTGGCACCTGCTCACAGTGCCAAAACCACTGGTAAATGGTTTACTGACCATGGTATCACTGTGCTCAATTGGCCTGCCAACTCTCCTGACCTGAACCCCATAGAGAATCTGTGGGATATTGTGAAGAGAACGTTGAGAGACTCAAGACCCAACACTCTGGATGAGCTAAAGGCCGCTATCGAAGCATCCTGGGCCTCCATAAGACCTCAGCAGTGCCACAGGCTGATTGCCTCCATGCCACGCCGCATTGAAGCAGTCATTTCTGCAAAAGGATTCCCGACCAAGTATTGAGTGCATAACTGTACATGATTATTTGAAGGTTGACGTTTTTTGTATTAAAAACACTTTTCTTTTATTGGTCGGATGAAATATGCTAATTTTGTGAGATAGGAATTTTGGGTTTTCATGAGCTGTATGCCAAAATCATCCGTATTAAGACAATAAAAGACCTGAAATATTTCAGTTAGTGTGCAATGAATCTAAAATATATGAATGTTACATTTTCATCATGACATTATGGAAAATAATGAACTTTATCACAATATGCTAATATTTTTAGAAGGACTTGTATGCAGGAATTCTGGCACACCTATCTTTCAGATATTGCTTTGGTTAATTGAGTTGTGTAGATATCGATTTTTGCACAGCTCTATGAAAGCCCTGTCAAGACATTTAAAGTAGGTTGAGATCTGGACTTACAATGGGCCATAGCAACACCTCGTTTCTCTCTTTTCTCAACCATCTTTTGTAGATTTGCTGTTGTATTTAGGATAATTTCCTGTTGATGACCCAGTTTGGGCCAAGCCACAGCTGTCAGGCAGTTGGCCTCACCTTTGACTCTAGAATACCTTGGTATACAGAGTAGTTCATGGTTGATTCAATGACTGCAATGTGCCCAGGTCCTATGGCTACAAATATAAGCCCACATTATGATCCTTCCATCACTATGCTTGATAGTTTGTTGGAGAAGAGCTTCAAAAGATAAGTACCTCTGATCTGAAATGAAACTCTTTGGGGTTTTGTCATGTTTCTCAGCTTGATGGGGCCACCACTCCTGGAAAGACTGGCAGCGGTTCCAAATGATTTCCACTGGTTACTAGTCTTTCTGTGTGCAGAGGGATCTTTATGTGCCATCCCAGAATGATTCGCTCCTATAGAACTATTCCACCAGAGATAAGAAGCTGGATTTGTTACATGCAAATGTCAAGGACTAATAATGGTCCTGAATACCAGAACAATGGATAGCAACAGTTTCTTGTCTAAAGTTTTTGCTGATATTTTTCTGCCATTGAATTTTGTTCAAACAATGCGGTATGCTCCAGGGCGACAAACTGCCAAAGCACCTGATGTTCTACAGATGTTCACAGCTGGCTTCTGCTTTCTATTTTTAAACCTATGGAAGCAACAAGGATGTACTTACTTTTTCATAAGTGTTTCTTATTGTATAACATTGACCTCATACTGTGTTTTCTTTTGATTTTTACCATTTTAACAGTCTCTACTTGTTCAAGCTGGGTTTGGCCCCACAGATCCAGGATCTTTATGGAAAAGTAGATTTCACCGGTAAGTGAACGAGTTAAAACAGGGGTTCCTGCCTCTAATTCCCTCACTCTGTCTATTCTTAAACTGATTATGTCACCCTCAAGGTTGAGCGCCACAAATGTTGCCTTGTTTGTGAAGTTTAAGACAAGGTTTAAACTATGCTGGAGTTGTTCACACCATAAAACCCTGAGAGTGAGGAATATGGCAGACCACGGCTGGAAATGTGAAAGTCATTAGTAACAGTGAGAGCTTTTCCTGTCTGTGGCGTTCCCACTCAGCTGTATGTTCCAGAGCCAGCCTGAGGAATCTGATTGTCAAACATAAGCCAGGAACAGTTCGTCCCTGCAGTCTGCCACATTTCCTTAACCGCCCCCCTCCTACCCACCGAAAAAAAACAGCTCCCTGTTTTTCCTGCTTGTTTCTTTTTCCACTGCAATGCCTGAATCTGTTCCTTCTGCTCTGCTCTCTCATCTCTTATAGAGGAGGAGATCAACAACATGAAGAGCGAGCTGGAGAAGTACGGCATCCAGATGCCCGCCTTCAGCAAGATCGGCGGGATTTTGGCCAACGAGCTCTCCGTGGATGAAGCTGCATGTGAGAGGGTCTTCTAGCTTTACAGTGCTGCACTAATTATTATATGCTGGTCTTCATCGGTGTCTTCAAAAAACCTCAAGCAAGGTCCAAACATTTATCTATTTCACAGTCCCTAAAACAGACCAAAGAAATTCTGTTTGTTATTTTTCTAAACCTTTTTCTCATAAAGGTCAATTATGTCCAAAAGAAACATTGAAAGATAACATGGTATAAAAGCACTTGTAAAATAAATATAGGCATATGACTGAATGATCTGGAAAATTAATGAGTTCATTAAAAACCATTTTAAATAGAGATGCGGTGGTCACAGTTTCTAATGTCAAATTTCTGTGGGTCTTACCTGCCAAATATGATAATATAATTAGATATTTCTCTGTTTATTGTGGTTTTTCTTGTTTGTTGATAAATAGAAAAAATCTGCCCTAAAAACAAATTTACTTTAAAATAAAATGGAACAAGTTCCTAGGTTCCCAACATGTTTGCATTTTATCACTAGATATTTAAGTAATTTCTTTAACATTAATTGACAATAAATATTGGTGTTAATCATAATTTTTCAGAGGAAAAAGCAACATGTTTTGTTGCTCTGTAAAAGATTAATGCATGCCCCTCATTTTCAATAAATAAATTCTTTATTGCAGCCATTTCTTCTTATTTATTTTCATCATGTTGACCAAAATCCTTTTTCCATGGCAGCACTGCTGCAGCTCACTAATAAACAGCTCATATCTGATTTAAACAATGAATGGAAAATAATCAATCTCAGTTAGAGATGATGTGAGAATCCAGTTGGGATTAGATGTGTTGATTAGTGACACTGAGAGCCGCTGGTGGCCGGTTATTGCTTCATATCAAACGCACTAACAGCACAGAAACCTGAGCTTTACAAAACACATCCCTGCTTTGACAGTTAAAGGTAAATTGAGTTTAAAATCAAAGGCAAACCTCTTTCAATGCACCTGAATGGGTCTAATCTGTTCCTGTCTTCCATCCTCAGTACATGCTGCAGTGATCGCCATCAATGAGGCCATCGATCAGGGAGTCCCAGAGGGAACCCTGGCTGCCTTGCAGAACCCCAATACCATGCTCGTACACCTGGACCCAGACTCGGCCCAGAAATATCACGATACACTTTACCGAGCAAAGGGGGAGAAGGTGGCCAGCTCACGAAAACGGGTAAGAACCTGGGTAATCATTTTTGAAATGATAGCATGGAGTTGACGTTGCAGCTTAATAGAAATGGTGTGAGCACAGTTGCTAAGCTGCTGAGAAACGTTTGGAGTTAAACTTTGTTCTCTGGAGGGACAATAAAAGTGAATTCCTTCTCTGTGCAGATTTCATTTGCACAACACTCCCATTATTGTTGTTGAGTTCTGCATGGAGAGCTTACATCATAGACCCATTCAGCCTTGAATGAGGTTTTTAATTTTACTTGCTTGGTCCAAAACATTAAACGTTTCAAAAACAACATGACACGCACAGCGTTTCAAATTTCTGATCACATTCGAAATACTTTTGGGAATTTTCTCTGGTTTAAATGAATTTAAATCAGTAAAATCTGTTACAATCACAGTAGGTTTTCTAGTTCATCTATAATTTAGCGCTTTGAGTGCCTTGTTGCTGAAAAGCGCTGTATAAATAAACTTGACTTCACTTGGATAATTAAACTGGCTTTTAAGGGTTTAAAAACCTGAAAATAATGAAACATTTAGATAGGTGCCTGCCATAGCAATGCATATTCACCTGGTCAAAACCTATCCACTTTAATGCGGCCCGAACCGCAGCGTGCACCCCCACAATATATACATCAAAACGACCGGCTCGGTCCCGTGAGGTGTGCTATTACTTTTATTGGCGTTTCGAGTTACCATGACGACGTAATTTACGAAAAACCGAGCCCCAAAATCCCATAGAAATGAATGGAGTCAGGGGCGGAGGAATCCTCAAAATTCACTGTTTTTGAGGCTCTACTGTATCACCATACTTTCACCTAGAAACACAGTTTGACTTTCAGTTTGTAGGAAAATCCGCCGGCTTTTCAGAAGGGAAAACGGTTTGTTGATAACTGCTACGGTTTCTCTAAAGTTAGACTCCAAGCAACACAAAGTTTGCGAGAAAATCACACTCTTTACAGTGGAGATGGCAGTTACTAGAGTGTAGAAAGAGGGGATTTTGTTCAGGAAAAATGAGTTTTAACTGGCCCTCACGGCCACAAATTTCGCTCTAAAGTCACAATTTTCGGTCAGATTGTAGGGCCGGGCCTCTGCTTTCACACAATAACTTCAAAATTGTTCAAAGTCTCATAGATTTCTGTCAAAACACCCTCGATCGCCAAGAGTCACAGGAATTCTGTAGGCCTTCTCCCATGTATTTTCAATGAGAGTTTGACCTGTAATCCATGAGTGACACCATTTATTTCCATAATCCTATTTTATACTGTGAATGACATAGAGCTATGAAAATCTCCATGATTGGGGACGAGGGATAGCTGTCGCCCACAGTTTAAAAAAATTTCAAATACCATGTACGGATTCCGAGATATTAGACTTTGTTCAGGAGCATGTTCAGGCATTTTTGTCTTTTTCTCCATTTTCCCTTACTTTTCACCCAGTGTTGTGTCTTTATTATTATATTTTCACTAATAAAGGATGAATATTAATGTTCCCCTGTCCGTTCTGATAAAAACGGTCCAAGAATGACATCGATCGCCCCTACGGTTTCAGAGTTATGGCCAGTTGTTCGGGAGCATGCGCCTCCATGTTATAAATCCTAGACCAGGGGAGACAGAGAGAGAGGTGCTGCGTGAGTGAGAAACAGCAGGTGTCAAGTTACACTGACGCTCTTTGCTGATTGGCTGATTCATTCCTCACTGTTCTATTTATAGCTCTGTGTATCTCCTACTGTATATGTCTGGATGGGATTCTGTCTTTCTTTCTGCCTCTCTGTGTCTCACACTGGGACACACACCCACACACACTCACACTCACACACATACAGACACACACCCACACACAGACACACACACACACACACACACTCACACACACACACACATACAGACACACACACACCCACACACACACACACACACACACACACTCACACACTCACACACAGACACACACACACACACACCCACAGACACACACACACAGACACACACCCACACACACTCACACACAGACACACACACACCCACACACACACACAGACACACACACACACACACACCCCCACACAAACACACACACACAGACCCACACCCACACACACACACACACTCACACACTCACACACACCCACACACACACACACACACACACACACTCACACACTCACACACACCCACACACAGACAGACACTCACACACAGACACACACCCACACACACTCACACACAGACACACACACACCCACACACACACACAGACACACACACACACACACACACCCCCACACAAACACACACACACAGACCCACACCCACACACACACACACACACACACACACACACACACTCACACACTCACACACACCCACACACACACACACACACACACACACACACACACTCACACACTCACACACACCCACACACAGACAGACACTCACACACAGACACACACCCACACACACTCACACACAGACACACCCACACACACACACAGACACACACACACACACACACCCCCACACAAACACACACACACAGACACACACCCACACACACACCCACACACAGACACACACCCACACACACTCACACACACACACACACACACACAGACACACACACACACACACACACACACACACAGACACACACCCACACACACTCACACACACACACACACACACAGACACACACACAGACACACACTAGGGATGGCGTGATTATCGATTGGATCGTCTATCGGCGATTGAAGGGTTGGATCATGATTTATTTTTTAAGGGCGATCTTTATTAATTAATTTAATGCCGTGCTGGGGATGTAAAATCAATTTTAAATGCGCGCTTCTCTGTAATTTAAAATGTTTTAATCATCATCCCCGTGATCTGTGCAATAGAGGGAATAAAATGCGTCTTTCTCTTTTTTCCTGTCACTTTTCTCGGAGTAAGCGCCAACGCGGCTCCTCTTCGTATCTCCGCTCGTCATCTTCTTGCTCTGTGCGCCACAAGTGGTGCCGATAGAGCTGTATTATCACATATAGTCACAAAACGAATAAACCATGACAGGCATACATTTGAACAAGTAACTTTATTACAAATCGAGAGTTACAGTGTTAAATAAACTGGCTTTAATAAATAATGTGTACAAACAAAAAAGCTTAAACGGTAGAATTTCTTAGTAAATGTGAATGTTACCACAAAATAAAATCACTTCAAATATGACGCCTACTTAGGTTTGCCTTTCATAAGAAATTATTTCGAATGAACTTAAAGCTTAAAACATTAAACAATAGAACATTGCAGCCTGCGTATGATAAACAAATGAAAATAAATATATAACCTTTTACAAATTATTTGACAAAAAAACAAGCATGTTAACTTTATCTGGCTTTAGCAGACTGCGGTACCGGGTTACAACATTCCCTGCTTTACTGAATATGCGCTCCGATGGCGTGCTGGTCGCAGGAATGCACAAATATTTCTGTGCAATTTTTGCCATTAAGGGTAAGCGGCTTTCGTTCCTTTTCCACCATTCAAGAGCGTTGGTTTCTCCATCAACTACCTCTTCTTGGAGGTAATTCGCCATTTCCGCCTGCGCTCGCTGCTCAGGAGTTGCAACAGGTGCAGGTCTTATTGAGCCAAGGAGACTGTCCAGTGTTTTCTTCTTTTTGCTTGGCTGAGACTGGGAGAAAGGAGGTGCATCGTCGTCATCCGTAGAGTCCCGCACAGTCACAGGTGGTCCGGAAGTAGTCTGCTTCCAGAACAGCACCATCTCATCCTCCAGCTGGGTTCTGATGTAGTCCAGGTCAATACTGCCCACGTGAGTAGCTTTGTACCGCGGGTCAAGGAGGGCAGCTGTGCGCATTAACTGGATGATCTTGTCGTTGTCATATCTATTATCAAGTTGCTCCAGGATCGTTTGTTTAATGGCTGCAGTCAGTTTGGCATCGCTCTCTTTTTTCTTGAGAGTATCTTTAATCAAATGAAGCAGAGGCAGCAGCAATGAGATGGTGACGTCACGCTCACTTGACAAGATGTCTGTAAATTCAGATACAGACTTCAGGCCTTCTGTGACAGCCTCCAGCACGCTTACATCTTGCCAGCTAATGGTTGGTAGTGTGCGCCAACTCCTGTCATCAGCAAAAACCCTTCTGATGTGAGGCAGCAGGGTGAGGATCCTCTCTGTCATCGCATATTTGCTGCCCCAGCGCGTTGCACAATCCTGTTTTATAAGAGAAAATATAATGGGCAAAAGGCGGTTATAGGCTGAGTAAAAGCAATATGCGTATTGTTACTTTCTAAATGTGCTGTCTTCTGTGTGTATGTTTGTATGCAGACACCGATAAAACTAGCCTCCAATCTGTTATGTTATTATTGGTAATAATACAGTGGCAACACTAAGCTAGTGATGAAATTGTACATTTTTAACAGAAAACATATGATTGAAACTGAGTTTGTTATCGTTTGGTGGGATAACGGCTATATGTTAATACTTACAGTTATTAAAGAAAGCGGTTTCTTTATCCCCTGTTGCTCTTGCTCTTTCCTGAGTTGCTGTCGCCTTTGCCAACTGTGTGGAAAGGCTCCATTTATTTGGCGACACACTCCGAAAGCCCGGTCCGTTTTGTTTTTTTCTTTATTCAAGGCATTGTTGACGGCTAAGTTCAAATTATGCCCGAAACAACTGATCTATGGCCACTTAAGATCATGAACAGCTGCAACGATGTTGGCTCCGTTGTCGCTTGTAATGCAAACGACTTTCTCTTCTCCTATTCCCCATGCTTGCAACCCATCCTGGAGTGCTTCAGCTAGCACCGCCGCGGTGTGACTCTCTGGGGTAAAAGCTGTCTCGAGACATTTGGATTTTAATGTCCAGTCTTTTGAGACATAGTGCGCAGTTATGGACATATAAGGAGACATGTTACTGCTTGACCACATATCCTTAGTCAAAGCAATGAAGTTGGCCTCTTTTAATTCATTAACTATTTCCCCTCTCAGCTGTTCATACAGTTTTGGCACAGCAGTCTCCGAGAAATATTTCCTCCCAGGCGGTTCATACTGCGCATCCAGTGTAGTCAACATTTTTTTGAAACTTTCTCTTTCAACCGCCTGAAATGGGACGCACTCCTTCGCCAGAAATCTTGCAACAGCTGTTGTACACTTGGTCCATCTTTTGCTGCCTGGCCTGTATTTAGTTGATTTAGCAAAAGCTGCTGATATTGTGGGCTGTCCCACAGAAGCACCTGCATCGCTGCTGGTTGGAGGCAGTTTTGCGGCCTCGGCGGGGTGATGGACTCGAATGTGTGCGAATAAATTTGTGGTTTGCCTATCCTTCGCAGGCACACATAATTTGCATAATGTGCAAATAGGCTGTGTTAGGTCTTGAGGCTCACCGTTAGCATTTGGATAGAACCTAAATTATGCCCAAATAACCGACTTAGCATTCTTTTTGGGCACCAAATTGCTGTCTGACTCTGCCATGTTTTCGGCACCAAGATTTTTTTTTTTGATGACATAATTGCACCCGCCCCATCAGCCGATTGGATCGTCTATCGGCGATAGCCAGTGACCTCGATCTTACGATCAGAAAATAGGGCGATTTCCCATCCCTAACACACACACACCCACCCACACACACACAGACACACACAGACACACACCCTCTTGTTTTGCTATATGTAGTGAGGACCATGTGTTGACTCCCATTGACTTCCATTGATTTTCAGTCATTTTCAACCCTTTCTATGCCCTAACCCTGACAATAACCCTAAACCTAACCATTACCAGTGCATGCTTAATCCTAACCTTAACCGTTAGCAAAATAGGTCGTGAGGACCAGCAAAATGTCCTCACTTTGGTACAAACGGTCCTCAATTTGATGGTGAAATCGGGAAAATGGTTCTCACTGTGATGCCAAGACAGGAACACACACACACACACACACACAAATACTCCCACACACACATGCATAGATTACTATCTTTCTGAGGACTTTGCATTGACTTTCATTGATTTTCATTCATTTCTATGGCTTAAACCTGACCTGACCCCCTTTGACCAGCTTCATAGGAGGCAACTACATGGCGGCCATGTTGTGTGGGGAACTTAAACAGCATGTTCTGCTGTTCCAACACCCAGACAACAGTGATTGACCCTAAAGGTCAATTTCTTTCATCAACCATCCATGCTTACTAATGATTTTTGAAAGCTGATAATAGCATACACAATGATTTCAGAAGAGCACTAAAACTTTCAAAATAAAAGCCTCAACCTTCCATAATTATTATTTATTTTTTTAAGCTGATAACAGCATACACAATGATTTTGGAAGAGCAAGCAGGTTCTATTTAACTAATGGAAGTAACCCAAATCTGAAAGGACAACCATGCTGGGCTTTCAAAATAAGACAAAACATGCTCTACAAAATAAAAGCCTTTACATTTTCAACTATAGATCATTGCAGAACTGGGCATTACACTACTGTCGGAGTTCACCCAGTGTTGGAAATGGGACTATGCTGGTCCTTTGAAATATGGGTTACTAAAACTTTCAAAATAAAAGCCTCAACCCCCCATAGTTACTATGGATTTTGTGAGCTGACAAGTGAATAGAAAATGATTTTTAAATAGCAAACAGGTTCTATTTAACCAATGCAACTAACCCAGACCTGAAAGTACAACCATGCTGCACTTTCAAAATAAGACAAAACATGCTCTACAAAATAAAAGCCTTTGCATTTTAAACAATAGATCATTTCAGGACTGGGTTTCACACTAATGTTGGAGCTCACCCAGTGTTGGCCTCTTAAAATACAGGTCCTTCTCAAAAAATTAGCATATTGTGATAAAGTTAATTATTTTCTATAATGTAATGATGAAAATTTAACATTCATATATTTTAGATTCCTTGCACACTAACTGAAATATTTCAGGTCTTTTATTGTCTTAATACGGATGATTTTGGCATACAGCTCATGAAAACCCAAAATTCCTATCTCACAAAATTAGCATATTTCATCCGACCAATAAAAGAAAAGTGTTTTTAATACAAAAAACATCAACCTTCAAATAATCATGTACAGTTATGCACTCAATACTTGGTCGGGAATCCTTTTGCAGAAATGACTGCTTCAATGCGGCGTGGCATGGAGGCAATCAGCCTGTGGCACTGCTGAGGTCTTATGGAGGCCCAGGATGCTTCGATAGCGGCCTTTAGCTCATCCAGAGTGTTGGGTCTTGAGTCTCTCAACGTTCTCTTCACAATATCCCACAGATTCTCTATGGGGTTCAGGTCAGGAGAGTTGGCAGGCCAATTGAGCACAGTGATACCATGGTCAGTAAACCATTTACCAGTGGTTTTGGCACTGTGAGCAGGTGCCAGGTCGTGCTGAAAAATGAAATCTTCATCTCCATAAAGCTTTTCAGCAGATGGAAGCATGAAGTGCTCCAAAATCTCCTGATAGCTAGCTGCATTGACCCTGCCCTTGATAAAACACAGTGGACCAACACCAGCAGCTGACACGGCACCCCAGACCATCACTGACTGTGGGTACTTGACACTGGACTTCTGGCATTTTGGCATTTCCTTCTCCCCAGTCTTCCTCCAGACTCTGGCACCTTGATTTCTGAATGACATGCAGAATTTGCTTTCATCTGAAAAAAGTACTTTGGACCACTGAGCAACAGTCCAGTGCTGCTTCTCTGTAGCCCAGGTCAGGCGCTTCTGCCGCTGTTTCTGGTTCAAAAGTGGCTTGACCTGGGGAATGTGGCACCTGTAGACCATTTCCTGCACACGCCTGTGCACGGTGGCTCTGGATGTTTCTACTCCAGACTCAGTCCACTGCTTCCGCAGGTCCCCCAAGGTCTGGAATCGGCCCTTCTCCACAATCTTCCTCAGGGTCCGGTCACCTCTTCTCGTTGTGCAGCGTTTTCTGCCACACTTTTTCCTTCCCACAGACTTCCCACTGAGGTGCCTTGATACAGCACTCTGGGAACAGCCTATTCGTTCAGAAATTTCTTTCTGTGTCTTACCCTCTTGCTTGAGGGTGTCAATAGTGGCCTTCTGGACAGCAGTCAGGTCGGCAGTCTTACCCATGATTGGGGTTTTGAGTGATGAACCAGGCTGGGAGTTTTAAAGGCCTCAGGAATCTTTTGCAGGTGTTTAGAGTTAACTCGTTGATTCAGATGATTAGGTTCATAGCTCGTTTAGAGACCCTTTTAATGATATGCTAATTTTGTGAGATAGGAATTTTGGGTTTTCATGAGCTGTATGCCAAAATCATCCGTATTAAGACAATAAAAGACCTGAAATATTTCAGTTAGTGTGCAATGAATCTAAAATATATGAATGTTAAATTTTCATCATGACATTATGGAAAATAATGAACTTTATCACAATATGCTAATATTTTGAGAAGGACCTGTAAGGCTTATTGAAAATTTCAAAATAAAAGCCTCAGTCTTCCAGAGTTACTAGTAATATTTTAAGGTGATAATAGCATAGAAAATAGCATAGACGATGAATTTCAATAAAAATAGCAAGCTCCGGTCCGAGAAGCACGCACCAAGAGGCAGGCCCCGTCTAAATTTCTTCCGAAAGTTTCTAGTTTATATTGTTACTTTGTCGTGAGCTCCTTCTAGCTGCCCATGTGGAGGGCCTGGACCCCATAAACCTGACTCCAAAAAGTGGAAAAAATCACAGAGGGCATGTTGGCATTTGATGGTTAAGCTTTTTATTTACACACCTCCCAAAAATGAAATGCAGAGTAGCAGGAAAAATGAGAAGAAAAATTGGATATATAGTATTTACAACTCCTTATCTTTCTCTTAGTGCTGCCCATCAACATTACCTCCTCTGTAATTAGACCAGACTGACTCCAGCAGAGCAGAAGCTCTTCTTATAAACCATAAGCCCCAGCCCACAATCATTCATCATTAATTTTACTATACAGAAAAACCAAAACATTAATGACCCCAAAAACAATCAATATTAATTTCATGCTGAAGCTCTTGGTTTTCTTCAGTTAAAAATAATCTACCATTACATTTTCTGGAAGAGAACTGACGAAGTGTTACGCCCACTTTTACTCAAGCCGCCACAGGCATCTGGACCACGCTACACGAGGGAGTGAAAACTTATGTCGTTATGTTTAAATGTGAATGAATGAGTACCGATTTCTACGTGCCTCCAAGTGTGCACCCTTGGTCGCCACGGAGTACAAGAAGGAAAGATGAATGTGTAAAGCGATCTGGCTGTAGCTGTCATATACTGAGAGGGACATGTAGTCGAATGTGTGTGTAGGCACGTGCATCGCGATGCGTGTGTGTGATCTATCAGCGGAAGGGACAGAACTGCTCCGTCACTTTCTATCACTTTTTTAACAGCACCTTCGCCATATGGGTACATTTTAGTTTTTTGTCATTTTACAATTAAGTTTACAATGTCTTTTTTTCCCTTCAGTTTCTTATTTGATTTTAGAAAATGTCCCAAACTTTTGGTGGATAACTAAAGTCCAGTAAAGACAGTTTCCACTTGGGAACATGTTACAGTAGCAAATTGCTGTTTAAAATAGATTAAAATATGCAGCGTCTTGCTGAAAAAGATGTCAGTCTGACCACATATAAGGCTCCAAATTCAGTTTATTTAATTTAATTTAATGCTCAATGCTTAACAGCCTCGTCTCTTCTTGTTTTAGTTCGTGGTCTTCCTGCCAGTCAGTCGGTGTATACTTGTCCGGTTCCTTATTTTTTCTTCTAAACGTCTTGTAAGAACAACAGGGTGGACGGAGCTCTGAAACAGATCAGACCGTTTTCTTCCCCAAGGGGGAAATTAAACTGTCACAGCAGTGAGTAAAAGTTGCACATCTAGGAAGGTCATTTAAAGAAAATTGACAAAGCAAATGGTGTAACAAATAAAGCATTATATATAAATAGATTTAGATGTACACTATTGGCAGTATTGTTTAACATCTGTGCATTGGGACTTGAGTTGGAGGATTAATACTGATCCAAGTTGACCCAAAAAACTGATGAATAACTGTTTTCATGGTCTACAGCTAATAATATACTGATGTTTGTGTTGCAGCAACTGGAGAACACTGAAGCAGAGCGAGATATCTACGACGAGCTTCTCACTCAGGCTGAAATCCAGGGTAACATCAACACGGTCAACGGTAAGCTCCACCGACACACATTAAAGCTGCAAACCGTTGGGTTTTATGAAGTTTTAATGTATGTCACACAGCAACACAACGTAGCGCACATTTGTGGAGACAAAGCAAAAATAGTTGCAGCCTCCTTTTACTCTGATACCCCCTAAAAAGAAATCCAGTTAAACCACAGTTCAAAGTTCAGAAGCCATTCTATAAATAAATACTGAGCTGGGTCCGGCTATGTGTAAGTTAGTATCAATGCAGCTGTTCTATGAAGGCCACAGAGGTTTTTTTAGAGAACAACCAGCATCATAAAGACCAAAGGACATAACAGACAGGTCAGGGAGATGTTGAAAACTCTAGTTTCTAAAATAATGTCCCAAGCTTTGCACCCTGAACACATCGTCCCCATGGTAATGCACGGTGGTGGCAGAATAATGCTGTTAGGATGCTGTAGAGGCAGAGACGGGCAAGCTAAGTGGAAAGGAAGATGGATTTTACTAAATGCTGTGGAATCCTGCATAAAAAGGCTACAAAAGCCATGAGTCTGGGTCAAAGGTCCCTTGTGCAGCAGGACAATGACCCAGTGATGCTGTACAAGCCAAGGTCCAGTCTTAAATCCAACTGAGAAGGCTGGAGAATTACTATTCACTCTCTCCATCCCATTCAACTGAGCTTGAGCTATTTAGCTTAGAGGCTCTGCTTCCAGATGTTCAAACCCTGAGGACTTTCAGATGTAATTCACTTCACATTTGGTGGAGTCTCATTAAAAGCTCAGTAAAATACATAAAAGTGGTTCTAACGTAGCAAACTGCTCAACGGGTATGAAAAGGCACTGTATACACAGGTTAGTGAATGTCTCCTGGTTTCTCTGGTGCATTGGTTGAACATCAACCTTTCTCCAACAGTGAGCAACGCCCTGAATGCAGCTGAGCAGGCTCTGCTCGGTGGAAATGAGGATATGTTGTACGAGGCTCTGAAGGCCATGGGCATCCAGAACCTGCAGCCTCAGAACAAAGGCTGGTACCTGAAGCAGCTGCAGGGTGAAAGAGAGAATAAAGAGCAGGTAGGGTCCAGACAAGCAAAGATTATTGTAGTTTAGATTTTTTAAGCTCCTCATCATAACTTCTCCATGCTAGGTGTCTCCTGGAGAACCTCTGACTAAGGATGAGCTGCAGAGCGGCGTGGACACGGCCAATGAGATTGCAGTGGGCTACCTGAAGAGTACGAGCGTCACACAGTGAATGTATTTCCTGTCTGTGCCTGTTGCTATCATTAATCCTAATTTCCTGCCTCCATGTAGTGTTGAAAGCAGTGGAACGCATCAACGCTGCTATTAAAGCGCGTGTGCCGGAGAAAACAGTGGAGGAGCTGATGAACCCTGACGCTCAGCTGCCTGAAGTTTACCCAAGCGCTGCTGATCTCTACCAGAAGGAGCTCGAATGTCTGCAGCAGCAAAGCCCAGAGGTGACGGCACATACCTGCAGCATTAAAGTGAGCCAACCTGTGGCTTCTGAGGCTGACTTACAGGAGCAGTGCAGCTGGACATGGAAACTGCTGACCTCATCACACATCAGAACCACACTGATGTTTCACACTTTGTACAATCTGTTACAGAGGTTGTAGTCCTTCAACTGGGTTCTTCATATCTGTCTTCAGATGATCTTTTAATCCTGTAAAGTAGTCTTCATCAGTAGTTCTGCGGGAACTTTTTAGTTTCTCTCTAGACTTTGGCTGCTTTTTTACTCCGTCTCTGTTCTAGTATGTTTTTTTTTATTCAGGACATGTCAGAGGAAATTCAACATTTCAGGATGTTTTGGTCAGTTATGACATCATATTCACTGACGTAGAAAAACAGCGAGGAGCTAAAAATCAGGCATCTCCGTCTATCATCCATCCATCTGTCCATTTAATCCAAGTCAATTTGTCCATCCATCCAGTTGTCCGTCCAGCTGAAGCTTGAACTTTTTTCTGTGTTCACATCATCAGTCGGACATTTTCCTTTGCAGTTTGACACACAGAATGAATTTTTGACCCACCTGTCTGTCCTGCAGGGTTCCCTGACCCACCCTGAGCTGCTCGTTGCCGTGGAGATGCTGTCAGCGGTGGTGCTGATGAACGAGGCAATGGACGTTAGAGACCGAGCCGCACTGTGGAGACAGTTGGCCAGCTCCGTCACCGGGCTCAGTAATGTGGAGGAAGAGTACGCACAGAGGTGAGCGTAAAGGTCCGCAAGCTGAGAATGGTTCTGATCACGTTGTTTCCAGAAGGTTCACGTCGTGCTTGTCTGCTGCTCAGATACATGGATGAGCTGATGCGCCTGAAAGAGGCAGCCAAAGAGGAGGGAAATAAATATCTGACCTGGAACGACATCCAGGCCTGCATCGACCAAGTCAACCTGGCCGTGCAGGAGGAGCATGAACGTAAGAGACAAACGTTTATTGTACCATGAAGCCGGCATGTAAAAATCTTGAACGAAACACCAACCGCAGCCATACAAAACTTTATTTACATGTTTCATTGCTGAGCCAAACTATTTAATAACTGTCAACCAAGCTAATAGGCATAAATGATTACGACGGCTGCATTAATTACTTCTGCAGTCCACTCTGCTAATAAATTGTGATTGATTTCCTGCTGTGGAAACAACCATCTCTGCAGGAATTGCTGCCATCGGACAGATCAACGAGGCCCTGGACGAAGGAGACCCCATGAAGACCCTGGACATGCTGCAGAACCCCTCGGCCAAGCTGACGGACGTGGACCCGTCCATCGCTCAGCACTACCATGATAAACTGCTGGAGGCCCGCAGGGAGAAGGCTCATGTAAGTCAGGAAGTTATCATTTAGAAAAAGCATCCTGCAGATGGTAGGAACAAGCAGAACTTTCAGCCAGCCCTAATTCCTTTATATCCTTCTTCCAAGCAGTCTGAAGTTCTAGTAGTCTCTCAGAGGTTCTCTAGGCTATGTGAAGGTTTTCATCTGCCTCCTAAAAACCAGGGATGAGCCAGTTTCTGAGGATACCTAGTTATGTTATTAAAATATTGGAACTAAGATGGAAAGAGGTTCATCTATATGCTGTTCATGTCCCTGAATCTGAGATTCGAATGCTGAAGAAGATACTGCTGGTGTCAGAATACACAGAATGTTGCAGTCTGTCGGGTAGGGGGATGCATTGCTGCAACCTGGTCAAGGTGCCCATGCTGGTCATAATGTTTTGCCTGATTAGCATAGTCCCGGCCGACAAGATATGCTAGCTCAGCTGAATATAGGGCGTTTCATGTGTTTTTCTGGACAATTTTGGAATATGGAGTTTTAAAAAATCTTGTTTTTCCTGCCTGGTGGTCTGAATGTTTGCTCATTATGCTTGTTTTCAAATAAAAGAGCTGGAGGGTGGAGTGTGAGGGGGGTTGTAGCGTGTGGGGTGGGGGGTTGTGTGGATGTGGGCACCGCCATTTTGGCTGAGCAGTGACGGGGGAGCTGAGCTGGTTGGTGTTTCTCCTTGGGCTGTCGTTGCGGTGATGGTGATGTGGTGTGGTTGCGGGGGCATTGTGGGGGCCGCGGGCTCCAGGTGCATGTCGCCGACTATGGACCTTTTTCAAGTGTGTTTGTCCCGTCTGGGTGTGGGGTCAGGAGTTCGTTGTGAGCACGGTGCTCGGTGGTCGTCTGCTCTGCTGCGTTTGTGGGCGGAGGCTAGGGTGGCGTCTCTGCCCTCCACAGCATGTGGTGGAGGGCAGAAATGTGGTGGGGTTGCATGGAGTGGGGCTGTGTGTGGAGCTTGCGCTGTGTTGGATGCGTCTTCATCGGCTTTTCGGGGGTGGGGCTCATCTGTGGGGGTATGCCCCCTATTTCCTTCCCGCCACACTACCTGCTACCTGGTGGTTGGTGTCTCTGCCTGCTGGTGTATTGGTGGTTCTTGGTGTCCGGGGCTGGGTGCTTTGGTATATACCTGGTCTCTCCTGCTGGCTACTTGCCGGGACCTGGGTCTCCTGGCTCTGTTGGGCCTCTGCTCGGGGAGTGATGTGCCCCGGGGTCTCGGGTCTCTGGGTCCATGGCTGGATTTGCTCCACCGTAGACGGCTCTTGGCGGGGCCTATGGGCTTCTGCACTGTGGCTGCTGGGTGGCTCCCTTAGGGCTCTCCTCTGCTATTCTCTTGGGGGGGGTTGTGGTAGTCCCGACCGTGGCCCTCCCCGGGTTTCCGTGCCCTGGGGCAGCCTTTGGGTCTCTGTGGTTCAGATCTCCTCCGTGTCTGTCTCGGGTCCAGGGGGACAGGTCTGTGGCTCCTCACACTTGTCATTGCATATTTTTATGGAGAAACCTTGTATACACAAGCGCGCTCACACTCAGACCTACAGGTGTTTAAATTCAGGTGTTAACAGATACACAGATATATTGAGCCGTAGTTGCCGCTAAATACACCTTGCATTCATTTTTTTACCATCTATTTTTCGGAAACTTTGTCACAGGTTTGTACAGGTGTAGAAGCAGTCTTCTTGTAATCTCTTCATCCTTCTTTCTCTCCTGCAAACAGAGTTGGGCTACAGTTACATCAGGCTTTGTGTTTCTGCTGCTCACATTTTAACGTTGTCAGAGCTTTATTTGAATGTGTCTGTTGAAGAACTTGGATGACTCTAGTGAATCTGCTAATGTTAAGCTGGTGTGAAAATCGTTAAAATAATTTAATTCAGACATGGAGCTGCAGGTTCATATCTTCCGTTTTAAATGCATTATTTTAAAACTCAGAGATGATTCTTGCAGAGAACATACATCTGATATTGATATCTTTGTAGAGTTTAAGTGAAAACATTGCTAGTTAATGCATTGCATAGTACTTCACATTGTGGATGTTTTTCCACCATTTAGAAGTGCCTTTTTACGGTGAATGTGCTTGAGGTGATCTGATGGAAAGCTGCAGATGTCTCCATGTGACTCAGGCTTCCAGCAGACGCTGATGTCATGGTGTTGTCACCCCTCCAACCCCCACTTCCTGTCCTATATCCATGTAGGATGTGTAAGTTTGGCTCTGCAGCCTGAGATGTCTGCTGGTTTTTCTCTTCAGATTGAGACGTTCAGCTGCTGAACCTCGACACACACCAGACTGGAGCTCCGTCTTGCTCGAGGGCACCTCTTCCTGTTGCCTCTTAACGCATTTGCCTGGATTATCATGAGTAGATGAATGCGGTTCTGGTGTGCAGAGTGTATGCACGGCACTTCTGGGCATGACGTTGTGAGCAGAGACTCCTTATTTGGACCTTTTTCTCTGTGATAGGGAGGGAAACAGAGGGCAGGTGTTTGCTGCAGGTGGACTGCATTGCACAACATCACAGTCGAGGCTCAAACCCAAAACCAGACAGAAGTTCAGTGTTTTCTGCCAGATTCCCAAGATATATGTAGTTTTTTCCCCATAGTTTTGTTAAAACAGAGCCACTGCCAACCTTTTATATGTAAAACACAATCTGAATCATACAGCCTTGTAAAGTATTCACACCCCCTGAGGTTTTCACATTTTGTCTTGCTATGACCTCAAACGTCAGAGTGTTTTTATTGGGTTTTTATGTGATTAATTAACACAAAGTAATTCACAAATCAATGTCCCTAAATGATAAATATTGAATTATTCCTCCTGAGGGAATGCCTTGTTGGAGCAGCTGTACCTGCAGTCCTTGGGGACATGTCTCTACCAGCATCTAGAGATTGAAACAGCTCAAGATCTTTCAGATGAGATTGAGAACATCATGGAACATCAATTTTCAAGTCTTGGCGCAGGTTCTTAGTTGCATTTAGGTCTGGACTTTAACTGGTCCATTCTCACATGTAAATCTGCTTTGATGTAAATGATCCAGATTGTACCTCTGGCTGTATGTGTAGGGTGGTTGTCCTGCTGGAAGGTGAACCTCCACCCCAGAATGAAGTCGTCTGCAGGTTTTCCTCCAGCATTGACCTTGATGTACCTCCATCCACCTTCGCTTCAAATCTGAACAGCTTTCCTATTTCGGATGAAGAAAACCGTCACCACAGCATGATGCTGCAACCACCGTGTTTTACTGTGGGGATGGTGTGTTCAAAGCGTTGGTTTTTCATGTTGGCTAAAACAGGGAACTTTGGTCTCATCTAAGTTGAGCACCTTCTTCCTCATGTTTCCTGTGTCTCATACACAGCTTGTAGCAAACTGAAATCAAGAAGTCTTTTGATTTTCTTTAATCATTCTTGTTTGTGGCCAATAAAGATCAGATTTGCTCGACTAAATGTCTCATCCTCTCAACAGATTCTCCCACTTGAGCTGTGGATCTCTGGAGCTCCTCCAGAGTTACCATGGGCCTCCTGCTGCTCTTCTTGCTTGGTTGTGTAGGTGGATGGCCATGTCTTGGTACTCTCTCCATGTTCAGATGATGAATTGTTGAAAACATCTCTAACACAGCTTCCTCCTGACCTCTGCTGTGCTCCTTGGTCTTCATGATGCTGTTTGTTCTCTGCTGTTCTCTTACAAACTTCTGAGGCCAGAAACAGAACAGCTGCTTTTAAACTGGGTTTACATTGTTTTAAGCAAAATTTAGGAAGCCGCTTTATTTAAAGAGAACTTTGTAGAAGTTTGGGAAACTCCATAGATAGTTCCACAAAAAGAGTAAGAAACAACATGGATCTGTTTCTCCTGCTGATTTCACAGACATAGGAAATAAAAAGTAGGACCTCGGTCGTTTGATTCCATAAAAGGACAGAAAGCTTACTGCTACGTAGGCACACTCACACACACAACGTTCCCTGGTCTGAAGACTGAGTTAGTGATTAAAGCAGCACAAGCTTCCTGTTGGATTTCTGATAGACGGAGCAGACGAGGTATTCCCCAGGCGAGAGAGCAGGATCATCAGGAGGACCAGCCTCGTGCCTCAGATTTAGTGGACTGCAAGTTGCAGCTGATCTGAGGTCAGGAGAGCTGGGACACAAAGGAACGAGTGTATTTACTTTATGGTCCTGTGTTTCTCTTTGGTCTCATTTACTCTGCTGTCTTAGGGCTGTTAGTCAGAGAGGCAGGAAGCAGAAGTTGGCTCAGAGCTTTGGGCTGTGCCTAGATAAACAGCAGGAAGTCCTGCCCAGACTCCACCAACTAAAGAGCTCAGCTCTTCAGATGATTATCACTTGAATTTGTTGCTGCAGAAAGCACAACATCAATGTTTATTAGGAACCTCTGGTAGTTTTTACCAAATTACAGTTGCAGCAATTATTATTATTGTAAGTATTGGTTTATTTAATACTAATACCATCATATCAGTAACCAGTGACTTTCTGAGACCCGTTTCTTCAAATCTAGAAAGACAAGAGAACATGCTAGTCAAGTAAGGCAGATGTGTGTTGATGTTCTGAAGTCAAGAAAATAACGGGTCTATCGGGTCTAAACTACCTCTACAGTCAGAGCAATAATTAAAAGCTTAGAACAGCCGCAACAGCGACAATGAGGCTAGAGAAGGACCCAAGTTTATCTTCTACCACACATTGAGGAGCATGGAAAAAATTAGATGTTATATACAGTACAGACCGAAGGTTTGGACACACCTTCTCATTCAAAGAGTTTTCTTTATTTTCATGACTATGAATATTGTAGTATCAGTGATGGTTAACATAAGTTACTGCAATAGGAGATTAATTTAAGGCAGGGTGCCTTAAATGTTTACACATCTGTATGTGTAAAAAGTACATCCTCATTTATTAGAGAAACCTGTCTTTACACATTAACTACCAGCAAAAAAAAAAAACACATTTTCCTTCACAACTTTAAATAAGTTTAATGAAATTAAATCTTTCTAGACTGTTTCTAAGGAAGTGAGATGAAGGGCAGAATAAAATGTTAGATAGTTTTTAACTAATCTACCTCTAGAAAGCTCAACCGCCCCGGCTCTCACTTCCTCTATTTCCATGATGCAGTCATAATGTTTGAAGCTGCACATTAGTCGTCCTCCACCCAGGTCCCAGTCAGTGCAGTGAACCTTCTACAGCCTTCTTCTTCAGGTTTGTTTACTACAGTCTGTGCACGCTGCGGCAGAGCCTGTCCACCAACACCACCAGTCCTCTTCAACCCCCTGGCATGAGACATGAAGATCAGGTATCAGTTTTACCGCACTTTTCATATATACGCCTCCTTCCATGTTCCCTGCAAGAAGAAGGGGTGGGACATATGAGAGGGGAGGCTGCAAGCTGAAGAAACTCTCTGGAGAGCATCTTCTATACAGACAGTGCCATCTGGTGGCTGGTTTGCACCACTGCAGTGTAAAACCAGTACGGGACTCTGGTCTCTGATGAATTTAAAGCAGTAAATACAAAAACTACACTTACAAAACGTAAAAACAGTATGTGAAAAAATCTAAGTACACCCTATGATTTGGCATCGTTTAGAACCAAATCAGTCTCTCACATCCTGGTGGAGAAATGTTGTCACGTTCTTCTTTCCAATGTTGCTTTATTTCGTTCAAGTTTGCGACCCACAGCATTTTAATCAGGTTGAGGTCTGGACTTTGAATTTTGCAACATCTGATTCTTTTCTATTTTAACAGTTTTGTTGTAGATTTGCTGAAGTGGTTTGGATCATTGTACTGTTAATGACCCAGTTTGGGTCATTCTTTCTGTCTTGGTGTTGTGCTAAAAATTACTCGCCTAAATTCCTGCTTTTACACAGATGTTCACATCGACAATAGTCAGTTAATCAATGCATTAGATCAGCTGCACCTAGTGGCTTGCTGTCCTTCATATAAGGAGATGCACTGACCAGAGGTTTGTGAAACCCCGAGTACCAGGTTTCTCATTAATAACGTTCATTAATGACCAGCTGTCCTGCTTTTATTGTTGCTGTTTGTTTCTGATCCTTTTAGCCGTTTTTTTCAGGAGACTCAGGATCCCTCTGCTGTGCTGTGGCTGGATGAGATCCAGGATGCCATCTTGAAGGCAAACCAAGACACCAAGGAGGCCATACAGTGTAAACACACATTTACGCCACTTTGTACTTTTAAACATTTCTATTCATGTTGGGGGAACTGTAAAGCCTGATGTTTGGATTTGTACCAACAGTTTCACAGTCCATCCAGGCCATTAATGAGGCGGTCGATGCTGGAGACGCCGCTCAGACCCTGGCTGCTCTGCGCAATCCTGGAGCAGGACTGTACGGCATCACATCGGAGTGTGCGCACACCTATCAGGACAACTTAGCAAAGATTAAAGAGGAGAAGAAGAACAAAGGTAAGGACATGTATTAATGATTCTATTCCTGGTTTGGAACATTGCTGGTGTCATTACTCAATATATTTATCAGGTGGAGACTGATCAAATGAAGATTTTGCAAGAACGGAATGATGTGAGAATAGGGCTATGGGTTGCTACTCAGAAACAAACTTAGTTCAGTTTTAAGCCTCAACAAGGAGGTTTGCAGCCACACCTGCACAGGTGCAGACAGCTGTTACAGTTAAGAGCTTGCATCATCCAAGAATCCTGTTGGAACATTAAGGCCGTCTGCAGGGGAAAATAACAGGAAGTAAAGCAACCGAAACAGAGCAACAGAATCTTTAACTAGGAAATAATGTAGAAAATTGTAATTATGACTATATCGCGCGCGGATCATTTTCTCATTTACAGCCTGTAAATTATCAGCTGCCATTTAGTTGGAAGGAACGGTAATGATGATGAAAACAGAACAGGAACGTTATCAGCAGGGAACGTTTAATGAGAAGAAGATTGACCTTCGACCTAGCTGGACCTGGCATGAATATTCAGATTTATTAGATGATTCATCTTTGGTAATGTGACACAAAGACAAGGATGATGCTGTTCGGCGCTCGGTGGTGAATTCAAAAAAGCAAAAACCACGGTGTGTAAAGCATTCGAGGACGTTCTTCAGCTGTTCAGGTGGTGTTGCTATAGCTCTGTGGTAAAGATTTGTAATGATGCCCAGTTTGTAGAGGCTTCAATCTGATAAAAATGTTTTCATTTCAAATGCAGCTGATTGAAGCACTTGTCAGTTAAGGCCACAAGAGTTCTGTAAAGGTTGCCAAAAAGTGAATATCAGCCACAACTGGACTGGATCATTCTGATGGGAAAAGCATCATAAGTCTGTTTCCAGTTCAAGTGATGAAGACTGATCACCAGATGTTGCTGTTAAATGCAGAACAAGCAGTTATTAGGTTTAGAAAGCAGTTTCATAAAGCCAGACTGGGTTGGAAAGTGCTGCTGGTATTTACTTAGGTTATCTTTGTCTGATGTTAATTAATGGTTTTATCTGAATCTGAACAAATAAACAGATTAAAAGCTTATAGAGCTGTAATCAGAGAGATGAATCGGCTCTTTTATGGTTATATTTTATTTCTGCAGATTCATTTGTGCAGCAAACCAATTTCTTTCATTAGATATAAAACCTTTTAAACCAATTAATGGAATAATAAACTGAACTGCACTGTTAGTTAGGATTAATTGGAATGTATGTACCTGACTTGAAATTTGTATGTACCCCATGTACTCGTACTCGTCGTCTTCCGCTTATCCGGGACCGGGTCGCGGGGACAGCAGACTCAGCAGAGACGCCCAGACGTCCCTCTCCCCAGACACCTCCTCCAGTTCCTCCAGGGGGAGCCCAAGGCGTTCCCAGGCCAGCTGAGAGACATAGTCCCTCCAGCGTGTCCTGGGCCGTCCCCTGGGCCTCCTCCCGGTGGGACGTGCCTGGAACACCTCCCGAGGAAGGCGTCCAGGAGGCATCCGGTATAGATGTCCGAGCCACCTCAACTGGCTCCTCTCGATGTGTAGGAGCAGCAGATCTACTCCGAGCTCCTCACCCTATCTCTAAGTGAGCGCCCGGCCACCCTACGGAGGAAGCTCATTTCAGCCGCTTGTATCCAGGATCTCGTTCTTTCGGTCATGACCCAAAGTTCATGGCCATAGGTGAGGGTAGGAACGTAGACTGACCAGTAAATTGAGAGCTTTGCTTTTCTGCTCAGCTCTCTCTTCACCACAACGGACCGGCACAGCGCCCCCATTACTGCGGCAGCCGCACCGATCCGTCTGTCGATCTCCCGCTCCATTTTTCCTTCACTCGTGAACAAGAGTCCAAGATACTGCATGAACTGAATTGAAGTCAGCAATTAGAGAAAGTTCTGACGTTGGGAGAAATGAATGTTGTTAATGTTTTACTATGAAAACTGTAAACTAATAGAGGAAGCAGCTTTGGATGAAATTTAACTTTAAACACAATTTTGTCACCCCTGTTTGCCGCCCACGCACAAACACACACACACACACACACACACACACACGTTAGAGGCTGTTTATCTCCAAGCACTCAGATCCAACATAGGCTGTAAATGTCTACCTGACCTTTGCTCTTTAAACTCAGGTTAACCACTCATCAATATCCGCACATGGTGTTCTGCATGAGCATAACTACCATTTAATAACCCATCCTAGTCCTCTTCCAAACATGATTTATCTTAAATGTTATAAACAAAGCGTCTCCAGAGCTTTCATTACTTTCAGTGTTCCACAGGGATTTACCCACTCTGCACTTTGACCTCGAGCTGCATCCGCTTTGATTTTTTAAAGGTTCTGGTACTTTTCTGTTTTTTAAAATTAGACCCCACAATTAATTGGGATTACCTCCTATAAATAAAAGCGAAAATAATCTGTGTGTCCAGGTGATAACGGCAGTGAGTGGGTCAAACACTGGGTGAAGGGAGGACACAACTACTACTACAACCTGCAGACCAAGGAGGGCACATGGGTGGAGCCAGAGGGCTTCGTACCAAACAACGTCCAGATCAACAAGGAGGAGATCCAGGTATGGATCTGCTTATGGACCTCACCTGAAGTCTGGAGCCTTGTTTAACCATTATGTTCTCCTATCAGGGGGTTGTTTCTGGAGTTACTACAGCCTATAACCGAGAGCAGCTCTGGCTCGCCAATGAGACTCTAATCACAAAGCTTCAAGCTCGATGTCGTGGTTACCTGGTGAGAAATGGCCTGAAGGAGCGGATGGACTTCTTGAAATCTCAGGACCCAGCTGTGACTTGCATCCAGGTGAGAAATCTGTGATCAAATAAACATTTGGATTAAACATGATTCCATCAGTCTGATACCAGAACCTTTTCATCTCAGGCTCACTGGAAAGGCTACAAACAGAGGAAGGAGTTCAAAGATCGCAAGCAGTACCTGACGGATCACACCGAAGAGGCTGTTAAGGTAAAGTTAGGAAGAGGTTCCAGTAACCTCGAGGCCGATGGAGAAAAGAAGCGTTAAAAACTTTGTCTTTCTTTGTCAGATTCAGTCTGTGGTTCGAATGCATCAAGCTCGTAAGAAGTATAAAGATCGTCTCAAGTACTTCGAAGATCATGTGAGTTTTCTTTACCCAGGGTTCTATGCAGCCTTTGAAAGTATGGAAAAACATAGCTTAAAGTCCCCTGGTAACTCTGGAGGAGCTGCAGAGGTCCACAGCTCAGGTGGTAGAATCTGTTGACAGAACAATTATCAGTTGTGCAACTTTATCTAAGAGTGGCAAGAAGAAAACCAATTTCTATTTGCCATGTAAGGTTACACCAGATGTAACGGGTTCCACTTTTGCCTCTTTGGTCCAAAAACTATTTTCTCAGAGGTCTACGGGGTCATCAAGATGTTTTTGGTAGATGTGAGACGGGCCTTGATGTTCTTTTTGTTCTGAAGTGGTTTTGGCCTTGAAATTCTCCCATAGATGTCATTTTTTGCCAAGTGTCTTTATTGTTTGACCCTTAACCCTGACCTTAACTCGTTGTTCTGGGTTCTTCTGTGAACTCCAGCATCAGTGGTTGAAGCAATCTTGGAGTAATTTTGATGCTTCTCATTGTGGCTCTGGAGTCCCTTAGAAATGACTTTATAACTCCTTCCAGACCGATAGATGTCAGTGACTTTGTTTCTCATTCATTCTTTAATTTCTTTAGCTTGGTGCCAAGATATGATGCTTCATGAAATCTTTTAGCCTACTTCATCTTGTCAGAAAGGTTCTAAGTAGTTTCCTGATTCTACACGTCAGGCAATAATCGGGCCGGATGTCTATGAGGAAACTGACCAAAAAGAAAATTTGGTTTTCAAAGTTAAATTATGATTTAATATATTTTCACATAGGGTCAAGTTGGTTTGACATTTTTACCTTAATAAATGAAATTATGATTAAAATACGTTTGTAGGAAGTTACCTTATATCACCTTATCTTTGTCTGACACATAATTTAGATCATTTAAATGTAACAAAATTAGCAATGACAGAAGGCATTTGTGAGGGCAATTACTTTTTAAAGGAACTATATGTGACATTATTTGCTCTCTGACTCACTGTGGACCGATGTCTGTTGATCAATCCAACGATTAATGTTTTGTGCTGCAGATCGATGACGTGGTGAAGATTCAGGCCTTCATCAGAGCCAACAAGGCAAGGGATGACTACAAGACTCTGAGTAAGTAGGACATGAGCAACGGTCAAACACGAATCAGTCTCTTGAGTTTAGTGGTCATGTGACGTTTCTGTGAACGTTCCGCAGTCAACGCGGAAAATCCGCCGATGGCGGTGGTGAGGAAGTTCGTCCACCTGCTGGACCACAGCGACCAGGACTTCCAGGAGGAACTGGAGCTGATGCGGCTCCGTGAGGAGGTGGTCACAAACATCCGCTCCAACCAGCAGCTGGAGAATGACCTGAACCTGATGGATATCAAGATTGGTCTGCTGGTGAAAAACAAGATCACCCTGCAGGAGGTGGTGTCTCACAGCAAGAAGCTGACCAAGAAAAATAAGACCCAGCTGTCTGACATGATGATGATGAACAAGCAGAGGGGAGGCCTGAAGGCTCTCAGCAAGGAGAAGAGAGTCAAGCTTGAGGCCTACCAGCATCTCTTTTACCTTTTACAGGTGATGGTCTTTCACAGTCTTTGTCTGTTGTTGAATTTCTGTAGAAAAAGCCCAAAGTCTCAGATCCACCGCTCCGCCTAGTAATACTTCTCCAAATGTCTGATACGTTTTAGACCAACCCGACATATCTGGCCAAGCTGATCTTCCAGATGCCACAGAATAAATCTACAAAGTTCATGGACTCTGTCATCTTCACCTTGTATAACTACGCATCGAACCAGAGAGAGGAGTACCTGCTCCTGAAGCTCTTCAAAACTGCCCTGCAGGAGGAGATCAAGTAAGAACCAAAGTCCTGATATAAGTCACACCCTTAGATTTTAAGGAATAAATGCAGCTGCTGGAGTCAGATCAGGCTCTCCATGACATAAATCAACATTAATGTTTACCTCCCTGCATCATTTCACCTTTTTTGTCCCTACTTATTAGTTCTGTGTTTTTGTATTTCATACATTTATATGGACTGCTTTGCGCTGAGAAGCCTTTTGAGTGGGTTGTCGCATTGAATTTGTTGGTAATGGCTCAAGGTTACACTTCCTCTGACAGACAAGGCTTTGGTCTTGGTCTGTAAATATAGCAGTCTCAAGTCTTATTGGCAGCCCTGGTAAAGATGTGGAAAGGTAGGAATTATATCTGAAGATTCAGATGACCATGGAGGAAGGCTAATTTCTCTGGTAATTTCATTTCTGCACCCATGTGGCCATTAGTTTTGGGTCATTATCCACGTTTGTGACAGTAGGACAGAAAAGGTTTATCTTTGGCATAGCATCTTAAGGTTTTCATGGAGCCTTTGTGAGGGAAAGATGCCAAACTTTGCTCCAGTTGTCTAACAAGTTTACCTCCTGTACAAGCCCACAGCTGTGGATGTGGGCAGGATATACTTGAGTCTTTGCCCAGGTCTGCTTGGCATAGTTCCACTTGTTTTTTGAAGCTTTGTAATTTTTGCAAATAACAGTCTTGTTGCCATTTTTCAACTTACAAAACTGAAAACACATCTACATTACATAAATGAGATATTCTGTCACCTTTTCCATTTAAAGAGTGCCTAGGAGACCTTTGTGTTTAGATATAGTTGACCTAATGTGACACTGTATTTATTATCCAGCGCACATCAGTGTCTGATGGAAGCTTACTATAGTAGAGGCCTTAAATGTTGTTCAACTGCTTGTAGGTCAAAAGTGGACCAGATGAAGGAGATCGTCACAGGAAACCCAACAGTAATCAAGATGGTGGTGAGCTTCCACAGAGGCGCACGAGGACAGAATGCACTGAGGCAGATCCTGGCACCTGTGGTCAAGGAGATCATGGATGACAAAACGCTAAACATCAAGACGGACCCAGTGGACATCTACAAGGGCTGGGTGAACCAGATGGAGACGGAGACTGGAGAGGCCAGGTAAGCCAGAGGTTGGGTTGCTGCAGTGCATCATAGCAGAAAGATTAACACGTACACTTCAAATACTGGAAATGACCACACAGCTGACAGGATTATATTAACATAAAGCATCTCAACAGCTGCTGCTTCTGGTCATTCTTTATCGACGAACAATAATCAATATTTATATCAAACTTCTGAACATTTCAAATAAATCAGACATTCGGTGGTTATGGACACCTGCTGCCCTTTTGTTTCCAAGGAAAATCTACGTTTTAAGGAATAAAAAGCATTGTCTCTTAGCTTTCCTCCAATTCCACAGAAACAACCAGGACACCCTACACCTGAGAAGCATGGAGTTTAGGGCTAGCGGATAAAATGGGATCCAGCCTTATTGAGATGTTTTTTCTTCCTTTTTTGTTCTCTTGTTGACAGTAAACTGCCGTATGACGTCACTCCAGAACAAGCCATGGCTCACGAAGAGGTGAGGACGAGACTGGAGGCCTCCATCAAGAACATGAAGAGCATCACTGACAAATTCCTGTCTGCGATAATAGTCTCGGTGGACAAAATCCCGTACGTTCCTCATTTCTAGCATCATAAGAAAGATGTATTGCATTATTTTCCAGCCAGCCAGCCTCCACCGTTTTGCATAATTTATATCTGACTTTTGTGTCAGATATGGAATGCGGTTCATCTCCAAAGTGCTCAAGGACACCCTCCACGAGAAGTTTCCAGATTCTACAGAGGACGAGCTGCTCAAGGTTAGCATCTTGATTTGTTCGCTTACTTCACTCTTCGATCGACCAGTTTCTGCAAAACACAGAAGTCCATCTAAGGCAGCTAATCATACGGAAATTGTGTTGACTATATAGAGAACTGAGTACAGTCCAGCATAGATAATACTTTTGCTCTTTCCTTAATACTTCAGTGTTGTATAAGAAAGTTTTACTTTTGAATTATTTGTATTATTGAAATTAAGGTTTTGATAATGCAATAAATATTGTAACATCAATGTGTGCAAAACCAGCAACACACAAGACGGCTTCAACTCTAATATTTACAACTTAAAAACCATTACAACTTTCAGGAAACAAAAGAAAAATCAATAAATATAAGAAAGTTATAAAATACTACATGTAGTAAACACTGGTTTTTAAAACTGTGGCACAAGGAGACATAACACAGGAAGTTTTGCTAAGTTGAAATGAAGCTTTAATCTTCAAGTTGTAGTTGATATCATAGCTTTGCCCATGTGTATTGTTGACAAAGGTTTTACATATAGTTTCAGCAACCAACTAATCCCATAGTTAAAAGAAGCTGCTTAGCTGATGAGGAATAACAACAATAGTCTACTGTTATCATGCTAACGTCAGCAGCAGTCACAATATTTAATTCAATTCAGTTTATTTCTATAGCGCCAATTCACAACACATGTCGTCTCAAGGTTCTTCACAACAGTCAAGTTCATACATTCCAATTAATCCTAATCATTGAACAGTTCAGTCAGATTCAGTTATTTATTCAAATTGGATAAAAAGTTTTTCTATCTAAGGAAACCCAGCAGATTGCATCCAGTCAGTGACTTGCAGCATTCACTCCTCCTGGATGAGCATGTAGAGACAGTGGACAGTCACTGGTGTTGACTTTGCAGCAATCCCTCATACTGAGCATGCATGTAGCGACAGTGGAGAGGAAAAACTCCCTTTTAACAGGAAGAAACCTCCAGCAGAACCAGAACCAGGCTCAGTGTGAGCGGCCATCTGCCACGACCGACTGGGGGTTTGAGAGAACAGAGCAGAGACACAAAGAGAACAAAGAAGCACTGATCCAGGAGTACTTTCTATGGGAAGGAAAAGTAAATGTTAATGGATGTAGCTCCTTTAGTCGTTTCATCTAGAAAGAAAGAACAGATAAACTCTGATCCAGTTTTCAAGGTTAGAGTCTGAAAGAGAGAACATAGAGTTAGTTACAGTAGAAGCTCAGTCAGTATCCATGTCTAGGAGAGAGAAAGGGTTAAACACTAAAAGACAGGGCCATGTGGATCATCTGTAGAGGGTGAGCATTAAGTTGTTGCCAGCAGAAGCTCGGATGATGCCTCCCTCCAGAAAGGTGTCACAGGTAGACACAGAGTCAGGCCAGGTGTAGCTTCTAGAAAGAGAAAAGAGAGAACAAAGTTAAAAGCTGAAATAACAGCAAAATTGGAGAGTAGTATGAGAATGTAGTGAAGAGGTTGAAAGTGGTCATTATGTCCTCCAGCAGCCTAAGCCTATAGCAGCATAACTACAGAGATAGCTCAGGATAAACTAAGTCACTCTAACTATAAGCTTTATCAAAAAGGAAAGTTTTAAGCCTAGCCTTAAAAGTAGACAGGGTGTCTGCCTCACGGACTAAAACTGGGAGCTGGTTCCACAGGAGAGGAGCCTGATAACTAAAGGATCTGCCTCCCATTCTACTTCTAGAGACTCTAGGAACCACCAGTAAACCTGCAGTCTGAGAACAAAGTGCTCTGTTAGGAACATATGGACCAATCAGATCTCTGATGTATGATGGAGCTAGATCATTAAGGGCTTTATATGTGAGGAGGAGAATTTTAAATTATATTCTGGATTTAACAGGGAGCCAATGAAGGGAAGCTAAAATAGGAGAAATATGATCTCTCTTTTTAATTTTCATCAGAACTCTTGCTGCAGCATTTTGAATCAGCTGAAGGCTTTTAACTACATTTTGTGGACATCCTGATAGTAAAGAATTACAATAGTCCAGCCTTGAAGTAACAAATGCATGGACTAGTTTTTCAGCGTCACTCCTGGACAGGATATTTCTAATTTTGGCAATGTTCTGGAGATGAAAGAAGGAAATCCTAGAAACCTGTTTAATATGGGATTTAAATGACATGTCCTGGTCAAAAATAACACCAAGGTTTTTTACTTTATTATCAGAGGTCAATTTAATGCCATCCAGGTTAAGTGATTGACTAAGCAGTTTCTTTTTTAAAGACTCCGGTCCAAAGACGACAACTTCTGTCTTGTCTGAATTTAGAAGCAGAAAATTTAAAGTCATCCAAGTTTTTATATCTTCAAGACATGCTTGTAGTCTATCTAACTGGTTGGACTCATCAGGATTTATGGATAAGTAAAGCTGAGTATCATCAGCGTAACAATGAAAATTTATTCTATGCTGCCTGATAATTTGACCTATTGGAAGCATATATATAGTAAAGAGAATTGGCCCAAGTACTGAACCCTGTGGTACTCCACAATTAACCCTGGAGTTTAAAGATGATTTATCATTTACATGAACAAACTGGAATCTGTCAGACAAATAAGATTTAAACCAGCCTAGCGCTGTTCCCCTGATCCCTACAGCATATTCCAGCCTTTCTAAGAGAATATTATGGTCGACTGGATCAAATGCAGCACTGAGATCTAACAGAACCAGAACAGACACAAGTCCATTATCTGAGGCCATAAGAATATCATTAGTGACTTTCAGCAGAGCTGTTTCAGTGCTATGATGAGCTCTGAAACCTGACTGAAACTCTTCAAACAGGTCATTGCTGTATAAATGTTCACACATTTGATTAGCAACTATTTTCTCAAGAATTTTAGATAAGAATGGAAGATTGGATATAGGTCTGTAATTTATTAAATCATCTCGATCAAGCGAAGGTTTCTTAAGTAAAGGTTTAATTACAGCTACCTTAAAAGCCTGTGGTTCTGATCCATTTACTAAAGATAGATTAATCATATCTAAAATGGGGCTGGTAATCAGAGGGAACACTTCCTTAAATAATTTGGTTGGGATTGGGTCTAACATACAAGTTGAAGGTTTAGATGAAGCTAATATTTCTGATAACTCAGGAAGCTCCACAGGATCAAAACAGTCCAAACACAGATCAGGTTCTACAGTTATTTCCAATGTTGTCTCACTTGCTGAGGATGAAGTAATCATCTTCGGGAGTATGTCAAAGATTTTATTTTTAATAGAATTAATTTTTTACGGGCTGCACGGTGGCGCAGTTGGTAGCACTGTTGCCTTGCAGCAAGAAGGTCCTGGGTTCGATTCCCGGCCTGGGGTCTTTCTGCATGGAGTTTGCATGTTCTCCTCGTCCATGCGTGGGTTCTCACCGGGTACTCCGGCTTCCTCCCACAGTCCAAAGACTTGCCTGTTAGGTTAATTGGTCTCTCTAAATTTCCCTTAGGTGTATGAATGAGTGTGTGCGTGGTTGTATGTGTGTTGCCCTGTGATGGACTGGCGATCTGTCCAGGGTGTACCCTGCCTCTCGCCCATAGACTGCTGGAGATAGGCACCAGCTCCCCCGCGACCCACTATGGAATAAGCGGTAGAAAATGACTGACTGACTGAGAATTAATTTTATTTAAGAAGAATCCCATAAAGTTATGACTGCTAAGAGCTAAGGGAATGGATGGCTCAACAGAGCTATGACTCTGTGTAAGTTTAGCAACTGTACTAAAGAGAAACCTAGGATTATTCTTATTCTCTTCAATTAATGATGAGAAATAAGCTGTTCTAGCTTGGTGAAGTGTCTTTTTATACAACAGTAGGCTATTTTTCCAGATTTAGTAGGAATCCTCTAGGTGTGTAGAGCGCCATTTTCTCTCCAATTTTCTAACATTGTGCTTTAATGTACGCAGCTCTGAATTAAACCAAGGAGCTAGCCTCCTATGAATGATTACCTTCTTTTTCAAGGGGGCTGCATTGTCTAATGCATCACGCAATGATGAAGAAACACTATGAACAAGATAATTAATTTGTGAAGGGGCAGAAACAGAATTATTGCCCTCCATTGTGCTTTTCAGTGATAATGAGGAAATTAAAAGTGGGATAGATTATTTAAAGGTTGTTACAGCATCGTCTGATAATGATCTACTATAATGAAATTTTCTTTCAGGTGTGGAGTACTCTGTTAAATTAAACTCAAAGGTTATTAAGAAATGGTCAGACAGGACAGGGTTATGAGAGAATATTGTTATGTCTTTACACTCAATGCCATATGTCAGCACAAGGTCCAGAGAATGAAGACAAAGGTGGGTAGGTTTGTTAATGTTTTGATCAAAGCCAATTGAGTCTAAGATAGCATTAAAGGCTATATTTAGGCTATCACTTTCAGTGTCAACATGAATGTTAAAATCCCCCACTATAATAACTTTATCTGTATTTAACACTAAATCAGATAAAAGGTCTGAAAACTGATCTAAAAATTGAGAGTAAGGGCCTGGTGGACGGTACATAACAACAAACAGAAAAGGTTTTAGTGCTTTGCAATTTGGATGAGGAAAACTAAGGATTAAATATTCAAAAGAGTTGTAGCTATTGATTGGTCTGGGACTAGTCAATAAATCAGACTGAAAGATGGTTGCTACTCCTCCTCCTCGCCCAGTAATTCAAGGAATGTGAAAATTTAAATAATTAGTAGGAGTTGACTCATTTATTTAACTGAGGATGTTACTATAATGACTGTTAATAACAATAATACAAAATGGATGTTTGCCTGTTAATGTTAGTCATAATGACCAATTTTGGATGTTAGCATAATAATGCTAATCGTAAAAATCAATTGTTGACTATAGGATTCTAATATTAGTAATAACTAGTTAATTCATTAGTTTTATTGGATGGTGACCTGCTAATGTGACTTATTATAATAAATGTTGGATGTTAGCATGCTATTAGCATTACAAAAATATGTATGTTGGCATACTAATCATTTTAATCATAATAATCAGGAGTAGACTACAGTGGACTAATGTTAGTTAAGGTCATATGCTAATGTGAGCAATAATAATTTTTCACTACAGCTGTTTGCTGGCTAATGTCAGCATTTATCACAATAATTTAATCATAATTTAATGTAAATTAGGATTAACAGTGGATGTTACTATGCTGTTGTTTGCATTAATCAAAACAAAGTATGGATAATCAAATGGTAATCGATCATTAGTTAACTATTGAAGCCTTTAGGCCAGTGCCTGCATTAATCACATGAATCAACTATGGATGTTATCATGCTAATGTCTGCATTCATCATAATAATTAGCAGTGAATATTAGTTTTTAAATTATTTTACATAAACTGTGTTTAATTGATCCATTAACTCCAACCCATCAATTTTCTTTACTGGTGCTTCTCATTTAACAGTTTTTATGCTCATTTCCTGTTCTGTATTTCCTGTTTGTTACACATCTCTGTCCTTTTTCCTTTTCCATCTTCCTGGTGTTGCCTTCTTCCCTCAACGTTTCCAAGCAGCTCCAGTTTCTCTGCTGATTTTCAGCTGCTCCCTTATCTCTGCCAATATAAAGGTGAGCCATTGGATGCTTTCAGGCTTTCTTTTCATGCTGCTCAGTTTATCTCTTACACATTTCTGCATCTCTCCAAAGCATTTACTGACATTTTAAATCCCCACTTCTCTCACAATTGTGCTAAAATGGAAAAGAAAAGTGGTTCAAATAATGTTTACACAAATAAAGTGTTCAACTTGTTCTGAAAACTATCATTTAAAGTGACTGAGCACTTTGGGGTTGAACTTTCCAGATCGTGGGGAACCTTTTGTATTACCGCTACATGAACCCTGCCATTGTGGCACCGGATGCCTTTGACATTATTGAGATTTCTGCTGGTGGTCAGCTTACAACTGAGCAAAGAAGAAACCTGGGTTCTGTGGCCAAGATGCTTCAGCACGCTGCGTCCAACAAGATGTTCCTGGGAGACAACGCTCACCTCAATCCCATCAATGAATATCTTAGCTCCTCCAACCAGAAGTTCAGGTCAGAAATGTTAATTGTTGTCCAGAATGTTGCCTTTGTTTTTCCTCTGAGTTCATTTGACTTTATTTTCTCCTTCTATCGCAGGCGTTTCTTTCTGGCTGCATGCGACGTTCACACGCTTGAAGAGAAATTCAATGTGGACCAGTACTCAGACCTGGTCACAGTCACCAAACCTGTCATCTACATCTCCATTGGAGAGATCATAAACACTCACACTGTGAGTTTAGATCACCTCGTTTTAAAATTGATCTATTGATTATTCCATGACGTTTTTATGAAAATGGCAATCCCTTGTGTTCTGTTTAGCTGCTGCTGGACCACCAGGACGCCATTGCTCCCGAGCACAATGACCCCATCCATGAGCTGCTGGAGGACCTGGGTGAGGTTCCCACTGTGGAGTCTCTCATTGGTGAGTGGAGTGAAGAATAATAACATTGTGAGAACTGGAACATACTTGGGTGCAGAAAGTATTTTAGTAGTAGGAGGTAGTCAGGATTATCTTGGCTTGGAGAATTAGAGGAACTGTTTTGGAGACTAAAGCCAACAGCTACTCGAACTAGAAAACTACATTTAAAACTCAGAGAGCACATTTTTCTTGCTGTTTGTTTGACTACAGCTCAGTCGAAGGCCGTTTTAGGTACTTTTATACCCTGTTGGTTTTGCATGAGACAGTTGGGTTTTTCCTCTCCAACAAGCCACACCAGTATATCACTGACTGTTTCCTACACGTATAACAAATCTTGTGATATTAAAATGTTGTAAAATATTTGGCGTCTTGAGGAAGTCTCTCATTTTGCAATTGTCCAGCTCAGTCTGCTTGACCTCATCAGGCTAAGCTGGCATTAAAAAAAAACCCCATCAATTCTCAGTCCTGTGTTTGGCAGCATTTTGGGTTTGCTCTTACTGGGTTTTTCAACTATTCTGGTGCAGCAAATAAGATTATAACGGCTAAAAGAAACACAGAATGAACAACAAAGGTTTCATTTTAATAATATGACCGTTTAATTTGCTGTGCTAGTCCACTCTACTTTCATGGCTTGGTTACAGTAGAGATGAGAGCTGTAGCTGTAAAAGATACTTTGAAGCTGACTGCTTCGGCCCTCCATCGCTCTCTTAGGTGAAAATCCCCTTCCTCCTGACGACCCCAACAAAGACCTGATGGGAAAGACGGAGGTTTCGCTCACACTCACCAACAAGTTTGACGTTCCTGGGGAGGCCAATACAGAGATGGACGCCAAGACCCTTCTGCTCAAGTGAGTTTGGTGTCAACAGACAGATCTATTGAGACTTGTTTCGAATGTTTCTGATCTTTATTCTGCCGTTTCCAGCACCAAGAGGCTCATCGTGGACGTGATCCGGTTCCAGCCCGGGGAGACTCTGACCGAGATCCTGGATTCGACAGCGTCTCCGGAGCAGGTCAAAAACACATGTGTTGTTGTGGAAATCAACTATTTCAGTCTTTAGCGCAAACAAACACCAGAGGGCACCCAGCTTTTAGCCATGTCCACAGCGTTTTTCTTCCATTAGTGGAAAACTACCTTTAGGTTAAAAACAGGAACTTATTTTTCCAACATGTTTGAAGACGGATGCTGACTTTACTTTGTGACGGATCAAGTGCAGCCAGAGTTGCACTACCCACCTCTTTGGCAGCTTACAGTTTTTGAAAAATAGAGAATTTCAGACCCAAAGAAATTCTTCCATAGAGCCATTAGTTATTTTCATTACACTGCTGCTTGTCTACTATAAATTAACACCATATCAGTTATATTTACACACATAGTGTTGTGCAGAAGTCTTGAACAACTTCTAATGTTATAATAATTTCTTTTGATTAAACCAGACTGTCTTCTAGTCCTTTGTTTTAGACTGCGGCTCTTCATTCCTAATTTTGTTGTTTCAGCAGACAGGATGTTGTCATGGTCGGGCTCAGAGAGTGGACTGAAAATCATTTTTGAAAGCGGCCCAAGCCCATAGAAGAGCTTTTAAAGGCCTTCAGAAAGCCTGATGAACTGTTAATTAAGATCACCTTAAAAGTGGACCAGTCTGGCTGCGGTTCTGATCAAAACAAGAATCATATTAAGTTTGAATTTATTGTTGATTTTTCTCTCATCCACATTATACATAAATGCTCAAATAACTCATGCACCCCACTAATATCTGGATAATGCATATTCAGCCACTGATTATAGCTTATTAAGTTCTGCTATAACTCTGGCAGGATATTTGACCTCTCCTCTTACCAGAATCAGTGGAGTTGATCTAAATCCACCAGTTTCCTGGCTTTAATCATAGCTAATAAAATTTCAGTTGAGTTAACATTAATGCATTTCCAAACGCCTACTGTTAGCCTGCTTTATATATTCTAAAACCAGTTTGGAAGCGTTGCTGTTGGAACACCAAGTTGTGTCCATCTTACTCAAACTGTCCTCCTCAGATAAAAGGAGATTATTTAGGATGTTCAAGAACAAGCCAGAAACCACCCTGACCGAAGCCTGCCATGACCTGGAAGATGCTGGAGCACCAGTATCACTGACCATAGTGAAGCCAGTACTGCATCACCAGGGAGTGAGAGGAAATCTACACCTTGAATTTTCCCACATGGACTAGCCAAATGTCTTCAGAAGAAAGGTTTGATGGGCATACAAGACAAAGATTGAGCTGTTAGACTCGGTGAAGAGTATGCTTGGAACACTGTACCAACTGTACGATGGTGGCAGCATCATGCTGTGGGGCTGTTTTGCTGTCAGTAGTACTGGTGCCTTGCTCAGAGTGGATGGAGTATTGAAACACGAGGATTACCTCCAATTCTTTAAATCTTTTGAAATGAATAAAGCAGCCTAACGTTACGCTTCTGGAAAGCCTTCCCAAAGGACTGGGTCTTAGAGTCGGGTCCATTCCAGAAAACCAACCAGGTCAAATCTGACGATTCTTCCTGAAAAGGGTGGTCAAATATCCACTCTAAATGATGCCAGAGGCCCATTATTGGCTGAAGAAAGTGCCACCAAAGTGCAACTAGTTAAGGAAAATTACCCCAATTAATACTTGGAGTGTATGCATATACTTGTAATTGAACTTGTTCAAATTTTTAAAATCAATGTTATGTGGTGTTTTCAGGCCATCCCAAACAAAGAACACTTCAAATAACACCCTAAAGTGCCTGTGACACGCCTTTCCCACCAATGCAGAAACTGAAAGAAAACATCTATATTTTGAAGGAATTGGGCAGTAATTGACATATTAGGATTAAAGACGCGATAAAAGACTATTTTTGACACATTCGCATATTTCAAGGGATCATTGCTCAGCAGGTAAGAACACTTCCTTGCTGCAAAAGTACATTTAGACATCGGCAGTTTTTGTTAATAATTCAAAATGATTATTATTATTAGTAAAATAGGATAAATTACAGGTGCATACAATATGTTTAAATGAATGTTTCTCTAAATATTCTGATATAAAGTTAAAAAATGACACCAGGTGGTGTCTTCAGATCTTAAATCATCTCTTATGTTGCTGCTGCTGCTCAGCTTCACCTCCGGTTGTTTCACTCAGAGCCATATTTACTGTAACCCTGGATTTACACCGTATCTGCTCCGGTCCGGTCCGGTTGTTTCAAAGCCCGGAGGAGCTCCAAGAACCATAGGCAGATCGCTCAATAAACGCCGGTGATAAATGCAGCAGCAGGTCCAAAACAAGTCATTCTGTGGAGGTTAAACTGCTTCATTTTTCATTTGATGCATCCAGATATTTTCACGTGTTTTGTTCTACAATGGATGAGTTCACTGAGAGCAGAGAAGCTTGTTGCTTCATTTGGTGCATTTAATGTTTAATAGCTTGGTTATAATCCCTTAGTTAACCCAGTAACTGATCTAATTTATCTAATGTTCTCATGCTCGTCGTCTTCCTCTTTATCCGGGACCGGGGGCAGCAGACTCAGCAGAGACACCCAGACGTCCCTCTCTCCAGACACCTCCTCCAGCTCCTCCAGGGGGAGCCCAAGGCGTTCCCAGGCCAGCCGAGAGACATAGTCCCTCCAGCGTGTCCTGGGCCGTCCCCTGGGCCTCCTCCTGGTGGGACGTGCCTGGAACACCTCCTGAGAAAGGCGTCCAGGAGGCATCCGGTATAGATGCCCGAGCCACCTCAACTGGCTCCTCTCAATGTGGAGGAGCAGGGGCTCTACTCCGAGCTCCTCACCCTATCTCTAAGGGAGTGCCCGGCCACCCTACAGAGGAAGCTCATTTCAGCCGCTTGTATCCAGGATCTCGTTCTTTCGGTCATGACCCAAAGTTCATGTCCATAGGTGAGGGTAGGAACGTAGACTGACCAGTAAATTGAGAGCTTTGCTTTTCGTCTCAGCTCTCTCTTCACCACAACGGACCATTACTGTGGCAGCCGCACCGATCCATCTGTCGATCTCCTGCTCCATTCTTCCCTCACTCGTGAACAAGACCCCGAGATACTTAAACTCCTCCACTTGAGGCAGGAACTCCCCTCCAACCTGAAGAGGACAAGCCACCCTTTTCCGATCGAGAACCATGGCCTCGGACTTGGAGGAGCTGATCTTCATCCCAGCCGCTTCACACTCGGCTGCGAACCGCCACAGCGCATGCTGTAGGTCTTGGCTAGAGGGGGTCAGCAGGACCACGTCATCCGCAAAAAGAAGAGACGAAATCCGCTGGTCCCCAAACCAGACCCCCTCCGGCCCTTGGCTGCGTCTAGAAATCCTGTCCATAAAAGTTATGAACAGGACCGGCGACAAAGGGCAGAACTGCCAGAGTCCAACATGCACTGGGAACAGGTCCGACTTAGTGCCGGCAATGTGGACCAAACTCCTGCTCCGCTTGTACAGAGACCGGATGGCCCCTAATAAAAGGCCCCCGATTCCATACTCCTGGAGCACCCCCCCACAGGGCATCATGAGTGACACAGTCGAATGCCTTCTCCAGGTCCACAAAACACATGTGAACCGGTTGGACAAACTCCCATGAACCCTCGAGTACCCTGTAGAGGGTATAGAGCTGGTCCAGTGTTCCACGGCTGGGACGAAAACCACACTGTTCCTCCTGAAGCCGAGGTTCAACTATCGGTCGGACTCTCCTCTCCAATACCCTGGCGTAGGCCTTACCAGGGAGGCTGAGGAGTGTGATCCCCCTGTAGTTGGAACACACCCTCCGGTCACCCTTCTTATGAAGGGGGACCACCACCCCAGTCTGCCAGTCCAGAGGCACTGTCCCCGACCGCCACGCAATGTTGAAGAGACGTGTCAACCATGACATCCCTACAACATCCAGAGACTTGAGGTACTCAGGGCGGATCTCATCCAACCCCGAAACCTTGCCACCACGGAGCTTTTTAACCACCTCGGTGACTTCAGCTTGGGTGATGAAAGAGTCCAACCCCGAGTCCCCAGCCTCTGTTTCCACCAGGGAATGCGTGACGGCAGGATTGAGGAGATCCTCGAAGTACTCCTTCCACCGCCCGATAATGTCCTCAGTCGAGGTCAGCAGCTCGTAAACAGTGTTGGCGAAGCACTGCGTCCTCCTCCTGAGGCGACGGACGATTTGCCAGAATCGCTTCGAGGCCAACCGGTAGTCCTTCTCCATGGCCTCACCGAACTCCTCCCAGGCCCGAGTTTTTGCCTCTGCCACTGCCCGGGCCGCAGCACGCTTGACTTCACGGTACCCGTCAGCCGCCTCAGGAGTCCAACAAGCCAACCACAGCTGATAGGACTCCTTCTTCAGCTTAACAGCATCCCTTACTGCCGGTGTCCACCACCGGGTTCGGGGATTGCCACCACAACAGGTACCGCAGACCTTACGGCCGCAGCTACGGGCGGCAGCATCGACAATAGATGCGGAGAACATGGTCCACTCGGACTCTATGTCTCCAACACCCTCCAGGATCTGGTCAAAGCTCTCCTGGAGGTGAGAGTTTAATCCATCCGTGGCCAAGGGGTCTGCCAGGCATTCCCAGCAGACCCTCACTATGTACTTGGGCCTGCCAAGTCTGTACGACTTTCTCCTCCTCCAGCGGATCCAACTCACCACCAGGTGGTGATCAGTGGACAGCTCAGCCCCTCTCTTCACCCGAGTGTCCAAAACATGCGGCCGAAGATCTGATGATACGACAACAAAGTCGATCATTGACCTCCTGCCTAGGGTGTCCTGGTGCCAAGTGCACTGATGGACACCCTTATCATAACTAATGACCCCCCAGATTGAAGCAGGTTAACATTTTTCATGTTTTGTGTTTTCAGGAAGCAGAGTACCAGCGTGCCATGCAGAGGAGGGCTATCAGGGATGCAAAGACCCCAGAGAAGATGAAGCAGGTGAAGCCGGTGGTGGACGACAGCCTGACCCTGCAGGGGAAAAAGGACAAGATCAAGAGCAACTTGCAGAGGCTGGCAGAGCTTGGGAAGGTCCACCCCGAGACCCGCTACCAGGATCTCATAAACGACATCGCCAAGGTTTACACAAATAAACATAAACAGCTGTTCTGTGAAGGCCTGCGTTTAAAAGAACAACCTCATCAGTGTTTCAATGTGATGCATCTGTGTGCTGCACAGGACATCAGGAATCAGAGGCGGTATCGGCAGCGCAGGAAAGCCGAGCTGGTGAAGCTTCAGCAGACCAACTCGGCCCTGAATTCAAAAACCAACTTCTACAACATGCAGATTGATTCTTACAATCAATACATCAAGACGTGCATGGACAACCTGGCCAGCAAGGGCAAGTAAGTGTTCTTCACCCTGAGATTCCCCTCTGGTTCTTTCTTTAAGGAACAGGTTCATTTTTTCCTTTGAGGAGATGTGAAGTATTTATGAGTAGTTGGTGTAAGTCAGTGTTTCAGTTTGGAGGAGGGAGGAGTCCTAACTGGAGAACCCAGTTATAACCCATCCAGATCAGAGCCAGCAGCTAGCAAACATTTTTTTCTCCATCTACAGAGCTGGGCAAATGTTTTAAACCACTCCAACTTTATATTTTCCCCCAAAACAGATGGATTTTTCTGCAGTCTTAATATTTTTCTAAACTTTCTCAGAATCAGAATCAGAATCAGAAAAGCTTTATTGCCAAGTACGTTTTTGGACATACAAGGAATTTGTTTTGGCGTAGTCGGTGCAATACAATACAAATGAAACTGTATAAACATATCTACAATATAATATAAATATATGTGCACAGTTTTAAGTGAGTGAGAGTAAATATAGAGCAGTATAAGATGCAAGAGCAATACAACAGTGCAGGTGATCATTGTGCAAGTAAAGCAGGAGTCCAAGCTGAGCGTTAATGTAACTCATAGAGTTACAGGTTACAGGTGTCCTGTCAGCAAAAACAGGGGGGGTGTGGGGGAAAGGGAGAGTGTCAGGGTGGTTTCCGGGCTTTGTTAACCAGGCTGGTGGCAGATGGGAAAAAACTGTTCTTGTGGCGTGAGGTTTTGGTCCGGATGGACCGCAGCCTCCTGCCAGAGGGGAGAGTCTCAAAGAGTCTGTGACCGGGGTGGGAGGGATCAGCCAGAATCTTCCCTGCCCGCTTCAGGGTCCTGGAGGTGTACAGTTCCTGGAGCGACAGTAGACTGCAGCCAATCACCTTCTCAGCAGACCGAATGACACGCTGCAGCCTGCCTTTCTGAAAGTATTTGAACTTTTCTGTTTTTGCTTTTGGTTCCTTTTTTTTAAATATTTTCAGTCGAGTACCATAACACCTTCAGAGAAATGTCTGTGAAAGAATTCATCAAATATTTAGGTTTGTTTTATTGAATTCTGCACGATGTATGCTGATGTCGCCTCCTACTGGCCATTAGGTGTAATGCTGCCTTTTGTTTTCCTTCAGTCAGTTTTATTTCGATCAGCTCCGAAAAGCGTGGTTTTTAATTGGAGGCTTTTATTGAGGGAACAAAGGTGGCCTATGAAGCATATTAGATCAAGTCTTTGGATGTTTCTCCTGCAACCAGCATGCTTTGTGGCTTTCTAGTGTTGGAGGTTGGAAGTAGCAACTCTGGTGGGTAAATTATCAGGATGGGAAGCAGCCATTTGTTCTGTAACATGCTGCACTGCCACCGAACAAACAACCCAACAAAGATCTGTATTAAACACTAAACAACCTTTGAAAAACCCCTTACGAACTCTTGTAAAATTTGATGCTTAAAGCTTTTCTCATGTTGCATCTTTGTTCTTAGGTTGTCGAAGAAACCAGGAGACAGCAAGGCCAAGAAGAGTAAGCAGGTTTCACAGAAATACACGGCAGCTCGGCTCCATGAAAAGGGAGTGCTGATCTCAATAGATGACCTGCAGCCCAACCAGTGAGTCCTGAACTCCAACATAACAAATCTTCATTTAATCAACACCTGCCGTTTTAAATGGTTGACTTCACATTTCAGCATATTTTCTGCTGCTGTAAGTCAGTTACCTTTTGTATGAATCTGTTTTCCTCCTATAGATACAAGAATGCTATTTTTGAGATCTCTCCTTCCGAGACTGTTGGTGTGTTTGACGTGAAGGCCAAGTTCATGGGCGTACACTTGGAGACGTTACCGTTAGAATATCAGGTAACCCCCCCCCCCCCCTTTTTATTTTTTTTTTTATTTTTTTTACAATAGTCATAAAAAAGGCTTTGTGTTTTTTAAACAATGGTTTATATTGGGTTCCCCAGGGTTCTATCCTGGGACCCCTCCTATTCCTATTATCTACATGCTGACTATGCAGATGATACACAGCTCTACATTACAATGTCACCAGGTGACTATGAACCCATTCAAGCAGTAGCTAGATCCATAGAGCCAATCAATGCGTTAAGAGCCAGAATTTTCTTAAGTTGAAGAAACAGAACTGAAGTCATTTTTGGACCAAAGGAGGAGCAGTCATAAGTCAGCACACAGCTTCAGTTACTATGGCTAGAAACCTCTGATTAGGCCTGAAACCTGGGTGTAGTGATGGACTCAGACCTGAACCTCCAGAACCACATTAAGACAGTCACTAAGTTAGCCTTCTATCACCTGAAGAACATCTCCAGGATTAAAGGACTAATGTCCAGCAGGATCTGGAGAAACTCATCCATGTGTGCATCTTTAGCAGAATTGATTACTGCAACAGGTTCTTCACAGGTCTGCCTAAAAGGTCCATCAGACAGCTGATCCAGAACGCTGCTGCCTGGTCCTCACTAGAACCTAGAAAGTAGAGAACATCAGCCTGGTTCTAAAGTCCTACCATTGGCTCCCTGTAGCTCAGAGAAGAGACTTTTAAATCCTTCTGTTAGTCTATAAGTCATTGAATGACTTGGCACCAAAATACATTGAAGATCTACTGCTGTTGTATCAACCTTCTAGACCACTCAGGTTTTCTGGTTCCAGTCCACCTTGGATCCCCAGAACCAAACAGGTAGAAGCAGCATTCAGTTCTTCTGCTCCACTGATATAGAACAAACTTCCAGAAACCTGCAGAGGTGCTGAATCCCTGACTTCTTTAAAAGCCCATCAGTTTAGAGTTGATTTAGTTCTTCTATTTAAACTATGAACGAAAACATATTGGTAAAGGTTTCTACTGGGGTTAAAGGTCAATTAGGAGTTTCCACCTTGGAACAGACAGCATAAAATGACCTCACTGTCCACAATGAGAAGCAGTTCACTGTTAAAGACCCCTGGATGAGCTGGGTTCTCCTAGAAGAAGTTACGAGGACGATACAGGCCTCCAGGAAGTCTCTGACTCTTGGTCCAGACATGGACCAGTTTTAAAGGAATATTCCCCATTATGGTGATGCAGAATGGGTCAGAACAGTTCTAAGGAGTTACTTCCTCCTCAGGGAGAAACTTTTAATTTTATTGTGAAAAGAACCCTAAAAATATGGACCAAAACACGCCGAGTGCATCAATGAAGGGGTTAAAGATGTGAATTTTCCTGCAGAGGGTTTGTTTAGTCTTATGGTTTTACAAGATAGTTGAGGTCATTAATTTTAGTCTGTGGTCCAACGTTCCTTTCCTTTATCCTGCCCCTGCAGTGTACTTTCTAACATGTTTTTGTCATCATGTAAAGCACTTTGAATTGCATTGTTGCTGAAATGTGATCTACAAATAAACCTGCTGCGCAGAACCACCCGATGCAGGTCATTTCTTTTCACAATAATGTCGCTTAAAAACACATTCTCACTAATGTGGCCTATAATGACCAGCTACCTTCCTGTCAGGATGGTCATATCATTAACAAAGGTGAAGCTCTGAAAGAGTCCAGCTGATGTCCCTCTATCTAATCAGGCTGATTCCTGTGAAAGAGGGTCAGTTGGACATCAAGTCAGTGTCTTCTTGTGTTACCAACTGTTGTCTCGTAGGAAAAGCATCAAGCTTTACAGAATTTCATCAAAATGTGGAAATCTGCTGAATGGTATTGCAGCTAAAAGAACAGCTTTCTGGATCATGAAGAACTTGAAGCTGAGAGGTTCAGTTGCAGAGAAGAAGGCTTCAGAATGTTCAAGTGCTTCCAGCACGATTATGATGTTGCGTGCCACCAGTGCAGAGCTTACTCAATGTGTGCCTTGTGGCAGGAAGGGCAGTGAAGAGGTCATTTTTCCCATGAAAACATTGAGAGACAGTAAAAGGATGGACAGCAGACGACTGGAGCGTAGTCATTTTCTCTGATGAAGCCTCCTTTTAATTGTTAGAAACCTCTGGAGTGTTTGGCCAACAGTGAAGCATCCCAAGGCAATTTAAATTCTCCAAAAATGGAGACAAAAGTCCAAGAACAATCTGGTGGTGATCTGTTGGTTTTTTCTTCTGCATGATGGGTCAAAGGTCAGAGCTTTGAAATTTTGGACCTTTGCTAAGGAAACTCCACCGATACGAACCCCACTGAGAACCTGGGGCCAGATCTCTTGAATCATGTGGAGCAACAGTAGCCAACGAACTGAACCAGTCCAAGCGCCAAGAAGACAAGAATGGGTCGCCATCATTCAGAATTTGATCAGAATTCTGAATGATGGCGGGGAAAATTTTATAATTTGATGAATTTTCAATCCCTGCTCCGTCCTTGTGTCCTTGGCCAAGACACTTCACCCTCCTTGCCTGCTGATGGTGGTCAGAGGGCTCGTTGCTCAGATTGTATGGCAGCCTCCCTTCTGTCAGTCTGTCCCAGGGCAGCTGTGGTTACATTGACTGTCTGTCAGTGGATGACTGATTGTAGCATAAAGCACTTCAGGGTCCCTGAGGACTTGATAAAGCGCTATACAAGTGCAGACAATTTACCATAAATCTTTTACATGTTTTAAATATTTTTCATCAGTATCAGTAAGCTTAGTTTGTGGCTCATCTATCCCTCTGTGTTCCCCAGGATCTCCTCCAGTTGCAGTATGAAGGTGTGGCGGTGATGAAGCTCTTCGACAAGGCCACCGTAAACGTCAACCTGCTCATCTTCCTGCTCAACAAGAAATTTTATGGAAAGTAGAAAGAAAAGAGAGGAGTAAAGAGCTACAGACACTGAAATGACACGACAGAACCTGAGGGTGGCTTTAAACCAGCCCCCCACTGCACCTCTCATTTCTGCCTATGCAAATTTCTGTGCATTATTTTTTATATGGGGTGCATCTCCACATGGGCTCTTTTGTCCAAGTTTTCCATGCTTCTCATTGGATAGCTGCATTAAAGTGAGCTTTGTATTTTTTGCTTGAATTATTCTGAATATCTTGTGCATGGGCTTTGATTTAATATAAAGATTCTTTCATGTAAAGACATTTATTTTTCCTTAAAGATCCAAGAAGCATCAGTGGAAAAGTGCTTGGCAGCATGTAAACGTCCAGGCTTTAACCTGCACTGAGCTTGTGTTTCTGTTGCTCCAAAGAGGAATTCCCATTAAAAACTGAAATATGTTTGGGGGAAAAATTAGACTCGAAACATTGGAGCAAGCCACTCTTCAGATTAGCTCCTTTTCAGATATGACCATCACTAAAAACATCTGTTGATTACAAAAGTGAATATTTGATGAAAATCTCACTAAATCTTTGGGAAAAACCTGTTTTTTTTTTTAAAGACGTACGGACCATAAACACGACATATTCACATTACGCTCCTATATTGGCACTAGTCTGACCTCTTGGTCTTTCCCATGTTTCTCAAACCAGTCAGGGTCCAAACTGCTGTTGCACCAAACCGCTCAGATGGGCTCATTCATCAGCTTTCTCTGACACATTAGAAAAGGTTATATATTTAAATGTGTATCCACTTTAGCCCATTAATGCTCTTTAATTAAAACAGGTCTATGATTGCTGCAGTGAAGACGTCTGCTGATTTGCAAAGACTCGGTTGTATTTTAGTTTTTTTTCAAATGTCTTCTTGAAATGCATCAAAGTTGCCTTTATTTATATTTTAATATGTTGTCAATTTCCAATAAACGATAGCTTATGTATGCAAAGCCTGAGACGGATCTCTTGCATAAGCTTGCAAGGATGTTCAGTATTACATTAATTTGGGAGGGAGGGGTCCAGCAGATGGCGCTGTACACCACCCAGTTCTTTTCGGCATTTAGTTGGTTTAGCCTGAAACCTGGACTCCACTATCTGGATGTAAAGTTGTCAGAAGATGATGCTGATCTGTGTCTGATCTATCCTGATGCACAGTCTGTGATGTGTAATCTACCTGTTTAAGAATAAAGCTCTTTTAATGCGCCGTTGTTGTTCCTGATCCAACGGGTCTGTAGGCAGGACGGATTTGATAAGATATTTATTTACAGCACATGTTGCTCTATATTCAAACAATCCAACCTTTTGAAACTATAGCCTGGGTTAGATGTCAACTGATTTTTTTTGACCTGTGATAATATTGTTGGAATAATGGCCTCCCTGGACATCCTTTGGTTCCTGCCTGTAGCAGTTCAGCAGGAGGCTGTCGTGTTTCAGTCTGCATTCGGTGGGGTGTTTGGGTCGTCTGGGTCACGGTGCCCTGGAAGCATCCCTGCTCAAACATACTGTTTTCAGATAGATTAATTATCTTCTCACCTCAGGGCTCTTATGAGGTGTGGAATATGTTTCAAGAATTTTCCAGGTATGGATAAACCTAGGAAAAAGAAAACGGTGTAAAGATGTTTTTTCTACAGTTGTTCCACATTTCATTTTCATTAAAAGTTTTCATTAATATCCATCTGGTTATGCCACTCGTCTTCCAAGAATGCTCAGGGTGCCCAATGTTTCATTCAGGAGAAACACTGGCCTACTCCTGGTCTGTAAATAAGCTGTGATGCATACGTGGAATCCACTCTTAGCTATAATGACTGTTTTTAAAGAGGGAGGATGCTGGGATGAGATGAAGGCAGATGTTCTGTGATGGAACCTAAAGGGAGCAATAAATAGAAATATAGAAAGTACTCGGACTAAGAATAACCTGATTATTTCATAGTGGTCACTAAAGTGAACAGCTCAGAAGCAGTTTTCGTATGTAGGCCACTTCAATGGATACACTGCCACCTTCTGGCCAACCAGTGTAAATTCACATACACTTCCTTAAACTCGCAGAAAAAAATCCAGCATCTGGTTAATGTCTTGTCAGGTCTACAGTCTGTGATCCTTACCTGTAAACATAAATACCAATAATTAACAACTAAGAACTAATACATCTGTACAAATGTTGAATGATTGGTTTTATGCTGATGGAAAATTACAGATAACTGCCTGTCCTTTGAAAGTGGACGTCGTGCATCACTAACATTTTGACTATCACTGAATTTTTATTGTTCTGAAAAATGTTTAATGGCAGGAAACTTTTTTTTGTTATTGGACTGCAACTTGCAGTTTTTGTAACCAATTGTGGCAGAGTGAGTAACAGTAACTCTGTTCTGTAAAGCTGAAGTGCTTTGCAGATAGGGTGGTGTAGCAACTAAAGCCTATCCTCCGACGCTACTGGTTGCTAAATGATTGTTGGTTGGATTTGGTGTCAACCTTTGATTCCATTTATAATGGTAAGAATAATTGATTTCCTTTACAACGTGGATTTAGGTTTCCATTTCCATTTAGAACAAAAGAAAAACTGGTAATTCTAAACTAAGCACAGTAGAAAAACCATTTGCTCCTTCCCATCAGCAACACCTGAAGTTCAGTTGACCTCAAATAACCACTCCCCTGCCTCTGCCGTAATCAGTACCTACATTAAATGCAACCCCTAATGGTGACAAAGATGTGGCTCCTACAGGTAGTGAAGCTAAGATCTATGTTCACATCAGTAGGATGCCAGTAACGGTGCCTCTAAGTGTTTCAGATTTGCTGGGATATTCTGGTGACAGTGGAGCTGAAGCTTTGACACCTGACAGAGTCCTCCTCCTCTTGCTTGTACCAAGAGATTGTTGTGATCAGTTTTCTGGATCAATGAACCCATTAATGACTCATTTTGATTGTGATGGATGACTGCTCATACTGGACCAGTTTTCCCTGTTAAAAAGGTAGTGGTTCCTTTCCCCTGTCGCCACGTGCTTGTTCAGGATGGGTTGCTGCAAAATCACTAACTGAAAGAAATCAGCTGGGTTTCCTTGGATTGAAAACTTTTTACCAGTTTTAACAATGCTAAAAGAATTCAAGTAATTAACCAAAAATAAAGCTAAAAGTGAGATGTTGGGACATCTCTACTTAAAATGACAAAATCACATCAGGTCACATGATGAGAACATTGTTACTATTTTAAAAGGAACGACTGTGTTTAAACCTCTTACATTTAGTTTGGTTTTCCTGACTGTTGAAGTGAACGAGAACACCATGAAGAGATCCAAGGAGCAGAGACGATGGTAGCAGCTTATGAACTTGGTAAAGGATTTAATGAGGTACCCAAAAAGTTCAGTCATTCTACTGTACAGGGAGGTCTACAAGTTGATGAAATCTCTGAACAAAAAACAACTAAAACTCCCATCCCCAGGTTGGGCCGTCCAAGCAAGTTAACCCTAAAACCAGACCATTAGATGCTGAAGAAGGTGTCCAGAACACCTAAAATGCCATCACAGGATCTACAGTGGACTGTTGCTACTCCCAATATAAAAGTGTAAAGTGTATTTGATACACTGATGATTTAGCAGGTTTTCCCACCTCCACCTGGACATGCGCTGGCTTTAGTAGGGGGACCTTGTTGCAGGATTTTAATCCATGGCAGCATAGTGTGTTACTGATGGTCTTCTTTGAGACTGTGGTCCCAGCTCTCTTCAGGTCATTGACTAGGTCCTGCTGTGTAGTTCTGGGCTGATCCTTCACCTTCCTCATGATCACTGATGCTCCACGAGGTGAGATCTTGCATGGAGCCCCAGACTGAGGGAAACTGACCTTCATCTTGAACTTCTTCCATTTTCTTATCATTGCTCCAACAGTTGTTGACTTCTCACCAAGCTGCTTGGCTGTTTTCCGGTAGCTCATCCCAGCCTGGTGCAGGTCCACTATTTTATCCCTGATGTCCTCACACAGCTGTCTGGTCTTGGCCATCATGGAAAAGTTGGAGTGTGTTTAATTGAGTGTGTGGACAGGTGTCTTTTTACACAGATAACGAGTTCAAACAGGTGCAGTTAATCCAGGTAATGAGTGGAGAACAGGAGGACTTCGTAAAGAAGAACCAATAGGCCTGAGAGAGCTGGGATTCTTACTGGTTGGTAGGTGATCCAATACTGATGTCATGCAATAAAATGCTAATTAATTACTAAAAATCACACAATGTGATCTTCTGGATGTTTTGTTTTAGATTATGTCTCTCACAGTTAAAGGGCACCTATGATTAAAAAAAATAAGAACCAGGCCAAAGTTTCCTCAGATCGATGTGAGAGATGTAGAAGGGCCCCAGAAGGGTTATTTCAGCCAAAGGGAGCAAAACTATTAGTGGGTATTCTACCTTTTTTTTCCATCAGCTAGAAAACGCATTTTAAAATATTTTGTTTGATGAATAACACGTTATATGTTGTTTAAGTGCTAAGAAATCACTTTCCTTCTTAGAAATAAATAAAAACCAAGGATAGACATCAATCTGAGAGTCTTTTATAAATAAGTTAATATTTAACATCATTTTTCCCACGTGACTTCATGTAAATATGCTTTATTGAATTTATTTCGTTCATCTTCTAATGTTAGAAACAATGTTTGTTGTTAAAACTCAGGGTGAGTGAGGGTCTGAAGGGTTAAGAGCAAAGAGCGGAATGAGGGATTAATGGCAGTGTTATTTTTTCATTACAAGTCAAAAGTTCTTTAAAAAGTGCATATTTAAAAGAAGATATACAGGGGTTGGACAATGAAACTGAAACACCTGGTTTTAGACCACAATAATTTATTAGTATGGTGTAGGGCCTCCTTTTGTGGCCAATACAGCATCAATTCATCTTGGGAATGACATATACAAGTCCTGCACAGAGGTCAGAGGGATTTTAAGCCATTCTTCTTGCAGGATAGTGGCCAGGTCACTACGTGATACTGGTGGAGGAAAACGTTTCCTGACTAGCTCCTTCAAAACACCCCAAAGTGGCTCAATAATATTTAGATCTGGTGACTGTGCAGGCCATGGGAGATGTTCAACTTCACTTTCATGTTCATCAAACCAATCTTTCACCAGTCTTGCTGTGTGTATTGGTGCATTGTCATCCTGATACACGGCACCGCCTTCAGGATACAATGTTTGAACCATTGGATGCACATGGTCCTCAAGAATGGTTCGGTAGTCCTTGGCAGTGACGCGCCCATCTAGCACAAGTATTGGGCCAAGGGAATGCCATGATATGGCAGACCAAACCATCACTGATCCACCCCCATGCTTCACTCTGGGCATGCAACAGTCTGGGTGGTACGCTTCTTTGGGGCTTCTCCACACCGTAACTCTCCTGGATGTGGGGAAAACAGTAAAGGTGGACTCATCAGAGAACAATACATGTTTCACATTGTCCACAGCCCAAGATTTGCGTTCCTTGCACCATTGAAACCAACGTTTGGCATTGGCATGAGTGACCAAAGGTTTGGCTATAGCAGCCCGGCCGTGTATATTGACCCTGTGGAGCTCCTGATGGACAGTTCTGGTGGAAACAGGAGAGTTGAGGTGCACATTTAATTCTGCCGTGATTTGGACAGCCGTGGTTTTATGTTTTGTGGATACAATCCAGGTTAGCACCCGAACATCCCTTTCAGACAGCTTCCTCTTGCGTCCACAGTTAATCCTGTTGGATGTGGTTCGTCCTTCTTGGTGGTATGCTGACATTACCCTGGATACCGTGGCTCTTGATACATCACAAAGACTTGCTGTCTTGGTCACAGATGCGCCAGCAAGACGTGCACCAACAATTTGTCCTCTTTTGAACTCTGGTATGTCACCCATAATGTTGTGTGCATTTCAATATTTTGATCAAAACTGTGCTCTTACCCTGGTAATTGAACCTTCACACTCTGCTCTTACTGGTGCAATGTTCAATCAATGAAGACTGGCTACCAGGCTGGTCCAATTTAGTCATGAAACCTCCCACACTAAAATGACAGGTGTTTCAGTTTCATTGTCTAACCCCTGTAACTCCACGTCCTAAAACAATCTTGTGATCCAAGCATGAAATGGTTAATGACCATCTTCAGGGTGACTTTGTCTCCCTCCTGTGGCCACCGACAGTATTGGCGTGGTAATGTTTTTCTGGCAGGCAGCAGCACTATGGGGAATAACAAGCCTGTGGATCCCACTGCCGTTTCTAGCTCGGTCATTCCTGGAGTCATGAACTAAAGGAAATCTGCACAGTTTTCCGAAAACGCCAAGAAGAATAAAAAGTCTGATACTGGCGAGAAAAAGACGAGCGTGTCCGTCAGCGCTGTTTAGTTTATCTTCATGGAGTCGTCGGGCTGGAGTTTCTCTGCGCTCTCTGTGGATTAACTCGGGAATCGCCTCTTCTGCAGAGAGCTGTGATATTTCTATCCAACTATCTCCGTGGATTGTGTTGCATACGGACAGTTGGGAGCTAATTATTCTCACTTTGGGGAATAAAGTGGAAACTGTATGAAGCCAATGAATGCGGGACCAACGGACACTTGTTGAAACGCAGTTGACGCGTCGCTGTTTGTCATAAGATTTTGGAGACGAGCTGAGAAACTTCCGCTGCCTTTGAGCAGACAGAAGACGACCAGGAGATACGTTGTAAACAATAACAGACATGGTCCGAACAGCAGCTTAGCTAAACTGGTTAGCTGCCGCTGTTCGTTCATTTGTGTCGCGTTAGCAACAACATGCTAACGTTATCTTAACATTCAAACAAGTAGTTGGTGGAAATGCGCTAATATGAAGTTCAATGCGCAGATAAGTTGCTGTGATTGTTTCCAGTTTATTCTCGAAACTAATTGTGAATAATTTTTAAACATTAACAGCAGCACCGTTTTAATTTATGCCGATATAAGTCATCGGTAGACAACTTTTATGACAGCTTAACGTTAGCTTAGCCGCGTTAGCCCGACCAGCCGAACTCAGTTAGTCAGTTTGCGGCAACTTGGTTCTGCCGCTCATGTGCGGAGTGTTCACTGGGACTCTAATGGGTCTGCATCTGCGGTCTCAGAGAGGTTCCGGAAGATAAGCATCCACCCCCCTCACTCCAGAACGGTCTTCCACTTTTATACCCCACTAAAGTTTTGAAACTGCGGCCCGCAGAATGTCCGGCTCCGCGGGCACAGGTGGCTCCAACCCCAGGAAGTTCAGCGAGAAGATCGCGCTGCACAACCAGAAGCAAGCTGAGGAGACGAGGGCCTTTGAGCAGCTGATGACCGACCTCACCGTATCCAGGGTAAATACAGATCTTTTATCTCCAAGAGGTCCTCTGAAGCCAGAGAGCCGCCTGCTTCTGCACATTTGACTGAGATGTGTGGGATCAAACCAACACTTGGTAGCCCTTCATAAAGTGTTGAAAGATTTCACTAAAAATACCCAAAACAAACCAATGTTTAAAGGTGTCTATTCAGCTGTTATCAGTGACTTGGTCTGAAGGTGTGGTCCTCAGAGTCCACTGGGCTTCATGTTGAAGACATCTCCCTCCTCCAGCCCAGATGCAGATGGTTCAATGATCTCCTCAGCAGGTCGTTGAGTCCTGCAGAATCCCGTTAATGAGCCATAGATTTAAATCAAGTGTGCTGAAGCAGGAATAGTCTTCTTCAAATCATATTAAACATGCTGTTAGCTGGACTTTAACAGTCTAGTATTCATTATTTTACATCTACTTTAACTGCTAATAATACTAGCAAATATTGTTTTATCTCTTTCTGTTTTAGTTAACAATTTTAGCAAGTTTTTGTATTTTAATTATTTACATTTTCTGAAGCTTAATGAAAAATATTTTCAACTTTATATTTCAATGAAATGTTACCCCGCCTCTCGCCCATAGACTGCTGGAGATGGGCACCAGCTCCCCCGTGACCCACTATGGAATAAGTGGTAGAAAATGACTGAATATTTTAATGAAATGTCCAGGTTTTATCATTTTAAATGTGTCTTGAGCTCCCGTCTTTTAAAATTCTTTGGTTTATTCTTTGGTGTGTTTGTTCACCAGTTTAATGGTTTCCAGTGTGTTGGTATGGCTGGGTTTAATGGCTGTGAAGCAGGGTCTGTTGGCCCGGGTCCTCAGGGACCTATGTCCTGCGTGCTCTAGGTGTTTCCTGCTGCCACACAGCTGACTTAATGAATGGCAGACTAACAGGCTCCTGCAGGGCGTGAAGGCAGCCGAGGAAGAAGCGAAATCATTTAAATTAGATGTGTTGGAGCAGAGAGCATCTGAAGGACTGTGGGCCCTGAAGACCAGGGTGAAGAAACATGGCTGGAAAGCTCTCGGTGTTGAAAAGCTCTCAACAAATAATATTGTGATTGGCTAAAAGGAGATTATGTATGAGTTTATCTGGTTTATATTGATTTCATTGAGATATTAACATCATCTACATAGTCGAATGTGATTGAAACCGAGATGTTCTTTTGTTATCTCGTCCTCCCGACACGTAGACGCATCGACTCGCTTTGAATATTCAATGTCATTTCTTCATCTGTCTAAACTGCTGTTAGCATGACAACCATAGTAGTATATTATAACAAATACCAAGTTCATGTGTGTAGCTTAAAAGTTCATTTCTTGATATTCTTGAGTTTAAATTGAAACGTTCTGACCTAAAATCGCTAAAATAAATGTCCGTTAACTGACTTGTAGCGGTCCCTTTTTCAGCTTAATGTTCAACATCGTTACAATAGAACGATAGTTTCACCAAAACAAAACCATTCAGCTAGCATTTTGTTGTCAAATTAAACATTCCAGTTAAATTCTGAAATAAAGAGGAATCTTCTGACTAAGCTAAATTAAGCATGTAATTATGTATTTAATCAGTTGATTTTAGGTCTAAATGACCATTAGCAACTGACTGTTTAGTCGATTTAAAAAGTTCTGCTCGACTTCTTCCGGACCAAACTGTCAGGAACAATCCCTCCAAAATACATCAGTAGCATGTATGAGAACCGTAGAGAGTCAGAGGTATCCTGGGTAGGTTTATGCTCGCGTAGCTCCATCACCACTCCAGAACTGGAGCACCAACAGCCACAGCAGACTCATTTATGGTAACAGACCTGCTAAAAGCAGTGGTTCCTCTCTCTGATTCTCAAACTGCTCCAACATTCCTGATCCAAATAGTTCAGTTGCCTCAGTCTTATCTTCACGATCTGCAGGGACCTGTTGAAGAACCACTCATGTAAAACTGTGTGTTGAAGCAGGGATGCATGCAGGTTGGGATTTTCTGATTTTCCAAGCAGTCCTATTTGCTTTGTGAGCTGGTTTAGATTTAGTGGCCCACATGCTGAAGCTCACAGAGAAGGTTTAGGACCTCATGATGATGAAAAAGATGCTGTTTAACATTGATATAGCACCTGTATGTTTCATGTTGAAATGTGTTCAGCCAGAGTTGATTTGAACGTTGTTGACATCCTTTATCTTTGAGTTTTCACAGTTTAGCTTCAATTCTTGTCCATCTCATGGATTGTTGGGTCTTTTAGCTTTTTTTAAATTATATATACGCCACTCGGCCCATTTTGCAATGGTTTCATTTAAATCAGGCAGGTTCAGGCCACTAAAACCTGCTGAACACAGGTCCTCGAGGACAGAAGCTGGCCAACACTGCCTCAAGGTAGAACCTCATTAGGTCCTTAAATAAACCTGGAACGCTTCTTTCATCTTTAGGATTTCCTCATGTTTGTCTACACATCACTCAACTGTTGATGGAGCGTCTTCTCAGTTTCATCGTGCAGGTCGGAGCTTTCCTAATGAAGGGACAAAGCTGCTATTGTTCTTGGTCCAAAGAACATGCAAGCAGAACCCTGCTGGTTGTAAGGGAGTTGTACCTGCAGGGCTGTTGCCGTCAAAGAAAAAAGGCCTAATGAGGAAAGTGTCCTTTAATTGCATTCAGACAACATCTGTTACTTTGCTGCTGGGTCCAGCTGAAGTTTGAGGTGTTGTGCTTCAGAACCGAACCACCTTGAAACCATCAGATGAACTCATACTCATCTGATTTACTGCATCATTCTCTTTATCAGCATTTCAGATTTGTTTTCTAATGTTTCTTTTTATTTTTGTTGCTTTTCATAAAATGTTGACAGTGTTACTTTATTGCAGCTTTTCACTCGTATAAATAATGAACCACAAGGGCAGCACATCACTGCACCACGGATGTATGCGTTGTGTGTGAATAAACGGTATCTCTTGGTACGTTTTAACATACTTCTTGCATCATTTACTCAGTACGTCCCCTCATTGTGCTGCAGGGACCGGACCTGAGTGGACAGCCGCAAATGATGTGGTTTCGAGTTGAAGGTAAAGTGTGAACTGTTGGTGACCTCGTCCAGGGCGCAGGACAGCTGGGATCAGAACTGGATGGTTTAATATTCACACCAGCAACCAGATGGTTTAGTGAAGCGACCGCTGTTCCTGAATGCCCCAACAGTTCCAGGGCTTCCCTCAGTTGCATTCTGATCAACAATAGATGTGTTGTGATGGATAGTTTGTCATGGAAACATCACAGCTACTATCACTGGCATGTTTCACTGACACCGGGACATTTAGGTTGTCTGAGATGCTGCTTATGCAGCAGGATTATTGGGTATCTGCACTTAGAAGAACGTGTTTTCAGGCTGCTTGTTGAAGATGCAGAAGTCATTTAGGATTTCTTCTATCTGAGAACACAAATTACTGTATATCATATCTATTAAAATAAAATGTTGTCTTCCAGGCCAGCAGGGGAGCTTAAATAAAGCATCAGGTGGTTATTTAGGTGGAGCATCATAGTAGATAGGAGGAAGGATATTTGGATAAAATCCCAAATCACCTGTTGCACTACAGTGACGCTGATCTAGAAATAATGTCTGTTTAGTATACAGACAGTTATTGGCTTTTAAAATGAGAGAAATGTTTCTACTGGGTTGGTTCCAGTGAAGTTTAACCACTGGGATGTGTTGAAAAGGAATTTCTGTTCCTGATACCAGTTCGTTATTTAGGAGGAGGACTGAACCAGTATCAACTCCAATAAAATCCATGGCTCACACACTTTAAAGCAGATATTAAGAAACGCTGCGGGCTGCTCTGTGTTAGGAACACATGATAATATTACATAACGCTATAAATAAACAAGACGCTGTCATGTCCCAGGTGTTCTCAGGCTTTAATGTTGCTGTTGGAGTAATGGCTTCTTCATCACTGAGTGGTGTTTCAGCTCATGCTGGAGCAGGACTGGTTTCCCTCTGGAAACCAGCTTCAGCCAGCACGGTCACACTGAAGCGCTTTAGTTCGTCTCTGTGACGATATCACGGCCTGGACATTCAGATGCTGGTTAGACTCGAACTCAGCTCTGAACCGATGAATGTGGAACCTTCAGGTGTCTGGAAGTTGTCTCCAGTAGGTGTGTAACGTCACATAAAACTCACGAGACGAGATGAGTAAGTTCACGGAAACGAGAAGAGATTTTAATGATCCGTTTATTAAATTTTAAAGACGAGCTGAGAGGTAAAGTTATCTTCAGCTTGGTCTGTCCTTGTGGTTTTGTCTTTATTGGTGCTGCTGATTAAAGCATGGGGCTCTGGTGCTTCTCAAGGTGTTTTTACAGTGTGCTAGCGTTAGCCGCAATGTACGATAGTGTTTTCATGCCATGCTTACATATTGTCTGCGTCTATCACCATTTCTCATTTCTGCTAGGAAGCCAAAGTGTTGCTGACAGTGTTTGAAACATCTTCATCAGGAGGAGCCAGGCTGACCTCAGCTGGCTGGTGCTCGCGATACAGCAGTCACCTCACCCAGAAATATTCTGATGTTTTCTTATTGTGAGACGTACGATGAGATCTCGTACGATGAGATCTCGTACGATGAGATCTCGTACGATGAGATCTCGTACGATGAGATCTCGTACGATGAGCTCTCGTACGATGAGCTCTCGTACGATGAGATCTCGTACGATGAGATCTCGTACGATGAGCTCTCGTACGATGAGCTCTCGTACGATGAGCTCTCGTACGATGAGATCTCGTACGATGAGCTCTCGTACGATGAGCTCTCGTACGATGAGCTCTCGTACGATGAGATCTCGTACGATGAGATTTCGTGCAGTGAGACTTTGTTACACCCCAGTACTCAACAATGGATGGGACTTGTGGAGGTCCACCATGTTCTTCCTCGTATCTTGGCGGATTTCCTTGATTATTCCATGATGTCATGCAGGTCTGCAGTGTGTTGGAGATGCTGCATCCACAGATGCTCCTCCATTTAACTCAAATCAGAAGCTTACAAAACCACAACATCATCAGATTATTAAAGGCACAGTGTCTGAAAACCTCTGATGGGAAACAGTCTACCTGTCTTTATACAGCGTATGTAAATATCTGATTTTAACAGACTGAAGAAAACAAACGTGCAACGTTTTTTCACCACAGCTCCTCATGTATGTCTCCTCCTTGTGAACGTGCAGGTGCAGTTTCAGAAGGTCCAGCAGCTTCGTCTGTCCCAGTCACGGGCGCAGTACTACGGAGGCTCTCTTCCGAACGTCAATCAAATCGGCAACGCCAACGTGGATTTTCAGGTGGGTTCACAGCTTTTATAGCAGAGAGGAAGAAAGAATGTCATGAATTTCTCCAAGTTAGTTATTCCTTCAGGTCGTCAAGGACAAGGCATGTTGTGCACAGGGTTCGTACGGGTGCTTGAAATCCTTGAAAATGCTTACATTTCAACAAGGTGTTTTCAAGGTTTGGAAAGTGCTTGATTTCTGTGTAAAGTCCTTGAAGGTGCTTGACATTCTAACTGCATCAGTAGCTGAGGCGTGGCAATGCTCCGTGGCGCCCGCTGTGGCACTGATTTCTCCTTCTGCCGACACGTCCATTTCATACTGGTACCATAACTTGCTGAATTTGAATTGTTCACATAGGGAACGCTGTGTGTGTCATGGTTATAAAGCTCAATGAAAAAAGGCGCACAGAGATGAACACTGATCCGAAGTTTGGTGCTGGAAAAGTTTGAAACCTTGAAAGTGCTTGAATTTTACCGTGGGAAAAGTGTGTGAGCTCAAACACTTTCATCGTGGTTCAGCAGTCTGCTGTTCTAAAGGTTTTCAGAAGAACCAGGTTCCACTGTGTTGCTGAACAACCTTGTTAATTTTTAGTTCTAGTCAAGCCTTCAGCATCTGCATTACATCTTCATCCCTGCAGCCGTCTTCCTCAGATAAACCAAAAGCCTTTTTTCTTTTGGCCATTGTGCTGAAAATTGTCTGAAGTTGTTCTGTGTTTTAACTGGATAGCAGCGATAAATAGATGAAATGAACATAGATGTTTTATCTAGAGAGCCCAGTCTACCAGATCAAGGTCTGTCCCATGTTTTCTAAGTAGGCCAGTTCTGCCTGACAGCCTCTCCTGATGTCGTTCTACAGCAGAAACAGCAGAACAGTGAACTAAACATACAGAAATGCAAACAAACTTTCTCTAAAAGCTATGAATAATTTAGAGCTTTGGAGGAAGAGGAAGAATAAAAGATCAACGCAGAACTTCCTAGCAGTCCTTCAAGGGTTTCACTGCTCTGTGTGATGAAGAGGAGCTCTTCTGTTGCACGGCCCTCTGTATGTGTGTCAGCCCTCTCAGGAGTACTGGGAGACTGGAGGTCCAGGTAAAGGTGGTCTTGTTATTTGAAAGAATGGCCCTTTTTAAGTAGAGCAGCTCTGAGCTTTCATCCAGAAATCAATCCCAGCAGAGAGGAAGAAAGCTCCTCTTACTCAAAGAGTCCATTTTTCTTTTCTTCAGTGAACAGAACAAACTAAATGGCTCCTAAACTCCTCTTGATGAAAATGTAACCATGGTTCGAATGAATACATGTTAGTACTCCATAAATGACCCAACTGTAACCTGGAGGGTTGTGAAGACATTTCTGTGATGTCACTGTATTTATGTAAATCTTAGTTTTATCAAGGAAACAAGCTGCATGGTGGTTATTTTTACCATGGTGATAACAGAAACATCTTAGGAAACTTCCTCTGTGCATTAAAGAGCTACTGGAGTGTCAGATTCTTGATTTTTAATGGTCCAGATCAGCATCTGAGGGAACAAACTTCATGCGGACGCTCCATCTGAAAAGGGCTTTTATGGGCTTTCTGCCTGTTACTTTCTCTCTTTTTCAGTTCATATTTTAGCTGGCAGGAAACTTCACACTGATTGGTAATGAGGGTGATGGAAATGTCTGAAAGCCTTTAAATAAATTCATTTATTGCAGGAACGTAATCACACATTAGAATAAAAAAAAAATCCAGTTTTTAATCAGAGTAAGTTTATTCAACTGGAGAGAAAATCAATAATATTTAGAAAATCGCTGCGGACCACAGGTATTGGCCCCCTATGGTTAAAGCTTTGTATGAGCTCCTTTTTCCAGTAGTACAAGACTTCTAACATTTCACACGGTTGGGTCTAAAGAGAGGGCTCCTCTGCACCATTCTCTCCAGGTGGTCCTGAGTCTTGGGCTCAGCTTTTCCCACAGCTTTCCTGCAGGGTTTGGGTCTGTTGGTGACTTGGCCATATGGGTTGGATCATTATTCTGTGGACAGACTCGATAACAACCTGTTTTCGGTTTACTAAGAGATGAAATGACCGTGATGCAGAAAGATCCCAGGGCCTTTTGAAGCGAAGCAGGCCCACAGCATCATAGATCCTCCACTATACCCAACAGAAACATGAGGTTCTTTACGCCATGGGTGTCAGCCTTAGTTTCATTGGATCAAAGCACACGGTCCAGTTAAAGTCCGAGTAGCTTTCAGCAAACTTTGTGATGGCAGGAAAACCAAACCTTATCATTTTTTGCCTCCCTGACCGTAGGCTGGCATGTAGATGGCATCTACATTGTTGTTATGGAGACTATGGTGCCATCCTTTACTGTAATATTGTAACGGTGAACTTTTGGACTTCTCCACCATCCTCGTCACCATGGCAACATGAACCTGGATCCTCATCCAGCTTTGTAAAAAAACAACTAGAACTGAGACTTTCTAATTATTCTCTGACTGTAGATTCAGGCAAAGTTTGGTTAGCAGCTGTTTTCTGAATTGCTGGAATGGCATGCTCTCTTGTCTTTCCCATTTTGAAGAGTGGCTGAGAGAAATGTCTGTCATGATATACTTTATGTTTCAGGGAAACAGGAAGTAATGCTCTTCTAATAACGAGTTTCCCTCTGATCAACTTTAAAAAGTAAAGTATGAATAAAAACATCCCTGGTAAAATTGTTAGTTCTGCCACCAAATGTGACTCCTAACATGGGATTTATGTTCCCACTGAAGGGAAATGAAGGGTTGGATGGTTAAAGTATAGTTTGAATTTCAGTTAATCCTGCTGCATTCAATGTGTAAATGTAAGAGATCCTTAAATGTGAGAAGTTGGAGAATATGGTGACTAAATCCCAGCTTATCTTTGGAGCGCTGCTGTATTTTATGTCTAATGTAAGCAACCTGTTCCTGTCTCCTTCACAGGGTTGCTTCCCTTCAGGGCTGGACTCAGTCAGAGGGACCCGCCACCATGGGTTGGTAGAGAGGGTCCATCGCAGCCGCATCAACTCTCCTCATCGCCGACCCATTGACAAGCACGGGCGGCAGATATCCTTCCATACGTAGCTCACAGACAGTAGGGGCTTCTCTAACGCATTCCAGACGGATGCAGATGTCATGAGGAAAGGTGGCTCTGATGCTTCCATGTGCTTGCTCCTGCTTGTACACTGTGCTGCGGCGTGTGACGGCAGAGGTGTAGGCAGCGGCATTGTTGCCTCAGGAGTGGAATTGGTCATTAAGACAAATGTGATGCAGAAGTGCTGTTTAACCTGCGACTAATATGAAGTGACAGTAGTAGAGTCAGAGCATGTGCTGAATGCCGGGCAGGTTGTAATAAAGCGTAGATGTATCATGAAGATGGAGAAGAGTAGAAAGAAGAGCGTAAATTGGTGCAGTGAAATCTTTCTTGTGGCTCCACCTTTAGTTTTCTTCCTGCTGCGTTTCTGTTAGTTCTCGTTGTTTGTAGCCAACTGAAGTGTGCTTGTGTGGGTTGCATGGATCTTCTGCCCTCAGTGCACAGATGATCCCTCAGCAGTTTGGGTTTGACCAGGTTAATTGAGCTCTTGTGTTGTTCCAGCATGCTGTCCTGACAGCTGAACTCACTGCTTCCAAATGAGATCATGTCTTACCAGTGATGGGGACAACCTTACAGAAGCAGTTATTCCTCGCCACGTGTTAAATGAACTGAATCTCTGGACTGCCCGGTTCTGTCTGAGCAGATTCTTTTTATTGGTGCTTAATGGGGAAATAATGAAGGAAGGTCTGGCTCCCATTAAATGGCTGTATTGGTTTTGAACGCAGCCAACATGAGGCCTTCTTACTGAAGTGACAACTTCCACACTGAAGAGTGATGAGGCAACCTGGTAATGCTTGGTATGGTTTTCACTGATGAGAAAAGATTTGGGTTTCTGACCGGCCAGAACCGATGAAGCTGGAAATCATCTGATTGCGCGGACTAGATGAACATTGTTCACATCTTCTTTGTACATTTGGTTATGATCTGAGTCTAACGTTAAGATTAGTGAATGAGAGGATCAAGATTGCTATGCTCACATAGTTCTTCCTTTGCATTTTGATAAGCTGTTTGATGGTTGTGTTATTGCCACCTGCTGTTGGGCATGGGTATTGCTGCGTGTTTTGATGTATCTACCATCTTGCTACAGTTCGTTAAGCTCAAGTTTCTCAGTGTGGAATGTAATTAATGGTTGCTGGTTCTGCTGGATGCTTGGTTTAAAGTGAGAAATCAAAGCCCAGGTGTACCCTACCTTAGGGAGGTGCTCGAGTCACTCTCATCTGTTTAGAGAAAGCTCAGCTGTGGTGTTAGTATGTGTTTCAGTGGCTTATCTCATGTTTTGTGTCGCATGGGATGAGTAGTAATAGGCCTCCAGGCTTTGAAAATCTTCCTCCCTACTGATAACAGTTGAAGCAAGGTTTGATCGAATGGTTCAGGGGAGTCGTTGGCTCGGCCCGCTCCTGATGAACAGCTCTGAGAGAGGTTTTTCCCGCGCTGGCTCTGTGATAGTAACAGTGAGCAAGACGAAACATGTTCTGCTCTTCCTCATACAGCATCAGAAACCACTCAGGCTTTAGGCCATTATTCAAATAATTCTCATGTGCTTTCATTAACTGTTGGAGAGCGAAACCTTATTGTTCACAATCATTTTCACCATCTTCAGGCTCTTATTAACCATAAAACATATTCACACCGGTCTTCTGTTATGTTTTTCTAATTTAAGCTATAAGCACCGTTCATTATTTTTCCTGAAGGAACTGTTTCTCCTTAATGTAAACTCACATGGAGAGCTCACCATATGGAGCAGTGTACCTGTCACCCCCACCAGACAACAGCTGGAGAAGGTGAGAACAACTTTAACGTTTCTGACGGGAGATTTATTGGGTTGATTCTGCTTCCTCTCACCGGGATATTTTGGATCAGGAACTGTTTGCAGCTGTGGATCACAGATGTGAATGAGAGTGGAAGGGTGGGTGAAGGGTGGACCTGTTGGTATTTGTTGTTTCTGCTCAAATGTTTCAAGTGTGAGAATGCAGCGTTAACCACATGGAGGCTGAGAGCGTTTGACAGGTAGCCTTTTCCTTTAAAGGTCAAGCCCAACGGCAGGTTTTCTACTGTTGGGGGATTTTGTCCTGTCACTGCAGGATCACAGAACTACAGGAGATGTGAGGTCTTGGAACACTATGCTCGAACAAGATTGTCCTTTTCTTCTGCAGGTCTTATTGTGCCCACACAGAGCAGAAGCGTATTGTGTTTACAAGGGAGTGAATTATGGGCCTGTGATAAAAAGCCAGGCCAAGCTCCTCCCTGTCCGCTCCCCGTCAGCCTTGCTTTGTCTCTGCTCTTGTGTTTAGTATGCTTCCTTGGCCATCTGCCAATCACCCTGCCTCGTCTTCTTCCCCGGCACCGACCCGGACGCTGGCCTAGCTCAGCGCTGGGCGCACTGTAACAGCTTGTGCTGTGGAAGGCCTACACCCTGTCATTGTTGACGACACAGAACAGGTTGGCTGATGAATGTGTTTATGGTGCCACCCGACGTCAGCGCTCTCAGGCGGAATGGGAAGCACTGGAAGCTGTCTCTTTATTTAAATCAAGTTTATTCTGGGTTTACATAGATTTTTATCGCTGTGGGTGGATGCATTCGGCATTTCGTTGCTTTACCTGTGACGTGCAATGACAATAAAGTTGAATCTAATCTGTTCCAGTCATACACAGTATTACCTGCTCCAGAATATTTGATGCTGCTGCTACAGTCATGATTTCTCCAGTTAAGCTGTTGACCAACTTTTCAATCAACCTATTAATCTAAACTGATCTTTTTCTTTTTTTTAGACACTATGTAAACAAAGTTCTGGATTTGAATATATGAATTATATTGATAGTGTGCCTCCTCCAGCATGACTAAAATAATTCAAATGAAGCGATTTTATTTGTGTTTACCAATAAAAGCACCAAAGAGTTGTTAGCCTGTCGATAATGAGGAGATTTAATGAGCAAAAACAAGGTCTCAGTTCAGTCCTGAGAGCAGCTCCATAATTATTTGAATTCTAGCATTTCCAAATGTATCCGTTCAAGCTTGATTACTACAGCATGGAGTAAAATAGATCTGGTTGGTGGGACATTACCTGCAGATTCATACACACACACACACACACACACATGCAGACAGACAGACAACATATCTATTATTATCATAGAGCAGCCTTGGCTGTGTGCTTACTGTGGGCCCTTCAGAGGCCCCTGGCTGTCGTCTCTTCAGCAGCTCATCACTTCTGGTACAGAAAAACTCAGACTGTAAAAACATTGCATTTATCGTCGCCTAACTTGAAGATCTCAGACTTATTTCAGTGTGAAGCTGATGTTGGTTTCGAAACTGTAGCTCCGACCAGGGACTGGAGCCCAACTCGAATGACATATGCAGCGTGCAAACACAACAGTTTAGAGGAAAATAGCTGCAACTCTTGTAAAAATGCTAAATAAAGATGATTAATTTTATATAATTATTTCAGGTAAAAGTATTAAAAGAAAAATACTGATCTGAGAATGTTGTGATGAGCAAACAAACTATATTAAGGCTGCAGTTTAACAGCAGTTTAGTCTTTCCAGTTCCAGAATTTGCTCAAAGCTGATACTAAACCCTATAAAATAAAAAGACACTTTGTTCTTAGTTTAATCTAAAATCCTTAGATGAAAACATTGTAATTGAAAATGTTGTCTGGAAAATAGCTTTGAAATTTTAAATATCGGAATTGTGGAAACCGTAATTAATATGTAGTATTTATAAAAACAAGCAGGAACATTTGGTTCTCTGAATGCTGGTCTAGGCCACACAAAATATTCAGCAAACATACGTGACCTCAAAGGCACGTTAGGGTGTAGGAAGATAGCTTAGAAACCTTTTAGGTCAAGCAGAGTTTACATTTAATGCTGGGTTTGAGGAGATCACATGGAAGAACTGAAGAGATGAGCTCACATTTGGATCTGTGTTCGATGAAAGCAGGAAATCTGGCTGGCACCAACAAACAGGTCCGATTCAAACGCAGTTTTATAGAATCCTGTGTCTTCTAAATCTACTTAAACTCAGTTCATTCCAATAAAATCATTTAAGCAGAACGAAGAAAGAACTGAATAAGGTCCATTTTAGTCCTATAAACACTAGTCATACTAAGCTGATATTCACAATTAGGTATGAAGTGATCTATGTCAGGAAGCCCAGCTGGTTGCAATCTCTCCTCCTGTGGAAGCACGTGGCGACAGTGGAAAGGAACAACTTCCCTTTAACAAGAATAAACCTCTACCAACATCCAGATTCACCAAACTTAAAATTCCCTAAATTCCCTACTTAAGTAAAAGAAACATTACTTTAACACAAGTATGTCAATTTAAGATTAAATTCACACAATTACAATAAAACCTTAATGAAAAATAAAACTTGAAAGTATTAAAAATTAAGTATGTGCATCACCTGAAAATTTGCAAACTTCATGCCAGTTCATTATATTGAAGGAAAACATGACCTGGTTCTATAAAAGCTCATTCTTTCATTACTTATGACTCTTTAGCTGAAAACTCTTTTAAATAAACAATTATCTTTCTTTTAAATATGATTTTATCTTGCCCATCACTCCCAAGCATCCTCCTCTGCCATTTTCCTGCAGGCCATATTGAGACTCCTGCTCCAACCTGCAGCAGATTGCTGTCACAGCATGCAGCAGGGATAAACTTCCTCCAGAGCTGTGGATTTTGGCCCACATTGCTGTGAAAAGACAGGAATAAACTGGCAGAGTCCAAACATGGAAATAGTTTTAAGAGCTTAAGGAGCAACCAGATTAATGTGCCTGATGTTAGGAAATCTACCTACAAGTGTCAGCTACAAACTGTTGGTTGTGAGCTGTTCGTATTGATAAATTGACGAATCAGGTTGAGCTCATGTTTTAGGGCCATCTCACTTTAAACAGCCATGCAGGCTGTTTTTCTAGTCAGAGGGGTTAAACCCTGATTATGTCCCATCATTTTGTGCTTTAACCCGAACACAGCACACAGATCCTTCGGCTCAGAATAAAGACTGAGGATTGGAGAGGAAATCTGTCTGGCTTAAGAATCTTTGTTTCCACATTTCCATCAGAGAAAATTCTCCTATAACTGAGAGTATACAACAAAACCCTCTCATATCCAAACATCCACGTGAAGTGTTTTGGCTGTTTGGGCCGTTGCATTGAGAAGCAGCTTCCCTGCTTGTCCATCTCCTGGGAGAGAGGCGCGGTAAGTGTTTACAGCCCCAGCTACATCTGCACTTCATTACTGTTAGTCAGCTGTGGACAAGCGCCACAGAGCAGCTTTAACTGTTTCACTGCTTCTAACATCTGTAATTCCCATCACATCAGCAGCAACAGGAACCATAAAAAATGAGGTGCATGCATGTTTATGCCACATGCAGTACATGTTCTTTTTGTCTAAGAGCTATTTGGAGACAAGTTCATCACACTGTTTCATCAGCAAGACATCAGAGTTCAGACATAGTGGCCGAGTAATTGGGAACCAACAATGGTAACAAAACAGACACTTTAAGGTGATGAAGTGGCCCCCACTGACCCCTGATTAACGAGCCTGCGTTGTAAAACACACCAACATTTGTTAACCTGCAAACTGTGGCAACGTAGGACGCCATACAGCCCCCTCCCCACCTATTGACACCCCTGTTACAAATGTTAAAGTCCAACCTTTAATTTAAGCATATGAATCCAACAGTGGGGAAAATCTAATGTAAAAAATAAAAATTCAGTCATCAGTGCCACAGTTATTGGGTCATTTACTGTTAATACTTGATTGAAGCCCATTGGTGCCATTAGGACAGCCAATTTCTATAACATTTCACAAGGTTGGAGCAGATCACGGATCAGACGGGCAGTTGGGTCCCTCGGGTCCATTTTACTGCATGTTTTAGATGTTTCCCCTATAGAGCACATCTGAATCAATTGCACTGATCATTAGCAGACCTCTGCAGAACGTGGTGACATGCAGGGTAGTTGAGACAGCTGTTTGATTTAGGTGTGCTGGAGCAGGACACAGGACCTTTTGGGATCATTATCCGGCCCAGATAAAGAGAAAGAGCCACTGATTTCTGGTAGAGGCCACCAGATTTTTATTAAAATGTTCTGTTATGTTAAAGAGTTTGTGATGCCAAGCTTGCCAACAAGGCTCCCGTGGCCTTACAGAACCTCCACCGTACTTAAACATACTTCATGACACAGCCGCTTGGAGTGTTTGTTGCTGAAGACCACAATCTTAGCCCCATCCGACCAAAGTTCACAGTTCCAGATAAAGTCCCAGTGGTAGCAGGCCACACACTCTTAAGTTTGTGATGGTTGGACAGAAAAGGCTTCTCATGTCATAATTGGCCATCATTGCAGACCTGGTGATTTGAGATGCTGGTCTTTGCTGCAGTTGTCTAACAGTGAACTTTTCTACCACATTTTACCATCCTCCTCCCCAAGTCAAGATAGACTTGCAACCTTGCTCAGCCTCTTTTTTTTGTTACATTTCCAGCTGGTTTAACTTATGAATTATAGGCCTGACTGTATATACATTTTCTGATTTATGAAGCTAATCGCCCATCTTCCTAACTTTAATGGCAGGTTCTCTTTTCTTGCTCATCTTGACCAATAGCATAGAAAAACAGGCTTCTGCGTCGCATTGTATTTACGTTCCAGGGAAACAGGGTGCCATTAATGGTGGAGTTTGTTGTATAATTACATAAATTAATCTATGGCTTTCTATTAAAGGGATAGTTCAGTCTTTTTTTGAAGTGGGGTTCTGGTGAGAGGGGTTGAAAAGTCATTATCTTCCCCGCAGAGTAAAACTTGCTGATGAAAAAAGAGTAAGGCAGTGAGACGATGCTTCCTTAAACAGCTGTAATGTATTTGGTTTTTTTACACAAATGTATTTTTTAAACAGAAAAGAAGATGCTTGGAGATTTATCAGAATCAGCTTTATTGGCCAAGACTGTGCACAAACAAGGAATTTGACTTCGGGTTTAAGTGTTCACAGCGTACAGACGTTCAGTGTAAAGGGACAGTATGTGCTTGTACAGATCCTTCTCAAAATATTAGCATATTGTGATAAAGTTCATTATTTTCCATAATGTCATGATGAAAATTTAACATTCATATATTTTAGATTCATTGCACACTAACTGAAATATTTCAGGTCTTTTATTGTCTTAATACGGATGATTTTGGCATACAGCTCATGAAAACCCAAAATTCCTATCTCACAAAATTAGCATATCATTAAAAGGGTCTCTAAACGAGCTATGAACCTAATCATCTGAATCAACGAGTTAACTCTAAACACCTGCAAAAGATTCCTGAGGCCTTTAAAACTCCCAGCCTGGTTCATCACTCAAAACCCCAATCATGGGTAAGACTGCCGACCTGACTGCTGTCCAGAAGGCCACTATTGACACCCTCAAGCAAGAGGGTAAGACACAGAAAGACATTTCTGAACAAATAGGCTGTTCCCAGAGTGCTGTATCAAGGCACCTCAGTGGGAAGTCTGTGGGAAGGAAAAAGTGTGGCAGAAAACGCTGCACAACGAGAAGAGGTGACCGGACCCTGAGGAAGATTGTGGAGAAGGGCCGATTCCAGACCTTGGGGGACCTGCGGAAGCAGTGGACTGAGTCTGGAGTAGAAACATCCAGAGCCACCGTGCACAGGCGTGTGCAGGAAATGGGCTACAGGTGCCGCATTCCCCAGGTCAAGCCACTTTTGAACCAGAAACAGCGGCAGAAGCACCTGACCTGGGCTACAGAGAAGCAGCACTGGACTGTTGCTCAGTGGTCCAAAGTACTTTTTTCAGATGAAAGCAAATTCTGCATGTCATTCGGAAATCAAGGTGCCAGAGTCTGGAGGAAGACTGGGGAGAAGGAAATGCCAAAATGCCAGAAGTCCAGTGTCAAGTACCCACAGTTAGTGATGGTCTGGGGTGCCGTGTCAGCTGCTGGTGTTGGTCCACTGTGTTTTATCAAGGGCAGGGTCAATGCAGCTAGCTATCAGGAGATTTTGGAGCACTTCATGCTTCCATCTGCTGAAAAGCTTTATGGAGATGAAGATTTCATTTTTCAGCACGACCTGGCACCTGCTCACAGTGCCAAAACCACTGGTAAATGGTTTACTGACCATGGTATCACTGTGCTCAATTGGCCTGCCAACTCTCCTGACCTGAACCCCATAGAGAATCTGTGGGATATTGTGAAGAGAACGTTGAGAGACTCAAGACCCAACACTCTGGATGAGCTAAAGGCCGCTATCGAAGCATCCTGGGCCTCCATAAGACCTCAGCAGTGCCACAGGCTGATTGCCTCCATGCCACGCCGCATTGAAGCAGTCATTTCTGCAAAAGGATTCCCGACCAAGTATTGAGTGCATAACTGTACATGATTATTTGAAGGTTGACGTTTTTTGTATTAAAAACACTTTTCTTTTATTGGTCGGATGAAATATGCTAATTTTGTGAGATAGGAATTTTGGGTTTTCATGAGCTGTATGCCACAATCATCCGTATTAAGACAATAAAAGACCTGAAATATTTCAGTTAGTGTGCAATGAATCTAAAATATATGAATGTTAAATTTTCATCATGACATTATGGAAAATAATGAACTTTATCACAATATGCTAATATTTTTAGAAGGACCTGTATATACATGTATCGCCTGCTGGTAGCATATCATGCTGTTATAATGTTCTAACAGAGTCCAGCTTTAACAAATCAGAACTATGCCTTGAAGAACAGTGTCCTGAAGCTTCCTAGGGTCTGTTCCATGAAGCAGCGAGCCGGTGCTGAGAGATGGTCAGGCATGACAGAAATGCAGGGGAACAGAGTTGTTCACACAGCCTTTAACCGCTCCATGACCAGCTTTCTGGTCCACAGATTTAATCTTCTCACCGGATTTTCTGAGCATGCTTGTTTTTATTTTTAGCAAGAAAATCAAGACTCCCAACTTGTTCATTTGCATCAAGCTTGGCTCTGGGTTTAAAGTTCTAACAGGGGCCTTGAGACATCAGACCTGAGTAGAGTTCTGCGTCCCTCAGAGGCCATCTGCTTCAGGGTCAGAACCTCAGTCCAGTCCCACGCCCTCCCCCTCGTCCATTCACCCATCTTTGGCCTGCTGTTCATGTACCAACCTCTCTGGGGATGAAATCACAGCCCGCACTCCCTGGAGAACCCAAAAAGAGAGAAGCCTTCCAGCAGAGGGATCTGAAACCTTTCCAGCGCTGCCTCTTTGGGAAATGCTGTGCTGTAATTTTTGGCTGCCGTTTTATTTGATAAACTTATTGAAAGGATTTTGTTTTTCAGATAAAAGCCAGGAAGTTATTTACAATAAAGCAATAACCTTTCAAATCAAAGACTCTATGTGGCTTCATTAGAACATGTCTGGATGAACATGGCTGATCCAGTTTGAACCTCATTGATGTAACATCTGCATGGCGCAATAGTGAGTTGGCCATGGAGATTTGTTGTCAAGCTGGGAGTGTCACATCTTCTCTGCATTCCATAACCTGCGTCATACATCTAAGTATAAGCATTGAGTACATAGCCTCCAGTGATGACCATCCCTCAGCCAGGTAATTTGACCCACATAGAGGGTTTTGTGTTTTGTCGGCTTTGTTTTTCAACTGCTCAGCAAATGTCAGAGAGCATGAAAACACAGCAGACACTAGGAGATGTGTCTTCTTCACATTGAGAAGACCCTGGCCTCCAGATCTGTGCAAATTAACCAGTTTGCACACAAAATATGTCCATGAATGGGACTGAGATGCATCACATTGAAAGCAAGATACATGCGTTGTCGTGGTGACAATAATTGTAAGGGCTCTTCTTCAAAAACCTCCAGAAACTCCTGCTTGAACAACACTTGGCTAACAGACACAATCAGTGTCAGCTGCAGCTCAGTGAGTCTACATGTAATAAAGTAGTTGGGGCTAACTGCAAGCATGTACAGTGCAGTTAAAAAGTATCTGTTTGCTTTGTATTCCCGTTAAATTCAGATCATAGAACAAATGTTAATCGTAGAGAACTGGAGTAAAAACATGAAGCAGTTTTTAAACAATTTTGTGGTTAATGGCCTTAACTTGTATAGCTCATTATCAATAGCCTGGAGACCCCAAAGAGCCTTCTACTACAATCAGTCATCCACGCATTCACTCACTGACTGTGGTGAGCTACATTGTAGACTGACAGAAGTGAGGCTGCCATACAATCGGCGCCGCCGGACCCTCTGACCACCATCGGCAGGTAAGGCGGGTGAAGTGTCTTTCCCAAGGACATGACGACCGAGACAAACAGAGAGGGGTTCGAACCGTAACCCACGGGCTACAGGACGAACCTGAACCACCGTCGCCCCATTAACTAAAAAGCTTCCAAACCAACCTGGCCCTGCGTAAAACAGTAATCGCCATTGTTGAATCTAACTCTGACCAGAACCAACTCTTATCGGTGCCAGAGCTTCATCAGGACCTGTAGGTCGGTTGTTGGAGAATAATGTCCAACTGAAACGTTCCGAGTGCTCTGGGCCACAGTCTAGACTGACATAGGAACATTAATGAATGGAAATAGAGTATAATACAAAGTCTTTGGACAAGACTTACATTATGCATGAGGTTGTGGCACTTTTATAAATGTTCATCTCAACAATTTGTGTAAAAAATGGTAAGGGATGAAATGACGATTTTCTAAGTAAAGGTTACGACCCCCATTTACCGCTGCTCATGCAGCTTTTCTGAGGACTGACCATATCAAGCCGTTTGATTTCTTATTCTGCCTTGTCTGTCATTCAGCAGCGTTCTGCGTCGTGTCTTCCAGTTAGAAAATGGAGAATCACTTTAAACAGTGACCAGGCAGTCCTTGCTTTCATTAGGGTCCATTATCACTTGTAACTTTCCTGTGAATGTTTTGTCTTGTTTTCCTCCAAAATGAAATGGTTCGTTGTGAGTATTTTCCAGGGTTTTTCTTCTGTCAGCTTTCTCTCCAACATGTCCTAATTCCTAGCAGGGCTCTCCTCTTTCACCCAGTAATTGTCTGTCCTGGATTTCCTCTGTCTTCAAAGGGAACAGCAGCCATGGACTGAGGAAAAACGGCCTGGGTTTAGATTATTATCACAACTCAACAGGTGACCCTTGACCCCGTCCATCCCTCCTCCAATCGCTCTCTTTTCCTCAGTTTATCTTTATTGCTTTGTCTCTTCGTTCACAGAGACGAACAGTTCTCCTGTTTGTCGCTTTGCAATCTCTTTTGGCTTGTAATACGCTGGGTTTGTCTCTCTCTTGTAAATCTCCATCTGAATTTTACCATCTCCATAATCCTCTCCTTTCTTGGGTGCACTAATATAGACATCCACAAAGTCTCATTGTGTTACGATGGATTTATTTTTTCCCTCTTTGTAGTTTTTCACTCATCTCTTTTTAATCTGTGCTTTCTGAAACAATAATCATTTTTCTCTTACTAACCAAGCTTTAGGACTCTTGGGCCATGCAGCCTAACACAAAGCCTCATTAATATTTTCAAACTTTCAGCATTTTTACATCTTAAATCAAATGTATTTGTTGTTTTTTGCTCTGTTTTCAAATGAAACTAATAGTGATTCAGTTGTTTGCTTTGAGAACACAGATGTTACATGTTTCATAAGTCTTATAAATGTGAATTTATGTGGTGTTTTAATAGTAAATTTACAAGTTAAAATGTCTTGTTTACTAAAAATCTGCATTTTGTTAGTACAAAACTGAACATTATCACAATATTGCAAATGAACACAACAAAAACAAACTTAAATACAGTAGTAAATTAAATGAAATTTAATGAAGTTTTGAAACTTTTATTTTATTTTCTTAATATATATTTCTTACCTTTTTTTTAATGGCTTTTTTGAAGGTTTAAACTTATTGCAATATTTCATGCTGTAACTTCTCTCCATATGGCGACATATGGAGAGAAGTACAGGGGTTGGACAATGAAAGTGAAACACCTGTCATTTTAGTGTGGGAGGTTTCATGGCTAAATTGGACCAGCCTGGTAACCAGTCTTCATTGATTGAACATTGCACCAGTAAGAGCAGAGTGTGAAGGTTCAATTAGCAGGGTAAGAGCACAGTTTTGCTCAAAATATTGAAATGCACACAACATTATGGGTGACATACCAGAGTTCAAAAGAGGACAAATTGTTGGTGCACGTCTTGCTGGCGCATCTGTGACCAAGACAGCAAGTCTTTGTGATGTATCAAGAGCCACGGTATCCAGGGTAATGTCAGCATACCACCAAGAAGGACGAACCACATCCAACAGGATTAACTGTGGACGCAAGAGGAAGCTGTCTGAAAGGGATGTTCTGGTGCTAACCTGGATTGTATCCAAAAAACATAAAACCACGGCTGCCCAAATCACGGCAGAATTAAATGTGCACCTCAACTCTCCTGTTTCCACCAGAACTGTCCGTCAGGAGCTCCACAGGGTCAATCTACACGGCCGGGCTGCTATAACCAAACCTTTGGTCACTCATGCCAATGCCAAACGTTGGTTTCAATGGTGCAAGGAGCGCAAATCTTGGGCTGTGGACAATGTGAAACATGTATTGTTCTCTGATGAGTCCACCTTTACTGTTTTCCCCACATCCAGGAGAGTTACGGTGTGGAGAAGCCCCAAAGAAGCGTACCACCCAGACTGTTGCATGCCCAGAGTGAAGCATGGGGGTGGATCAGTGATGGTTTGGGCTGCCATATCATAGCATTCCCTTGGCCCAATACTTGTGCTAGATGGGCGCGTCACTGCCAAGGACTACCGAACCATTCTTGAGGACCATGTGCATCCAATGGTTCAAACATTGTATCCTGAAGGCAGTGCCGTGTATCAGGATGACAATGCACCAATACACACAGCAAGACTGGTGAAAGATTGGTTTGATGAACATGAAAGTGAAGTTGAACATCTCCCATGGCCTGCACAGTCACCAGATCTAAATATTATTGAGCCACTTTGGGGTGTTTTGGAGGAGCGAGTCAGGAAACGTTTTCCTCCACCAGTATCACGTAGTGACCTGGCCACTATCCTGCAAGAAGAATGGCTTAAAATCCCTCTGACCACTGTGCAGGACTTGTATATGTCATTCCCAAGATGAATTGATGCTGTATTGGCCACAAAAGGAGGCCCTACACCATTCTAATAAATTATTGTGGTCTAAAACCAGGTGTTTCAGTTTCATTGTCCAACCCCTGTATACAATAAAGAAATATGTTGATCGTTGTGTGAGTGGAACAAATCATGTTCCTGCATAAGATACGACTTCTTCACGAACCCTGTATCCAAAAACGAGGAAATGTCTCTAAAATTGCAGCAAAAAACGAAATGTAAAATATTTTTATGTTTGTACCTTTAACAGACACAAGTACAAAAGCAAAGGTTTCAGGCATCGTCATCGACCTAATTATCTGGAAAATAATACAAGTGAAATGGCAAATTGGCCCAGTTCACACAAACATGGAGCCACTTTGCAAAGCTGAGATTTTCTGCTGTTTGCAGACAGAACTGTCTGGTGTATCTGTGATGACTGGACGTCCAGAGAATATTAGAAACAAGGACATAGAGAGGCCCACTGTCTCTGTGCTAGAAACAACAGCAACAGTGGAACTGTTTTTATACGTTCTTTTGTCCACATTTAACTCGCTTTATCCTCACCCTGTTAAACTTTAAAAATAAGCTGAAGAAGTTAGTGGTGTAGAGGAAAAAGTAAGGGCAACAGGAAAATCATTAGCCTAGTGCTGCTTTAGCCATGCACAGAATCTCCTCCTTTGGGCTCCTTTCCTTACAGCTGGTGAGGCTGGTCATAAAAATAAAAAAATACCTTGTTGATGCCTAATATTTCTATGTATCTCGGCTGATTCAGTGGTAAACGGGACAGCTTTTAGCATTACTGTTCACACCTCAGTGACTGCTCTTCAGTATGCTCTAAATGTAAAGTATAACCACTTTTCCACTGTAGTGATCAGTCAAGTACTGGACAGGATTTTTTACTTTTCTGGAATCTTTCAATTAAATCACGTTTATTCGCCTTCGCTGTCATTTTTCAGACAAGTCTGATTTTCTGAGACACATTCTCTGCAGTCATTTGTTGCAAAAATCTTGATGAGCTTACTAATATCGCCTAGCAGACACAACTTCAGTGAAGTAAAGGATATTAAAATGATTTGCGACTTGACATTGTGCAGTGATCGCACAAAGACACAGATGATTTTAATCTTTAAAACTCTGCAGTAAAACATCTTCTTTAAGCTGTAAGGTGTTAAATTACACATGTTGTGTTACTTGGTCTACTAATTTAAATTCCTCTTTTAATGATGCAGTTTTTATGACCCTGAAATCAGCAGTCAGAATGAACAACAACCACAGAAAAGGTACTCAATGACCTGGTAATCTATAGATCAGTGTTACTCAGACAGTATTGCCACAGGTTACATCTTCAGCAACTTCCAAAACTGTAGATTAGACCAGTGATTCCCAACCGGGGGCACTCGTACCCCTAGTGGTACGTGAGCACATTGCAGGGGATACCTGGAAACATTTTTTATTTCCTAGATGACAGGAAAATATTCTCAGTTAGTAGAAATAATTCTTGGATGTGTGATGCCTTAATAGGACCCAGGTGCAAAATACACCAAACTTTTATCAAAAGAGCAAATAAGGCACAATAAAACGTACAGGGGGGAAAGACTAGATCAGAGGTGTCATTGCTGTTTACCTGGACGACGATCCGCTACATGGAGAGAGAGAACAGTACCAGCTGTTTCCACTCTGCTGATCTATCAAAGCACATCAAGGACAAGCAGCTCAGGTGTCTCATTAAAGCTCAGTTAAATGATGAAAACAAGGTAAACCGTTTTAGTGAGCTTGGACATGTGTTCTGGTCCGGATTGTTTAGGTTTAAATATCTGTTAATTGGGAACTTATTTAAAAGAGCTCCAGTTTTTGTTATAACAAAAGCAGGTTTAGTATTTATGTTTATTTTGTATTTATTTAGATCACTTATTCACTCGCATGGTAACAGTTATCTCTGTTTTAATTTGAGCTGAAAAGAATAAAAGGCCCAAGAGCTAAATGGTCAAAGAGATTACATGAAACGGTTTTTATTTAATAATCATTTGTTTTACATTCTGCTAACACGTTTGACTGAGGGCAGTTTCCCCAACCATTATCCAGTGGGGTTGTCCCATCCCCATTGGATAACAAGGGAATAATAGTTCATTTTCACAGTTGATGTCATTTTTTTTAGATTGCCTTGTGAGTGATTTCTGTCCCTGTTTTGTCACTAATCGACTTTCTATTGCCAAACTTGACAAAAGCTGGACGAAAACACACTCTTCATACTCTGTCACCGACGCTGACACGCTGAGTTACATGCGCTCGCAAGCAGGGGAACACAAGCTCCAGACAGCGCACAGAAAAACATGCCGCTAAAATAGGAAAACAGGCAAGGATATCTGCGGTTTCTAAAAAGTGAATTTCCTTTAGATCGTAGAACGTCCTCTCCTGCGAGCAGCAGCAGGGCCAACTCTCCTACTCCTGGTACATATGGCGAAGGTAGAAGTACACAAAATAGCCCAAGTGTTTCATGTCCTGCCCCTGACATGCAGCTAAAGTTCAGTCACTGCAGAATAAAAGGTCCTGACCTGAAATTGTCTCCCTGGCTCTATGAGACTGAGCTTGGTAATTAAATATTTACATGACCAAACTCCTAGGGGAACCATTGGAGGGGAAACCCGTGGCATGCTGACCCGCTGATGGAGCTCCAGACCTCTGGGGAAAGTTGTCACCTTGATGGTACTTTGGTCTGTCCAGTTTACCCATATAGATTTCCTCAGCATGCATAGCTTCACATAATATACCAAAACAACCTGGATGGCCATTTTTATTTCCCATAAATAGTGAACTGAAGGTGGACTGACTACAGGTTAATGTAATGCACCTTGGGGTTCTCATTCTGGATGGAGACTCCAGCTGTGTTCTGTTGTCTCCAGGTAATCTGCTGATTGTTGAGCCTGAACCATCTCTCCTTACTTGTCTTAGTGCCCAGATATTAACAACATTTCAATAACATTCCTAACCTCAAGTTACTTATTTTATTAAGTTTTACTTGTGTCTGAATTAAGGTTCTGACAAAATCCAGATTTAAGTTAATGTGGAATTAAAAACTGTCCAGTTGGTCAGTTGGAAATTATAGTGAAGTATATGTGAACTATGGGAAAAATCACCAATGAAGGTAGACTTTGATGGATTGACAGCTATGGATTTATCTGTTGAAATATTGACAACAAATGGGAATTGGATACATTTTGTGAGGTGGTTTGTGTTTTCCTCACAGAGTGCTGCTCGGTTAGTTTGACCCTGTGAGGGTGTAAGTGTAAGGTCAGCGTGAGCCTGCAGAGAAATGCCAACTGTGTGGAGGCAGAGCAGGAAGCAGAGTGATTCACTGACCCTTACGGCCTTAAGAAACCCTTCTGTCTCTGTCCAAGGTGCTGGAATACTCTGCATAACTCTCCTCTTCCTCCTACTCAGAACCAACTCTGACTCTGCTCTGCATACGAGTGCTATGAACCCAAACCCTCAGGATCCGTTTGGCATGAACCAACAGATGGGTCGAGGTCCTCCACAGCGTAATGGTGAGAGTAACAGCCACACACTTGTTCTTTTCATTTTGCTGTGAAATGCAAGCAACATGAATTTAACCTTCCTTTCCGAGCTTTATTTAAGGTCTGTAGTTTATTGCTGTCATGATATCAACATTTCTAACTAAACACAGATATTAAAAATGCATACCATAGTTAACAGAAAAATGTTTCAGAACCATCCAGACCTTTTCTGGTCTGGTGAAATTCTTATTAATGTTGCAACAAGCATGGGTGTCTGGTTGGTCCATCCCAGTTGTGTTCTGGAGGCAACATCTTCTTCATGAGTCACATATTCACTGTTCTTACAAACAATCAGATGAATCGGTGCAGTGAATTACAGCTGCTGCTTTAAGTGTGTTTGGATCAGCGATGGTTGGTATGAGATTCTCATGGAACGAGAACGTTGAGGACAAATACTGGAGTTTCACAGTACCACAGGGTTAACACATTGATTGAAAACATGATGTGATCCCTTGTATTTATTGTGGAAAAGTAACAACAATTTCTGCTGCTATCAAAATAATAGAACACTTGTAGTTTTTCTGCTTTGCAATAAAAAAGGAAATGTTGTTTTATAGCTGTAAATAGTGTAGAAGTTGGCCAAGTAGTTAACGGGAGTCATGTTTAACTCAATCAAGGCTCATTGTGTCATGGGTTTTAATTGTTTCATTTTCTTTGGTTGCTTATGTTTTATTTTTTATTCTTTGTATTAGATGTTCAGCACCTTTGAAAATGAGGGTTCTCCCTCAAACAGCTTGAATAATTTAATACAAATAATGTTAAAGTCGTAGGAATATATAAAATCCTATTTAATAAAAGATGGTATTGACAAGCTAATGTATTTCAGGAACGCACTCCATTAAGTGAAACACATTATTTAGGTTAATTCCACACAGACTGATTAATTATGATGATTTTCTGCTTCCAGCCAATGAAAACATGCCATTTAAGATTAGAATATTAAATCAAATCAATAAACTGTTTTAATACAGAAATATGGGCTTAATGAGACGTTTTATTATTACCTGCTTAAATGCTGTGATTTATTAAGGTACTTAATATCTGACAAACGAGCCTCACACTTATTCTGATTTATTGAATATGGCTGGAAGTTTATACCTTAACCTACTGTTCTATTTAGCATGTTAGAAGCAAACGTTATGTTCAACAAAGGTGAAATGCTACCATAATGAACATTCAAACATGTCTGAAATAAAATTAATTTGCTGATTTCATTTTAACAGCAATCATTTTTTCAGATAAATGTATTTAGAAAAATCAAGGATTCAATTCTCCTTCAGATTTAAAGTTTTTTTTAATTAACGGATTAACACAATGGTGGAAGACCTAATAGAATTACCACCTGGTTAATTCAGTCGCAGTTTCTAAGTAAACTTCGGCAGATTATTTGTTTTAATATTCTGAACTGCAACAAGCTGGAATCAGCTTGTTGGTGAGGTTATCTGCTCTGGTAGCTAGCCTGCATCCCGCTGCTTTACAGAAGAGCGCTACCCTAACATGAGAGATGGGCGGCACTCCTTCAGTTTTTATGCCCTGACCGTCCAAACAGCCGACTTTGTCTTTCCTGAAAACAGGGGAATCTGTAGAATATGGCGTGAAATCAACTGATTTGGAAAGGACCTAAATTAAGAAGTTATGAATCCTTAAACGTTGAAAGCTTGATCAGGTTTTTTTTCCAAAAGACGGCCGGCTGATCCGCGGATGGACTTTTCTGATTATAAGTTTGAATCAGAACGGCCTGGAAATCCGATGAGGAAGCGATTCTATTGAAATGGAGAAAACTCAGGTCTGTCCAGAACGTCCTTCAGCGTCTCACAAAGCTGTTTTATACTTAAAGAACTGTGCGACGGAGAATTTAAGTGGAGTTTAAACCGTAACTTTTTATGCTCTTGGTATACTTCTACATTTGCTGTGAGAGGGTCGTTTTGCTGGAGTTTAGAGAAACGATGAGACTGGTTGAAAAAACAAGACTAGATTTTCCTTGATATTCACCCACGTTTAATCCCACACTTTGCCTGTAAACCCTCTTAGATCAGTGGTTCAGATTGACCTGAGCTTCTGGTTTAGCTCGCAGAGTATTGACTTGAATATCTTTGGAATATTTATGTTAAAGAAATCCTGAATCACAAACTGTGCTTGAAATGATCTGTATTTATTGCAGGTTAATCCAGGTCATATTTTTCAATATTTTTCAAAGAAATATACATTTTAATGTAGTGCTAATCCAAGTTTGTCGCAATACCAGAAAGTGAAGTGAAATAGTGCTGATCTGAATCCAACTCCATCAAGGAGTCGTTTAGTGATTTGTGGAACAAATAATCAAACTCAGTTGTGTAAAAGTTTTCAACCCGACCGCCCAGACTGTTGTAGAACTGTCAGAAAAATGTAGAAATTTGGTATAAAGGTATAAAATTAGTGCAATAGAGAATGTGTTGGAACATTTGGCTGAAGTACAGCTGAACCAGACATTTGGCCTTGAAAGTTAGACAAACTTTGTGTGTTTCGTCTTTTCTTTGAGTGTTAAGGACCAGAAGGAGTAGGGCAGACATCACGTCATACCATGAAAGAGTAGGCGGAAGGTTATCAGACCAAACTCACCACCACCGAGGGCAAAAAGCATCCCTCTGGGACTAGCTGGGAGACATGGATGTTATTATGGAGACATTTTGCCACCCGTCAAATCAAAGCAGAAACCTATCTAGATACAGTTTGCAGGCAGCTCCTACACCAGCCCTCGTCGCTGTTATCATCCCTCTTTATGGTGTTTGTGTTTCTGTTCTTCTGGTCACTGATTAACAGAGAACACAGTCCATCCAGGCAGCTGCCTATCAGTTCAGCTTCTCTCTTCAGGTCCACACATCTCCAAAGCCTTTTTTATTTGTCTTTGTTTAAAAAATCCTGTTTACATTTTAGTTCAGATAATTAAACCTGAGAAAAAGAGCTGATTTTTTATCGCGTGTTTCACACCAACCCTTTACATTTCCTCTCGGTTTCCATATAATCCTCTCTTTGATCATTTTTATTTCTGCGTGAAGCCAGTACATTCAAACAGGGTTTTACCTTAAGAATGAGTTTCTCACACACAGCCTGAATTAAACCTGTTCAGAGGGATGAATCACAGGATTGTGTGTGAATGGGTGACCTTAGACCCAGGTGGAAGTACCGGTCTGTCAGTGTTGCTTATAGTGCACTGCAATTAAAAATCTCAACGTAGTTCAAGGAAACAGTCAATGATGTCAAAAAAGGAACAAGGTTTTTGTTTTACTAATTAATGGCCACGATAAGAGCTTTTTATCTCTTGATTCATTATTGGTGACTTTACTGCCACCTACTGGCCTGATAGGATTATTTTACTACTTTTTAGTTAAAATACCAGTGAAGAATATACACCTTTTCTTAGTTAAATGTTTAATATTTGTTCTGTCTGTATTTTTACTGTAAAGTGAGAAACTTGATTTGCATTGAATTTGTTTGGTTTTCTGCATCAGGGCTTAAGTTTAATCCACACATTTTAAATAGTTTTAGGGTCAGAGGTTTCTGAAGCTTAACGTGTTTCGGGTCGTTGTCATATCAGACAACTTTGTAGTGACAGAAATCTGCAGCTGCTTACATGGACTAATGCATTTTTTTAGAAAAGTTTTATGTTCAAATGAAACAAAGATGCATCACCTTAAAGAGAAGAACAATGTTAGAAGTTTTCGTGAGAGGCTGCACGGTGGAGCAGTCGTTGGCACTGCTGCCTTGCAGAAAGATGGTTATGTGTTCGAATCCCGACCTGAGGTCTTTCTCAATAGAGTTTGATCTCTCCTGTGCATGCGTGAGTTCTCACCGGGTACTCCAGTTTCCTCCCACAGTCAAACATGACTGTCAGCTTAGTTGGTTTCTCTAAATTGCCCTTAAATATTGGTGGGTGTGTATAGTTGTTTGTCCTATGATGGACTGGGGACTTGTCCAGGGTGGACCCCGCCTCTCACCCAGTGACCCCTGGAAAAAGGCACCAGCCCCTCATCGACTATGCGATGGATGAATGGATATTTCAAACCTAACAACAACTTCCCCTCTGATCTACAGTGAGATGATTGAACACGATCTGGTGTTCCTGCAGGACAGGGATCCCCAAGTTCACAACAATCATGTTGACAATTGATGGACTGTGCTGAAGTCCTAGCAACCTTCGAGGAAATGAACCGATGGTTCTGTCAAGAAACCTGGTTGAATATCCAGCTAGGAAGAAAGGTTCTACAATCTTTGTGTCAAGGTCTCTCCTGACCAAGATTTTTATCTCAACTAGATATTTTACCCAGACAGATAATGGAGATAATTATGATGGAAATGTGTTAAATTCAATGTGAAGTTTAAAAAACCCCAGAACACCACAATTCCTTTAGGATGTGTCGATATATTTCACAATATGGACAAGCATGGCCAAAAGATTTTCTCCTGGTGGTAAATGGTTCAAAATCCAAACTATTTCCCCACCTGCTTCATTTGAAGCATATCTAGATGATTCCATGGCTCCAGTGCATTTGTTCTTTCACTTTTCTCTTAGATGTGTTTTTTGTTACTCCTTAAATAATGACTAGTGACGTAAACGGATTTGAATAATTTTTACCCACGCCCTGAGATAATTTATGCCAGAAATCACATCATATCCATCTTCTTACTTGTTCTGCTGCAGACCAACTCATAGCCGTCTCTGTGCGAGATGTTTACCCTGAAGCAGCCTGGACACAAAGGCAGCTCTTGTCAGAGAGCGAGCAGCGCTGCCTCATGGCTCCATGTGCACAGCTGTGAAGCCTCAGGGCCTCGTTGGCACCTCTCAAGGTTTCAGCGGGTTTGGAGTGGTGTTAAGTCCGGGCTGATTAAAGGAGCATCTAACTAGGAATTACGGTAATGACTCACCTGCCGGGCGGAAACGCTTACAGCGGAGGAGTTCTGTTACACTCAGATTTCCTTTTGCAGTGATTTCTGTCTGCTGGTTGTTGCCCCTGAGAAATGAGCACCCTCCGTGAGTGGAGATATAACGCTCGCCCTGCAGCCATCAGGCTCTTGCTTGGTGCTCTGCCCTGGGTGCAGACAGTATTTTATTTATTTATTCAATCTTAGCATTTACAACCTCCATATTGAGTTCCCTTCTGCCAAGAACACAAGCCAGCCATTTTCCATCCCAGTTGTCTTGCTTCCGTCCTTGTTGCGAGTGTGGGCAACAGTGAATAAACACGGTTGCAGGGGGGTTCTAATGGTGCTAGAGTGTTGTATCGCCTCATTGTCCCATCTGCAGCAGAGACCAAAAAACACGTCTCTGTAAATAAAAAGGCCTTGAAAGGCTGATTTTATGAAAGGAGAAGAAATGGGTGGATGAGCTCCTGATTGAGACTCAGAGGAAGTTTAACATATTTGTTTTCTCACAGACAACAGAAGCGTTGAGCAGGAAATGTTCTGCAGAATAATCCAAATGAAACGCAGTGACAACAGGCATATTTAACCTGCAGTAAAAAGGAAGAATGGTTCTCTTTGTTGGAGGAGAACAGTGGTTCTCTCTGTTCATCTTCTGAAGTCCGAACCAACTGGTGCTGTACCATTCCCTCTCTTAAGACGAATAACGATGCCAGATGCCCAGCTGTTGCTGCTATGAAACTGCTCAGTAATTGCAGAGCATATGAAGAGCCTGCTCCTGTCAGAGGGCTGATGAGTGTGCCATACATTGTTGCATTCTTTTGAGCAGGTGGTTATAATTAAACATCCTCTAATTTTCCTCTGCTACTGTTTTCTTCTGTCCCTCCTTTTGTTCACCAACACCCATCCGTCCTGCACGCTTTCCTCTGGCTGTTCTTCATGGAGGCTGGCATGCAGCTAGTGTAAATGAGGCCGATGTAGATGGCAGCGGAGATGGTGGGTTTGCATTCGTCTTCATTTCTGATAGACAGAGATCAGATTTTGTTCATATTAATTTTCATGTTTCTCTGCAGTCTTTTCCTTTCCTGCACTGCCGCATGAGGAGAATCTGATGGGTGTCAGTAAACCTCTCCCCAAGCAGCTGTGGGAGGCCAAGAAGGTAAGGCTTCTTACGTCAGATAGGTTTACTGGTGCCCGGATAAAACAAGCTTAGCCTGCAAAAAGCTACTTTTTAAAAATGTTTTGTCTTCCCTCAGGAACAAGGGAAGCCACTTGTTGAGCAGGTTTGACGCTAACTGGTGCTAATATCCAAGCGTAAAACAAGCAACACGTGTGACCCACATGCTGAACGAGATGTAAAACACAACAAAGACAAAAACATCCGAATCTTACAAACACAATCGATGTTAATCTCACTCGGGTTAGACGCCAAGGAATAAAAGAAAACATGGCGAGAGGTTTTAACTGGTTATTACCAACAAAGTAAAGCCCAACATCTACTTCCACTGCTTCTTTGTAGAGGAATTTTCAAGGAGCGTTTCCAGTATCTCTTTCAGCTGGGTTCCTGAACCTCAGCTGGTCGCCCATGGCGTCAGACACAGGAGGATAAACTCATCCTCTTCTTGCTCTTGAACTCAGAAACTTCCCATGATTTTTCTGGTTGTTTGTTATCAAACGCAGCTCATTCATTTAAAAGATTTTCTTGGATAACTTGTTGGAAATGTGGTGAGACTCTGAGATTTTATAACACATCTAGCATGGGTTTAGTGTAATATAAAATAAAAACAGTTGGTTCAGCGTTCTGTAATGTTCTCATGATTTCATCATTTAGTCCTTTTAAAACAATACTAAACTCTAAGCTTTTACAACCCGCTCATGACTGCGCCATAATTGAGCATAAATATATATTATACCTGGAAAGACTGAACTCAATATTAGGTTAGCCTCATGATTAATGTAGATAAATGGACGTGTGTAAGCTACAGTCAGGGTCAACAGCGAGGACTTCCTGTTTGAGTTCTGGGGGTTTGTGTAAAAGGACATAATAAAAGTGATGTGAGCTTTACCAGGTTCATTTAGATTTAATGAAACGTTTAAGACAAGAAATCTCAGACTGTTCAGACCTCAGACGGCAGATTTAAGTTCATGGCAGGACGATTAGGAGAAGATTAAGCTTGTAGGGCTTGTTTGAGGTTGAAGGAGAAAGCCCCAGTGTTGTTTGGAGAGATGAGACCAACGTGGAGATGTTTGGGCCTAATACACAGCACCATGCTAGGAGAAAACCCAAACACAGCATACTAGCACCTCATACCAACTGTCAGGCACAGGGGTGGAGGGATCATGATAAGGGCTTGTTTAAAACAGCTGAAGTTTGACCAAAATCGAGCCATTCAAGCAATGAAGCAACGTTCCTCCCAAGCAATGCGAGACACAGTTGGAAACCGCTGAAGGTGGCTGACTCATGGGGTGTACTTAGTTTTCCAGACTTCATCAAAGGCTTCAACTTCATGTAGTAGAATCTGTGTGTTTTATACTCTTAGGGTTGGATTAAAATAATTTTAGAACCTAGTAGACACCAGATCCTTTTTATCCTGTCCTGATACTTAAAACTTCAGAACTGACTGCGGGTGTACTTTCTTTTTACATTAGTTTATGAGAAACCCCATCAGAGCCATGAACGTGAAGGCTGTGGTTCTCTTTATATCCCAGGTTTTCCCTGTTGACCATAAAATGCAGAAGAGCAGTGATGGTGTTTGAAGACATGAAGGTCACCTGTGGTCAGTCGCTCAGTTCATGGAGAGTTTTAAACGCATGTTGCTGTTGTCGGGGTTTCCTCATGTCTGAGGGGAGTATGTCATCTGGGGTGGGAGCCAGAAAAACACCTGGAGCTCGGATTCTTGACTGCAGCCATCATCCTCTGCTCCATCAGCTTAGAAACATGAAGTATGTGAACCCGATGCTGAAATGCTGCGGGTCAGTTCAGGTGATCACAACACCTTAAATTCCTGCCATGACTTGGCACAAACCAATCACCCCACCTGTTGGACCGGTCCTTCCTGTTTGACTTTAAACAGACAAGGCTGAGCCAGACACATTTTTACAACGCTGAATGTTGACTACAGCCTGAGGTATTTTCCTGACTTCCAAGAAACTGGTCTGTGGTTTTAGAGCTCCTTCCACTGCCAACCGTATCACCAGCTGCTCCACACTTCTCCTCAGCTCTCAGTTTTCACTGCCAGGGTTTGCTTTCCTCTCCTAAGTCATCGAATGGTTCCCAAGAACCAAGTCCAACTGGAAGTCTTCTGTGAATCTTCCCCAAACTCCTCCCCGCCTGAAGCTTTTGATTGTGAAATCCAGAAACCACAGCCCCTCTGGTTTCTCCAGACTGCCGCCAGGATTTGGATCAAGGTTTTGTGTTTTTTGAGGTTCAGGTTTATTTTAGCTCAGGTCCGTGGAGCTGGTGTTTATGAACAATGGACCGGTTCTATGCTTGCAAACCTGTGTGGGTTCAGAAGCTCTCCCAGTTTAACTCTATTAGAGTTTCAGTTCCAAATGTTGGTCATATTTATCTCCTCGTTTATTTTAGATAAGACGCTTATTTTCTCTAATGGCTCTTATCTCTAAATAAAAACTTGTAAAAATCTTTAGTAAACGCTTCTGAAATGTGTCCAAAATAAGTTTGACATAGAAATTCACTGTAATTTTAGCTAAAACGTAATCTCAGGAAATTCACGTCCCAGCTCATAAATCTAATACTGGTCTTTATTTACAATATGTTCGATATGCTAATGAGGCTCTAGGTCAAATAAGCCACCAATTTGTTTGATAAATTATAAATAAAATGCAGAAATATCATCTATAATGACTTTTATTTCCCTTTAAAGTCAGGTCCAACAAGACTAAAAGTAGAAAATGACGGATGGTTGAAATGACCGGCAATGGATTGTGTTTGTGTTTCAGGTCCAGTCTCTGGCATCAAGACCTAAATCATGTGAAGTGCCTGGAATCAAGTAAGTCCTGGAAGTGGATTCTGTATGATCATAAAACACCTGTTTCCACCTGACAGGACCTGGATGTCATCGATTGATGTTTCTGTATTTTCATATCGAACTATCTTCAAAACGAAACACAATTCAAACTAATTTCCACACATGAATCTAATCTATAGTAAAGAGGAAGAATCACTAATCTGTATAACATGTCCTCGGTATCAGGTACATTATTCAGAGTTTTAGATGTCTTTTCTGGAGAATAGGTTAGCCATGATATCAGGAAACCACTCATGATAATATTAAGTATGACCTGAATTTTGTTTCTTCTCCTCCATTATAATGTCCACCACCATTTCCTGAGTTTTATCATCTCAGCCACTAAAAATATTTGCCTGCTATGATCATCGGGGGCTAGCTGGCCACTGATGCTATCGCCATGCAGAGTGTCAATACACGTCCCACCTAATAGTGCCTTCAAGCAGTCCAGTGTGATATGGAAAACATCGATGCTGCAATGACGACGAAGTTGAAATGTTGTGTAGCCCTGCAGGCGGCAGACTTAGATGTGGAAAAAAAACAACAAATGCAGTCAGTATGAACAGGAAGATAGTTTAAAGAGTTTTTATTTCATTACTCTTTGAAAGGAATCACCCAGGTCCCTAAAGGATACCTGGGATATAACCAATGGCTCCTGGTTGTAGTGTATAAATGCAAAGTCTGACAGCTGTAAATAACATCCAGCATGTTTGCTACAAGGCCTGTAAGGGACACAGCAAGCATGTTGAAGAAGATGCCCAGGGCAGATGAGAAACAGTACACATCATCCTGAATACAGCGTTTCCGCAGTGAAACGGGGCAGGGGCGACATCGTGCCCCTGCCCCGTTGGATGGAGCTGAACAGAGGATGAATTCTGGAAGAAACCCCATTAGAGGCTCTAGGTATGCAAAGCTGGCAGAGACCCTAATAGTCCTGCAGCGAAACGTGGTTCTGTGAAGTGTTTAGTCAGGGTGAACCAGGAAGAGCATCCTTTGATACCCTGAGACAATCAGACTCTAGCAGGCATCCCAGCACCAAAAATACTCTGGAATGATGTGATAAATCACAAAGATTATTCACAAATTGATATTTACAACTATGAAGATATCTTGTCTGGAGTTGAAGCTGATCATAAGAGGTCTCTGTGATTCATCGGTCACATTTTGATCTCAGAGAATACAACCTTTTCCTCTAGTGAGCGACCAAAGATTTAGGGCATCTGCAAGGATGCGTTTGTCTTGATGTAAATTAAAAGGATGATCAGAACAGCAGGCTGCGGTCTGATTGGCTGCTTTCTGGTAAACACATGTTTTTATGAAGGCAAGCATTTGCTCAGTGTTTTGTACTGTGCCTGTTTGATGAGTCATGGCTGATTCCCATAATCACATGTCAGAACAAATCAATAAAAGGATAAATGAGTAAAAAGCAGCTAAAGAAAGTAAGGTCAATGAAATCAACATCCTGTCCATTGAAGTAACAGCGACAGGACAAATCACTCATCAGCCAAATGGATGTTGTGTCCATCTTTTCCACAGTATATTCCCGTCTCCGGAGCAGAACCTTGGTCTGTCCCACTACCAGGGCTCGTTGAATACCGGTGGCTCTCTGCCAGACCTCAGCAACCTGCAGTTCCCGTCACCACTGTCCACCCCGCTGGACCCCGAAGACAGCAGCGGCTACCCCAACCTCAGCGGGGGAAGTAGCACCGGAAACCTGCCGGCTGCCATGATGCACCTCGGCATAGGCAACTCTCAGGGTGGGTGGAGAGCATAAATAGCAGTTTGACTGAGGAACCTATCAGAGGTATGATGACCTTCTCCATCAGAAACTGCACAGATCTACGTTCTGCCTTAGTGAAGGACTTTTATCCTGATCTCCATCCTAGTTTTTGGCTTTTGCCGAGCACCGTAACTTGTATATTAAATCTGTATTACGGATCCGTCCTCTTTGCTGAGGGCAAATATCCACACACTGCTTGAAGGGAAGCCTGATCTGCTGTTGATTTTCTGTGTTGTTGGCTTTAATAGGCTGAATATTTCATTCAGCTTTCAGATATGAGAACTACTGCTGCAATGTTTCAAACATGTTCCATGTTTCTGCGCCAGCCGATCATACGTTATTAATAACTCTCTGAGGATCTCTCTGTCTCCAACTTGTTCACTTTGAGATCTGCTGCCTGATCTGATCACACCCAGAGCTTCTCCCTTTCACTCCTTCCTCATTGTCTGTGTTGTCGGGCTCTCATGTCGGACACAGTTCAGCCTGGCCGAGCACCAAAGCGATGCAGGAATTCGACCCTCTTTCTGGCTCTTGACAATCGGCTCTTTTGTTTCCCTTCCTTCCCCTTTCTCCCCACTCACACAATAAAGTCTAGTGTTTCACGTCGGCTACCAAAGAACGCACTGGAAAATCAAATACATCCATGCAGGCAAGTTCTCCTGGTGAATTCAAAGCTGATCTGACTTTTCTCTTTGCTGTCCCAGCAGGTCTGTCCTCCTCTTTGAGTAATCCCTCCATTCAGGCGTCTCTCAACAACTGCCAGCTGCAGTCATCGCTCAGTAATCCCTCCATCAACTCATCCCTGCGTCTGTCCAACAACTCGCCCCGCCGACGGCCGGCTCCCATCAGTCCCCTCACCCTGTCTCCTGGAGCGGAGCAGCGCAGGGGTCTGTCCAAGCAGCTGTCTCCCACCATGTCCCCCTCGCTGTCCCCCATCACACAGGTACACACAGTGTATTACAGAAGACATTATACTATGTCTCTACTACCTTTGCATGTCTAGAGACTGAAATTCATCCTATTCTTCTTTGCAAAACAGCTCAGGTTCAGTCAGAATGGATCAATTTTCAAGTCTGGCCACAGATTCTCAATTTACGCTGGACTGTGACTGGGCCATTCTGATTCATGAATATGCCTTAATCTAAAACATGAGTGTGACGACCCGGCTGTATGTTTAGGGTGGCCCATCTGCTAGAAGGTGAACCTTCACGCCAGGTCCTGCAATTAGCTCCATCCATCTTCCCATCAACACTGACTAGCTTCCCTGTCCCTGCTGGAGAGAAGCATCCCCACAGCATGATGCTGCCACCACCACGTTTTAAGGTGTTCAGAGTGATGTGTAGCATTTGCACATAGGCCAAAAAGTTGAATTTTGGTGTAATCTGAACAGCAAACAGGACTTCTTATGGCTTTCTTCTTCCATAACGGTAGATTTGTGGAGCAAATTAACAATAGTTTTCCCACCTGAGCTGTGAATCTCTGCAGCTCCTCCAGAGCTACCATGGGAATCTTGGTTGCTTCCCTGATTAATGCTCTCCTGTCAGGTTAGGTGGACATCCATGTCTTGGTAGGTCTGCAGGTGGTCCATCTTCTCTCCATGTTCAGATGATGGACTGGGCAGAGCTGTGGGAGATGTTCAGAGCTTGGATGTTGCTGTAGAACCTAACCCTGCTTTAAACTCAACCAGACTTTCCTCCCTGACCTGTCTGCTGTGTTGCCTGGTCTAGACCAGAAACAGAACCTCTGTACTTATAGTCGGGTTTATTTACACACAGGTCTCAGTTGGTTCTCAGTTGGTACTCATGGATCCTATTTATTGTTGCCAGAGTAAGGGGTCAAATACAAATGCATTTATTTCTTTTTCTAATTTTATTGGTTAAAAAGGTTAAAAATATCGTATCATTTTTGCCACAAAATACCACTTTGTGATGGACCGTCACATAAAATCCAAATAAGATACTTAGACGTTTATGATTATAAGGTGAAAGTGTAGAAAACGTTAAAGCGCTATAAACAATTTTCTGTATCAAATTGATATTTTATCTCAGTGACTTGGACTAGGGTTTAAGACATGGAATAATAAGAAAATATATCATATATCAGGTCATGGGCTCTTTCTGCACGCAGTTTGCTTGTTCTCCCAGTTTATGTATGGGTTCACTTGGAACTTTTAATCCAGAACTTTTGTAGTTCTTCTGTAGTGACTTTTGTCTCCTCTGCAGGGAGTTGCTTTGGACACCAGCAACATGCCGAGGGAGCCGCCTCCACCCTACCCGCTCTATCAGCAACCCCAGCATGCAGTAGACCACGGCCGGCCACACCAACAGCCGGCGCAGCATCAGCACCAGCAGCAGCACCAGCAGCAGCAGCAGCACCAGCAGCCGCACCAGCAGCAGCACCAGCAGCAGCACCAGCAGCAGCACCAGCAGCAGCACCAGCAGCAGCACCAGCACCAGCAGCAGCACCAGCAGCAGCCTGTTTCACCTCTTCAGAACATCCATCTGGACTTCAACACAAGCCAGGTATGGCCTGCAGGGTCGTCATTGTTGTGTTTGTACTTGGACTGAGCCGAGAAATTAGTCGCTATCTTGGGATGATTTAAAAGGAAATATTTTCAGTCAGTGAGTGATGTGAGATCAGCAGGTAAAATGTAGCAAAATTAGATTGTTAGCTTTGTAAAAATCCGATAGATGTCAGGAACCGAGCTGGTTATGTGGACACAGTGGTCATTTTCCAAAGAAAATGGGTTTTATTTCCCCATAGTAGCAAACTCAAACAGTTAATACAGGCCCCTTAAAAGGGTTCAAATAAAGAAAGTAAACTAAAACTAAGGTGGGAAGGGGAGCATCTGCTTACAAATTCAGCTAAAAGGAATTAAAAACACAGTTTAAGAATCAGCTTAAATGGCTAACAGCATAAATTTAACCAAATAACCAAATCACAAAGCAAAAGAACTTATGGATTATTATCACCCCTGGTAGAGATGTGCAGAAAGTCTTGAAATTAATTTATATTTTATCGCAGCAGTATAATCTCACGCTGAAAATAAAACATATTACCTTTGAATGATTATATTTATTGAGTGGAGGAAACGTCCTACACACAGGAAATACTTGTCTTGAACAAAGACTCTGGTACCACCACACCCCCTGGTGCTGTTCTTACAACCCTTGTTCTCCTTCTCATATTCGGCTGTATGTTTGGGACCCCACAGCATCACACATCCTCTGCTTACTTAACAAAGTTTCATAGCAGACCGGACTGGAGTGTCGTTGAGTTTTAGTCTCATCTGACCAAAGCTCATAGTTCAACTTAAAGTCTCGCTACAGTTTCATCAACTTCACATGTTTACGTTTGAAATGGTTGAACAAAAAGGACTTTTTCATGGTATGCCTCCCAAACACCTTTTTGTAGCATGTTGATGGTGTCTGCTAGTTAATATGGAGACTTGGTGACCCTGAGATGTCACTCTTTGCAGCAGATGTGGGCAGGTTTAGGCCAGTAGCTGTTTGGGACGTATAATCCCGTCATTAACTTTACTGGGGATCCTGCTGCACATCGTTATTTTTATTAATAATAATAATAATACATTTTATTTATAGGCACCTTTCTAGGCACTCAAGGTCACCTTACATAACACAGACACAATTTAAATAAATGAATAAAATAAGTACAAAATGGGGTTAAATAAAACAGTGAAAAATTACAATCACCATGCATAAGCTAATTTCAACAGATACGTTTCGAGTTTAGATTTGAAGTGTGGCAATGAGTGTGTTGCAGAGATCAGGTGGAAGTGAGTTCCAGAGATGGGGAGCAGACCGGCTGAATGCTCTGCTCCCCATAGTAACAAGACTAGGGGGGGGAACAGTGAGATGGACCCAGGAGGAAGATCTGAGGGTACGGACAGGTACAATAATGTGAAGAAGGTTTGAAAGATATAAAGGAGCGAGGTTGTGAATAGTTTTAAAGGTAAGAAGGAGTATTTTGTAGTTGATACGATATGAAATAGGAAGCCAATGAAGCTGTTGTAGAACCGGTGTGATGTGATGGATTGAAGGAGTCCGTGTAATGATACGAGCTGCTGAGTTTTGAACCAATTATAGTTTATGAAGGGTTTTCTGTGGTAGACCAAAAAGAAGAGAATTACAATAATCTAAACGAGAGGTGACCAGACTGTGAACCAAGACAGCAGTGGAATGAGGAGTGAGAAAAGGACGAAGACGCTGAATATTACGAAGATGGAAGTAGGCTGATCGAGTAATATTATTGACATGGGAAGTGAAGGAAAGGCTGCTAACAAGGATGACACCGAGACTCTTAACTTGAGGAGAAGGAAAGATGAACGAGTTATTGTTTAGTATTGATTTAGTGCCAATTAGAAGTTCTGTTTTATTGCAATTTAATTTCAGTAAGTTTTGGGTAAACCAGTGTTTTATTTCAATGAGACAATTAGTGAGGGATGAGGGTGGAAGTGTAGAATTAGGTTTAGTTGAAAGGTAAAGCTGGGTGTCATCCGCATAACAGAGAAACTGAATATTATATTTACGAAAAATATAACCAAGGGGGAGAAGGTAAACGATAAACAACAGGGGCCCCAGGACAGAGCCCTGGGGAACACCTGAGGTAACAGAAACATAATGAGATGTGAATGATTTTAACTGGACAAACTGAGTGCGGCCTGAAATGTAAGAATGAAACAAATTAAGAGGGGTATTTACAATCCCAAAGAAGGAAGGTCTGTCCAAAAGGATGTTATGAGAAATGGTATGAAACGCTGCAGTCAGATCAAGCAGAAGAAGTATGGATAATAAACCAGAATCAGCAGCAAGGAGGTCATTAGTGATTTTAAGGAGTGCTGTTTCAGTACTGTGAAGCAGACGAAAACCAGATTGGAACTGTTCATACAAATTATTGCAAGACAGATGAGCATGAAGTTGAGCAGAAACTATTTTTTCAAGAATGTTGGAAATAAATGGAAGATTTGAGATGGGGTGAAAATTATTGAGATTATTTGAATCTAAGCCAGTTTTTTTAGTATTGGGGTTACAGCAAATGTTTTGAGGCCAGAAGGAACAACACCAGTGGTAAGAGAAGAATGTATAATGTCTGTAATCAAAGGAGATAGAGAGGGAAGGGTAGCTTTAACAAGAATTGTTGGAAGAGGATCTAATTGGCAAGTTGAAGATTTTGATTTTTGTATTAATTTGGAGATGTCATTAATTGAGGGAAGAGTAAAGACTGAAAATAAATTAACAGAGGCAGTTGAAACTGAAACTGATGACATTAGAGCCATAGAGGGTAACAGTTGTTGATGAATATGTGATATTTTTGAAGAGAAGAAAGATACCATAGTAAGAATATAAATGCAAAGGAAGTTAATCTAGTGGTTTTGTAATATTTGCCAGCAGGGAGAAGAGGGCCTTGGAATTACCCTGATTAGAACTGATTAGATTTGAATAATATATGGATTTAGCTGTAGAAACGGCATCTTTATAGTGAAGAATGTGGTTCGAATAAATATCTTTGTGTACAGTGAGACCAGTTTTCCTGTAGAGTCTTTCAAGTTGACGTCCTTTTGCTTTTAACTTTTTAAGGGTGGAAGTAAACCAAGGTGCTGCTGTATGAGTGAATGAAACAGATTTGGTTTTAAGTGGAGCAAGAATGTTTAGAAGGTACTGCAGGTATTTGTTGTAGTGTGATAGCGGTTCATCTGTGGTAGAAGACTGCTCGACTCTGGGAAGACTATTTATAGAAGAATATAAGTTATCTAAGTTAATGTCCTTAATTTTACGAAAGGTTATAATACATGGAGGGTTAGAATTGGAAATAGAAATATTAACTCCAAATGATAAAAACATATGATCTGAAAATGGGAAAGAGTCAACTTTACAGCCAACAGGTTTAACACCAGAACAGCAGATTAAATCCAAAATATGACCTTTAATATGTGTGGGGAAATTAGTATACTGCTGTAGTCCAAAACTGTCCAAAGAGGATATAAAGTCTTTGGTAAAAGGATTAGTATCTTTATCCACATGAATGTTAAAATCCCCCAGGAGTATTATGTTTGGTGATACCATGAAAAGTTACATCACAAAGCCTGTAAACTCAGAAATAAAGTCTTTGTTGTACTTCGGAGGATGGTACAAGGCAGCAATAATAGTGGGAGTTGATCCAGAAAGCTGACATACAGTTGCTTCAAACGAGAGACAGACAGGAACAGTTACAGGTACTACCCTCCATTTCTCATGGTAGATTATCGCAAGACCTCCCCCTCGGCCAGAATCACGAGGTAGAGTGATGTAAACAAACCCCGGAGGAGTAGCATCATTGACTGCAGCAAAATCATTTGGCTGTTGCCAGGTTTCAGTGAGGCACAGAAAATCAGAGATAGTTTCCTGCACAAGATCCCCCTAACTTGTAAGTGAGCGGATATTGAAGTGGTCAAAGTTGATGGTTTTGTTGTAACTGACAGCCGTGTTAGCTGACAGAGCCAGGCGGGCCAACACGCTGTGATCAATACGGTGACCACTTCTCCTCGGAAGACGACGTACAGTAGACCAGGTAGAATTAATGGAGTTCAGTCCATCACAGCAGAAGATCCGGCGAGAGCCTCGGTGAATGTATTTCCGACGGGGCTGATAGAAGATAATTTGGTGCAGGAACAGAGCTGATGGTGGTGGCCCATGCAGATGGAACCGGAGTTTATGAAGCTCAGCGGCAGAGTACTGGAGTAATGCTATCGTTGGATGATAGACCAGGAACAGGATAATCCAGGCAAGTAAAAGCCACACATAGCAGGTCTGATTAATAGTCGAAGGCATGTCAGCGGATAGGCTGATGGTCTTCGTTCAGACAGGGCAGAGCAGAAAAGCCTAAAGTAAAATAAGGCCGGGGATCAGCGGCTGCAAAACGCGCCAGCGTTCACTCTCAAACCGGAATAGTCTCGTACTCGGAATACTTGCTGTTAAATTAAAAGATATTTTACAGATGTGGGTTTGTCTCAGTTAGAAACTAAAATCTTCATCATTATTTAGTTTTTGGCAGAGTTTCCCAACTCTGTAGAGGTGAACATAGAGTGGTGTGTGACAGACAACTGCAGCAGGTTTTCCTGCTCCGGGTTCTTGGGACCCTTTGCTCCAAACACACGTCATTCTAAAGAATAGTTCATCATCAGGGTTCTGTCTCAGCTTGACGAGGTGTTGATGATGTGAAGCAGAATATCTTCCCAAACATGGAGGACTGGGGCCCCAGGACACAGACTGGGAAACACTGGATGAAATGTTCCCTAACTGGAAACAACTCCTGTACTGTGGTACCTCAGTAAATGTGGTTCTGATTAATCAAATCAGATTATTAGAGTTCTGAATGTTTGTATTTTCTCTTCTCTAACAGCAAAACAGCATGGCATCACTATTCAGTGACCCGTTTGTGGAGCAGCAGTACTCAAATCGCCAGAGCAAGACGCTGCCCTATCAGGTGAGAGTTTAAAAACAGGCACATCTGGAGCGCACGTGTTGGACCAATCAGCAGAGTCTCAATCAGAAAAAACCTTTATTTGCTTTAGAAATTAACAAGAAGAACAAATTCAAGTTGTTTTTGTTTGTTGAAATGAGTTTTAGTACTTAATGCTAGAAAGAACCTTCCCACAGAATGGGCCGCTATAATAACCGTGGTTCCAGTCCGGTTCTCCAACTGTGTGCTTTCTCTTGATTGCCATTTCCTTTCCATCTGCCGACCAGTTGGACCAGTTCAGTCTCTTGGAAAACGCTTTGAGCTCCTCAGCAGGGGGGTCCTGCTATGATCCGTCATCCTCTTCCTCGCTCTACTACTCCCAGGCGTCTCTGTCCGGCCTGGGGGGCAGCCACAGCAGCCTGCAGGACCCGACCCACATGAGGTCCAACATGCTGTACTCCAACTGCAGTGGAGGGCTGCCTAATATCATACTCACAGGTGAGTCTGACTGCTCATTGGCATCATTGGTCTCCATTATAAACCCCAATAAGATGCTATCAATGATGTAAAATCTCTAAATTTCTCTTACAAAAGTAATTTTCAAATTTTTTCATTGTTGGGCTGCTGCATTTGATTCACATCCTTTATACACTCGGTAAACCATTCAGATTAAAATCAATGTATCTATTTTGCACCTGTAGAAAATGGTTAAGCTTGAAATGTGGTTCCCTCTGGAGGAAACCCAAATATGGCGGCAGGATGCTTCCTGGTGCTTCTAAAAATTCAGATTCACTCCTTTTGTTTAGTTTCCTAATCTAAGCTGCAGCTGTTTGTCTTCCTCGGTTTCTTCTTCAGAATAACCTGATAAAATAGTTCTGTTGAGTTGGTTCGAACCTTTGGTTCATCAGCATTCATTCTCAGTCCTTTTTATGTGGAGAATTAACTACACTGATAAAGATCTACTGAAGGGGTGTGGTCTGAGATGACTTTTCTTGTACTCGTCGTCTTCTGCTTATCCGGGACCGGGTCGCGGGGGCAGCAGACTCAGCAGAGACGCCCAGACGTCCCTCTCTCCAGACACCTCCTCCAGCTCCTCCAGGGGGAGCCCAAGGCGTTCCCAGGCCAGCCGAGAGACATAGTCCCTCCAGCGTGTCCTGGGCCGTCCCCTGGGCCTCCTCCTGGTGGGACGTGCCTGGAACACCTCCAGAGGAAGGCGTCCAGGAGGCATCCGGTATAGATGTCCGAGCCACCTCAACTGGCTCCTCTCGATGTGGAGGAGCAGCAGCTCTACTCCGAGCTCCTCCCGGATGGCCGAGCTCCTCACCCTATCTCTAAGGGAGTGCCCGGCCACCCTACGGAGGAAGCTCATTTCAGCCGCTTGTATCCAGGATTTTGTTCTTTCGGTCATGACCCAAAGTTCATGGCCATAGGTGAGGGTAGGAACGTAGACCGACCAGTAAATTGAGAGCTTCGCTTTTCGGCTCAGTTCTCTCTTCACCACAACGGACTGGCACAGCGCCCCCATTACTGCAGCAGCCGCACCGATCCGTCTGTCGATCTCCTGCTCCATTCTTCCCTCACTCATGAACAAGACCCCGAGATACTTAAACTCCTCCACTTGAGGCAGGAACTCCCCTCCAACCTGAAGAGGACAAGCCACCCTTTTCCGGTCGAGAACCATGGCCTCGGACTTGGAGGAGCTGATCTTCATCCCAGCCGCTTCACACTCGGCTGCGAACCGCCCCAGCGCATGCTGTAGGTCTTGGCTAGAGGGGGTCAGCAGGACCACGTCATCCGCAAAAAGAAGAGACGAAATCCTCTGGTCCCCAAACCAGACCCCCTCCGGCCCTTGGCTGCACCTAGAAATCCTGTCCATAAAAGTTATGAACAGGACCGGTGACAAAGGGCAGAACTGCTGGAGTCCAACATGCACTGGGAACAGGTCCGACTTAGTGCCGGCAATGCGGACCAAACTCCTGCTCTGCTTGTACAGGGACCGGATGGCCCCTAGTAAAGGGCCCCTGATTCCATACTCCTGGAGCACCCCCCACAGGGCATCATGAGGGACACAGTTGACTGCCTTCTCCAGGTCCACAAAACACATGTGAACCGGTTGGGCAACCTCCCATGAACCCTCGAGCACCCGGTAGAGGGTATAGAGCTGGTCCAGTGTTCCACGGCTGGGACGAAAACCACACTGCTCCTCCTGAAGCCGAGGTTCGACTATCGGTCGGTCTCTCCTCTCCAATACCCTGGCGTAGGCCTTACCAGGGAGGCTGAGGAGTGTGATCCCCCTGTAGTTGGAACACACCCTCCGGTCCCCCTTCTTATGAAGGGGGACCACCACCCCAGTCTGCCAATCCAAAGGCACTGTCCCCGACCGCCACGCAATGTTGAAGAGACGTGTCAACCATGACATCCCTACAACATCCAGAGACTTGAGGTACTCAGGGTGGATCTCATCCACCCTCGAAGCCTTGCCACCGCGGAGCTTTTTAACCACCTTGGTGACTTCAGCCTGGATGATGAAAGAGTCCAACCCCGAGTCCCCAGCCTCTGTTTCCACCAGGGAATGCATGATGGCAGGATTGAGGAGATCCTCGTAGTACTCCTTCCACTGCCCGATAATGTCCTCAGTCGAGGTCAGCAGCCTCCCACCCCCACTGTAAACAGTGTTGGCGAAGCACTGCTTCCCCCTCCTGAGGCGCCGGACGGTTTGTCAGAATCGCTTTGAGGCCAACCGTCAGCCGCCTCACAAGCCAAGCTTGCTAATTGATTTTAACTGAGTTACTACCGGCACAATAATCACCGCGACTCCTGGTAATATTTTATTTATTTAAAAGGTTCTAGCAAAAACAGAAAGATCTTTAACCCTTCATCTTTGCAGAATTTCTCTAGATCAGGGGTCTGCTACCTGAGGCTCTGGAGCCACAGGTGGATCATCATAAACCAGGACAATAATTATGAAAAATAAGCAATGTTTGAGATGATATGGGCAATATAAAGGCAAGGCTGGTTTGAGTAGTTGCTTTATTTCTGTGCAACATCGGCATACATCTTTTCCAAGATATCGACCTTAATGGTTCAGTTCAATTCAGTTTATTTATATAGCACCAATTCACAACACATGTCGTCTCAAGGTTCTTCACAACAGTCAGGTTCATACATTCCAGTTAATCGTAACCATTGAACAGTTCAGTCAGATTCAGTTATTTATTCAAATTGGATAAAAAGTTTTTCTATCTAAGGAAACCCAGCAGATTGCATCCAGTCAGTGACTTGCAGCATTCACTCCTCCTGGATGAGCATGTAGAGACAGTGGACAGTCACTGGTGTTGACTTTGCAGCAATCCCTCATACTGAGCATGCATGTAGTGACAGTGGAGAGGAAAAACTCCCTTTTAACAGGAAGAAACCTCCAGCAGAACCAGAACCAGGATCAGTGTGAGCAGCCATCTGCCACGACCGACTGGAGGTTTGAGAGAACAGAGCAGAGACACAAAAAGAACAAAGAAGCACTGATCCAGGTGTACAGGTCCTTCTCAAAATATTAGCCTATTGTGATAAAGTTCATTATTTTCCATAATGTCATGATGAAAATTTAACATTCATATATTTTAGATTCATTGCACACTAACTGAAATATTTCAGGTCTTTTATTGTCTTAATATGGATGATTTTGGCATACAGCTCATGAAAACCCAAAATTCCTATCTCACAAAATTAGCATATTTCATCCGACCAATAAAAGAAAAGTGTTTTTAATACAAAAAACGTCAACCTTCAAATAATCATGTACAGTTATGCACTCAATACTTGGTCGGGAATCCTTTTGCAGAAATGACTGCTTCAATGCGGCGTGGCATGGAGGCAATCAGCCTGTGGCACTGCTGAGGTCTTATGGAGGCCCAGGATGCTTCGATAGCGGCCTTTAGCTCATCCAGAGTGTTGGGTCTTGAGTCTCTCAACGTTCTCTTCACAATATCCCACAGATTCTCTATGGGGTTCAGGTCAGGAGAGTTGGCAGGCCAATTGAGCACAGTGATACCATGGTCAGTAAACCATTTACCAGTGGTTTTGGCACTGTGAGCAGGTGCCAGGTCGTGCTGAAAAATAAAATCTTCATCTCCATAAAGCTTTTCAGCAGATGGAAGCATGAAGTGCTCCAAAATCTCCTGATAGCTAGCTGCATTGACCCTGCCCTTGATAGAACACAGTGGACCAACACCAGCAGCTGACACGGCACCCCAGACCATCACTGACTGTGGGTACTTGACACTGGACTTCTGGCATTTTGGCATTTCCTTCTCCCCAGTCTTCCTCCAGACTCTGGCACCTTGATTTCCGAATGACATGCAGAATTTGCTTTCATCCGAAAAAAGTACTTTGGACCACTGAGCAACAGTCCAGTGCTGCTTCTCTGTAGCCCAGGTCTGGGGAATGCGGCACCTGTAGCCCATTTCCTGCACACGCCTGTGCACGGTGGCTCTGGATGTTTCTACTCCAGACTCAGTCCACTGCTTCCGCAGGTCCCCCAAGGTCTGGAATCGGCCCTTCTCCACAATCTTCCTCAGGGTCCGGTCACCTCTTCTCGTTGTGCAGCGTTTTCTGCCACACTTTTTCCTTCCCACAGACTTCCCACTGAGGTGCCTTGATACAGCACTCTGGGAACAGCCTATTCGTTCAGAAATGTCTTTCTGTGTCTTACCCTCTTGCTTGAGGGTGTCAATAGTGGCCTTCTGGACAGCAGTCAGGTCGGCAGTCTTACCCATGATTGGGGTTTTGAGTGATGAACCAGGCTGGGAGTTTTAAAGGCCTCAGGAATCTTTTGCAGGTGTTTAGAGTTAACTCGTTGATTCAGATGATTAGGTTCATAGCTCGTTTAGAGACCCTTTTAATGATATGCTAATTTTGTGAGATAGGAATTTTGGGTTTTCATGAGCTGTATGCCAAAATCATCCGTATTAAGACAATAAAAGACCTGAAATATTTCAGTTAGTGTGCAATGAATCTAAAATATATGAATGTTAAATTTTCATCATGACATTATGGAAAATAATGAACTTTATCACAATATGCTAATTTTTTGAGAAGGACCTGTACTTTCTATGGAAAGGAAAAGTAAATGTTAATGGATGTAGCTCCTTTAGTCGTTTCATCTAGAAAGAAAGAACAGATAAACTCTGTTGTGATTATGAATCTGAGAATATTATTTAATATTAATATTTTAATATTTTATCAAATAATATTTGGGTCTGTTAAGGGTTGTCCTGTGAATACCAGCCCAGTAAGGCGATGGTATTAGGACAAAATAGAAAGGTGTGAGACGAGCTCTGACATTATTGAACAGCATGAACTCTGCACATATATGGAATAAATTCACACAATTTCTTAAAATACAAGAATTTATTAACAAAAATAAGTCAACTCAAAGTCAAACATATTTCAATCAACAAACTCTTTACTTTGCTAAAATAATCCAACTAAACTACCAAGCAGAATTAAAGAATAATGAAGACTAATGGACTATGTACAATATAAACAAGTTGATTAAAGATGATTGATAATTATGACCAAAAGAGTGATGAAACATTACCATGCAATGTTTATGTTTGAGAACCAAGGATTATCTTGAAGAATCTGAAAATGAAGTTAAGTTAGTTTTGGAACCAACTTAGAAAATAATCAGCAACATTTAGACAACCATTCACAATGTAAGATCAGATAAAATATTATTTTAATAAAATAATGTTTTAAATAATGATCTGCTGAATAAAACCAACCTTCTGGATGACTAATTTTCAACGGTGTCTCATTAGCTGCCTTTATTTATTAAAATAATAAATATTATCAAGGGAATATTTTGGAAAAGAGCCAAATCTTTCTGGAGAAATGGGGCTTAATGATGTTTACTTAGTTATTAAATTTAGTAAATAATGTTTAGGGACTATTATTTACTAGCTTGAAAACTAACAACCTTTCTGTTAAATATTCTTTAGCAACAAGCACATGTTCTTACCTGTTAGCAGTTAAAGCTAACAAAAGAAGCTAATAGCTTAGCACCAGAATCAAACACACACCTTTAAAATACCAGGGTTAATAAAAGGGTTCAAATGCATAAGCGCGGACGGCGCGTTATGATCAATCTTCTGTGTTTAAAACCACCCTTCAATTAAAGTTTGACTTAACTTTAAAAACACACAAAGAACACAAACAGGGCACGTGTGCTGCAGATAGCCTGCTAGCACTAAGATAGCCGAGTTTCACACAAACAAAACCAAACTTCATAGAATGAAAACGTTCAGATTATTTCATCCTAACTGTTAATCTGCCCAAACCTAATCTCTGACCATGGTGAGGAAATGTTGTCCAAGTGGCGAAGTTTCAAGAAACGTCCACATTCAACAAGTGGTTAGCTCGGTAGCTTCGCGGGGGGTTGAAGGTGCGTTCGTTCTATGAACAAAAGGGTTACCTCCAGAGCGGTACCTGGGCGGCCCGTCCTGTCCGCTGACCACACGGGTTAACACAATGATGCGGTTTCTGCTGTCTTCCTTCCAGACTGGGAGACAGCGTCTTTGCAGGGGCTTCCCCCGAACACCGTTTGCTTCTGCAGGGCTCGGAGAGAAAGTCAGCAATACTTATACCTTCATTTCCTCTTTATGAATAAAATCACCAGGTACACAAACAGTGATTCACTCATACTTAACTTGTGCATATGATCGATGATCTTATGACACTCTTGGATCCAGTTTGAAGAGTTTATGTCTTTTTACCAGCAAAAGACATTAGCGCGCTTTGTCCCCCTCCTATCCCGATGAACACCGGTGTGGAAGAGGGCGGATGTAGCATCAGCTGTGCTTTTATTTGGGTAGTGGCGTCACAGGAAGTCCGCAGTTATCCCATTTCCTGGCTGTGCCGGAAGAAGGTTAATGTACTGTATTTTGAAAAGTTCCAGAAGAGTTCGTACCGGAGTTCAATGTTGAAATCCATGGCTGGGTCCCAACCACTCTGATCCAGTTTTCAAGGTTAGAGTCTGAAAGAGAGAACATAGAGTTAGTCACAGTAGAAGCTCAGTCAGTAGCCATGTCTAGGAGAGAGAAAGGGTTAAATACTAAAAGACAGAGACAGGGCCATGTGGATCATCTGTAGAGGTCTATGGATTTGTTTCCGTCCTCAGTTTTATTTTGTTGATCAAGGACAAGAAATGGCTCCTTGAAGTGAAAACGTTGCTGCTCTAGATCATCCAGAGTTATAGGTCCTCTCTGATGCTCTCGTCCCTTCAGGTCACCTCACAGGTTCTCTGTAGGATTTAGGTCAGATCTCATTGAAAGAAGGTTTATTTCATGTCTGCTCAAACATTTCTGTTTATTTTTTTTGGCCATGTTGTTTGGATCATTACTCTGGCAAAAAATCCAATAACGACCAATAAAATGTCCTTGCTTTTCAACGATCTCAAAGAAGGTTGATTTGGATATGTAACAGGCCCGCAGCATCATGGGTCCTCTATCATTCCTAACAGTGGAGATGAGCAGCTTTTCTACATATTCATATTGATTCTTTGCAGTGTTGCAGTTCTTGGTATCATAATAAATGTGGTTTAAAGACAGACTTGTCTGTCCAGTTTCAGGTGTGTTTTAAGTGCTTTCATATCAGAATCGTTTGGCAGAATATCTTATTTCTCATTCTCTATCTCAGAGGAAATATGTTTGCAAAGCTCCTGTATTAGTTCATCTATGGCCTGTAGGTGGCCGATGTTTCTCTTATTTAAGATCCACATCTATAATCAGAACCAAACAGAAACAGGAGCTGAAAAAGGCTCCGATTGATTCATTGATTCCCAGCTCTGGGTGCTTTAACCACTGTCTTTATAATAACAACGTGGAAACCAAACTTTGTGCTGAATAATATAGCATTATGTAGCATTTTAGTGTTTTCAGTGTTTTCTTTCTGTACTTCATTCAAAGCAGACAGTTGCTGAGTTTTCTCCTTCAGGTGCTGATATCACGAGTTTGAACTCAGCACTCGGAAAAAGAACCGTCATTTCTGGCGATGATGTCAGTGTTGCAGTGGCAGGAAGTGTTTTCATTCACCCACCATCATCTGCTGTCTCTTTCTCAGATGATTCCAACCCGAGTCTGTCGAAGGACATCAGTAACGCCCTCTCCACCGTGCCCGAGTGCTTTGACTCGGAGGGCGGCTTCCCGCTGGAGGACGAGCTGCACATCGAGCCGCTCAGCCTGGACGGTCTGAGCATGCTCAGTGACCCCGACATGGTGCTGCCCGACCCGTCTGTGGAGGACAGTTTTCGCAGCGACAGACTCTGAATGTAAAGAGCGTCACAGAAGACACGCACCCACAGGGATCCACAGTGTAAAAGTGTACAAATCTGAAAATGCATGTAGGCGATTTGCGCTGTGCACGCACCCGCCGCCTCTAAGATTCATTACATGTGAATTTTTAAGAGGAGACTTGTGAACAAACACTGATTACACCTGCTTTGCTCACAGTTGGTCTGCTGCATGCTTCAGCTCATGTTTGTTAGGTTGTTTTATATGATGCAGTTTTAAAATGTGCTCTGGGATCTGATGCACCTCTTCTAACTTCAAAACTAAAAAAAAACACGAGTTCTGCTCCAGGAGAGCGCCAGAGTCCTCCTGCGTTTTCCTCCCATCACCAGCTCACAGCACCAGTTACCCTGAAGCCATGGAAACACCATAACCATGGTTACACACCATAGCAACCCCATCACCGTGCAGAAGAGCAGCAGAAATCCAACTCATAATTTACGTTTCCTGCAGCTCTAATAAAAGAGCTGAATTCCAGTTACCGCCTGCAGCTGGAGCAGAAACCCAGCTACACTGAGACCCCTTCAGGCTCCTGGAGGCCTGGTGGAAATCAGGAAAAGAGGGATTCAAGTTTTCCAAATGTTTTTCTTTACATACGATGTTAGATTATTTTTAAATGTATGTATATATTCATAAAAAAGCCTCAAAATGATTAGAGCATATTTTCAAACGAGACAAAAAGGGCAAACTGTTTACAAAGATGAGACTGTATTCAATAAATATGGTGAATATTTAGAATTTCCATCTGAGAAATACTGATCTTGGACGCGTCAAATAAACACTGTTTTTTTTTTTCTTGAAATTTGGGCGAACATTTGGGTTCCTACCTGCCGGAACCGGGCAGCAATACATCAGAATCCTGCGTTATTTTGTACCTTTCTGTTGCAGATTGTCCGCGTATGATTTGTTTTACATTTTGTACTGACTTGTAAATGAGCTTTTACTGTACTTCAAGGTTAATTGTGAATAAGAACATGTGCTGCGCTGCTGTGGGTCGACTATTCTCCTCCTGTTACTGAAGTTTAGGGAACCCCCCCATCCCTCCAGGTCCGGTCTGAGAGAGGCACTCGGAGCAGACGGTGAACACATGTAAAAATGCACTTCAACTCTTTTTGCACTAATTGGTTCACATTGTGTAGGCTGAGATTTTTACACGGTTTTTACCTGATTAACCCAAAGAAGAAGAACGAAGCCATCAGTGAGACTTTAAACGGCGGCACACGTGTTTGGTTCATATTTGATGTGAAAAAGCTGGTTTTTGTTTGTGATTTTTCCCCAAGGAGCTCATATCTGCAGTGGATTATGTAACAGCACAGTCAGGTCGGGCATTGAGCGCCCCCTTGTGTCACTTTTAAAGAAGAGCTAGTCTTTAATGTTTGCTCTGTTTTTCCTATGCAACCTTTTCCAAGTGAACCCTGTTGAACAGGTGTAGCTTTATGCAGTGCAACAGGGCTCTCTGTTTCTTCTTTGTGTTTTGTGAAATCTACACAATGTGAGGGATCAAATCATTTTTATCCTGAAAGAAACTATATTGCATGTGTCCCCTGTCCACAGCTTGTGTTTCTCTGAGAAGTTTGAGCAGCATTTTTGCTCAGTTTGTGTTTCTTTTCAGCCAGGCAGCGTCTCTCTGCAGACTGTGGGACCTTTCTGTGCATGAGCAAATCAATATCGATACTTCAGCCTTTTTTAAAGGGTCCCTCTCTAATTTCAGCTGTTATTTGTTATTTCCCTGCTCCGATCAGAAATACTTTATGGTGTGCGGTTGCTGGTTTCCTGCTGTCTATTCGCCTGCCTTCTGTTGCCTTACTGAGTGTTTTCTTATTCCAGCTGCTGATAATCACGTCTCACCAGCTTTAGCTCCCTTCTAGCTGCCTGTGGTTGTTTTCTGTCACTCGGTCTCTACATCCACTTTATTTTTCTGTCCCCTTTTTTTAGGTGCATATAAAATGTACAGTTCTGTTATTTAAAGAATGTTTAAGCCCTTTAGTGTTACTTTTTTAAGTCTTTCGAGTTTTCCCCCAAAATATAAAAGTTTATTGGTTTGTAACATATGTTATAGTGCTTATCTTTCCAATTTAATATAATCAATAAAAAAAACTTTACCATGTATGAAGTCTCTAAGTGCTCTCATATGAATCATTGGATCCCACAGCAGGGGGCAGTAGAGTGGTGTAGGTGAAAGGCAGACCTGTTTATGAAGAGATCATCTTCAGCCTTATAAGAAGCTGCTTATCATGACTTTAAATAGATGATTAAGAAGAGCGATATACGCCCTCACTGCTTTAGTATGATTTAAGAGGGACTGATGCTAAACAAATGCGTTGGTTAACTGATCACCATCAGTGTGACCATGTCTAAAAAGCTGGACTTCTGGTGAGATTTCTGATCTGCAGCATACAGGCCTGAGTTAACACAATGCTAAAGTGGAAGGACATCAGCAGTGATCTTGGAGGAGCAACTGTAGCTGCCCATCATTCTGGAAACGGTTTTAAGGCAATTTCCAAGATATTTCAGGACCATCAAGTGGACAATATTTAGTGTGGCTGCCAGTCTTCACAGGAGTGGACATCCCAGCAAATCCACCCGAAAGGTCAAAGCATGCAGTGCACAGAGAAATGAAAGAAAGTCCAAGAGCTCCATATCAGACTCTAAAGGCCTCATTAGCACGTTAGATATAAAAGTCCAGGACAGGATGGAAAAAGACTGAATAAGCAGAGTTTGTTTGGAAGCGCTGAAGTAGAAAGCCTCTGTAGACTTTCTTTAACAATGTCTGTTGGACAGAGGACACCAAGGTTGCACAGCACCAGGTTTGGAGAAAACCAAGCACAGCAAATATGAGCATAAATCTGCTCCTGTTTCAACAAAGTACTCTAGAGCAGTGGCCCTCAACCCTGGTCCTCAGAGCCCACTGTCCTTCATGCTATAGATGGGTCTGCTCCAGCAGACCTGGTTCTAATGGTAACATCGCCTCCTCCGCATGCCATTAAAACACATTCATTTAAATCAGGTCTGTGGCACTAGGGAAGCCCCTGAAACATGCAGAACCGTGGGTCCAACAGCTGAAGCCTGGCTCTAACTGGGCCATCAACAGGACCCAACGGGCCCAAACACAGCAGCAAATCTACAAGGAAAAGAATCAAGGTTTAGTTCAGGTCAGTTTATTTTAAAAAACGGGACAGTACATATTAATGAAAATTAGGGTGTAAATACGTGAGAATATGGTCCATCTCTAGTCCCACTAGCAGGTTGATGTTAAAGACATAAAAACTCTGTGCAATGGTCTAGTCAAAGCCCAGATTAAACCTGACTGAAATGCTATGGTGGGACCTAATGATGGCTGCGCAGAAGCAACAATAATCAGAAGTTTGGGAAATCTCAGGTTGCTTTTACTAAGATTGTGTCCATGGATACCAACACTTTTTAAAAGTTTGTCTTTATTTGACTGAAACCTCACTGACCCTGACCTCAGTTTGTAAATGGTGACTGCAGCTCTAATTGATGGCAGCCACAGCCTGTGTTTCTGTGAGTCCGATGGCATTATTTGCTACTGGATTCCTTCTCCCTGCCGCCTCTGCGGTGCTCCCCAGTGGCATTTGGTCATGGGAGGCAAAATCCAGCCTTTCACTTGTGAAAACATTTATTTAAAGACTTAGATCTTAAGAAGTAAACTGTCTGACTTTGACAAATCGTGTAATTTAATTAAGTCTGTGGACTTACAAAATGTCCAAAAAGACAATTAATTAGATTTGTTTACCTCAGCTGCCAAAGCTTAACCCAGTCAGAGTTTTAAACTAAATTAAGATGCTGTTCATCAAAGAGGATTCAGCCCTTATTCAGTTTGAAGGAGGGTTTTGGTGGTCCCAAAAATCAAATCATCATATAATCGTTTCAAAATGAATATAAATGTGATAATTCTCTGAAAAATAGACGTTAAGACATGGTTTATGATTCAATTATGCTGTTTTGGTGACATTTGGTGCTCAGTAGGCAGGAGCTGGCGTCCATACATTCTCAAACACACACAAACACACATCCGCTGGTGTGTGTGACCACAGTAAAGCCAGGCAGATGGCCAGTGTGGGCTCCTGGAAAACAGCCAGAACTCGTATATCAAATGGAGTCTGGAGGCAAATTCCAAAACAAAAACACTCTCAGGCACAGAGAGAAACAGAGCGAGGCGGGTGGAGTCAGATCAGGATGCCAACCTGAATTCCTCTGAAGGTTGTGTTTGTGTGTGTGCAGTCCTCCAGGTTCCCACCAGCGGGGAAACCTGGAGGACTGCCCGACAGCGCTTTTATTCTATTTGACTTGTTTTCAAGTCATTTAGGAACAAAGTGTGATGGAGTGATGGCCTGGAGGTGAGATGTTTTGCCACATATACAGTTACAGTTAAAGTTACATAGACTGTTGATGGGTGTGGATTTCATAGAAATTAGAATATGTTCACAGATGAGGCTCGTTTGTCAGATTAAAAGCACCTTTTCATAGTAACAACCTTTAAGCAACTATTAAACATTCCTTTCATTAAGCCCACACTTCTGTATTACAAATCATTTTTCATTGGGCTGATTTAACATTCTATTGTTTTTGTCCACGTGTCCTGTTGCTGTATTTCAGGCATACCATATAGAGAAGCAGGTGGATCGGCTGGTCCACTGGTGCAGTCAGAACTACCTGGAACTCAACCCACTCAAGACTGTGGAAATGGTGGTGGACATTCGGAGAACACCACCCCCATACACCCCCCTCACCATCCTCAACAACACTGTATCGGTCGTGGACCACTTCAGGTTCTTAGGAACCACCATCTCTGAGGACCTGAGATGGTCTTCACACATAGACACTGTTTGAAAGAAGGTCCAGCAGAGACTGTACTTCCTGAGGCAACTCAAGAAGTTCAACCTTCCACAGGAGCTGCTGGTCATCTTCTCCACTGCCATCATTCAGTCTGTCCTGTCTTCATCCATCTCAGTGTGGTTTGGATCATCCACAAAACAGGACAGGTCCAGACTGCAACGAATAATCAGGTCTGCAGAGAGAATCATCAGAGCTGACCTTCCCTCCATCCAGGACTTATACAGGTCAAGGGTCAGGAGAAGAGCTGCTAAAATCTCTGCAGACCCCACACACCCTGCACATAAACTGTTTAGAGTTTTACCTTCAGGTGGCGCTACAGAGCACTGTTCACTAAAACCAGCCGCCACAGAGACAGTTTCTTCCTCCAGGTTGTTTCTCTGATGAACATTTAATAGAGTACAAAACAACTGCATACAGATGTTGTAAATGCACCTTTTTATTAGATATGTGAATATTTATACACTTCTGAAAAAAATAAAGGAAGACTTAAACAACACAATATAACTGAAAGTAAATCAAACTTCTGTGAAATCAAACTGTCCACTTAGGAAGCAACACTGATTGACAATTAATTTCACATCTTGTTGTTCAAATGAAAAAGACAACAGGAGGAAATCTTTGGTGATTATCAAGACACTCAATAAAGGAGTGGTTCTGAAGGTGGGGACCACAGACCACTTCTCAGTACCGATTATTTCTGGCTGATGTTTTGGTCACTTTTGAATGTTGGTGGTGCTTTCACACTCGTGGTAGCATGAGACGGACTCTACAACCCACACAAGTGGCTCAGGTAGTGCAGCTCATCCAGGATGGAACATCAATGTGAGCTGTGGCAAGAAGGTTTGCTGTGTCTGTCAGCGTAGTGTCCAGAGCCTGGAGGCGCTACCAGGAGACAGGCCAGTACACCAGGAGACGTGGAGGAGGCCGTAGGAGGGCAACAACCCAGCAGCAGGACCACTACCTCCACCTTTGTGCAAGGAGGAACAGGAGGAGCACTGCCAGAGCCCTGCAAAATGACCTCCAGCAGACCACAAATGTGCATGTGTCTGCACAAACGGTTAGAAACCGACTCCATGAGGATGGTATGAGGGGCCGACGTCCACAAATGAGGGTTGTGCTCACAGCCCAACACCGTGCAGGACGCTTGGCATTTGCCAGAGAACATCAGGATTGGTAAATTCGCCATTGGTGCCCTGTGGTCTTCACAGATGAAAGCAGGTTCACACTGAACACATGTGACAGACGTGACAGAGTCTGGAGACACCGTGGAGAGAGATCTGCTGCCTGCAACATCCTTCAGCATGACTGGTTTGGTAGTGGGTCAGTAATGGTGTGGGGTGGCATTTCTTTCCATGTGCTCTCCAGAGGTAGCCTGACTGCCGTTAGGTACCGAGATGAGATCCTCAGACCCCTTGTGAGACCATATGCTGGTACGGTTGGCCCTGGGTTCCTCCTAATGCAGGACAATGCTAGACCTCATGTGGCTGGAGTGTGTCAGCAGTTCCTGCAAGATGAAGACATTGAAGCTATGGACTGGCCCGCCTGTTCTCCAGACCTGAATCCGATTGAGCACATCTGGGACATCATGTCTCGCTCCATCCACCAACGTCACGTTGCTCCACAGACTGTCCAGGAGTTGGTGGAAGCTTTAGTCCAGGTCTGGGAGGAGATCCCTCTGAAGACCATCCACTGTCTCATCAGGAGCATGTCCAGGAGTTGTAGGGAGGTCATACAGACACGTGGAGGTCACACACAATACTGAACCTCATTTTGACTTGTTTTAAGGACATTACATCACAGTTGGATCAGCCTCTAGTGTGTTTTTCTACTTTAATTTTGTGTGTGACTCCAAGTCCAGGCCTCCATTGGTTCATAAATTTGATTTCCATTGATGATTATTGTGTGATTTTGTTGTCAGAACATTTAACTTTGTACAGAACAAAGTATTTAATGAGAATATTTCATTCATTCAGATCTAGGATGTTATTTGAGTGTTACCTTTATTTTTTTGAGGAGTGTATATTGTATATATTCTTTAATGCAAAGAACAAAAACCAGAGAGCAAAGTGTACCGGAGTCAAATTCCTTGTTTGTATGTATGAACTTGGCAATAAAGCTGATTCTGATTCTGATTAAAACTGGGGTTGTGGTTGGGGTGGACAAGACTCCACTGTTTGCTGTCAACAAAGTCTCCCCCACTCCAAGCCCAAAGCCTTAAGTCTCTCTAGTGTATTACAATTGAGGTGCAGGACGGGCCCAACATAGAGGAGGTGGGGCACTGTATGGTGCTCCATCAGGCCTGCATGTCCATCGTCCCAAACCTCAAGAGCCTACTGATGGGTGGTAGTGTCATCATAATTAACAGAAACGAAGACATGAAAACGTCAGCCTGTGAGTAATTAATCTATATAATGTGTTTCACTCGGTGAACTGAGTCCTTGGAATAAATGAAGTTTTCAGTAATTTTACGATGTAATGACTTGGTCTGTATGTATCTCATTTCACCCCATGGCAGCAGAAACGATTACGTTTTATCACTTTAATTTAGTTCACAGTCTGTTGCCAGCAATACTTTTCTGAAAGATTTAGTGAATTACCTGTTTAGTAAAAGAGAACTTTTACTATTTTTCTGTTATTGTAAACATTGATGAGAGTGAATCTTTATTAACATGTTTCCCACACCAGCCTCCTCAGCCATGTGTTTCCATTTGTTCTGCTTGTGAATATGAAAAGTTTGGTGTGTCTCTTAGTGATGGATGTGTATTCTACATCATGTTGGAGTTTCACAGCTTCACATGAATCAGACGGATAGCTTTACATCCACGCTGACCTCCACACTGAGGTCATGGGTTTGAATCCCAGCTTGGGGTCTTTTCTGCATGGAGTTTGCATGTTCTCCCAGAGCATGCAGAGTATCTCTCCAGGTACTCTGGGTTCCTCCTACGCTCTGAAAACATACACGTTAGGTTAGCTGGTCTTTGGCCAGCAGCGAGCGAGTGTGACGGCTGGAGTTTCTTGTTTTGTGTGGGAGGATTTCAGGCTGCTGTTTTTTTACATTGTTGCTTCAATGCGTTGAGGTTGCAGACATTTGATTCTACCCAGTTCTCTTAAGCTTCCACTATAGGTTGAGGTCTGGACTTTGACTAGGCCATGGCAACATCTTTTCTCTTTAGCCATTGCCAGGCACTGCTGTAGATTTATTGCCATGTTTGTGATCATTGTCCCAGTTTGCATGGTGCTGTGCGTTTTGGTCAGACATCCCTGCTTTGCTATCATCTCTGTAAAGGACATAGTTCTTGATTATTTGTGATTCGTTCTAATGTAACTGAATGATTCTTTTGAAGGAGAAAAGCCTTTTTATCTTTAACAAACCATACTTTTTCAAAGTCAATTTCTCTGAGCCTTCTACACTCTGACCTTGCGGTGACTTTGCTGGGACATCGAGTCCTGGGAAGATTGGCAGATGTCTCACTTGTGAATAATCTTTCTTTGTGTTGAATGGATTTTAAATAGAAATGACCTTGAAACCATTCCCAGATGCGTGGAAAGCAGCAGTTGCTTCAGTTAAGCCATTGCTGACCCCGTTACATCTTGGAAATGTCGACACACACCGTTGTGCTCCAGATCAGCCAGAACTGCCAGAGCTCCTGCTGTTATTGAGGTGTTCACATGGATGACGATCAGTTAATGAGCTCCATCCATTTAGCGTCAAATTAGCTGCATTTCAAGGCACGAGCTTCATTGGCCACTATCCAGCTCGATCAGATTTTATTGGTATTTATAACCCTTTGCAGATGCCCACACAGCTTCACTTCTGGTGTTCTGTTGTATTGTGATTTAAATAGATGAATGATGCACAACAGCAGCAGGATCAGAGCAGAAACAGCTCAAATGAATGCTGTTCCCAGAACAGGAGGGGCAGAAGCATTGGATCTGTGGTCTGCTTTGTAAAGGGGGCTTTGGATGTGGTTCACAGCTTTGGCTTTTGTTTACATGCTTTTGTGTTATCCTCATCCGACCGCTTTGAGGCACATTCTGCTCAGTGGGAACATCTGACAGTAATAAGTGGGAAAGAGAGGATCTTGTTTGCAGAGAGATTTTCATTCAGTAAACGTGAAGCTTTTCAACATTTACACACACAGAGTAACGGTACTGTAAACTCTCTGCTGCAGCTGTGTTTAAGGCTGGCTGTGTTTGCACTGGGATGTTACTCTAAGACTACTGTGCCGTTGACATAAGAACAAGTTATCCCTGCATCTGTGCAGCCTGAATGTTTATCTGTGTGTATTTGATTTGTTTTGCTTGGAAATCACTCAGGGGTCCGCTTGCAATGAAGCATGTAGTTTATTGGACTCCACATACAGGAGAGACACGCTGAGATAACGTCAGCCTGGACAGATGCAGCAGATGTTCCTCATCCAGAGAGTCTGTTTACAGCAACATAGCCAGACTGGAGGTTGGTGTGAACACAGTGTTTTCTACCTCACATTTCAAAATCAAGGAATTAGGGATGTTTTTCTTACACGCATAAATGTTTGATGGGTTTTTATTCCTAGGAACAAAAAGGAAACCCACAACTTCCAGCATGAGACAGTTGGAGATCTCCCCCTGGGAAACAATGGTGTGCACGTTACCAAAGAGGAGGTTTTCAGCATCAAAGTTTTCCTGTTTGAGAATGAAGGTACTCATGAGAAGAAATGTGTCAATCAAAAACAGAACAAAGAGTAAAATATTCAAACTGCTGTTTAATAAAGGCATTTTGCCATCTAAATCAGTTTAGAAATGACATTTTGTTGTTTATTAGTAGTACGCTTTTAGAAAGAACATCTGAAATCTGAAAAGTGTGGCGTGCATTTCTTTCCAGTCCCCCTGACTCCAAACTCTGTGGAACCTCATTTAGCTGCACTTAGAACTTCAGCTGTTGATCCAGAAACTGAATTTGTTGCCATTACTTTATGCAAAATAGTTCAAGACGATGTGGACTTTGACTAGGCCATTGTAACTTTACCTGCATGATTTAGGAAAACACAGTATGGAATAATATCAGTGAACGTTGCGATGAAGTTTTGACTTGTGATAAATAAATATTGAAACAGTGTTCCTTCCTTCCTGCTTTGGGTGATTTCAAACATAGACACCACATAGCAACAGGTGTCTCCAGCTACTAGGATGAAATAAATTCATAATTTTTATTTCAGCAAGGTTTTATTTAAAGTTCCCGTTTCTTAATGACCCCCTTACCGCCTCTTTCTCTTGTAAAACTTTTTTATGCTGCAATAAACAACAAGAGTCACCAAATATTTTACAGGCATGCAGAGCCTGAATGCCTGGTACTTAATTAATTAGCTAACATTTATGTCAGTCCATGCAGATTTTTGGATTATGCATATTGCTTACACAGATATTGTGATGGCGATGAACCTGCCACATGTTGTGCAGCCCTAACTGTAACACATGAAAATGCTTTTATCTAAACTATATAATTGTAGCTATGGTTAAAGGTTACACACTGCTGAATTATTTACTAATTGGGTGACTTCTGGAGGTTGCACTGTGTTTTATTTAGATCAGAGGTCACGGATTACTGGACCAGGTCCAGACCCACGTGCTGTCCAATCAGGTGACCACATTTGACCATGTGTCCATCGGACCCAACCTGATCAGCAGTGAACATGGAGGGTTCACTGAGAGGACCGTGGAGAAAAAACAGCCTTTCACTGACTGGGAGATGATCACAGACTGCCTGGGAACTGTGGCAGAAACACCTTTAGATGGAAGAGAAGGAGAAACCGTTCAGCAAATAGCCCTGCCTGCCACCAGAAAAACAAGGAGAGCAGAACTGTTCTACCAAGATGTTCTGACCCAGCTAGACGGAGCCATTCAAAGCGTTTAATGTTGGTTCTTAAATTGGATTGCTCTTTTCTGTTCAGCAGATGATTTCATGGACAAATATTTGATCAGTAGTTAAAAAACAAAAACTCTAGTATTAATTGAATGTTAAATAAAGAAGAAAATATTTTTGATTTAAAATGTTTGGACCCAAAGGTTTTTGGATGAGGGAGGACCTCTGATTTAGATCAGATTGATGCGGTCCAAATACAAGTGTACACAACACACTTTTTTTTTTATAACAAAAAATAAAACAAATTGATCTGTCACATAAATCTCAATAAAACACAATGAGGTTTGTGGCTGTAACAAAATTCAAGGGGTATGAATATTCCAAGACGCTGTGCTCCGCTTGATCTTTATAAAATAGTTTATTAGAAACTGCTTTGGGATTATTTCAAATACAATGGACTGGAAAACGAGAGGGAAAAAAACAAACACGTATATAACTCCAAATTACTAAAAAGTACTCTGTCCTAATTAATACAGGATATATGTAGTGGCCACCATAGCTCAATATAGAGTATATCTGTGTATCTGAATCCAAACACCTGTGGGTGTAAGTGTGAATATTAAAACACTCACACTCAATCACCCAACTTTCCTTAATATTTCGGATCATCCCAGCAGCCGCTTTGTCATAATTTAAGGGTTTGGGTTGAATTTTAATGTTAACTTTTCACTGAAAGGAGCACTTCCTGGCAGTAAGACAGATTCTTTTGAACAACAAACATGACTCATTTAATTAACATTTAATTGTAAACCATGTGTTCTGTATTTCCAAAAAAACAAACCGGTTTCTGGAAAACGTTAGTTCCCCAAACACAAACAGAGTTTCTGCTCAGAAATCGGTTGGGGCTGTTTGCTCTCTGCTTGTCCTGTTTAACTGACTCCAAACAGCTCTGTTAATGTAATGGATGGTATTTATTGGAGGTTTTAAGTGGCTTTTGCTGCGTTTTATTTCTCTAGTGGGAAAGCAGTTGGTAAATCTCAGTGAGGGTTGCGTGTCATGAATTGTGCGTGTTATGATGAATTGAGGAAAACACATGACTCTGACGAATAAATCCAACTACTATTTGTTGAGGGTTTGGCTGCAGACAGTGCCCTCACCTCATGCGTCTCTGCCACCCTACATTTAAAGCAGAGGTCTCTTTCTTCCACCTTCTTCATTTATGAACTTTATGAACCACATAAAACAACCAATAATTAGGATGCTGCCTCCACAGTGGTTCATGTTCTTCTGTTCTTCCTCATCTTGTCTTCAGCAAACATACTTCTTCTTCTTGTGCCCACACAGCTCAATCTCTGTCTCGTCTGAGCACAAAACTTTTCTCCAGCTTGAAATATCAGTCAAGCTTCTTTCTTGTCCTCCTTGAGAATCAATGTAAATTTACAACTAGCTACACTGGGGACAGGACACTGATGATCCAGCAGCTTCCAGTTCATGTCAGGCTTGAGGTCCTTGATGGTCCCTGAACATCAGAACCAATTTCTTTTTATCTGGGGGCAGTAGTTTAGGTCTTTTTTCTGACTTTTGGCAAAGTGGTGAAACTAAAAATTGTACCTCTGAGCCAATTTTTAAATTCATAATTTTGGACTCTACTGTTTTTTAAAAAGGTTTCAAACCACAAGTTATCCAACTTGTGGTTTTGACCTGATCTTCCAGTGGAAGTTCTTGTTTTGCAGACATCTTAAAGCAAGAAGGTCCTGGGTTCAAATCCCAGCCTTGAGTCTTTTTGCATAGTTTGCATGTTCTCCCCGTGTATACATGGGTTCTCTCCAGACACTCCCTCTTCCTCCCACAGTCCAGAAACGTGACTATTAGGTTAATTGGTTAATGTAAAATTGCCCTTTAGGTGTGTGTGTGTGTGTGTGTGTGTGTGAGTGTGTGTGTGTGTGTGTGTGCGTGCTCCTGTTGGTGCTGCTGAGTGAGGACCCTTTGTTGTAAAGTGAGGACATTTTCATGGTTCTCACTCGCTATTTTGCCAGGGGTCAGGGTTTAGGACTAAGGTGTGAATTGAGGTCAGGCTTAGGGTCAGTGTATATTTTACAGTGTTGCATCATTGCTATAGCTAATCAGGTTTCTTTGTTGCAGGTTGGCAGATTGAGTTAAAAACAGTGAAGGCATAGAGAAGTTTGCTCTCCAAATCGACCTCCTCCTTAGAAACATCATAAAGATGCCCTTTGACACAGAAGCAGAGAATGACAAACTGTTGGCTGTCAAACACAGATACACAAAGGGAGCACTAATGGTCTTGCATGTTACGCACACAAGCATGAGGATTACTGTAAACACTCAGCTATCAGTCTCAGAGTAAAGAGGCTCGGCACATAACGATGAAGTATGTGTTCTGTAACGAAGGGGGAACTATAGGGAGGTCAGAGGTAAAGCTCTCTACGGGCTGGAACAAGTTCACAGAGCCCAGAGCTCCAAACTAATCGTTATATACAGCAAGTAGGTGCAGAGGAGCTGCTCATCTGTGAAAGAAACCTTCTCTAAGTACCACCACAGAGCTGAGGGCTCCATTCAGTCTGATAAGAATGAAGGTTTAAAGCACAAAACTCAGTACATAATGCTGCTTTCCACTCGTACTGTCTCCACATTCTCAGAGAGACATAGTCATATCTCTCATGAGATATGGATTCAGTGGAGCCTCGGCTCTTTGGCTTTGCAAAGAGTCATTTGTGGTTTTTCAGGCACATAATCTAGATGTCTTCTAGATGCCTCCCATTGGTGGTTTTTCACACTAGGAGAAGAGGTAGCACCAGACCCTACTGAAAGGACTTTATATCCCTTCTTGCATAGAAAGTGGGAATGAGAAGAGAGATCTCCAGGTTTCTCTCCAGGACCAATTTCCTCCTCAGCCTGATCTTGGTTAAGTGGAAAACTCTGAATGTTCTCCAGAGTTTAGACGGTAGATTTGAGGTCTGTATGCTTTTCAGTAACTGCTGGGTCTGAGCGGAGCATTTGATGTATTGATTGTCTGACCCAGTAAATGTCCACAGCGTGCTGGAACCCTCACTGCTGTGCAGTGGGCCAGTGAACCGAAATGGAGGCGCAAAATAAAACAATAAAAGCAGTCAGTCAGTCATTTTCTACCGCTTATTCCATAGTGGGTCATGGGGGAGCTGGTGTCTATCTCCAGCAGTCTATGGGCGAGAGTCGGGGTTCACCCTGGACAGGTTGCCAGTCCATCGCAGGGCAACACACATACAACCATGCACACGCTTATTCATACACCTAAGGGCAATTTTAGATTGACTAATTAACCTAAAATACATGTCTTTGGACTGTGGGAGGAAGCCGGAGTACCCAGTGAGAACCCACGCATGCACGGGGAGAACCTTCTTGCTGCAAGGCGACAGTGCTACCAACTGCGCCGCCGTGCAGCCCCAGAATGGATGATCATAAAATGATTAATTTGTTAAGCCCTAAGGGTTTTAGAGCAATTTCTGTCATGAAATACACAGCTGAAAAAATCAAAAAATAGCTTCACAGCTCCACTAAATGCAAACTGTTGGTACCTGTATGAAGGTAAGACATAAAAGAATCGTTTTCCTCAGGAACCAACATTGCAAATCTTACTATGTCTGATTTATTTGTGATTAAACAAAGACAAAATTCAATATTTTGAACCTCCCCATGTCCGGTACCCAACATATCTCATGTCTGTTAAAGCCAGTGGAGAGCAGTGTGAAGCTTTTGAGCAGAAGCTGAACTTCATATTCAGCAGTAGATTGTTAATCTGTGTCTAAGATTCAAACTGGATGCTGTGTGTTTTTAGTATTTTGGGTTTCAGTCTAATGTACTAAAACTCTTCCCCACCCTGACAGGAAACTGTCGTATGAATCAAACCCTTGGTCATATGACACTGCTTAACACCCCTGTGGCTCTGTTTGGAGATACAAACGCGCTCCTGTTTCCTCTGTTGTGTCTGCACGGCTCCAGATGATAGTTGAAGGCTGCGTGTTGAAACTGCAGCCCAGCTCGGACTTGTCCCGACTTTGGCTTCGCATGAAGGGAATGCAGCAGACCGAAGAGGAGACGAGGCTCTGAGTTTACAGAGAGGCCAAGTGGTTTCAGCACCATCACCGATTTAAACGGCTGCTGAAGGAGACTGGAGAAGGCCTGCATCATACATCACAGGATGATGAATCTGAAGCTGCTAAAAGTGGCTGTGGCTTGTCATATTTAAAATACAGAGAGAGACAAAGTAGATGCCTGAGGGATACAGTTACACACGAAGAATGATGTTCTTGTGGAGGATGAGATGATTAACCTGGCAACATGTCCTGACATGCAGATGATGTTTGTTTCCTCTGAAACAGTCCACTGTTCCAACGGAGGAGTCACAAAGTGGTCGGGAAGGATGGAATTAGTCAAAATGAATGACAAAGATGGAGGAAAATTAAAGGCAGTGTTTGGGGATCTGTTTAAAAGTCCAAACTAAAATAACGTGGGCGCAGTGCAACCTAGGTACGGAGGCCTCAGTCCTTGGTTCGAGTCCCAGCCCCAGAGACCTGTGCTGCATGTCTTTCCTCTCACCTTAACCCACTTCCTGTCTGCCTACTAACAGTATTCTCATTTGCAATTCAACCATTTATGGGAGGTCCCTGATGGTTTGGGGGCTCTAAGCAGCTGCTTGGTTTGCGTTTGCTTTGGGCCGGCGCTATATGTCTGAATGATTCACAGCTCAGAGTTTAGTGGCTTTAAAAAGACACAACAGTTGTAAATTAACCCTTTTGGTTAGGTTTACAATAAACAGAGAAGAATAGTTCTCCTATAATCTGCTATGATTCTTCCTAATCCATCTGTTTAGAAAGAAAACTATAAAGAAAAAGGGATGATTCGCAAACTTTCTGGTGTGAACCCCCGACAATAAAATAAATGATCAAACAATAATTGATCTGAAGGAACGTCGGCTTTACATGGATTTATTACAGAGAACAGCAGGGTTTGCAACAGGAGAAACTGAAAGGGTGCAGCACACACCCCAAGCTGCAGCCTTATAATTTACATGGAGGATCTTTCTTCCACTGAACTACAAAGCTGGATATAAAGTTGAATTAACCAAAGTCATCTTATACATATATAGTGGTACGCCCCACCTCAGCCAGGGAAAAGGAAAAGTAACATTAAACCAGATGTAGGTGGTTTTTAAAATAAAAAGGGGTTTATTGTTCCCTCACTTTTAGGTTTTGACAAAAAGGAGAACAAAATGAGGATAGTAGAACTTGTACAAACCATCAGTTGAGGTTTACAAACATAATTTCTAGTAAATAAAAATCATAAAACAAGAACAGTATCCAATAAAGCAAAGTTTAAGATGAAGTTTACCAAAACTACATTTTCAACAGTATGATTAACCAAAAGGACTGAAATAAAAAGCTTTCAGTCCCAAACAAAAGACTTCCCAAAAAGTGAGGCTTCTGAGCCGGTCTTCAGGTGCCCTAGACAGGCCTCTAAATGAACTTTCGGTTCGAACTTTGACCTGGCAACACCAAATAGTTAGAGCTAACAATCCTTTTAAGAAATAAGCCAGAGTCAAAGTCAAACACTTTCACTAGACACCCACCGAGTAGAAGATGAAATCACAGCCACCTTCATTCACAGGTGAGCTGAATTTAAATAGAAGGGCCTCTTCTATGATTGGAGGAGCCAGGGATTAACAGTCCAATCAGGCTCCAGATGAATACCTTTTGGGAGGAGTTAGGAGAGGCCAACGAATCCTGAAATAGATGGGTCTGTTTCTGGGATTGGAGATGAACAGTCCAACCAGGTTTCAGGAGGATGTCCATCAGGAGGATTTAGAAGAAGCCAGCCAATCCCAGATGAGTGACTGCACAGCTGGGCCAGCAGATCATCAACCTGCAACTGCAACTGCAGGTTAGGGCTCAGGCCGTAACATATACAGATCCTTCTCAAAATATTAGCATATTGTGATAAAGTTAATTATTTTCCATAATGTAATGATGAAAATGTAACATTCATATATTTTAGATTCATTGCACACTAACTGAAATATTTCAGGTCTTTTATTGTCTTAATACGGATGATTTTGGCATACAGCTCATGAAAACCCAAAATTCCTATCTCACAAAATTAGCATATCATTAAAAGGGTCTCTAAACGAGCTATGAACCTAATCATCTGAATCAACGAGTTAACTCTAAACACCTGCAAAAGATTCCTGAGGCCTTTAAAACTCCCAGCCTGGTTCATCACTCAAAACCCCAATCATGGGTAAGACTGCCGACCTGCTGTCCAGAAGGCCACTATTGACACCCTCAAGCAAGAGGGTAAGACACAGAAAGACATTTCTGAACGAATAGGCTGTTCCCAGAGTGCTGTATCAAGGCACCTCAGTGGGAAGTCTGTGGGAAGGAAAAAGTGTGGCAGAAAACGCTGCACAACGAGAAGAGGTGACCGGACCCTGAGGAAGATTGTGGAGAAGGGCCGATTCCAGACCTTGGAGGACCTGCGGAAGCAGTGGACTGAGTCTGGAGTAGAAACGTCCAGAGCCACCGTGCACAGGCGTGTGCAGGAAATGGGCTACAGGTGCCGCATTCCCCAGGTCAAGCCACTTTTGAACCAGAAACAGCGGCAGAAGCGCCTGACCTGGGCTACAGAGAAGCAGCACTGGACTGTTGCTCAGTGGTCCAAAGTACTTTTTTCGGATGAAAGCAAATTCTGCATGCCATTCAGAAATCAAGGTGCCAGAGTCTGGAGGAAGACTGGGGAGAAGGAAATGCCAAAATGCCAGAAGTCCAGTGTCAAGTACCCACAGTCAGTGATGGTCTGGGGTGCCGTGTCAGCTGCTGGTGTTGGTCCACTGTGTTTTATCAAGGGCAGGGTCAATGCAGCTAGCTATCAGGAGATTTTGGAGCACTTCATGCTTCCATCTGCTGAAAAGCTTTATGGAGATGAAGATTTCATTTTTCAGCACGACCTGGCACCTGCTCACAGTGCCAAAACCACTGGTAAATGGTTTACTGACCATGGTATCACTGTGCTCAATTGGCCTGCCAACTCTCCTGACCTGAACCCCATAGAGAATCTGTGGGATATTGTGAAGAGAACGTTGAGAGACTCAAGACCCAACACTCTGGATGAGCTAAAGGCCGCTATCGAAGCATCCTGGGCCTCCATAAGACCTCAGCAGTGCCACAGGCTGATTGCCTCCATGCCACGCCGCATTGAAGCAGTCATTTCTGCAAAAGGATTCCCGACCACGTATTGAGTGCATAACTGTACATGATTATTTGAAGGTTGATGTTTTTTGTATTAAAAACACTTTTCTTTTATTGGTCGGATGAAATATGCTAATTTTGTGAGATATGAATTTTGGGTTTTCATGAGCTGTATGCCAAAATCATCCGTATTAAGACAATAAAAGACCTGAAATATTTCAGTTAGTGTGCAATGAATCTAAAATATATGAATGTTACATTTTCATCATGACATTATGGAAAATAATGAACTTTATCACAATATGCTAATATTTTGAGAAGGACCTGTAGTAACTAAATTCAGTGAATTCCAGCCTTTCTCCTTCATCTGGGCTAAAATCCTGTTAAAGACGCACTTTGAGTTTTATCAATGAAATAAATTATTAATCAAGTTATACAAAGTAAATAAATACATTTACGAAATTAAAACAAAACAAAGTAATATTTACTAATTTTGTTCTCTCTCTGTAAATGGTAAATGGCCTGTACTTTATCAAGTCCCCAGAGAGCTTTCCACTACAACCAGTCATCCACACACTGATAGTGGTGTAGCCACAGCCCTGGGCAGATGGCTGCCATACACAGGCACCACCGAGCCATCAGTGTCTTGCCCTTAGCACTGGGCTCAAACCAGCAACCCACCGGTTACAAGACGAACCCCTGCCACCATCGCCACAGTCACCTGACCCTTCCCCTCCTGCCTATTACAGATAAAACAAGACCCCTCATCATCAAGTAGATGTCTTGAACTGAAAAGAGGAAATAGTTGGGGAACAAATAACAAAAAAATCAACAGCAGCTCCGGGTCCCAGATATGAGCTGGTCCTGTTAGTTTGCCATGAAGAGTCTGCTTGAAGAGCGGCTTTGTTCACAACCAACACATCAGTAGAACATCTCCTGCTCTGACTCTGCAGCTGGGGTGGACTGCTGGGTGAGGACTGAGCCGCTGGTGAGTGCTTTGGTACAGGGAGTCGGGTCCACCAGCCACAGGTCCTCTTTAGTAGGAGTAAGAAAGGTAGGTTAAACAACAAACAATTTTAAATAAAATTGTCGGTTTAAAAATATATATATTGCTAGAGGCGGTCTGAACAATCGCTGAACATAACTAGAAAGACGCAAAATTGGTGACAGTAATTGGAACATGGGACTAAACTATCACTTCTTCCTTTTGTTCTTCATTCAGCTTCCAGATTTCCCACCGTTTCCTGCAGTCACTCATTTCCGGTGCTGCATGGAAAGCCGTCTTCCGCTTACCATACGTGACGTCATCACTCTTCTGCACCTTTGGGCTGTGTGCTGGGTTTCTGTTGTGCACACGTCTTACATATTTCAACTTTTTGACGGGAAATAAGCGCGAACACACTGCTGATGAAAGTATGCAAAAATCTGGCAATATGCCTTTAAAAAAGCACAGCTGCGCAGTGGAGAGGCTTGATAGTCTGTGTGACTCCTCTCAGTTGTGCGCAGCTGCTGGGCTCTGATTGGAGCAGAGAGGCGTGTTCACCGCAGGAATGCAGCATTCAGGTGGAGGGAGAGTCCTACAGAGACCGCACCAACACAGCAGCTCTGCGCTTCAACAGCACGCAGCACCCTCAGCGCTGCGCACTGCTGCTTTCTGCCGCACTCTGCGCACTTTGAGTCGGCTAGGACTGAGCGGGCAGATGAGAGGGGACGGCCCCTGGATGTAGCTACCTGATGCTGGATTTAACTTGGAAAATGTTTCATGAAAAAGTTCACACCTCATTGGGAATAATATGCTCATAACACAGCTAGAAACGTCTTCCAACAAGTCACTTCTTGCTCCAGAGTGAGATGCGCGTTTTTCACTTTAAGCTTTTCAGAAAAACTAAATTGATGTGATGTGGGGAGCTGATTACGCAGCTTCTTGGATGGATCAGCTCTGCAGCTGAAGGAGAAAGAGGAAAAACTATTTCATTACATGTGTTTTTAAAGACGACGTGGAAAATCAGCAGAGAGGACATGGACTTGGTTGGGTTTGGAACCCGTGTGTCTGCTCCCCCTGCAGCTGGGATGCACCGTGCGTCAGAGCCTCAACATTTCACATCATGATACTTCATCAAAACTGCACCTGACACATTGTCCCGGTCCATTTTAATCTACCAGGATCCACTATGTCCCCAGTAAAGACCAGGTGAGAAAACCGGCTTTAAAATGTGTCTCTTGTCAAAGTTTTCCTGCATCTATGCCGGGGTTAGAGTCCAGCTTTGTAGGTAGGTGACACATTCCACCGACTGTATGTGGAGACTGTTTGAGTGGCTTCTTTAGGAGGAAAATATGTGCTGGCTTTAAATATTTACCTTGGAAGTGTTTTTCCTTGCAAGGAACTGCAGCCTTGAATGTTTGTTACTGTACAGGGAAGGATGGGAGGTGATCAATTCCAGGGACTTTCTGAGTTTTTCCATGTTGGAAGATGTTTGTTTTAGGTTTGCTTCATTATCTGAAACTCATGACTTGTTTTCGTTGCTGCGTATTTGAAAAAAGTTCCCATTTAGCCATACATTATTTGATCTTTGTGGAGAAATAGTGAAAGATAAACCTGCGATCATCTGCTCAGCTTTGGGTTCCCTTCCAGAAGTAAAGGCCTGTATTCAGCTCCTTTCATCTTCTCAGTAGCTCTGTCCAGTTTGCTTTACCCCGCTGAAGATAAACATCTCCACAGCATGATGCTGCCACCACCATGTTTCACTGTGGGCATGGTGTGTTCGGGGGTGATGTGTCCTGTTAGTTTTCCTTCACACACAACATTTTGTATAGAGATCAAAACCTTCAATTTTGATCCACCTGAGCTGTGGATCTCTGCAGCTCCTCCAGAGTTACCAATGGCTTGTTGGCTGCTTCTCTGATTAATGCTCTCCTTGCCCAGCCTGTCAGGTGGTTGGTCATGTCTTAGTAGGTTTCACTAGATTTTATTTAGGGGTATCAGGGCTTCTACTTCACCGTCATGTATTATTGTGTCTGTCATAAAGAAATCCATACCAAATAATTAAAGTTTGAGTTTGCAGCATGACAATATCTAAAAAAGTACTTAGGAATACTTTTGCAGGGCACTGTAGGTTTTCTTAGGCACAGAAGCTTGGTCCAGACCTTCTGTGGATAGCTCCATTGGGTGAAGAAATCCTCCCTCCATATCAGGAAGATTGCCCCTTCTGACTCCACACGTCCCACTGCTCTACCTTTATCTCCTTAGCGTGTCACCAGCTATAAATACTCAGCTCATATTTTTTCTGATCCCGCAACTGAGAACACTGACACAGCAGAGTGCAGAGAGGCTCAGCATTTGCTCCAACTTTCCCTAGCCTGGCTGCTGAAGGCAAGCTTTTACTTTGAAGGTTATTCCTAAAACACATGTACAGAAGAAGGTGAAATGTTTGCAGTCTGATTTGATGTGACGTGTCAGAGTGCATCCTGTCAGATCAGCATAGTGGAGCTGACTGGCAGAAGTTCGGCTCCAGGCGCTTCTTCTGATGACTCTCAGTAGGAATGTGTCTCTGAGATTGAGCCATCAGCCTCATGAACAGAGTTGTTCTTACCTTGGAACACTGAGCATTTCGCTTCAAAGAGACGACTCTGACTTGATGTTATACATAATGATGTCACTCTGCTTCAGGGAGGAATTTCAATCCTTGATTTCCTGCCTGTAGATGCATAGTGGGAACACTGGGTATAGACATGTGTTTCTCTGGAAAATGATTTGTTGTTTACAAGGTGACATGGTCTAGGACACCAAAAGGTTTAACCCAACTCTCAGAGACAAGAGTTGCAGTGAGGAGGTCCGTTTTTCTGCAGATGCACCATCACAGCCGTACACTGTAATGGAAACCAGATGCAGGATACAAACTACTACCAAACTAAGGTTTGGATGCTGCTGTTTCTGCCTGAGGAAGCCAGAAGTGAAGTTTCTGATATTTAGTTACAGCATTAACTTCAAACTGGGATTTTCACTCTCTATAATGTATACCTCAAAACTGTTGGAGACGCATTAAATCCACACGGTTCTAGTGAGAACCCGTTCAACAATGATTTATTTAAACATTTCGGCTTCCAAGTTATATAATAATACAAATAAGACAACATAGCACCATGTTGGGTTTAATGTTCCTTTGCAAGTTGCTGGACTACACTGTTTTTGTAGCTATCAGCCAGGTTCTGGCATCATTTGGGTTTGGAGATTTGAATATTTATCTTGTAGCAGAATCTAATCTTAGATGTCCAAGTTTCAGCCATCTAGCTGCTGATTTAAGTGGAAGAGTTGGGAGTTTGTCCTCTTCCTGAAGTATTCCATTCAGCTTGCTTAATGCACCAGTACCACTGAGAGTAAAACTGGCATCAGCCTTATTTGTTTCTGGGTTGCTCCTGAACATTTCAAACAATTTATTTTCTTCAGAGGGAACAGTTTTGGCCAAATGATTGAATCTTGGTTGTTCCAGCAAGTAAATGTTCTCAAACAGCAATCCAAACTAATTTGCGATGGATAAAATTGACCTACCATTAAACATCTGTAATGGCCGTTCCAGAGGGCCAACCTCAACCCTGTTGGGAATTTGTGGACTATGGCAAAGAATGGCTCTGTAGCTGGAAATCAACTGGTTTTAATGAGCTCTACCAATTCCACCCAGAGGAGTGGTCAAATATCTAGTCAGAAAGACATTTAACCAAATATTAGTTTGGATACATGTATATATTCCTGTTTGCATGTCCGCAATAAACTCAAACTTGTGCTTCCAACTGTTGTTTTATAAAATCTATGAAGTTATAATCGTCCCAAGATAGAAAAAGAGCAGTTTACATCCATGACCATAAAGAAACTGCTGCTACACCTGCTGATGTTTTCATGAAAGATCAGACAGATCGGGAACACTTATTTGTCTAATCTCTGTATTTTTATTGTATTTACAGTCAGCTTTATGGTTTAAATCCAAGCTGGGCCTAATGGATCAGGTTACCACATTCTTGTTGTTGCATGAATCTTTGGTTAGCTTGTGGTTTGGAGTGAAGTGACCTATAATCTTTCATCTTTTTAGGTCAATTCTCTTGCATACTGTTTTCCACTTGCATGTTTTGTAGCTGAAGATTCCTGGAGGCTGCAGGGGATGATGGTCAGTGCTTCAGGCTGTCATTAAATGTATTTCAGTAAAATTGTTTTCCCCCATTCTTTCAGACTGGACAGTTTTTTTTTTGTCTATCCAGGCTGTGAAATCCTGTTTTTCATCTGTCTGAATCATGTGGGAATTGTATTACTCCACTAGTATAGCGAGAAATGCTACAATGGATCAATTGAATCAGTTTGTTTTCGTCACAAATATGACTGTCGCTGCAGCAAAATGTTCTCCACAAGCTGCGTCTCTCTGCTCCTTATTTAACAATGCAATGCAGTCCTTCCAGCTGCACTTTTAATGTGTATTCTAGAAAACAGATAGCGTAAAGGCCTGTCCCACGGGACTTCAGAGGTGGGAAGACTAAAAGAAAGGAAAGTTCATTAACTAATCGGAATTAAAACAGGGATAACTAATCTTGAATGTCTGACCTAAAAGCAAGAAGCTTTAGTGATCACATGATTCCTGGTCGCTCCTCTCCCAGTACTCACTAACTAACCAATGTCATAGAAAATGACATCAGGTAGTGAATAGACTGATAAAACTCCCATTTCAAAGTTCATTCAGATAAAACTTTACAGCTTTGTGTTCGTCTACCTGCACGGATCTAAGAAGGAAAACTTGTGAGGAGTTTCTGCACGATGTGTTGGTTCTGTGCTGAGGAACCATTGATCCGGTTCTGCTGGGTCCCAGCTGAACTATTAGTGTTTGGTAGATGTAATTAATGCATTTTAATCTTGCCTGGTGACTCAGTTTATTCAGTATCTGTTTGCATGTGCACTTTTGAGCTGCTTTTTGACATGTTCTATAAAACAATCAAATACGTGAGATTTTCTTACCACAGTATCACATATTTGCATCCCTTCCCTTTTCTCATGTTGCATGAGCGTGATTGCGGATGACCTTGGAGGCTCTGCTTCAGTCGGAGTGCCTGTGAAAAGATAATCTCATAATCCTTGAGGTATGATGGTGTACCAAGTCTGTGCTCTTTGTCATGAAAGGAGCAAATTAGGTGAAGAGAAGCAAAGAAACGAGAATGAATCGGTGTTAAATCCGGACATTTTGCCAGCAGGAAAACTAACAGTATTTTATCCTTCTCTTCTTATTTTTTTAAATTCCAAATCAAAGTTATGGAGTCATGTTTAACCTCCTTGAAGTACTTTGCTTCCAGACCTTATTGCAATCTTCTAAAATGATCTAGATCAGTAGATCCTTTGTGGAGGTCTTTCAAAGTTTTTCTCTAGACTTACTTATTGAACCCCAGTATCTAGACATTCTCAGATGAATGTCAGGTAATATGAGTTTATGTGATTGACCAACACAAAGTAGGGCACTTGAGAAGTGGAAGTAAAAATTCACGTCAATTCTGAAAGGTGTGGTGTGCAGGTGTATTTAGTCTCTTTGAGTCGACGCTTTTCAGATCCAGGTTTTGCTGAAATCCCAGCAGTAAGTCTTTGGGGTAAATCTCTATCATCTTTCCACTTCTAGAAATGGAAATTTGTGACCATTTTTCTTTGCAAAACAACTCAAGCTCGGCCAGATTGGCTGGAGAGCAACCTCAGTCTCAAGTTTCCTGCAGCCTCTAACAGGTTTTCTTCCAGGCTGGTTCTGGATTTAGCTTCATTCATCTACCCAGCAACATGGACCAGGTTCCCTGTCTGTGCTAAAGAAAATCATCCCCAGAGCATGATGCTGCCACCACTGTGTTTCCCCTCTGTGATTGTATCTTCAGGGTGATGTGCAGTGTTAGTCTTCCATCCTAGCTAACAGTTTGGATATAGGCAAAAGGTTTTGATCTTATCTGACCAGAGAACCTCCAGTGTCTCCTACGCCATGTAGGAGGCAAACACTACAGAGCTTGCTTTCAATCTTCTTAGATTTTTGGAGTGCACGAGGGAGCCATAGATTTCTGCGGCTCCTCTAGAGTTATCATGGGCCTCTTGGCTGCTTCTCTAATTAATGCCCAGCCTGTCAGTTATGGTGGATGTCCATGTCTTGGTAAGTCTGCAGGTGGTCCATCCTTTCTCCATGTTCAGATGATGGTTTGAACAGAGCTCGGGAGATGTTCTAAGGTTGGCCTATTGTCTTAAAACCTAACCCTGGTTTAAACTGAACCAGAACTTTCATGGTGTGTGCCTTGGTCTTCAGGATGCTGTTTACTCTCTGATGTTCTTTAAGAAACATCTAATGCTTCACAAAACAGCTTCATTTCTAGTGAGAAGAAATCGCACACAGATGGTCTCCTGAATTTACTAATTAGATGATTGATTGATTTTGCTGGATTTTATTTAGGGGGGTCAAGTTTAATACAAGTGCATGGCCCATTTTTATAAATCCTTATGTTTTACTAAATGCTCTTAATTTCTTCACTGTTTAACTCATATAAAACACATTATTTAATACACCGACATAATAGCAGGATAAGGAACAGGTTGGTGCAGCTTAATAAAGACATTAGGAGTTGTTTAAAACTGTTTTTAACCATTTCTCTGAAGAGTTTTATGATGTATTTCAGTAAAGCAGCTGCAGAGCCACAAAGAGGCTCTACTTAAGGGGCTTGTTTTGTTAATGCCTTCTGACCGAGGCCACGGAGCGGCAGATTGTTGATGCGTCATTCATAGTCAACACAAACGCAAGGTCAGAGCTCACCACGGGCCTTGAGACTCAACATCTGGTCCTGCTTTTGTCAGCCCATTCAGGAGCATGCGCCGTTTAACCATCGGACCCTCCAGCAGAAATTCCCAAACACTGGCTGGGTCACAGATAAACCTCTGAGAGGGTCAGAGGTCAAGGCCGTCCCCCCGGTTGGGCTTCATGCTGCTTCTCTGGATATTTGTGGGTCACCATGTAGAATCACTTCAGTCAAGGTGTCTCCCGCATTCTCTGAGGTCAAAAGAACACATTCTCGCCTGGAAGGCAATCAGGCCGCAGCAGAGAAAAAGTTTCCATGTAATGGTGCCATAACAGAGTAGAACCATTGTTTATTTGTGCAGGGTGTGAATGTAAGCACTACCTGCCTCTGAGGGCGTGTTTGAGACGAGGTTTGTGAGTTCAGTAACACTACAGAGGAGTGGTGGGTACAGCAGGTTTAACTCCTGCAGGTGGAGATGTTTGGGGAAAGATTGGACATCTTTTAGATAAAAGGATTCTATGGTGTCACAAGGACGAAGCCAGTCTATTCATTTAGTCTGTGAGCAATGTTACATACTGACGGAATCACAAATATTTTATTGTGATTTTAGAAGAAGTAACAACTAGAAAGCCATTGTTGAAGTAAAGCCATAAGAAATCCATGTAATAGACACATCAATAATGTGGAATCATGTGGTTCTCTGATCACATAAGTATCCATGAAAATCACAAGGCGAGGATGAAAACCAACTCTGAACACACAGTGGTGTCTATGGTGAAACACTGTGCGGATGCTCTTCTTCAACAGGAGCAGGGAAGCTGGTCAGAGTCGATGGGAAGATGGATGGAGCTAAATCCTGGAAGAAAACCTGTGAGAGGCTGCAGAAGACCTGCCAATCCAAGATGGCGCCGCAGATGGTCGCCTCGGCGTGTTGGTGCGCATTGTTTTGTTTTTTGCTTTAAAACGGTCTTCTGTGATGGTACCCGGAGCTCTCTCACCAGAGAAGAACTCATGAACATCAGGGCTACTACACCAGAGGAGTTATTTCCAACTTTTCTGCCTACTGCTCTGGAATATTTGGACATCCTGGTCAAAGGTGCGCTCACCTTTGTGAAACACCAGAAGAGAGGAAAACGGGCTGGGGTGCTGGTACGTCTTCGCCAGTGTGGACTACGAACATCGTTACCTGGAATATTTCTCTCTAACGTGCGCTCACTTCCCAACAAAATGGAGGAACTACAACTGCTGTTGGGGAAAAACAGGGACTTTTATTCATCTGCAGTTTTGTGCTTCACGGAGACGTGGCTGTGTGGATTAATACCGGACTCTGCGCTGCAGCTGGCAGGATTCCAGCTCTACAGAGCGGACAGAGACACGGAACTCTCCGGCAAAGCGAAAGGTGGAGGAATCTGTTTTTACCTCAACAGTGGTTGGTGCAACGACGTGACAGTGATTCAGCAGCACTGTTCTCCAGACCTGGAATCCTTCATCATAAACTGTAAGCCTTTCTATTCCCCCCGTGAGTTCGCTTCGTTCATCCTGGTCGGTGTTTACATCCCACCGCAAGCTAACGTGCAGGTCGCACAGCGCATGCGCCGACCAGGTACTGAGTGTGGAGCGGACCAACCCGGACTCCTTAGTAATCGTTGTTGGTGACTTTAACAAAGGTAATCTCACCCACGAACTCCCCAAATATAGACAGTTTATAAAATGTCCGACCAGAGAGGACAACATTCTGGATCACTGTTACACCACCATCAGAGACGCTTATCACGCCGTCCCACGTGCTGCACTGGGCCAATCCGACCACATCATGGTCCACCTGATTCCTGCATACAGGCAGAAACTAAAGCTCTGCAAACCTGTTGTGAGGACGACAAGGAAGTGGAGCAGTGAGGCTGTGGAGAATCTCCAGGCGTGTTTAGGCTGTACAGACTGGGATGTGTTCAGGACTACTACCAACAGTCTGGACGAGTACACAGAGGCTGTGACTTCCTACATCAGCTTCTGTGAGGACAGCTGTGTACCATCATGCACCAGGGTGAGTTACAACAACGACAAACCCTGGTTCACAGCTAAACTCAGAAGGTTAAGACTGGATAAGGAAGAGGCCTTCAGGAGTGGGGACAAAGACATATACAGAGCTAAGTACAAGTTTGGCAAGGCAGTGAAAGAGGCCAAACGACTGTACTCTGAGAAGCTCCAAAACCAGTTCTCAGCCAACGACTCTGCGTCTGTCTGGAAAGGGCTCAAGCAAATCACCAACTACAAGCCGAAAGCCCCCCACTCCATCAACGACCGACGCTTCGCCAACGACCTGAACGAGTTCTACTGCCGCTTTGAAAGACAAAGGGACAGTCCTGCAACCATCCCCCACGACGCCCCCCAACAGCTGCAGCCACAATCCACCACCCCCACCTCCCCAACCTCAAGAGGGGCACCTCCAACCCCCACCCTGAAGTTCCCCCCCACCAGCCTCCTACCCACGCCGAGGACGGCTCTTTCCATCCAGGAGAGGGACGTCAACAAACTCTTCAGGAGACAGAACCCCCGGAAAGCTGCTGGTCCGGATTCTGTCTCACCAGCCAGCCTGAAGCACTGCGCTGATCAGCTGTCTCCAGTCTTCACAGACATTTTTAACACCTCACTGGAGACATGTCATGTGCCAGCCTGCTTCAAGTCCTCCACCATCGTCCCTGTTCCCAAGAAGCCAAGGACCACAGGGCTTAATGACTTCAGACCCGTCGCCCTGACCTCTGTGGTGATGAAGTCCTTTGAGCGCCTTGTGCTCTCACACCTAAAAGACATCACCGACCCCCTCCTGGACCCCCTGCAGTTTGCCTACAGAGCCAACAGGTCTGTAGATGATGCAGTCAACCTAGCCCTTCACTTCATCCTCCGGCACCTGGACTCCACAGGAACCTACGCCAGGATCCTGTTTGTGGATTTCAGCTCTGCCTTCAACACCATCGTCCCAGCTCTGCTACAGGAGAAGCTCTCCCAGCTGAGTGTGCCCGACTCCACCTGCAGGTGGATCACTGACTTCATGTCTGACAGGAAGCAGCGCGTGAGGCTGGGGAAGCACGTCTCTGACTCCCTGACCATCAGCACCGGTTCCCCCCAAGGCTGTGTTCTCTCTCCTCTGCTCTTCTCCCTGTACACCAACAGCTGCACCTCCAGTCACCAGTCTGTCAAGCTTCTGAAGTTTGTGGACGACACCACCCTGATCGGACTCATCTCTGATGGTGACGAGTCCGCGTACAGATGGGAGGTGGACCATCTGTTGGACTGGTGCAGCCAGAACAACCTTGAGCTCAACGCTCTAAAGACAGTGGAGATGGTTGTGGACTTCAGGCAGAACCCAGCCCCACCTGCCCCCATCACCCTCTGTGACTCCACAATTGACACTGTGGAATCTTTCCGCTTCCTGGGAACCATCATCTCCCAGGATCTCAAGTGGGAGCCAAACATCAGCTCCCTCATCAAGAAAGCCCAGCAGAGGATGTTCTTCCTGCAGCAGTTGAAGAAATTCAACCTGCCAAAGACTATGATGGTGCACTTCTACACAGCCATCATTGAGTCCATCCTCACCTCCTCCATCACCATCTGGTACGCCGCTGCTACAGCCAAGGATAAGGGCAGGCTGCAGCGTGTCATTCGGTCTGCTGAGAAGGTGATTGGCTGCAGTCTACTGTCGCTCCAGGAACTGTACACCTCCAGGACCCTGAAGCAGGCAGGGAAGATTCTGGCTGATCCCTCCCACCCTGGTCACAGACTCTTTGAGACTCTCCCCTCTGGCAGGAGGCTGCGGTCCATCCGGACCAAAACCTCACGCCACAAGAACAGTTTTTTCCCATCTGCCACCAGCCTGGTTAACAAAGCCCGGAAACCACCCTGACACTCTCCCTTTCCCCCACATCCCCCCCTTTTTTTGCTGACAGGACACCTGTAACCTGTAACTCTATGAGTTACATTAACGCTCAGCTTGGACTCCTGCTTTACTTGCACAATGATCATCTGCACTGTTGTATTGCTCTAGCATATTATACAGCTCTATATTTACTCTCACTCACTTAAAACTGTGCACATATATTAATATTATATTGTAGATATGTTTATACTGTTTAATTTGTACTGTATTGCACCGACTACGCCAAAACAAATTCCTTGTATGTCCAAAAACTTACTTGGCAATAAAGCTTTTCTGATTCTGATTCTGATACTAAGGTGGAGGTTCACTTTCCAGCAGGACAACCACCCAAAACACAAGGCCAAAGATACAATAGAATAGTTTAGATCAAAGAACATATGTTAGAATGGCCTAGTTAAAGTTCATACCTAAATCCAATTGAGAATCTGTAGCAAAACATGCAAACTGATGTTCACAGACGCTCCTTCCAAGTTGACTGAACTACTTTGTGAATAAGAACAGGGAAAAATCAGGTGCAGTGCGAACCATTTAAGGAGGCCTTAGTCCTCCTGTTCTGGGTTCAAGTCCCGGCCTGGCGACATTTGTCACATGTCTTCCCTTCTCTCTCCATTTCCTGTCTATCTACTGTCAAAAAATAAAGGCCACTAGTGCTGCAAAAAAAATCTTTAGAAAAGAACAGGCAAAAACCTTCAATGTTCAAAGCTGGTAGAAAGAAACACAAAGTGTTTTCAATATGTTTAGGGCCTGAAGCATTGACTCAGGGGTAAAAGTTCATGTGCATTTGTTTATACTGAAACCATCTTAGACACAGGTGGACTCTACTTACTGACTAGGTGATTTGTAGACAAATGGTTGAGGTGGATTTTATTTAGGGGAGCTGAATACGAACACGTTCTTCATTTTTATCTGCAAAAACAAACCGGTGTATCAATTTCCTATAAACAATGATCACATCAAGACTCAAATAATTTATCAGTGATGGAAAATACAAACAGCTACAAAAAATTACTCGGTTTTCCAAATATATTAATTTAACAGCTGTTTGAGTCTTAAATTATTTTGCATATTTTTGAAAAATATGTTTACAGGTCCTTCTCAAAATATTAGCAAATTGTGATGAAGTTCATTATTTTCCATAATGTCATGATTAAAATTTAACATTCATATATTTTAGATTCATTGCACAATAACTGAAATATTTCAGGTCTTTTATTGTCTTAATACGGATGATTTTGGCATACAGCTCATGAAAACCCAAAATTCCTATCTCACAAAATTAGCATATCATTAAAAGGGCCTCTAAACGAGCTATGAACCTAATCATCTGAATCAACGAGTTAACTCTAAACACCTGCAAAAGATTCCTGAGGCCTTTAAAACTCCCAGCCTGGTTCATCACTCAAAACCCCAATCATGGGTAAGACTGCCGACCTGACTGCTGTCCAGAAGGCCACTATTGACACCCTCAAGCAAGAGGGTAAGACACAGAAAGACATTTCTGAACGAATAGGCTGTTCCCAGAGTGCTGTATCAAGGCACCTCAGTGGGAAGTCTGTGGGAAGGAAAAAGTGTGGCAGAAAACGCTGCACAACGAGAAGAGGTGACCGGACCCTGAGGAAGATTGTGGAGAAGGGCCGATTCCAGACCTTGGGGGACCTGCGGAAGCAGTGGACTGAGTCTGGAGTAGAAACATCCAGAGCCACCGTGCACAGGCGTGTGCAGGAAATGAGCTACAGGTGCCGCATTCCCCAGGTCAAGCCACTTTTGAACCAAAAACAGCGGCAGAAGCGCCTGACCTGGGCTACAGAGAAGCAGCACTGGACTGTTGCTCAGTGGTCCAAAGTACTTTTTTCGGATGAAAGCAAATTCTGCATGTCATTCGGAAATCAAGGTGCCAGAGTCTGGAGGAAGACTGGGGAGAAGGAAATGCCAAAATGCCAGAAGTCCAGTGTCAAGTACCCACAGTCAGTGATGGTCTGGGGTGCCGTGTCAGCTGCTGGTGTTGGTCCACTGTGTTTTATCAAGGGCAGGGTCAATGCAGCTAGCTATCAGGAGATTTTGGAGCACTTCATGCTTCCATCTGCTGAAAAGCTTTATGGAGATGAAGATTTCATTTTTCAGCACGACCTGGCACCTGCTCACAGTGCCAAAACCACTGGTAAATGGTTTACTGACCATGGTATCACTGTGCTCAATTGGCCTGCCAACTCTCCTGACCTGAACCCCATAGAGAATCTGTGGGATATTGTGAAGAGAACGTTGAGAGACTCAAGACCCAACACTCTGGATGAGCTAAAGGCCGCTATCGAAGCATCCTGGGCCTCCATAAGACCTCAGCAGTGCCACAGGCTGATTGCCTCCATGCCACGCCGCATTGAAGCAGTCATTTCTGCAAAAGGATTCCCGACCAAGTATTGAGTGCATAACTGTACATGATTATTTGAAGGTTGACGTTTTTTGTATTAAAAACACTTTTCTTTTATTGGTCGGATGAAATATGCTAATTTTGTGAGATAGGAATTTTGGGTTTTCATGAGTTGTATGCCAAAATCATCCGTATTAAGACAATAAAAGACCTGAAATATTTCAGTTAGTGTGCAATGAATCTAAAATATATGAATGTTACATTTTCATCATGACATTATGGAAAATAATGAACTTTATCACAATATGCTAATATTTTGAGAAGGACCTGTACAATCATGAGTTCTCTGCTGATTTTCCTCTTCCCCTGCATGCATGCAATCTGTCAATGATGACCTTATGTTCATGTTATTTGCTTCCAGCAGACCCTCCCGGGTCAAATTAAACAGGTAGTCTCACGTTGATTGAAGACATTTTGCTCTCCCTGCCCTGGAGATATTCACTAATGTGCTGCTATTGTCTTAATGAGAGCAAGAGGAGGCAGGCTGACCCCTGCTGACCTTTGAAAGAGCCTCCTCAGTGATGAGGCCAAGCAGTCAGAACACAGGTCTGCTGTGATTTAAAAAATAAACATAAAGCATGAATAGAAACTCTGGCAATGTGTGTAATTTCTTGAAGTTATGGGTGGAAACTGTCATCTTTTAAGGCTAGTATGAGACTGGATTTGAGCAATGAGGCTGTAAAACTGTGGAGAAAAGTGAGTTTTAGAGTGGTTGCTGTTCTTTTAAAAAAGAAAAAAAATCAGTCAGTCATTTTCTACCACTTATTCCATAGTGGGTCATGGGAAACTGGTGCCTATCTCCAGCAGTCTATGGGCAAGAGGCAGGGTAGACCCTGGACAGGTCGCCAGTCCATCACAGGGCAACACACAAACAACAAAGCACACACACACACTCCTAAGGGCAATTTAGAGAGACCAATTAACCTAACAGGCATGTCTTTGGACTGTGGGAGGAAGCCAGAGTACCCGGTGAGAACCCACGCATGCACGGGGGGAACATGCAAACTCCATGCAGAAAGACCCCCAGCAGGGAATCAAACCCAGGACCTTCTTGCTGCAAGGCAACAGTGCTACCAACTGCGCCACCGTGCAACCCTTCTTTTAAAAATACGCCAGATATTTACATTGTATAAAAAGACTTCTGAACATAAATTTAAACTAAATCTTTCCTGTTTTAGTTTTACTAAAACAATAATTTTTTGAAAAATGCCAGAATAACGAGAGACAAAAAGATTTTAGAGAATTTCCTCAGACAAGTGAGGCGTTTACATAACCTAAGATTATTTTGCCTTTAAATACACTGGGTCTCAACATTTGAGTTAAATAGTGCAAATGTATCTCAGGGCAACACCTCAAACATGCTGATTCCTTGTGTGACATCATGAGAAAATCACAGGATATGTGTTCTAACTGAATGCTGCCAGAACTGGACTTTTGTGAGTAACGGTTTTCATCACAAGAAGTCCACTGTTCACTGTGGTGAACTACAGGCAGACCGAGTTGCTGCAGAGTGGTTTGAAATCTCTGTGAAGGTTAGGTTCCTTCTCTTGATGGTTAGTTTGGTTTATGCTAACTGTATTTATTTGACAGATTACAACATGAAGAGAAATAATCCATGAAAAGCTTTAAAATGTTAAATCCTGATGTTTGGCGTTTAAAGCTGAAGCAGAAAGATAGAGTCATTGACTCTACAGCCCTGATCTAGTTCTTCATTCATGTTTTATGATGTTATAGCCACGCAAATTCATCAGTAAAGAAATATTGAATTCTTTATACTTTTTTAATATAAATTATTTTTCAACTACGTGCATATTTGCAAAATTTAAAATTTTGGAAATATCTAATTTTTAGGCAGTTTATTCTCACTGTGAGGATTTAGGAACAGATCCTTCACCTTAATATAGTCAGTTTAAACAGTAGAGAGGCAGCGATTAGACATTTCCTGACACACTGATTTCTTCTTTTCTTTGAGATCTCACCTCACACATACATTTGGATAAACGTTGCTATAATTTAAATTAAATGTTGCAAACTTTACTAATAAAGGGAAAACTCTGCTGCAGGTTACTTGGTAAAGGTAGGGGTTTTCAATCCAACAGAGAAATGAATGGCCCCGGGATTATCTCCATTAATGCATCAAAGCATATGTTTTCTCTTCATCTGATTTTTACTAAAATCGAAACCAAATGTCTATCAAAGAACAGCCTGTTGGTACATTTACAGGGCAAAGCGAGTGGGAGTTTTCAGGTTTGTTGCATTTTAATGAGGAGAAAAAATCAGATTTTTCTGTATTTAGACCTATTTGTCGCTGACGACTTTTGTACAAATCAGAGTGTGAGCACATTTCAAGTTTGTTGTCATGCATGAAATACATTCAAAGCAATTTTTCTTTGCTAACATTTTGCTTTCTTTTGTGAAAGTCTCAAAACTTGTAAAAGTCATCAAAAGGTCACGCAAAAGGTCACGCAAAAGCCTTACAGCTGAGACACTGAACATCAAATCCATGTGTATGAAAATGAAAAGGCCTCTTAAGACCTTATTTATGTTCTGTTTGCCTCTTTCAGTCAGTGTGACCCTCTTTGTTCCCCTGATAAGTCCTCCCCCATGTAAGGCCAGGATGGGAGCTGAGGGCTCTGAGGGGAGAGGCTGCTCAGCCAAGTGTGAAAGAGATATGTATCGTTTAATTAGACAGGGCAACTTACTGACCTGGGGCTGAGCCAAAAGCCAACTCCAGAAGCTTTGCGTCAGCTCTCTGTTTATGGCTCGCAGGGAGATAAAAGAGACAAAGAGGCTGAGAGAGATGGATAGCAGAGAGGCTGGACGCAGGATGAAACGAGACAACAAGAAAAAAGACGATTGGGTTGCTATAACCTTTAAATGCAATCTGTTCCAGCACAGTTGCCTATTAAGTAGCAACAAAAAGCAGTGCACAGTCTCAATGGAGAGCCCTAAATGCAAGACACACTGCAGCTGTCACCAAAGCGGCCCCTGGAACCGTTAAAGTGAGGGACTTTCCAAGAATCGCTTCTCAGAAACAGCATTTGCTAATACCATTACTAATACCAAATTTAATTAATCAGAACAGGACTTTAACTATACAATTATTATGTTTAATTTATTCAATAGAATAACTAAATGATTGACGTACTGAATATCCATGTGCTACACCAGTGCTTCCCAATTTCTTTTTTCCTGAAAGTCCTGTATTTCTCTGCAATAACCACAATAAGTCAGGTGAAACTTAATTTCTATTACATTTAAAAGTAACCACAATTTACTGAAGTGCTTTTTGAGTTCTAAGATCAGGAAAACTGGGAGCTGGTTCCATGAGCAACGAGGCAATAACTGAAAGCTGAGCTCTGCCACTCTTTCTGCTTCTAGATATTTGAAGAGAATAACCTACTTCATGGGTTTTAATTGTGTGCATTAAAATACTCAGCGCTGCCTTTTAGGGTACAAAGAGCTATAAGATCAGAAAATCTGAGAATGGGTTTTACCTCACAGGAACCAGTAAAGCCAGCTCTGATTCCTCATTTGTGCCTTTTTTAATTGTCATACACTACTGGTCAAAAGTTTTAGAACTTCTTCCTCATTTACTGGTTTTCTTTATGTTTAGGAATATTTCCATTGAATGTAGAGTTTTCACTGAAGGCATCAAAACAGTGAATGAACACAGGAATTATGTAGCAAACAAAACACTGTAAAATAACTTTAAATATGTTTTAGATTCCTTAAAGTAGCCATGCCTTTGACTTTCACACTTTTTACTGTTTACTATATAATTCCTTGTGTTCATTCACAGGTTTGTTGTCTTTGGTGAGAATCATGAAAATAAAAAGACCCATTAAGTGAGAAAGTGTATCTAAAGGGTTTGAGCGGTAGTGTAGATGCCTTTCTTCTTGTAACATTTTGTAATTTAATGAATAAAGCGACACATCAGATCTACCAACCTGTTCACTGACTGTTCTCATTGTTACAGCTTTGTTTGACATTTTTATGTCTCTGTATCAAAATTAATTCATGGTGATGGAGGACATCATTTGTTGATCATGACAGGAATATAATTTTTGAAACTTATATCTGTAGCTGATACTGATTAAAAGGTGTATTAAGCTAGAAATTTGTTTTAATTTTTGCTGATGTTGCTGACTTTTTTCTTTGCTAAAATCAAATAAAGGCATCACAGCTAGCATGTTCTTCCTGGCACTAAAGTTATTTACAGGGGTCAAATGTGGTCAAACCTGAGACTACATTCAGGAGAAGGTTCAGTTCAATTAATAGAGTCGATTCACAACAACTGTAATCTCAAGGCACTTTGCAATGGAAACAAATCCCGTGTATATACAGAAATATGTGATTTAAACCAATTATAGAAAGATTCAAGGACAATCACATATGATCCAGTTATAAAACACTGCAGTCAAGTTTAGTTTATTATGGCAATTAGTAAAAAGTTTGGTTTTCAAGGAATCCTAATTGATTGCAATGAGTTGTTAACTAAAATAGCTCTATAGACCAAGTAACTCAACACTGAAGCAGTTTTCCCACTTTTTACTGAGGCATTGTGCATGCATTCAGTGAAAAAATTGCCCACATTTATATACACTGCTCAAAAAATAAAGGGACACTTACACAACACAATATAACTCCAAGTAAATCAAACTTCTGTGAAATCAAACTGTCCACTTAGGAAGCAACACTGATTAACAATCAACTTCACAGCTGTTGTTCAAATGAAAAAGACAACAGGAGGAAATCTTTGGTGATTAGCAAGACACTCAATAAAGGAGTGGTTCTGCAGGTGGGGACCACAGACCACTTCTCAGTACCGATGATTTCTGGATGATGTTTTGGTCACTTTTGAATGTTGGTGGTGCTTTCACACTCGTGGTAGCATGAGACGGACTCTACAACCCACACAAGTGGCTCAGGTAGTGCAGCTCATCCAGGATGGCACATCAATGCCAGCTGTGGCAAGAAGGTTTGCTGTGTCTGTCAGCGTAGTGTCCAGAGCCTGGAGGCGCTACCAGGAGACAGGCCAGTACACCAGGAGACGTGGAGGAGGCTGTAGGAGGGCAACAACCCAGCAGCAGGACCGCTACCTCCGTCTTTGTGCAAGAGGAGGAACAGGAGGAGCACTGCTAGAGCCCTGCAAGATGACCTCCAGCAGACCACAAATGTGCATGTGTCTGCACAAACGGTTAGAAACCGACTCCATGAGGATGGTATGAGGGGCCGACGTCCACAAATGAGGGTTGTGCTCACAGCCCAACACCGTGCAGGACACTTGGCATTTGCCAGAGAACACCAGGATTGGTAAATTCGCCACTGGCGCCCTGTGGTCTTCACAGATGAAAGCAGGTTCACACTGAGCACATGTGACAGACGTGACAGAGTCTGGAGACACCGTGGAGAGAGATCTGCTGCCTGCAACATCCTTCAGCATGACCGGTTTGGTAGTGGGTCAGTAATGGTGTGGGGTGGCATTTCTTTCCATGTGCTCTCCAGAGGTAGCCTGACTGCCATTAGGTACCGAGATGAGATCCTCAGACCCCTTGTGAGACCATATGCTGGTACGGTTGGTCCTGGGTTCCTCCTAATGCAGGACAATGCTAGACCTCATGTGGCTGGAGTGTGTCAGCAGTTCCTGCAAGATGAAGACATTGAAGCTATGGACTGGCCCGCCTGTTCCCCAGACCTGAATCCGATTGAGCACATCTGGGACATCATGTCTCGCTCCATCCACCAACGTCACGTTGCTCCACAGACTGTCCAGGAGTTGAAGGATGCTTTAGTCCAGGTCTGGGAGGAGATCCCTCAGGAGACCATCCACCGTCTCATCAGGAGCATGTCCAGGTGTTGTAGGGAGGTCATACAGGTACGTGGAGGTCACACACAATACTGAGCCTCATTTTGACTTGTTTTAAGGACATTACATCAAAGTTGGATCAGCCTCTAGTGTGTTTTTCCACTTTAATTTTGTGTGTGACTCCAAATCCAGGCCTCCATTGGTTCATAAATTTGATTTCCATTGATGATTATTGTGTGATTTTGTTGTCAGCACATTAAACTTTGTACAGAACAAAGTATTTAATGAGAATATTTCATTCATTCAGATCTAGGATGTTATTTGAGTGTTACCTTTATTTTTTTGAGGAGTGTATATTTGCATGAATCATTGCCACAGTAAAATACATGAAGTTCTCAGTGACCAGAGCACTTTGCATTGAGTAGATTGTCTGACAAAATACTGTCTGCTGAAATAAATTGTTTTTGGCAGCTTTCAAGTTCCATCAGTGAATTGATCTGCAAGTGAATCAATTCAAGTTAAAAGCTTTTTGGTGTATGTTTAAAAGTTAAAAGTGTTAAAGTTAAATCCTTATTTCACTTTCTTTTACAACCGACAGCATCACTGATTGATTTGGAAACACTCTTGCATCTAATTCCTCCAGTTAGAAGTTGTTTCTTAAGGTTTTAAATAATCCCTCATCAGGTCCCGTTTTCTCTCAATTTATGATGACTTTACCACATCTGCTGTGTTTGTGCCTGAAAAGATGATAATTAAAAACAGGTGCAAATTGCTCCTGTCTGCAGATCTTGATGACCGTGTTTGCATCGGCATCCATTTAGTGAAATCTTTTTAGTGAATCCGGTGCAGTAAAAGGCCAAATAGTAGAACCAGAACAGTTGGAAAAAGCAGAGTTTGAATTTCCTTTTCTATGCTTTAACTTTGCTGCATTGAACATTCTCCAGTTGAGCTTTAATTTGATGAATTAGTGAAGGAATATGATATAATTATAATATAATTGGTGTTTTGTTGCATCCACCTATTTAACAGGGTCAGGCTTAGGCCAGAGGTGATAAGGATGCAGATGGAGTTTAGGGCAGCAGGATGGTTTAAATCCCAGGAACTATTGATACTTCCTGAACTCTGCTTCTGTTTTTGATCGTGTCACATCTTCTATGTGAAAATCAGCGATAACTCAGCCTAGGCTTTGTCCTCCCGTCCACCATCAACAAACTCCTCTGCTCTACCAGCTTCAGTGTTGTTGGTCACAGTTATTTTAATTTAAAAGCAACACGGAGGACTTCACCAACAGTCTGACAGTATTTTTCTTCTCTCTCTCTGTGTCTTCAGGAGGCTGACTCTGAACCGGGTCCTGACCTTTGTTTTGTTGCTGGCCCCCCCTGGCTCCCTCGCCTCCCCGCAGAGCGTAAGTCAAGCCCTCCCACATCAACATAAATCTCTGCACAGCCTCAATCTAAAATACAGGTCCTTCTCAAAATATTAGCATATTGTGATAAAGTTAATTATTTTCCATAATGTCATGATGAAAATTTAACATTCATATATTTTAGATTCATTGCACACTAACTGAAATATTTCAGGTCTTTTATTGTGTTAATACGGATGATTTTGGCATACAGCTCATGAAAACCCAAAATTCCTATCTCACAAAATTAGCATATCATTAAAAGGGTCTCTAAACGAGCTATGAACCTAATCATCTGAATCAACGAGTTAACTCTAAACACCTGCAAAAGATTCCTGAGGCCTTTAAAACTCCCAGCCTGGTTCATCACTCAAAACCCCAATCATGGATAAGACTGCCGACCTGACTGCTGTCCAGAAGGCCACTATTGACACCCTCAAGCAAGAGGGTAAGACACAGAAAGACATTTCTGAACGAATAGGCTGTTCCCAGAGTGCTGTATCAAGGCACCTCAGTGGGAAGTCTGTGGGAAGGAAAAAGTGTGGCAGAAAACGCTGCACAACGAGAAGAGGTGACCAGACCCTGAGGAAGATTGTGGAGAAGGGCCAATTCCAGACCTTGGGGGACCTGCGGAAACAGTGGACTGAGTCTGGAGTAGAAACATCCAGAGCCACCGTGCACAGGTGTGTGCAGGAAATGGGCTACAGGTGCCGCATTCCCCAGGTCAAGCCACTTTTGAACCAGAAACAGCGGCAGAAGCGCCTGACCTGGGCTACAGAGAAGCAGCACTGGACTGTTGCTCAGTGGTCCAAAGTACTTTTTTCGGATGAAAGCAAATTCTGCATGTCATTCAGAAATCAAGGTGCCAGAGTCTGGAGGAAGACTGGGGAGAAGGAAATGCCAAAATGCCAGAAGTCCAGTGTCAAGTACCCACAGTCAGTGATGGTCTGGGGTGCTGTGTCAGCTGCTGGTGTTGGTCCACTGTGTTTTATCAAGGGCAGGGTCAATGCAGCTAGCTATCAGGAGATTTTGGAGCACTTCATGCTTCCATCTGCTGAAAAGCTTTATGGAGATGAAGATTTCATTTTTCAGCACGACCTGGCACCTGCTCACAGTGCCAAAACCACTGGTAAATGGTTTACTGACCATGGTATCACTGTGCTCAATTGGCCTGCCAACTCTCCTGACCTGAACCCCATAGAGAATCTGTGGGATATTGTGAAGAGAACGTTGAGAGACTCAAGACCCAACACTCTGGATGAGCTAAAGGCCGCTATCGAAGCATCCTGGGCCTCCATAAGACCTCAGCAGTGCCACAGGCTGATTGCCTCCATGCCACGCCGCATTGAAGCAGTCATTTCTGCCAAAGGATTCCCGACCAAGTATTGAGTGCATAACTGTACATGATTATTTGAAGGTTGACGTTTTTTGTATTGAAAACACTTTTCTTTTATTGGTCGGATGAAATATGCTAATTTTGTGAGATAGGAATTTTGGGTTTTCATGAGCTGTATGCCAAAATCATCCGTATTAAGACAATAAAAGACCTGAAATATTTCAGTTAGTGTGCAATGAATCTAAATTATATGAATGTTACATTTTCATCATGACATTATGGAAAATAATGAACTTTATCACAATATGCTATTATTTTGAGAAGGACCTGTAACTCCGGCTAAACTAACCCTGAGAATATCTTATCACCTCAGGTTCTTTTGAAATGACCTCTATGAAAAGCTTTGACACAGTGGAGCAAAGTTTCCATGAAACTGCTGCAACAAAAATGCTTCAAATCATTTTTAAAATGAACCAAACTGGCACTACAACTTTCTTTCTTCATAACCTGCCTTACACATGATCAGTTAGGAATAAAATCCACATCAATTATTCAAAAATGTTTGAAGTTACACTCAAAAACGTATTTTCTTTAATTGATGTCTATCACTATAAGACAATGATCCTTAAATTAAATGCTTCTTTTCCCTTTCTTTGTTTATCTGTTTGTTTGCAATGTCATAAGGATCTTATCATTTTGCAAAAGAACAAAGTGCATGTGAGGTTGTGAATTTATGTAGATCTTACACATGAAATTGGAAAACAGTTGCAACAAATGATTCTTATTTTACTCTACATGTAGAAACTTGTGGTTCTAACCTGCCACAGCTTCAAGGTAATGTCCCACAGCCTTCCTCTCCTTGTCTGATTTAATTATGAGTTAAATGTTTGGGGTAGTTGGAGGATGATGCTCAGCCTCGTTTTTCTGTGTTGTACTGGAGATAAACCAAACTAAAGCTGTCGTCACACTCTTGTTGAATGCAGACTTGTGATTCTTTGCTATAAATCCCTTTCATGAGTCGCTACTCTTTAGCGCTCCTGAATCTTGTTTTTTAATGTTTAACTCTTACTGATGGGTTGAATTATTCTTTTTCAGGTGGAAAACCCCACTTCCTTCCACTGATCTCTGACATCTGACTCACACACATTTCTTCCAGTCTCTGCCTTTTCTCATAACCTACTTTGACAAACTTTGTATTTTGAAGATATATTGGACATCTCTCCTTCCTTCTGCCACTTTGTTTCCATTTTACAATCCTGCCATGTCGTTTTTACTTGATCTGAATGTTGAGTTGGAACATGTTTTTCTGCACATGGATGTTGAACATGTCTATGTCCTTCCCATTGCTAAAACAATGGGAAGGACAACGGATCATGATCCCCGTTCATCATAAAGCTGCGACAGTTATGTAGCTTTAATTTCAAATTCGGCGTTTTTCGTCTACTTTTGCAAAAAATATTACTGTATATTTAAAAACAAAAGCCATGAAGTAGTATTTTCATATTTTTATTCAAAATAACAACTGAATTTGTGCTCACTTGCAAATTAGATAAAACAAATAATAAGCCTAGATAATAAATATAATAATTGGCATTAGAGTTAAAAGTGCACAGACAGCAGATTTCACAGCTATTTGCAAACATTTTTAAAAATAATATTAGATTTCTGGTGCCACAGTTATTAATACTTTGCATAACCCCCTTTCACCAACAGGACATTATTATCGGAAAACTTTTTATGAGGTTGGAGTATACAAGGAGAAGGTAAAGAGGCCCAGAGCATCGCAGAACCTCCACTATACTTAACGATGAACAGGAGTCTTTGTTTTATGGCAGACGCACCTGAAGTGTTTGCTGGTGAAAGTTAAATCTTAGCCTCAGTTACAGTTAGCAAATCTCCCACCTTTAGGTTCATGATGGAAGCACAGACAAGTTTTCACGGCATGCCTCCCAACCAATTAGTGTAGTTTTAATGCAGACTTGATGACCCCAAGATGTCATTGTTTGCTGACTGTAGATATGGGCGAGTTTAAGCCAGTAGCTGCTTTCTTGTAAAGATCAACAGATGTCTGGCTTACTCTAATACATGTTCTCCTGTATTTCCTATTTTGAAGAGTGGCAGGGAGAAATGGGCTTCTGGGTCTGGTATTTATACGCCAGGGAAACGGGAATTTTTTTTTTTTTAGTTCGCTTCCTATGTGAAGTTTCTTTTTTCTCTCTTTGAGTTGGGAAGGGGGAAGGAGTGTACTGTTAAGGTCAAGGGTTGCTTTCATTAATCTAGAAAGCCAGCTCCCCCCCCCATCTCCAACTGTTATCAACGCTAATTTGAACGGGAGTAACACTAATGAGGGCACCTTTAAGAGACCCTGCCAAGAAATTATGGGGAGAAGTAGCACATGTTGGATCTCTGCTCAGTGTGTGTGTTCAGAATGAGTCACAAAGTCAGAGCCTCAATTAGTTTGGTTCTTTCTTCTCGCTGTAACTTTATTTTTAACTGTGCTCAGTTAAAGTAACTTTAGATTTGCTTTGGGGGAGTTTTGTTCTGCATAGATTTGTGGAAATGAGCAATTTTATGCAGCATGTTTAAACAGCCCAGCAGTAATTTAGTAGCTTTTATGAAGATTTGCTAACTGAAAAACCTTATCAGATCCACAACATGAAAAGACACAATGCTTAACAGTGTTAAACTATGTTTGTGCAGGTTTCATGTAAATATTTAGTCTGTCATCGCTTTGCATTCTTTACAGAAGCTTGCCTTTGGGGGTGGGGGTTGGGGGATCTGGAGATCAGTTGCAGGGCCCGTCCCAGGCTGGACTTAGCTTGAGTAGGAAACCTTGACCTGAGATCAAGGATACTGGTGAGTGGTGGAAGGAACACTCTCAGGGCCTGATCTTCAACAGGTTTGTATATACAAAACCACACACAAACCTGTTTCCCTCCACAAAGCTGATCTACTAACGAGGTGCGATTGCAGGTCTAAAATCAGTGGAACAGCGCAAAGTTTTTAGCATGTTTGCCTTCATAAATGGGCAAAAAACATGATTATGACCCAAACGTGTACATTTATGGGAGGGTGATATGCAAATGTAATCACTTACCACCCTCAATTATCAAATCTGAAACAGATTGCGGTGCTGTTTCAGCGTCTAGATTTAGCACATTTGACCTGCAGGTCGCAAAAATGTCTGCTGTAACTGTGGCCAGAAGGAGGCATAGATAGAATGACAGATGATGGAGAGAGAACCTTCTGTACATGTGTCAGCAGATTTAGATCGTCAAAATAAAACTAATGAGAATAGAGGATTCTATGTAGGGTTATCTAAGATCTGGTTCATAGCCAATCACAAACAGAAGATGAAATATGTTTTTCTTGCGTCTGGATCATTCCAGCGAACCATCGCTGTCATTGAGATCATCTGCTGCTGAAGCACAAACCTGATCATGCAGAGTTGCACACATAACTGATCATCTGCCAGAGAAGCTCGCAGCCTGTAACTGTTACTACAAATCATGCAAAAGCCCACTGTGCTTTGATGTTGATAATATAACTAATAGGAAAGAATTATAGACATTATAAGCCAGATTAAATCCTTCATTTGCAAACTGGATGTTAAAAATCCCTTCTTAGCCAGAGAAAAATCACCATTTTAAGCCATCCTATTCCATGTGGTGAGAAACACGGTGTATGCTATGACCTTGTCTCTAAACAAAAGAAAACTTCATTATTGACAATAACATTGTGTCATTGCAGAGCAATCAAAGCTGGATCAGTTTGATTACGTTGTTTAAATGTAAACATATACCAGGGGAGGCTTTATACTGTAAAAATGATTTTGTGTCATCATTAGCAAAACTAACATCCAGATAGCCTGTTGCTAATATTACATTCAGGCCTAAATATTGTGGCTGTTTATGATAAACTCCGAACTCTTTAAACATATACTCTTAAAAAAAGGAGACACAGATGTCAGCCTAGACACAGCTGCCTGGTGTGAGTACCGATAGCAGAGCGCGCGCCACTCTGGACACAGCTCTGCCCTCCTGCGCAATAGCCTGTAATCCAATATTTTGATCAAATTTGAAGCAGGATGTTGTCTTTGCCTCACAACCCCTGCATGTTTCAAGTAACACAGCAGAGAGGATCTGTTTGTTTTTCCTCTTGTTCTGCTGGAGGCAGCAGCAACCAGCCAGTAGCACATGCAATTTCCCCATTTAAATAGGGCGGTCTGCACCTCTTTGCACCTGTTATCTATTACAAGAGCAATGTTTGATGATGGCACGCAACAACCCCTCCAATTAAAAGTGCAATTTTAATTTTGCGCAAGCAATTAAGCGCCCCTTAATTGGGATCTTTGAAGATCAGGACCTATGGATCCCCTTGTTCAGAAGGTAAATTTCTGTGGGATCTGGGGTGGGGCGGGTTTGCTTGTCGCCCCCCAGCCCACCTGTCTTTTGTTGGGGTTTCCCTCGGTAGCTGAGAGGATCACATCCCTGCGTCTTCGGGTCAGGGACAGGTGTCTGACCCGGCCTTCCTGGCATCCCTGTCGGGGGTGCTGGAAAGTGCCCCTTTCGGGCACTCCATCATTCTGCTGGTGGACTTCAACGCCCACATGGGAAACTACAGGGACACCTCGAGGGGCTTCTCCGATCTGAACCCAAGTGGTGCATAAAAGTGTTCATCAGGGCACTTGGCACCAGGACAACCTAGGCAGGAGGTCGATAATAATAATAATCGACTTTCTAGTTGTGTTTTCGGACCTTTGGCTGCATGTCTTGGACACTGGTGAAGAAAGGGGCTGAGCTGTCTACAGATAACCACCTGGTGGTGAGTTGGATCTGCTGGAAGAGAAGTTTTATTTATATAGCGCCAATTCACAACACATGTCGTCTCAAGGCTCTTCACAAAGAGTTTGGAATGGTGTGGGGTTGTTCGGGAGGTTAGATTAAACTACTGAGTTTAGAGTTTGGCCATTTTAGAATGGGCTATGTGTAGGGGTACTAAGTAAAATAATAAACTGATAAACTTTGTCCATCTAGAGCCCACTGGTGGCTATTGTTATACTAAAAACCACAAGAGGAAGGGAGCCGGAAAAAACTTGGCAGGCCCAAACGTATAGTAAGGGTCTGCTGGGAACGTCTGGTGGAGCCCTCGGCCAGGGATGTATTCAACTCCTACCTGCAGGAGAGCTGTGACCAGGTTTCCGGGGAGGTTGGAGACATAGAGTCCGAGTGGACTATGTTCTCTGCCTTTACTGTCGTTGCTGCCCCTCGTAGCTGTCAACCTGAAGAAGGTGTCCCATCGACTGTGGTTGGTTTGTGCTGCTGACCTTGACTGGGGATATTAACGGGCGGTGGAAGGAGTACTTCGAAGATCTGCTCAATCCTGCCATCATGCCTTTCCTGGTGGAAGCAGAGACTGGGGACTTGGAGTTGGACTCTTTCATCACCCAGGCTGAAGTCACTAAGGTGGTTAAATGCTCCATAGTGGCAGAGCTTCAGGGGTGGATGAGATGGACCGTGAGTACCTCAAGTCTCAGGGTGTAGTGGGGCTGTCGTGGCTGACATGCCTCTTCAACATGACATGGCTTTTGGGGACTGGCAGACCGGGGTGGTGGACCGGAGGGTGTGTTCTACACCCTCTACAGGTTGCTCGAGGGTTCATGGCAGTATGACCAACTGTTCCACTTGTGTTTTGTGGACCTGGAGAAGGCATTCGACCATGTTTCTCGTGGTGCCCTGTAGGGGCGCTCCAGGAATACGGAGATGGGGCCCTTTAGTAGGGGCTCTCTTTACAAACAGAGCAGGAGTTTGGTCCGCATTGCCTGCACTAAGCCGAATCTGTTGCATGTTGGACGCCGGCAGGGCTGTCATCGGTCCTGTTCATAACTTTATGGACAGGATTTCTAGGTGCAGCCAAGGGCCGGAGGGTGTCTGGTTTAGGGACCAGTGGATTTCATCTCTTCTTTTTGCTGATGACGTGGTCAACTAAAGTTTCTTATCTTTGATTTTTGCAGATGTGTTTTTATTGGCATCTTTAAGCAATGACCTTTTGTGCAGAGGTAAGTTTGTCTCAAAAAGAGAAGTTCATGTATCTTGATGTCTTGGTATTATGTGATGGAATAAAACACCATAATTTCTGCAGACTTTATCTGCAGTTTTGTGGCTGTTGCTCCAGTTTATCATAGTGAACAAAGAGCTGACTTGGAGTTGCCCCTCTACTTCGAAAGGAGCCAGTGAGGTTTTTGGGGTTTTGCCTCCAGGAATTCCCCTTTTAAGCCAATGTCCCACTGGATGAAGAACCCAGATACACCATGAACTTAGAAGGATTATGTATTACTTCTGACTTGTGAGTGCCTTGGGGTTCCCCAGAGGAAATAAGTATGTCACTGGGAAGGGGGAAGTCTGTGTTTCTCTCCTGGACCTCTTGCCTATGGTTTGGATGCACATCATAACTTCTTTAGGCTGCATAGGCTCTTTCAGCATAGGCTTTTTCAGCATAGGCTCTTTCAGCGCATGAAAACAAAGAAAGCTGGAGGACCTGATAACGTCTCCCCATCATGCCTGAAAGCCTGTGCAAATCAACTCGCTCCGATCTTCACAAGGATCTTCAACAAATCACTGGAGACGTGTGAGGTCCCCTCCTGCCTCAAACGATCCACCATCATCCCGGTTCCCAAGAAACCCACCATCGTAGGATTAAATGACTACAGGCCTGTAGCCCTGACGTCTGTGGTCATGAAATCCTTTGAGCGGCTGGTGTTGAAGCACCTGAAAGACATCACAAGCCCCCTGCTGGACCCCCTCCAGTTTGCTTACTGAGCAAACAGGTCGGCAGATGATGCTGTTAACTTAGGTCTACACTTCATCCTGCAACACCTCGACCACCCAGGGACGTACGCCAGGATCCTGTTTGTAGACTTCAGCTCGGCCTTCAACACCATCATACCAGACATCCTCCACCAGAAGCTCACCCAGCTCAACGTCCCAGCCTCCACCTGTCAGTGGATCAACAACTTCCTGACGGACCAACAGCAGCAGGTGAGACTGGGGAGCATCTTCTCCCGATCCAGATCAATAAGTACTGGTGCCCCCCAGGGGTGTGTTCTATCCCCACTCCTCTTCTCTCTGTACACAAATGACTGCACCTCATCGGACTCGTCCGTGAAACTCCTGAAGTTTGCAGAAGACACCACTGTCATTGGACTGGTCCAGGACGGTGATGAGTCTGCATACAGACAGCAGGTGGATTGGCTGGTCCACTGGTGCAGTCAGAACTACCTGGAACTGAACCCACTCAAAACTGTGGAGATGATGGTGGACCTTCGGAGAACACCACCCCCATACACCCGCTCACCATCCTCAACAACACTGTATCGGCCGTGGACCACTTCAGGTTCTTAGGAACCACCATCTCTGAGGACCTGAGATGGTCTTCACACATAGACACTGTTCGAAAGAAGGTCCAGCAGAGACTGTACTTCCTGAGGCAACTCAAGAAGTTCAACCTTCCACAGGAGCTGCTGGTCATCTTCTACACTGCCATCATTCAATCTGTCCTGTCTTCATCCATCTCAGTGTGGTTTGGATCATCCACAAAACAGGACAGGTCCAGACTGCAACGAATAATCAGGACTGCAGAGAGAATAATCAGGGCTGACCTTCCCTCCATTCAGGACTTATACAGGTCAAGGGTCATGAAAAGGGCTGCTAAAATCTCTGCAGACCCCACACACCCTGCACATAAACTGTTCAGAGTTTTACCTTCAGGTGGCGCTACAGAGCACTGTTCACTAAAACCAGTCGCCACAGAGACAGTTTCTTCCCCCAGGATGTTTCTCTGATGAACATTTAATAAAGTACAAAACAACAGCATACAGATGTTGCAAATGCACCTTTTCTATTAGATATGTGTATATTGTACATTGTAAATTGTATATATGTATATACTGTAATACAACAACAAAACCAAAGAGCAAAGTGTACCGGAGTCAAATTCCTTGTTTGTATGTACGAACTTGGCAATAAAGCTGATTCTGATTGAATGGTTTGCACACTGCTGGTTTAAAGCTAAGTTCTTGATTTGTACTCATTTGTTCAAGATCTTGTCTTGTTTTCCTGCACACCAGACTCCTGAGACCTCATCTCTTTCTGACAGAACATGAGCTGCAGTAGTCCTTGAAGAAGTGTGCAAAGAGTTAAAAGTGTCTGTTATACACCAGCTCCTGTATGAGAATCTGGTGGGACGGCTGCCAGTTTCACTCCTCCTCCAGGGCACAAATTCTGGAATGTGTTTGAGGAGAACCACAAAGATTTCTCTAATCACTTTTATTGTTTTGCTCTGCTGATCCTGATCCATCAGCCTCATGGGGTTGCTTTGTTATTTTTAGTCACGTCTACTGTTTGAATAGATTTATCTTCCTGCTAGACTCGTGGCGAGATACAAAGAGGGCTTTGTTGGGAGTCATGTGAAACTTCATGGAAACCATTTCTCTTCCACACAGTGACATCCCATCAATCTGTGCTTAGTGCTTTTTCTTCATCTTGAGCACAGTCATTACAGGCTACAGACAATTACTATTTGCATTGTGACAGCTTTAAACATGCAGGATGTCACTGCAGAGTGATGCTGCTGAGTGATTTTAATGTTGTGTGCTTCTACAGCTGGTAGCATTCAATTCAATTCAATTCAGTTTTATTTATATAGCGCCTATTCACAACATATGTCGTCTCAAGGTTCTTCACAACCGTCAGGTTCATACATTCCAATTAATCCTAACAATTGAACAGTTCAGTCAGAGTTAGCTTTTTATTCAAATTGGATAAAAAGTTTTTCTATCTAAGAAAACCCAGCAGATTGCATCCAGTCAGTGACTTGCAGAATTCACTCCTCCTGGATGAGCATGTAGAGACAGTGGACAGTCACTGGTGTTGACTTTGCAGCAATCCCTCATACTGAGCATGCATGTAGCGACAGTGGAGAGGAAAAACTCCCTTTTAACAGGAAGAAACCTCCAGCAGAACCAGAACCAGGCTCAGTGTGAGCGGCCATCTGCCACGACCCACTGGAGGTTTGAGAGAACAGAGCAGAGACACAAAGAGAACAAAGAAGCTCTGATCCAGGAGTACTTTCTATGGGAAGGAAAAGTAAATGTTAATGGATGTAGCTCCTTTAGTCGTTTCATCTAGAAAGAAAGAACAGATAAACTCTGAGCCAGTTTTCAAGGTTAGAGTCTGAAAGAGAGAACATAGAGTTAGTCACAGTAGAAGCTCAGTCAGTAGCCATGTCTAGGAGAGAGAAAGGGTTAAACACTAAAAGACAGGGCTATGTGGATCATCGGTAGAGGGTGAGCATTAAGTTGTTGCCAGCAGAAGCTCGGACGATGCCCCTCTCCAGAAAGGTGTCACAGGTAAACACAGAGCCAGGCCAGGTGTAGCTTCTAGGAAGAGAAAAGAGAACAAAGTTAAAAACTGAAATAACAACAAACAATGCAAAATTGGAGAGTAGTGTGAGAATGTAGCGAAGAGGGTGAAAGTGGTCATTATGTCCTCCAGCAGCCTAAGCCTATAGCAGCATAACTACACAGATAGTTTCAGTTCAGATTATTTAGTTAAACTGCGCTTATTTACAACAATGCCGTCTCAAGGAACCCCAAAAAGGGTCCCACTGATGGTCATTGTTATACTAAAAACCACAAGGATTGGGATACCTCTCTCTGTCAGACTGATTATAACCATTGGAAAAGAGAAGGGGTCATACAGGTAGCAGAAATGGAGGGTGTGTTTGCACCTCAACCATAACTGAGCCGGTTTAGGCTAAACCTGATTCCCCCTTACTCCAACCAACAGGGAGGGAAGAAGGCAGAGGTAAAAAATAAGGAAGATAGCTCAGGATACACTAAGCCACTCTAACTATAAGCTTTATCAAAAAGGAAAGTTTTAAGCCTAGCCTTAAAAGTAGACAGGGGGTCTGCCTCACGGACTAAAACTGGGAGCTGGTTCCACAGGAGAGGAGCCTGATAACTAAAGGATCTGCCTCCCATTCTACTTCTAGAGACTCTAGGAACCACCAGTAAACCTGCAGTCTGAGAACAAAGTGCTCTGTTAGGAACATATGGACCAATCAGATCTCTGATGTATGATGGAGCTAGATCATTAAGGGCTTTATATGTGAGGAGGAGAATTTTAAATTCTATTCTGGATTTAACAGGGAGCCAATGAAGGGAAGCTAAAATAGGAGAAATATGATCTCTCTTTTTAATTTCCATCAGAACTCTTGCTGCAGCATTTTGAATCAGCTGAAGGCTTTTAACTGCATTTTGTGGACATCCTGATAGTAAAGAATTACAATAGTCCAGTCTTGAAGTAACAAATGCATGGACTAGTTTTTCAGCGTCACTCCTGGACAGGATATTTCTAATTTTGACAATGTTCTGGAGGTGAAAGAAGGAAATCCTAGAAACCTGTTTAATATAGGATTTAAATGACATGTCCTAGTCAAAAATAACACCAAGGTTTTTTACTTTATTATCCGAGGTCAATTTAATGCCATCCAGGTTAAGTGATTGACTAAGCAGTTTCTTTTTCAAAGACTCTGGTCCAAAGACAACAACCTCTGTCTTGTCTGAATTTAGAAGCAAAAAATTTAACGTCATCCAAGTTTTTATATCTTCAAGACATGCTTGTAGTCTATCTAATTGGTTGGGCTCATCAGGATTTATGGATAAGTAAAGCTGAGTATCATCAGCGTAACAGTGAACATTTATCCTATGCTGCCTGATAATTTGACCTATTGGAAGCATATATATAGTAAAGAGAATTGGCCCAAGTACTGAACCCTGTGGTACTCCACAATTAACCCTGGAGTTTAAAGATGATTTATCATTTACATGAACAAACTGGAATCTGTCAGACAGATAAGATTTAAACCAGCCTAGCGCTATTCCCCTGATCCCTACAGCATATTCCAGCCATTCTAAGAGAATATTATGGTCGACTGGATCAAATGCAGCACTGAAATCTAACAGAACCAGAACAGACACAAGTCCATTTTCTGAGGCCATAAGAATATCATTAGTGACTTTCAGCAGAGCTGTTTCAGTGCTATGATGAGCTCTGAAACCTGACTGAAACTCTTCAAACAGGTCATTGCTGTATAAATGTTCACACATTTGATTAGAAACTATTTTCTCAAGAATTTTAGATAAGAATGGAAGATTGGATATAGGTCTGTAATTTATTAAATCATCTCGATCAAGCGAAGGTTTCTTAAGTAAAGGTTTAATTACAGCTACCTTAAAAGCCTGTGGTACATATCCATTTACTAAAGATAGATTAATCATATCTAAAATGGGGCTGGTAATCAGATGGAACACTTCCTTAAATAATTTGGTTGGGATTGGATCTAACATACAAGTTGAAGGTTTAGATGAAGCTAATATTTCTGATAACTCAGGAAGCTTCACAGGATCAAAACAGTCCAAACACAAATCAGGTTCTGCAGTTATTTCCAATGTTGTCTCACTTGCTGAGGATGAAGTAATCATCTTCGGGAGTATGTCAAAGATTTTATTTTTAATAGAATCAATTTTATTTAAGAAGAATCCCATAACGTCATGACTGCTGAGAGCTAAGGGAATGGATGGCTCAACAGAGCTATGACTCTGTGTAAGTTTAGCAACTGTACTAAAGAGAAACCTAGGATTATTCTTGTTCTCTTCTATTAATGATGAAAAATAAGCTGTTCTAGCTTGGCGAAGTGTCTTTATACAACAGTAGGCTATGTTTCCAGATTAAGTAGGAATCCTCTAGGTGTGTAGAGCGCCATTTACTCTCCAATTTTCTAACATTGTGCTTTAAAGTACGCAGCTCTGAATTAAACCATGGAGCTAGCCTCCTATTAACGATTACCTTCTTTTTCAAGGGGGCTGCATTGTCTAATGCACCACGCAATGATGAAGAAACACTATGAACAAAAGAATCAATTTGTGAAGGGGCAGAAACAGAATTATTGCCCTCCACTGTGCTTTTCAGTGATAATGAGGAAATTAAAAGTGGAACAGATTCTTTAAAGGTTGTTACAGCATCGCCTGATAATGATCTACTATAATGAAATTATAGTAGATCATTATAGTATAATGACATTTTCTTTCAGGTGTGGAGTACTCTGTTAAATTAAACTCAAAGGTTATTAAGAAATGGTCAGACAGGACAGGGTTATGAGAAAATATTGTTATGTCTTTACACTCAATGCCATATGTCAGCACAAGGTCCAGAGAATGAAGACAAAGGTGGGTAGGTTTGTTAATGTTTTGAGCAAAGCCAGTTGAGTCTAAGATAGCATTAAACGCTATATTTAGGCTATCACTTTCAGTGTCAACATGAATGTTAAAATCCCCCACTATAATAACTTTATCTGTATTTAACACTAAATCAGATAAAAGGTCTGAAAACTGATCTAAAAATTGAGAGTAAGGGCCTGGTGGACGATACAAAACAACAAACAGAAGAGGTTTTAGTGCTTTGCAATTTGGATGAGGAAAACTAAGGATTAAATATTCAAAAGAGTTGTAGCTATTGATTGGTCTGGGACTAATCAATAAATCAGACTGAAAGATGGTTGCTACTCCTCCTCCTCGCCCAGTAATTTGAGGAATGTGAAAATTTAAATAATTAGTAGGAGTTGACTCATTTATAGTAACATAATCCTCTTGCTGCAGCCAGGTTTCTGTGAGGCAAAGTAAATCAAACTGATTGTCACAAATCAGGTCACTAACTAGCAATGTCTTTGAAGAGAGAGATCTTATGTTCAGTAAGCCACATTTAATTGTTTTATTTTTCCTTTCGGTCTGAGTTGTGTTTATTTTTATGAGATTTTCCTGATTTCCTCCTTTTAGATTATTTTTTAATCTATTCAATTTTGGCCGTGGGCGAGACACTGTCTTAATAGGGTAATGGGTGGGTAGCAGTAAAGAAGCTGCAGAGAGGAGTGTTAAACTACGACCCTGCTTCCTGGTCTGAACCCTGGGTTGTCAGAGTTCTGGAGAACTAATAAATTCGGCCAGATTACTAGAAAGAAGAGCAGCTCCATCCAAAGTGGGATGGATGCCGTCTCTCCGGATCAGACCAGGTTTTCTCCAAAATGTTCGCCAGTTATCAATGTAGCCCACATCGTTTTCTGGACACCACCTAGACAGCCAGTGGTTGAATGACAGCATGCGGCTAAACATGTCGTCACTGGTCCGATCAGGGAGGGGACCAGAGAAAATTACGGAGTCCGACATTGTTTTGACAAACTTACACACCGAAGCAACACTAACTTTGGTGACCTCTGATTGACGTAACCGGGTGTCATTACCGCCAGCGTGAATAACAATCTTACTGTATTTACGCTGATCCTTAGCCAGCAGTTTCAGGTAGGATTTGATGTCGCCCGTTCTGGCCCCTGGCAGACATTTGACTATGGTCGCTGGTGTCTCTAGTGCCACGTTTCTGACTATGGAACTGCCAATTACCAGAGTTGGACTATGCTTTCTACGTACCGTCACCCAGCCGGCCTGAAGCCCCAGCTGCGCGGGTTCTGCTGGAGGACAGCTACGGGGAGCTACCCTCGGTGGCTCCATGCTGGCTAAGGGGCCTCGGCTATCTGCTGGTTTTTCAACAGCGCGGAGCCGGGCCTCCAATTCCGACACCCTCGCCTCCAAAGCTACAAAAATACTACATTTATTACCATTATCACTAAAGGAGGCAGAGGAGTAACTGAACATCTGGCACAGAGAGCAGGAGAGAGGAGGAGACTCAGAGAGAAACAGCAGAACGGGTAGCCATGGTGGAGCTAAAGCTAAGCTAGCGACCCCTTACCACTACTAGAAAAACCATGTAAGACACAGAGAGTCCCCAAACGTTACATGTAGCAACAGAAAGTAAGTGTTTTAACTTGTTTATGTATTAGAACAAGTAAGAGATATCACAGTAGAGAGAAATCAGATCAAACGAGAGAGCTTCACACACCAAACAATCCACCGAGTCCAACAGTGAGAACAGGAAGTGACGTTACCCAGAGCAACAGAGCATCCAATCAGTCCATTCACAGAACAGAAAGCAGGAGGTAATAAAAAAGATAAAATCTTTGCTGTTGGGATTTTTGTGATTCGTAATATTTCTGGTCCTGGTTTTCTTCACTCATGTGCTACGTTGTTTTTCTCCATGTTTTTTGCATGTTAAATTCCAGCGTTAGATGAGTTCATCATTTTTACTTCCTGTTGTGAAGAAGTATTTGCTCCCTTACAGATTTCTTCTGTTTTTGTTTTGTTTTTCTCACTCAAATCTTTCAGAATATCAGATTTTAAGATCAGAAAAAGATAATCCACATTAATTCAGCCATATCTGAGGATTTTCAAGGAATAACAGCCTATTTAAGGTCATGCCACTACATCTGAAATAAACTTTATGTACAGACTTTAAGTGGACCACTCCAAAACCTTAATGTTTTTTGAGGCATTCAGAGGTGCACCTGCTGCTCTGCCTTTGATCATTGTCTTGCTGCATATCCTAAGCGTGTTTTAACTTAAGATCACAACTGATGGTGTTCTTTAAGGTGTTTATTTGTGTTGTTTTTAGTCAACAGTGCTTTTGGCCTTGATCTTTGCTAGTGGAGGCCACTTTTGACCAGTCTATCTTTCTGATTGTTGAAACATGAACTCTGACCTTAACTTAGACAAGTGAGGGTTCATAGCTACAGATGTTGATCCAGGTTCTTTTATGACCTCCTGGATGAATCCACAATGCACTTTTGGAGTGTTAGGCTCACCACTCCTGGGAATCTTCACCATTGTTCAATATCTTCTCCATTTGGGGAAAATGTCTCTCAATGCTTCGTTGGTGTCCTAAAGAATGCCTTGCATTTAGCTCCATCTATTTATCCATCAGCTCTTTTGCATCTTCTCTGTTAGAGCTGAGGAGAAGCATCCCCACAGCATGATACTGCCACTGTGTCCTCTACATGCCAGGATCTGCCTGTATTAGTTTTCGAGTTTGAGTTCCTAGTTTGTTTTCTCTCACATTCTTCAGGTATTTCAGTTCATGTTTATATTCTTCATTCCATCCTTGTGTTTAGATTACATCCTTGGATTACTGTGTTAGATGAGTTAGTTTATTTTTCCTTATAGATCTGATTCCTCGCTATTTATGGCCTTTAATTGTTTACTTATTCCTGTTCACCTAGATGTTCTGTTGTTCCCCCTGGTCTCCCAGCTCTTCTGTGTTAATTAGTCTCGTTCCATCAGTTGTTTGCTTTCACCAGCTGTTCCTGATTCCTCCTAATTAGCTCATTAGTCCATTCTCCACCCTTCTTCAGCATTTATACTCTGGGTTTCTTTGTTCGCCACTGGATTCTGTTGTCATGTCTGATTGTTCCTTGCCTCTTTACTGTCCTGATTTATACAAGCCTAATTTATCCACCTGTATTGTAAGACCTGAATAAATATAAGTTTCTGCTTTCTTGTTATAAAAATACTCATTAATTCACCATGTGGCTACCTCGTTCTGCTCTGCACCTTGGTCCAACACAACTCCAGCGAACCCTGACACTACATGGATTGTGTCAAACTGGCTGTGTATCTCTGCAGCTCCTTCAGAGATACTATGAGCATCTTGGCTATTTACTAATTAGGTAACCACTGATGCCAGTTGGATGGCCTCTAACTGCCGGAGTAAAAGGTGGCTTGTTACCAATTCACCTCACAATTTTCAGATTTTTATTTGTAGAAATATTGAAAACCATTAATCACTTTTTTTTCTTTTCATTATTTTACCCTTCTTTGTGTCTGTCATTTACATGATTACTTTTATAATATTATGGAAACTCGTACCACTTGTGGGTGAGACTATTATATTTTCATGCTGCAACTTGCCATCACCGAGTCCATCCTCACCTCCTCCATCTGTCACAATCAAACTGCTACCATCAGGGACCAGGGAAGGCTGCAGCGTATCATTCGCTCTGCAGGGAGGGTGATTGGCCGCAATCGTCCTTCTCTTCAGGAGCTGAATGCCTCCAGGACTCAGAGGTGAGCAGGAAAGATTAGAGCTGACCCCTCCCATCCTGGACACAAACAGTTTCAGACTCTCCTCTCTGGCAGGAGGCTGCGGCCCATCAGGACCAGAACCTCTCGCCACAAAAACAGCTTCTTCCCGTCTGCAGCTAGCCTCATTAACAAGGCCTGGTCCCCCACTGACACTTTCCCCTTGCAAATAGTACCAATATCTCAGCACATGTAAATACTATTTCATTTCATTCTATATTGCTGTTATTTTATATTTTTAATATTTGCCACGGTGCTCTATTTCTCTCATAACATTCATACACAACTTGCTTTTGTTTTAACATATTTCCAAATGTATTTATGTCAGCTGTATGTTTGTCTATGTGTAGAACCTCACCACCAAAGCAGATTGCTCGTACCTGTGAAACATTACTTGGCAATAAAGTTTTTTCTCATTCTGATTGCTGATAAACTCAGAGAAAGTATACTTACAATATACTGGATGATCAAACTCTTAACAAATGTATTAGTAATGTGTTAAGATGTCAATATTAGGCAAATATTGTTTAAAGATATAACTCAACTTTTGAACTCTCAATGTTTAAAGCTTTAAAGTTGTGTTCATGCACTCACTCTCTGACTGTTTCAGGCCTCTTGGAGTTCTGTGTGGGGTCCTTCCAGCGACACCTCATCAGGGCGTTCAGGACATGCACGACGACAGCTGCACTTCAGAAACGAGTGGGCGTCATGGAGCGGCTGGTCTGTTTGCTCACGCAGCTGCGGGGGCGGAGCCTCTGTGCGGACTCGCACCTGCATCACCAGGTAACACTGTGCCAGAAATACACAGCATGATATGAGATTAATGGAGAAAGATTTGCAATAATCTGTCATGTGTTCAAATATATACCTGAAGTTCTTCAGTGAGTTATCTGTTGGAGTTTCTGATAAATGTGAAATACTGTCGTTGTTGACTCGGGCCTGTGAGGCAAATACAATGTGTATTTCTGGAGTTAACAACAAAAATCAGCTTCCTCTTAGAGAGATTAAAATCTTTCACCAGCTGTTATTGTTAAGATGAATTTAAGGAATTTCAAACATAGTCGTCCCCTTCTTCTTTCTCTGAAAAGCACAGCATGATACCTATGCCACCATGCTTTAAAGTTGGTAAGTTGTTCTCAGATTCAATGTTGGGGGCTGTTAACTGTTTTTGGCACAACACTGTTAAAACTTATGTATCCTAATACAGATTTCTTGATGTAACTTTTTTGTCACGCTTAAAATGTTTCGGCTCATCAAACTGAATTTAGTATCCGATAAAGATGACCTGAGTAAATACTAAATATTGTTTTTGAATAATGATTGTATTTATTAGGGAAAAGAAGCTGAGACAAACAAAGCCAAAACTGAAGAAATCTTAAAATATCTAAAAACAAATCTCAAGTACTTTTTCACAGATCTGTAGATGCTTCTTTGGCACCCTCTCTGTCCATGGTGATGTAAATCCGACTTCACTGTGAACCGTGGCAGCAGGTTTCCAACAGTTTCATGACAGACCTCAGCCCTGGTACTTCCTGGTTGTTCCTGAACATCTTCACCAGTTCTTCTTTAATGACGAGGACAGTTTGAAAGGACAGTCATAATCACCAACCATAAAATAATAGATTAAAAGATTTTGCCCGTGTGCATAATCTTGACCTCGTGTAGATTTACACAACAAAAAACTTCAGCTCTTATTTCTTGGTTTTGGTTAATTCAACTGGTTGTCATATTTGCATGACTGTTTAAACCTGCAGACAAAAGCAGAGCTCAAATATATCATCAAACAACCGATTCTGGGAATGATCTGTTCATTTTATGACAAACCTCTTTAAATGGAAAAGATCCTTTTTATCAACAGTAGGGGTGGAAACACTGCTTTAAGTCTGATGATATGTGCATTTAATTGGTTAAGTGTTAAACATGCTTTTGCTTTAAGATTGTAAGATATTAATCTATAAAGATCTTTTTCTGTGTTCCTAGAAACCCAGTTGGCGGACCATGTGCTGGAGATCCCAGACAGTACAAGATCTGCAACACCAAGGTCACTTCAGCTCGAATGTTTTTTCTCTGAATGAAAAACTGTCTTTATGCATTGAAAATTTAGAACAATGGCCAATTCTTGCTTTACAAATTGGTCTCTTAGGTGTGTTCAGGCAGTGCCAGACTGGCTGTTGAGGTATTTTAGGGTGTGATCTGATGTTTATCGGCCCGAGCTTTCACTGCACTGCTGTGTAATAAACGCAGACATTTCACACAATCAAACTGTCAGACCTGCTTTGTTGGCTGAGGTCATCGACTATTTGTCGGGGATGGGTGTGGGTGTGTTTAGACAGCCATTTCTTGTGTCCTTTATTGATTAAAGGAAAAACTGACAGATGAGTTGAAACATGTTCAAGCAGCTCTCAATAAGTGTAATATCTCAGATATTGTAGTAAAATACAACCCTTAGCAAAGTTCTCAGTCCCAATTCTAAAAACAAAACTTTATGAATTATATACTTTATCAAGGTTAGGCTTTAAATAGAAAAACATTGAAATACTGGATGGACAGACGGACGTACTACTAGTTGGGTAGATGATGGCCCATCATCAGCTAAGGATGATCACTTGCAAAATAACGCCGCAGTTTGGCATTTCTACCTTTTTCTCAGTGGTATCAGTTGTAACACCCCTAAACAACTGACCTGCTCAGGTTGTCTGGAAAATCTCTAAAATCCACCATCACTCAGTGTTGCATCTGGAAACACAACAGAACAACTTGAGTCCTCTAATCATTAGGAAAAAAGATTGTGGACATGTGTTTTAGGACGAGTTCAGCTTTAAAATGTACTCGTACTCATACTCGTCGTCGTCTTCCGCTTTATCCGGGACCAGGTCGCAGGGGCAACAGACTCAGCGGAGACGCCCAGACGTCCCTCTCCCCAGACACCTCCTCCAGCTCCTCCAGGGGGAGCCCAAGGCGTTCCCAGGCCAACCGAGAGACATTGTCCCTCCAGTGTGTCCTGGGCCACCTCCCGGTGGGACGTGCCTGGAACACCTCCCGAGGAAGGCGTCCAGGAGGCATCCGGTATAGATGCCCGAGCCACCTCAACTGGCTCCTCTCGATGTGGAGAAGCAGCGGTTCTACTCTGAGCTCTCCTGGATGGCCGAGCTCCTCACCTCATCTCTAAGGGAGTGCCCGGCCACCCTACGGAGGAAGCTAATTTCAGCCGCTTGTATCCGGGATCTCGTTCTTTTGGTCATGACCCAAAGTTCATGGCCATAGGTGAGGGTAGGAACGTAGAGCAACCGGTAAATCAAGAGCTTCGCTTTTCGGCAACGGCACAGCGCCCCCATTACTGCGGCAGCCGCACCGATCCGTCTGTCGATCTCCCGCTCCATTCTTCCCTCACTCGTGAACAAGACCCCGAGATACTTAAACTCCTCCACTTGAGGCAGGAACTCCACTCCAACCTGAAGAGGACAAGCCACCCTTTTCCGGTCGAGTACCATGGCCTCGGACTTAGAGGAGCTGATCTTCATCCCAGCCGCTTCACACTCGGCTGTGAACCGCCACAGTGCATGCTGTAGGTCTTGGCTAGAGGGGGCCAGCAGGACCACGTCATCTGCAAAAAGAAGAGACAAAATCCTCTGGTCCCCAAACCAGATCCCCTCCAGCCCTTGGCTGCGCCTAGAAATCCTGTCCATAAAAGTTATGAACAGGACCAGTGACAAATGGCAGCCCTGCACCGGGAACAGGTCCGACTTAGTGCCGGCAATGCGAACCAAACTCCTGCTCCGCTTGTACAGGGACCGGATGGCCCTGATAAAGGGCCCCCGATTCCATACTCCTGGAGCACCCCCCACAGGGCATCACGAGGGACACAGTCGAATGCCTTCTCCAGGTCCACAAAACACATGTGAACCGGTTGGGCAAACTCCCATGAACCCTCGAATACCCTGTAGAGGGTATAGAGCTGGTCCAGTGTTCCACTGCCGGGATGAAAACCACACTGCTCTTCCTGAAGCCGGGGTTCGACTATCGGCCGGACTCTCCTCTCCAATACCCTGGCGTAGGCCTTACCAGGGAGGCTGAAGAGTGTGATCCCTCTGTAGTTGGAACACACCCTCTGGTCACCCTTCTTATGAAGGGGGACCACCACCCCAGTCTGCCAATCCAAAGGCACTGTCCCTGTCCACCACTCAATGTTGAAGAGGCGTGTCAACCATGACAGCCCCACAACATCCAAAGACTTGAGGTACTCAGGGCGGATCTCATCCACCCCCGAAGCCTTGCCACCGCGGAGCTTTTTAACCACCTCGGTGACTTCAGCCTCCCCGATCTGAATCCAAGCGGTGTTTTGTTATTGGACTTCTGTGCTAGTCATGGATTGTCCATAATGAACACCATGTTCAAACATAAGGGTGTCCATCAGTGCACTTGGCACCAGGACACCCTAGGCAGGAGGTCGATGATTGACTTTGTTGTCGTATCATCAGACCTTCAGCCGCATGTTTTGGACACTCGGGTGAAGAGAGGGGCTGAGCTGTCCACTGATCACCACCTGGTGGTGAGTTGGATCCGCTGGAGGAGGAGAAAGCCGGAGAGACTTGGCAGGCCCAAGCGCATAGTGAGGGTCAGCTGGGAACGTCTGGCGGAGCCCTCGGCCAGGGATGTATTCAACTCTCACCTCCTGGAGAGCTTTGACCAGATTCCGAGGGATGTTGGAGACATAGAGTCCGAGTGGACCATGTTCTCCGCATCTATTGTCGATGCTGCTGCCCGTAGCTGCGGCCGCAAGGTCTGCGGTGCCTGTCGCGGCGGCAATCCCCGAACCCGGTGGTGGACACCGGCAGTAAGGGACGCTGTCAAGCTGAAGCTTTAAAATGCTTTTTGGAAAATCTGATTTGAATTAATTGGTTCACATATGAGGTTTTGTCAGATGTAGGTTATTCTGAAGGTAATTTGAAGAAAATGTTCTTCCATTACAGCATTTTCATGATGCATATCTCTGTTTGTGCAGGAGTGTCCCCCTGGCTCAGGGGATTTCAGAGAGATGCAGTGTGCTGCCTTCAACAACAGGCCATTGGTGTCAGGAAACTCCTTCAGATGGACCACATTTCTTGGAGGTCAGCAGGAAAAATAACAGAACTATCCCTTGCAGGTTGCTTTCGGAAGGTTTAGGTTGCAGCTGCATAGTGTCTGTCATGACTGGGAACATCTGGGTTTATTCTTTTATTTCAGATGCCCATACAAATCATTCTCACACATGCATAATCCTTTATTTTACAGGTATTTAATCTCACAACGCTACAAGCTTGATTAAAAAGCACAACATATATTTGGCACAAACTGCCCTGTCACGATACCATGGACCGTATTAGCAGCAATAAAACGATGCGTTGCTTTTGGCTTCAGATTTGTGAAACTACTGGAAATATCTTTGTGTTAGTTTTATTGGAGCTAGGACGTCTTGACAGCTTACAGGTGCTGCCTGCTGCAGGTGTTATTGTGATTTTCTGTCATACCTGCCAGTTTCTTCCAGATCTCTCCCATTCTCTTTCCCCCCTCATGTCCTGTTTCCTTTCATCACCTCTTATTCCATAAAAACTAATGATTTACTGACTTCAGATTTTCCCCGTCAGGTTCCAGCCCCTGTGAACTCAGCTGCCTGGCCCTGGGACACAACTTCTACTACAACTTCGGTCACGTGCTGGACGGTACGACCTGTGACGAGGAGTCTGGAGCAGTGTGTGTCAACGGACGCTGTCTGGTAAATACCAACAACCCCAGATGTGTGCATTAGTTGTGTCTTATCACATGGTGTAGTAAAAGTAGTGTAGAGCCTTTTTAAACTTTATGTGTCAAAATAGACCATCATATAAGAGTTGTAAACTTTAAAAAAGCATAAACAGACAATAATTTTGTCAGATATGTACTTGAAGGTGATGGATATGTGTGTTGGGTCAAGAATATATTAATATTTTAGTTTAGGCGAGAGCATTCTGACATAGATTGACTATCTTATTATTCTGCTCATGAAAATTCAACTAAAATCAATTAAAATTAAGTTTAATAGTCAAATTACTATCTTGATCCTAGAAATGACAGTTATTGGTAATTGGATAATAAATGTATCTTATATTGCAGCAACAAAGTCCCACTCTTTTAATGGCTTTTTATAGCCCTTAATTTAAGTATCTTTATTCGATGGACCAAAAAATCCAATGTTTCTGTTAATGTCAATAATAAGCCACAATAACTGGCTCTTCTAACAATTCCTACAAAATAAATAAAGCTAAAGCATCTTTTAAGATCTTTTATTTTATGTTTTAATGTGTCAAGTAGGTTAGTTAATCCAATTATCTACCCAAAATTTTCTTTACTTCTTTTTAAAATAAAATGGTACTTTAAAGATGCCCTTGTTTTAAATGATTAAGAGTGTGTTAGTTCTTATTGGTGTATGAACTGTTTAATTCAATTAATCACTGCTCTCTGGATAAAGAGGAGAGGCTGCAAGGTGGAAGAGTTGGTTGCACTGCTGCCTTGCAGCAAGAAGGTCCTAAAGTTTGAATCCCAGCCTGGGTCCTTCCATAGAGTTTGCATGTTCTCCCCATGCATGCATTGGTTCTTTCTGGGTACTCTGACTTTCTCCCACAGAGAAAGATGACTGTTAGGTTCAATGATGTCTCTAAATTGTCATTAGGTGTGAGTGTGTGCATGGTTTTTTTCCCTCTGTGTTGACCTGTGATGGATTGGCGACCTGTCCAGGGTGTACCCCACCTCTCCCCCAATGACTGCTGGAGCCTGGATCCCTGCAAGGACAAGCGAGTATAGACAGTTGTCTCGATGGTGAAGCTCCAAAGTTTGCATGAAGAATTCAACATTTTGGGCTTTATGAGGGAGTTGTCAGCCATAGTGATAAGTTTTAGGTTGGATGTTGGATCTTCGTGCTCCGTGGATTCAGCGGGTCTTCCTCCAGTTTTACCCGATGGAGGCCGTCTGATTACGGGCAGCTGCTCTCTACCTGCTCCCTCCTCCTGCAGATGTTGGTTCTGTGAAGGACTGTCAATAAATATCAGAACCAAACCCGCTGTTTCATGGTGGTTTGTCTGTATGTTTTGGGGGAAATGCTTGTGCATCTGAACAGCTGATTTTATGTGTGATCAGCTGGTTTAGGATGTCATTAAATACAGCGACCCCTACCTGCGTGTTATTCAGAAAGCTGATGTGTCCTTTTCCTTTTCTTTCAGCCTTCAGGCTGGGTTATGATTAGTAAATAGTTAAATTGTATTTAGGTTTGACCCGCTTCTGCTATTGCAGTCCTTAATATTATTGTGGTCGCTCTTGAGTTTTATTAACGTCTCCCTGCACGTCTTAGAAAACCTTCTCATTTCTCCTGGTCCATGGCCAATCAGTGGACAGCAGTCTGTTTATGTCTCACGTAGTCCTGACTCAGCCCAGTTCGTACCTGCTCAGGAGAAGGGACCAAAAAACTAGGTACTGGTACAGAAAAAACAGTGATGGAAACAAATGAAAACCAAAACCCAAACACCCAAGAATCATAACAGGCAAAAAGAATTTCTACACAAGAGCTTCTCATTGTTTTCTAGTGCTGTATGATCAGACAATTGTCTGTCATGCAGCTCCTTTTATTTTAAAATCAGTTCTTGTTTCATTCTTTGCTTTAGTTTTTTAGTTTTTAGTTACGTATTTTATAACACAGTTTATTTGCTTTAGAAATAAACTTTAACTTGGGCTATGAAGAAAACCAGTTATGCTCAGTTGTTTGACCTTTTTTGTCAGAGTTTCGTGCCCACGTTTGATCTGAAAAGTCCCCTGAAAAAAATCACAGAATTTTCACTTCTGGAAAGAAGGCTGTAATAAGAGTTAAATGCAGGTTAAGTTTGGGAAATGTTGTTCTTCACTGTTAAACTGCACTAAGATGAGGTATAACTGATGTTGACTACTCTGACGAGAGCTCCCAGGAGAAGCGAGTCCCATGCTGAGCGTTAGGGCCAGAGTGCACTCATCAGTGTGGACTGCAGCCTTCAGGAAGCATTACAGCTCAGCTGAGCACAGAGTCCACAGTTCCAGTCAAGCAGGTCACCCTCAAACAGATGGGGAAGGTTGGCAATGAACATTCATCTGCAGCACAATATATAATACTCAGGAGAGACATCTGCTACCAGAGAGGACGCAGCTAAGCACTAGGATTAATATGTGTCTGTGTTTACATATGTCGATGTGTGTGTGTGTGCATTATGGCATTCGGTGTAAATAAACAGATTTATGGGCCATAGTGTCAGGCTGGGAGAGGTCAGAGCAGCAAAGAGCCTGAAACAGGAAGCAGATGCAGCCTGCAGCTGGTGTTGAGGACCACAGGTCAAAGACTGAGATCACCCTGAAGAACACATGGCTGCTTTGGATAGACTGCAGTGTATGTCAAGACTCCTCAGAGGGACAAAAACGTCTATGTACTTCATTGTATTTTGTTAGGATTTTATGTGGTAGACCATCAAAAACCAGTAGGTAATTATACATTGGAAGGAAAATAATTTATCTTTGCCAATAAAAATGTGAAAAGAGTGTCTTGTATTCGATTTCAGTCCGTTCTGATTTGATACAATTAAAAATAAAAGTGCAACCACCCCAACAATTAGACTGACCTTCAGTTGTTTTGCATAGAAAAATAGGGAAACATGTGCAAAGCTGGTAGAGACATACCCCCAAATATTCTACAACTTATAGATTTTCAATTATGGACTACAATGTGTTGGTCTATCACATAAAATCCTACATACTAATGAAGTGCGTAGTTGTACGTGACAAAAAGATTTAATACTTCTGCAAGGTACTGTAAATTTCACAATAGCTGCAACAAAGTAGGATTTCTAACTGTATCTAATGTCTACGGTTTACAAGGTAAACGGTAGGGGTGCCAGAACCTTGAGGCATATGGTATAGCATAATATACTGGACATAAGCAAAGCAGTCCTTCACCAAATGATGAAGCCCTCCCACATTTATTTTCACAGCTACATTCTCCATGCAGAACGTTTATCTCACTCTTTTAGCTATATCAGCCCAGATGATCACTTCTTGGATTTTTTACTCCATGCTTTGCAGTTCTAATGTCTCAGCTTTTGTAAGGCCCAATGTACCCCATCCTCCCATGTCACAAGGAGCTCATTTCTTGTTGTGCTCTCACGGATTCTTGGGGTATTTTGTATCTTCAAATGGGCTTTAGAGGATGATTATGGGTTTGCTAGCTTGTTGCTCTCTTGCCTGGTAAACTCCCCCTTGATTAATTTGCTCTGCAGAGATGAAGGCAGACAGTGAAAGCAGCCAGTGTAATCTGTCCAGCAACAAGTTGTTCTCCCTGATGGTAACCATCCAGCTCGTCGTCTTTGTCTCCAGCTTTGTCGTTTTTAATGTTTGCAGGAAAAACTTTCCAACCACTTGTCCCCTGATGAGGCCCAGAGGAGCTGGTTTTCTCCACAATAAATGAGGGATGAGGAAATAATTTATCAGAGACACAAGCCCTTGGCAGGGGGAGTGGTGAACAAATATGATGCAAAAGAAAGCTTCCCAGCTGAGTGCATGTTCAGCAGAAAGGTTTTCCATTTCTATGTTATGCAGAAGCCTGGCTGTGACTCCATCTTGGGTTCAAAGCAGCAGGAAGATGCCTGCATGGTGTGTGGAGGACACAACACCACCTGCCTGCACCACAAGAGTGTGTACCAGAGCAGTGGGCTGGAGGCAGGTAGGACACACACACACTGATACCACATACCACCATCCTACCCTGTCTCTGAGGAATGCACTGAAGCAGTTTTAGAAAATCAGCATGGAGATAATTCCAGTTCCTTGTTTTCCTTTCACAAGCAACAGTTATTCTGCTTCCGCCTCTCTGCCTGTTCAGACACTTTTCTCCTAACCTCCCTGATTACTTGCTTTCTTTTACTCCTAACTTTTTATCGCTTAACCAAAATTATGGAAATATTGGACTAAAACAACTTCTTACCAGCAACTCCCAAGGATTATTATTATTATTATTATTTTTTTTTTTCTAAAGGATTTTGATGTTTTTATAATCGAACTCAAAAGCAGGACAATTTGACGCCAGCTAATCAGCACAAAATGCCTCCCTTCACCACAGAGGACTTCGATAAACTTTTACAGAAATTGTCTGTTTTGGAGATGAAAATCCATGGACTAGAAGTGAATGTGGAGGTGAATATGAGGTAAAGCGATGATTCAACTCTGCCTGTGATCCCAAACAGTGACAGCCAGCTCAACAACTCAGCCGGCAATCAGAACACTGAGAATAAACCTACCAGCAGACCCACCTGGCATGTTTTAGGGGCGTGCCCAAAAAATCAAGGTGGACGACTCACTGGAAGATCTCAGCAATTAAATAAATTAGAATGGCCAGAATTACAGAGAAATGCCCCCGTTTCCCCTGGGAAAAGGAGACTTTGACAGCGAGCTGCTGTCACAACAACTGATAGGAGTGAGACAGGTGGAAATAATGGAGTTCTCCTCCAGAACATATTTGTTCTACTACAGAATGAAAACCAGGAAAATGATCCATCTTCTGAGAACAATAAAAGGTTTGAGAACAACCTTCATTCTAAACAGTCTTCTCCTAAGCTGCCAGAGAAAAAGCGCCCCACCGGACCAAGAACCCTAATAGTGGGCAACACAGCTGTGGATGGGATTAAAAACTTCTGCAACAAGAAAAACACAGAAGTTCTGATTGGTACCAGTAACGTGGTGTCCGATATCTCAGAGAATATTCTTGCAATCACAGAAAAACGCCCGTCTCTAGAAAACCTTATTATACACTGTGGAGCCATGGATGACGTAGCTAAGAAAAAATCAGAAGGATTGAAGGAGGATTTCACTCGTCTTCTGAATATTGTTGGAGGTCTCAATATCAAGGTGTTTCTCAGCGGACCCTTTGCACCGATTTTCTGTGGAGATGAGATTTTTTCCAGACTTCTGATGATTAATAAGTGGTTAGAAAAAACATGTGCTACTATAACTGTGAACTTCATCGACAACTTTAATATTTTTTGGGAAAAAAGACAACTCTTCAAGCCAGATGGTTTCTGTTTGAACAACCCAGGAGCCAGACGTCCCACATCTAATCTCTTCTATTCAGTAAATAATCCACCAGCAGCTTCGACCTTCAGCAGAGAACATGGAGCATCAACAACAATGATAACGCTTCCTCCAACAGCTCCAGCAGAAACAATCAGCCAGTTGGCTGAGAAAGAGAGGTCATCACAAAAGGTCTCCCCATTGAAATCCACAGGAGAAGTGGACCCCCCCATTATACCCCCCTCCCCGCAAACCCAGACCCAGACCGACACCCCCGGTAAATCCCCCTCACCCCAGACCCTGACCCAGACCTCACAGAACTCTCCCATCTCCCCACTGAGCCCGGTTTTAGCTTTACTGGATTCTGATAACATGAAATGAGCTCTTAAAATCAGGACCCAAATGGTTCTGACATCTTCTCCATTCAACACCCCCCGTGGCCGAGGCCCTGCTACTAAACCAACATCTTCCAAAAGCCGCAGACCTCCACCACCTCCTAATCTATCTCCTCCTAATCAGAACCTTCAAATCACTTCTCTGTGATACAGTCTGGGCCCCAGTGGTAACTCTATCAGAAATGAACATGTCCAGGAAAAACTTGGGCCCCTAATAGGAGATAGTTGTAAAATCTCTGTGCTTATACGTGACAGAAAGACCAAAGCTAAAAGGATAAGAGACAGTAATAAACAATCAAAAAAGCCATAAACTGTCAGGTACAACCAGACACAGAGTTAATATCAGCAACTAAGTCATATAAACTGACTTTATTGAACATTAGATATCTGTCAGGAAAATCATTTTTAATCAATGACTTCATTACTGACCACGATTTTGATGTTATGTTTTTAACAGAAACATGGTTACATGAATTTAATGAAGCTCCCATTCTGATAGAGGCGACGCCTCCAAACTACAATTTTCTTTGTGAGAGCAGACAGCAAAGAAAAGGTGGAGGGGGGGGGGGCACTTTTTTTAAAGATTTATTAGAGTGTAAAAAAGTATTTCCCGGCAAATTTGACTCTTTTGAATATTTGGCTCTCCAGGTAAAGAAACCGGTCCGAACCATGTTCTTAAATATTTATCTCCTAAGTCCAAAACAAACTTTATCAGTGATTTTAATGAGCTTTTATCTGTGATTTGTGTTGATTATGACTGTTTAATTATTGTGGGAGACTTCAACATTCACATGGACAATCCTGAAGACAGAAGTCCAATAGATCTATGTGACACTCTTAGAAATGTTGGTTTGACTCAACATGTTAAACAGCAAACACACAAACAGGGACATATTTTGGACTTGATCATCACTAAGGGTCTAAACATTTCCAAGGTGTCTGTAACTGATGTTGCTCTATTTGACCACTTTTCTATTATTTGTGAAAGCATCATCTGTTGTTTGATTTTCTGTATCATTGTAATGTTTTTCTGTATGTACAGCGCCTTGAGTGCCTTGTTGCTGAAAAGCGCTAAATAAATAAACTTGACTTGACTTGACTTTCAGGCCTATTTAGCGCTGTGTTATTACCTGATTGAATGAATATAAACCATGGAAACAGCATTGCAACACAAAAGTGACTGGCTGCCTTCCCAGAAGGACTTCAGCTAACAGCAGATTTAAAGTTACGGTGGTTAGATTTCAGGAAGGGGGTGGAGGAACATAAAGACCTTCCAGCTATTCTGGCTAAGCACCACTGATCAATTTTTACCTTCACTGGCACCTTAAGGTTCAAGGATTATATATGGTCTGACTGCATGCAGTGAAGAAAGTGAAATATTTTTCTTCTATTATATCTATACGCAATAAACCTTTTTTTTTTTTAGAGGAAATAATATTAGCTTATGGCTGATGAATGATAAGAGTGTTATCTTTTACAAGCTGAAAGCAGTGCATTTTATAGTGGCTTGTAAACCAAGAAAAATCATTGTCAAAATGATGACAATGGTTTTTATGTATTAAATTATATCAATAACATGTTTATTGTGACACCCTTTTCTTTCTTTAATCCCAACGATAAATCTGGATGGAACAAAATAGTAAAAGGGAAGGAGTTTATGTTTTTAGGTATGTACAGGAGTGTGTTATCTGTGTAGAAATCATTGCTTACATCACCACCAAAAAGCATGTACATAGAGAACAGCCTAACTGAGCCATGTAAACAAGATCGTCTGATGTTTATTCTGTAGTCCCTGCAGGTCCAAGTTAATTTATTATTTAGATCATTCTATAGTTGGAGGTTACAACTATAGAAAGACAATTCTTTATTATTCCAAAGGCATCCCATTCATTTTCATGTGTGGGTGTTTGAAACTGACAATGGACATCCTAAAATTTTCTGAAGCAATTCATAATTTGGGTCAAAGGTCTTAAAAGGGATCAGCAAGTCACTAAATGATAAGATAGTGTGTGAAAATGGGACAATATTGCGAAGGGAAATTGTGCAGAAAAAGATGGATGATCTTAATCAAATCAAGACTGAGAGTCCGAGAATCTCAGACTGAGCGGCTGTATTTCAATAATATTCCCCACGAAGAAACAAAATTAGCCATTTTACATTATGTTTATTGAAGGTTTTTGTCAACAAAAAGCAGAAAAAGCTACGTGAACTTGCCAGTGCCCAACAATGCTTTAAACTACTACTGTTGCAAATTGTTCCAGGAGATTCAATTCAATTCAGTTTTATTTATATAGCGCCAATTCACAACACGTCGTCTCAAGGCACTTCACAACAGTCAGGTTCATACACTCCAAGTAATCCTAACAATTGAACAGTGCAGTCAGAGTTAGCTTTTTATTCAAATTGGATAAAAAGTTTGATTCCTGAGGGAATTTTGTGTTTGAGGTTTTACTTCTTAGTAAAGTAAAAAAAAGTTCCTAAATAAAAATGTTTCTTTGAACAGAAACAAACTAAGCCAAACCTCTATTTGCCAGGGGGGCCTTTCGGATACAATGAAGTGACAATGATACCAGCAGGAGCCACTCATATCCTGGTCACCGATAACAGCAAGAACTATCTTGGTAAGATGTTTGAGCCTGTCTCTGTCCCCTTCATACGCAGTAATACTTATTATTACACCGTTTCCCCAGAGACTGGGGAGAGGCTCATCTGCTTTCTAAGTAACATAATCACTAAGGTTATTTATTCTCATCCTTGTTATGGTGACATAAATACAACATACCCCAGAATGGCACATACTGTGGTTTGGAAGGGGATGCTCATAATGACAGTATCTGGTGGCATGGGCAGAGCAGGTACTTGTTTCCATCTCATGTCATGGAAACTGCCCTTCCAAACTACCTTAAATAGCCATGAGAACATGTCTGCCTCTGTCATCCGGAAATCTTTACCTTTAGCTCAAAAAGTCCACCACCAGAAGTATTCAACTCAGTTTAAAAAATGTTCAACAGCACTAAATTTTTCCACCCTTCCCATCAATTTCATCGATCACCCAGCCCTGCAGAATGGTCAAGCCCAGTTTGTGATCAATGGAAACTGGAAGATCAGCGATCCCGGAGAGTACAACGTAGCTGGCACCAAGCTGCTTTACCGGCGCTCTGCAGACACCTGGGAGAGCTTTGAGGTGTCAGGACCAACCCAAGAAAACCTTCATCTAATGGTAAGGCTGAGTAAAGATGTCGTTGAGCAGAGAACTAGCCAGAAAGCCTTGCTGAGTAGACAAGTTTAGTCTATATTGTGGACGCTTTTCAAATTATATTAAAGAGGGTGCACAATATTTTGTTTCTAAAAAAACTAAATGACCATCAAAGAAAATCAACTAGCATTTTCTAGAACAGGAATTCCCAAGTCAAATCCAGTCCTAGAGAGCTACTGTCCTTTAGATGCATCCCTTCTCCAACATATCAAATGAATGGCTCATCCCAGACCTCTGCAGAGCTGAATGACGGCTGATGAGGAGATTCTGGGGAAGGGATGCATCTTAAAGTTGCAGGATAGAACCTTTGTGGACTGGACTTGGGCCCCCACTGTTAGGAGAATTTATGAACATATGGTGTTGTCAGAAAGGAGATTCACATTTCCCATGCAAAAGAGACACACGCCAGGTAAAGTTCAGTCCAACATGTAGAAAAATCATCCCGCTTTATCTGTTAAACAGGAGGTTATGTCATTGACTTCTGTGGATTTGCTCTTTTTTGCATAAAATGCATCATTCATGTCAATGCATTTTATTTTTCCACCAAGAACATCAACAAGTGCTAATTCAGAGCTAGTGCTTGCTTAGAATAGAATAGAAAATAGAATAGAACAATAGAAATATCCTTTATGGTCCCTCAGGGTGGGAATCCCGGTGTTCCAGCAGCAAAGTGAATGGTACACAGGTAAAACATATAAAAAGAATACATGAGTCTCTATTGTGAGGGCACATATACAACATGAGGAAAAAATACTGTACAGTTATTAAAAATAGCATATTCTGATTCAAATAAGTGTGAAACTGATTGGGATCATTTTTAAAAAGTGTACATGTATTTTTTGTTATGTAGAGCTCTATAAAGAGAAAGGTGTTGGTTGGTTTGGTTTTGTTGGTTTGCACGAGTTTTTCACTGCAGTGTCTCCATTAGCACCAACTGAACAGAGCTGACTTTATCAGGGGGATGAGAGTGGGTTTATGGGAATTAAGAATAATCTTCTAACCTGTGGTGAGCAGCATCTTGAAATCTCCAAAGTTAGCATAAAGTTTTGTCTCCCTAATTCAGAAGAGAACAATGAAAATGCTGAGCCTCAACTTTAATAAGAGAAATTGGCACCAGAATAGCATGAGCTCATCTTCTTCCTGCTGGTTGTTTGCATATCGCTAGTTGAACAGTGAATGGTGGACTGGATAGAGCTGCATCCACAATCCATGTTTTAATTACTGAATTTATAAAAACTTTTCAATCCCCAGCTGCTATCAATGCCTTTAGCTCAAAACAGTGTGGGTATCTCCCATTTCATGTGTATTTTATAAATGCAACTCAGAGGTTAGATATACCAGACAGCATTATAATGAATGTTCATAAACACTAATGGTTTAAAACAGCATTTTTTTAAATATGCTGTTGGGATCAAGACATCTCTTTGCAGAGGTAACGAGCCAAATACTATGAGACAAGCCACCTCTAGGCACCATTGTCCTCTACAGCTAGTGATGGGGCTCTGTGGTGGTACTCCAGACTGGTTCTTTGTTCTTTCAGTTCAGAATCTGCCCTGAAGCATTACTGGAATCGCTGTGGAGAAAATCAACATGTAAAAGTCATTAAATGTTATTTTGAATCTATTTCAGTCAGTTGTGCCTGACTAAAAACGCAAATGTATTCACTTTCAAAAATGCACTTGAGATTTTATTGGAACAGCAGCGTTTTAACGAGAAAGTTATTGGCTGGTTGTTTGGTTGGTTAACAGATAGCTTCACCAATTTATTGCCTGACTCATTCTTTACCTTTATTTGAATTTGGCTTTCTCACATGTTTCCGTCCTCTTGTGATCAGGTTCTGGCAACAGACACAAACTCAGGAATTGAGTACGAGTACTGGCTTCCACCTGACCAGTATGCCCTCTACCATGGGAGGAGAAGCCCTTTACGACAGGCTCACCATACAGCCAGCTACTTCCCCAGAATCCAACCCACCACTTCAACCACAACCTCTGCCACTACCACCAGGGCACCTCCAAACACTACCCAGAGACCCCACTGGTGTAAGTCTTTACTCTCTCAATTCTTTCAAAGTCATTTCAAATCCTTCAGGCTTCTTTCTCATTTTGTCATATTACAACCACAAACTTCAATGCAGGGGATGTGTGGGGATTTTATGTGATAGCCCTGCACAAATTAATACATCATTTGAAATGTATTCGAAATAACGCCCAGGTCTAATTAAATTTTCTCAGAAATTACTAACTCTATTTAAATAATCGTTATGTTAATAATTCTGTTTTTCAAACGGCATTGATAATTCTGGTCTTCCTTTGCTGCTTGTTGGATTGTGACCAAACTTGTATTTTTGAATCTGTGAGATCTTTGCCTTGAGCAGCCATGCTGGTTGTGTGCTTAGAAGCTGTGTGGTGAGGCCAAGTCTTGCAGCGACACCATTTTGTGGAGTTTGTTTACTTTCTGATTTAGCTGTGTTTGGTGTTCGTAGAAATGGGTTCTATCAGCTTTTAGTCCAGATTCTGATGTTTCGGTGGAGACCACACAGGTCTACGTTTCACTAAAGGAACTTAGATTAAGGAAAGTAGAAAAAAAAGAAATTTTTACCCCAGTAACGAAGGATGGGGTTTAAGACGCTACCAGTAAGACACAGCTAAAATGGGATGGTCAGACCATTAAAAAGAATTTTCCATTACACTCCTTTCTTCTGATTACAAGATAATGTTGTGATTATGAATCTGAGAATATTATTTAATATTAATATTTCTTTAAATAATATTTGGGTCTGTTAAGGGTTGTCCTGTGAATACCAGCCCAGTAAGGTGATGGAATTAGGACAAAATAGAAAGGTGTGAGACGAGCTCTGACATTATTGAACAGCATGAACTCTGCACATAGATGGAATGAATTCACACAATTTCTTAAAATACAAGAATTTATGAACAAAAATAAGTCAACTCAAAGTCAAACATATTTCAATCAACAAACTCTTTACTTTGCTAAAACAATCCAACTAAACTACCAAGCAGAATTAAAGAATAATGAAGACTAATGGACTATGTACAATATAAACAAGTTGATTAAAGATGATTGAAAATCATGACCAAAAAGAGTGATGCAACATTACCATGAAATGTTTATGTTTGAGAACCAAGAATTATCTTGAAGAATCTGGAAATGAAGTTAATTTAGTCTTGGAACCAACTTAGACAATAATCAGCAAATGTTTAGACAACCATTCACAATGCAAGATCAGATAAAATATTATTTTAATAAAATAATATTTTAAATAATGATCTGCTGAATAAAACCAACCTTCTGGATGACCATTTCTCAATGGTGTTTAATTAGCTGCCTTTATTTATTAAAATAATATTTAAAGAAATATTATTAAGGGAATATTTTGGAAAAGAACCAAATCTTTCTGGAGAAATGGGGCTTAATGGTTTTTCATTAGTTATCAGATTTAGTAAAATATTGTTTAGGGACTATTATTTACTAGCTTGAAAACGAATAACCTTTCTGTTAAATATTCCCTAGCAGGCAAGCACGTGTTCTTAGCTTGTTAGCAGTGAAAGCTAACAAAGGAAGCTGATAGCTTATCACAAGAATCAAACACACACCTTTAAAATATCGTTAATAAAAGGGTTAAAATGCATAAGCGCGGACGGCGCGTTATGATCAATCTTCTGTTTAAAATCACCCTTTAAATAAAGTTTGTCTTAACTTTAAAAACACTCAAACACAGAACACCAAAAACTGAGCACATGTGCTGCAGCTAGCCTGCTAGCACCAAGATAGCTGAGTTCAACACAAACAAAACCAAACTTCATAAAATGAAAAACATTCAGATCATAAATCTCTCTCTATCACTCTGCCCAAACCTAACCTTTGACCCATGCTGAGGAGAAGTTGTCCGGGCAACGACGAAATTTGAAGAAAGCTCTGTGAACAAAGGGTTAGCTTCCAGCTATTCTCCGGAGCAGTGGCTTTGTGGCCCGTTCTGTCCGCTGACCACACTGCATGTTACCACGGTGATGCGGTCCTCCTTCCAACTGGGAACAGTTTGATTCTGCCAGCCTCAGAGAGAAAGGCAAGCCAGGCTTGTACCATAATTCCCATTCATGAATTAATCTACCGGATACACAGACAGTGATTAATTTGTACTTGTCTTAGTGCATATGATCGATGATCGTATGACACTCTCGGATCCGGTTGAAGAGTTATGTCTGTTTGCCAGCAAAGAGACATTAGCGTGCTGTTCCCGCCCTATCCGGTCCTTCTGGAGGCCGTGTGGAAGAGGCAGGATGTAGCAAGAGCGGTGCTTTTATTTGGACAGTGATGTCACAGGAAGTCCGCAGTTACCCCGTTTCCTGGCTGTGCCGGAGGTAGGTTAATGCAATTTATTTTGAAAGTTTCAGAAAACTTTGTACCAGCCTTTCATGTCGTAACCATGGCTGTGGTCCCAACAATAATCACAACTAAAGGAAAATTCTACAAAACCATCACCCAAGATTATAATCAAAGTAAAACTAAGAAAAAAGAATATACAACACTTTAAAAGAATAAATCTCCAAATCTCTATTAACCACTAGAATGCTGAACATCAGTATTAACTCTCCAAACAGTTTACAGTTATTACATCATTATAGCATCTTAAGCAATATAAAATCCATTGTTATCCATACCGTCTGTTATCTCAAATGCAGAATCACCATAGTCATTACAAACAGAAATTAAGTCTACATCCATATCATCTTTCAGCATGGAAACATTAATCAGTCTCATTACCATTCCTTTAACCATTGGAATAATGCAACATGAAAGAAACATCAAAAATCAAAATAAAATAATTACTCCAATCTTTATTACCCAGGCTCTCCAACCACCAGTGATGAACCAGGACCAAGGATTCCAAGAGGAACCCATATTTTCTTTCTGTTGAGATGTCAGCAACACCTCATGTTGTTAGACACATCAGGAATAAAATTGCAACATTGTTCCCTAATTAAATGACAAACACCACCCCTCTCAATCCAAAGCCATTCTATTTTGCAAACTCATAGTTCTTATATCCTGCTGCTCCTTGGTCAGAACAGTTAAACCTTCCCCAGTTTAAGCAGTCAGATTTTCTAACTCAACTGACAACTCATTAATCCTATGTGTGGCATTAGCAGCGCCATAACTAGGAATAATTGTACCCAAAATCCCTTTCCAATATGGAATCCTAGCTCTCTTTTGCTGTTTGAGCATTGTTTTCCTTTCTAATATTTGGGTGATTGAATCATAAGTAGTGACTGTAGGTAGTAAATGAGCTAAATAACATACTCCAGACCAATTAGCAGGCAGATACAGATATGATCTATTTCCACACATCCAAACCATGTTCTTAGGACACGAGTACCCATCTCTACCAGAAAAAGTAACAAGAACCCTGGTTAATTTACCTGCCTGGCCATTCAATTTACTTCCATTCGGTAAGGCTGTAAGATTAAGAGTTAACACAAAATCTCTGGGACCAAAGATCCTGAAATGGTATTAGGATCAGTTCTGATAGGACATGGCTCAGATTTATTTCTGTTGGTTAAAGCACGTGAAACAAATATAATAGTTTTGCAACCCTCTGTCTTTTCAAAGAAATAAGGTGTGTTTTCCTCCTGTGTAATACAAATATCTGGATCCTTTATTGAATTCCTATTACCCCGAAATCTATAAAAAATTCCTGTACTAGCACATATTAAATTAGTCTCACTAGAAAATCTACTAACATTTCTGCTTTGCCTTACAATATAATTCCTCACCCAAGGAAAAACAACCTCCACCAGTTGGTTATGTTGCCTATCTGGAAAGAAAGTAGTATTAATAAGAACAGGTACTAAAAATGGTTGATCATTAATAGCACGTGGAATCAAACAACAAACATAGCAAATGTCATTTCTTATCTTCTTCACAGTTTGATGCATCAGTTGCCACCAAACATTATCAGCATGATCATAGTAGTCAGAAAAGTGATGAATCTCTCTTCGAATCAGCTGATGAGTATTATTAGTCAGATTAACCACACATTGTCTTTGCTGTACCTTTTCCAAAATGAACACAAGAGTAATAAAAATACTTGCAATACCAATCATTAGCATCAGAACAGAACATCTTCCATATAGCTGCATCGTGACCTTGAATTGGAATGTCCTTTCTTCTGGTACTGAAAGCAAACAGTTTTTTTTCTCAAAGAAAACTAATTATAAACAAAACTCAAAAATCCTGCTGCCTCTCCTGAGTGGCTTCTGCTATTCAAGCTGCCCTGTTACCAGTCTGGTACAGGTGGGCGGTCATAGGAAGCTCCTCTAGGTAGGAGGTTCAGAACCAGGATGCTGCTCAGGTGGTGTTCCCATGAACACCTTCCAGTGTAGCATAGACCCAGGTAAGATGCTCTGCTACCTTGACAGCGGTGTAGGATCTGATATGGGCCCTTCCAGCATCTGGACTTCAACTGTGTTCTCCTGGAACCAAGGAGTGGAGTTTGGAAGTGGCTGTTTCCAGTAATGCAGCCTTCACAATCTGTGAAACTTGAGAAAGCACAGTGGACAGGTTTTGACAGTAAAACAACATCCTCTCTTCACACAAAGATGTGGAAGACAGAGATTTTGGCTAAATATTCTGAATATTAAAAATGTGACATATGAATTCTGACATAACTATGTGTCACTATGAAATTACCAAAAGCAACATAAATAAGATCCAGATGTTTTTAACTGCAATTCAGTTCCATTAACAACAAAATGCAAACTTCAGTTGTTGTGCAATTCATCAATGTCTCACTTAAAAATAAGTCACATATATTCCTGATTTGTCTTGTATGAAGATGAGTATTAGATTAATGGAAATCTAATGTAATATTGACGCTTACACTCTACAAATTTAATCTGATAAATAATTCCCACCAAGTATGAAATCATGACTGATTTTTTATCAAAAATATATTCCTTACTTTTGACACATCTTGAACTGTCAGTTAGCTTAATGGCACCAGGGAAACTTTCAATCTAATAAATCACCAATGATTCTGTATGCAAAACTAATCCTTTAAAAAAAGTTTAAACTATTTCATTAACCTTTTAATAGTAAAACACATAAATCCAAAAGTCATCCTACATCCAAAAAAACATGTTATTAAGGCAACAATCACTACAAGCATTTTGATTCTATTGTCTCTTAAACAGTGTTAAAACTCAGGAAGGGAGGTGCTGAACGTTACCATGACAGCAAAGGTGTGAACCAACCTGATAGGTGGGCGGAGTCAGGCAGAACTAACCTATGATTGGCAGCCTATGGGCGGGACTCACAGTTTCTTCATTCCAACCCATCTTAGTGAACCTTAAACTACAAAACTGTTAACATGCACCTACCTCAGAAACAAGCTGCTTCTTAACTCTCCTGAAAACTCAAAGTTTTAATCAATCTGAGATTTAGAAACATTATTCTAAACATGGATTATTGTTTCATGCAACATATAAACAAACATTCAGTCCAACAAACACAAAGACAAAACATCAAAGACAGACAAATGGCCAAATTTGAAGCTTCAAGAATTCAAAGAAATTTTTAACAATCTCTTTTCAGAATATGTTTTCTCAGCCATATCTTTTAATGCTATAATTGATCAATTTTGTTCTGACAATCTTCAGGATCCTTTTTTAAGATGAGTGCACAAACTATTTAGAAGCACAGCAACAGTTTTCTCTTAAATGTATCCAAATTCACTGATGCTGAAACCCTTTGCCAATTCTTTGTACTGTAACTCTATAACAATAACTACAATCCTGAGGGTTATTGTTATAATTCTCTTTTTGTTTTGTTCAATTTGATCCCAACTGTATTCAAGAATTATTCTGCTCAGGTTAAATGCAAAGAAGTATTTTCAGTCGGCGATGACGTTTTTATACAGTGTTAAACTTAACCAGAAATTCAGCTAAGAAGCTTGACTCCAAACTGGACTTTGTTCTCACATAGCATTTCAAAAAGAACAAACATCATTTTCTTTAATTTGGGCTATTTAAATTTTGAGAGTTGGGGAGAAAATTATTACTATAACCCCTCTTTTATAATTTAAATGTTGATAAATGTTCCAATATTTTATTTCCTAATAATCTGAAATTACCTTGTGTACCTTTGTAGTCCTAGTTATTCTTTTAATCTTTAAACCCTAAGAAATCAAACAAGGAGACTGGAGTTTGAGCCGACCATCCTCTTACTGTTAAGAGAGCCTTTATTTCTTTTCTTTTCCTAAAATAAAGGATTTTACTTGTCTTTATTCTGTTATAAAGAATCCTAGCCTTGTGTTGGAATTATGATTATTGATTAATTAATATTTATCAATAATTATAATTAAAAATCATAATTTGACAAAATGTATTTCTTAACCAAACATCCTCATTTATGAATCAAGACCAGAGATGTCCTCTGGTGTTGTAATTGTGGCTCAACGCCTTTGATAACTTCAACCGTTAAATACTCAGTAATAATTGATAACTATTACCAGAGATGTCACTGTTTAATTGACATTTTCTGCCGAAACGTGGGGAACTTTAACCTTATTTTGATTGACAAATCACTCTTACACAAAATAAACACCCAAATCTTCTCTTTATCTATGTGAATATTTATTAAATCACAGCCTGATACAATCCGCTCTTCCGATTTAGTAATCTTCACCTACTCAAACATGCAAAGTTCTACACAAAAAGGGTAAAATATTTAACTAAACAAAATCAAACAAAACAGCAGTGGGTGTGTATGAGATCAAACCAGCAGTTATGGCAATTATGGCAAAGTAAAAGGTGAATATGGTTTAATGAAGCTTTGAGTGCGCCCCTCCCAAAGTGTAGCTCAGCGGGACACGGGTAGTCATAAACCTTCCCCCAGCAAGGTTGTACAACTCAGCCCACACAAAGGATCATAAACCCTTTTGGCAGCAAACCAGTAAAACATGAAGTTTAAGACAAAGAAAATGGTTGATTTTCACCATAAGGTTATTATAGCGGTCCAGTTTCACAGCGCACCTGCGCGCAGATGTTTGCACGGTAAAGACACACTTGCGAGACACAGCGGCCTCTGAAAGTACCAGCAAGTTTCAAAACAATGGCATGCACATACAATTCAGAACACATTAGACTCTAAATGGCGACTCTAATCGCACTAAAAATCCTACTCTACCCTGCCCACGCTATTCCTAATAAAGAAATAAAAATAAAAGGATGAGTTTTACTTTGGTGAAGTCTTCCTTCTGAGCAGAGGGAGAGAGGAGGAGGGGGAAAGTTGGAAGTTAATGTGCGTCCACAGTTAACTTCGGGAAGAGCGGTCAATCTTCGTCCTTTGGCCTCCTTGGCGAAAAGGAAAAATATGATCTGACCATCAGCAGTCGACTAGAACCAAGCAAGGAGGGAAAGCTGCGTCTCCTTGAAACTCCGTGGTTTTGGTTACGTGTTAAACTCACGTCTTCGATCGGCAAAGTGAAATTTCCGGCCTTCTCATTCCAGAAACTTCTTTCATGAATTTTCTGTTGGCCAATGAAGGAGAATAAATGAAGACTCCATGTGGGACCTCTTCTTCTCCAGAGGATGCTTCAGTTGCGTGGGAACCGTGTCAAGGTCTCCAGCTGAAGGCGTTCTTTAAAGGGGGTCACCTTCCTTTATAATCACCTGTGACGTCAGACTTGGGACGCCCCTTTATATCAGCCACAGTGGCCGATGGGATTTGTAGTAACGGACTGTCCTGGATACAAAATGGCCGATGACGTTGGAAAGCCATAGTGGCGTCCAGCAATGTGCAAATGGTCCAATATTCAGCAAACAAGTGGTCCAACCTTCCCCCCTGGTTCAAAGGGTGAGATGAATCGCAGTCTTTGAAGCTACTGGGACCATTCTGTCCTTTGCAGACCAATCAGTGATCCATGGCGAAGCAGAACAGAACAACACTGTCTCTGTGTTCCTCAAAACCTATGACTGAGCAGGATAGAGGTTAGCCTGGGCAGGACTAAACTCTGACTAACTCATACCTCTCTACGTTGTTCAATGAGAAAATACAAGACAATACATTCATATCATCATTACATTCTTTTGGTCATCAGCTTCTGGTAACCCTGAGACAAAATGAAACAGCAATAAAAGATACAGTACACATATATGTATATATAAAAACCAAAAACAAAACATGGTTCATAGCTTATTCGTCCAACTTCTATTAGGAACTGGAACCTGGCTGTGTCATTGGCAAAGGTGGTGCTATGAACTGTGGGGGAATGAATATGATGGAATCAATCCTGACCTGTAAACGGATGACCTGCCTGTATGCGGTGTGTAATCTTAAAAAAAACCCTGAATGTTTAAAACAGGTTTAGGCTTAAACCATTAGCTCTTCCAAATGATGATGGGTTTTAATATGACTTCTGTCTCTAAACTATCTAGATGCGAAAAGAGGGAGAAAAAGAATAAATGAATTGCAGTACCTAGGCTATAAGCCAGGTGTGTTTGTGGAGGTTGCAAGGTGTCTGCTGTGGTGGACTTTGGATTTCTCTACTAAGTTCAGCCGAACTGGGCCAGTGGGTATCTTTGCCTCAGTGGGACTGTCTACAGATGAACCAACCTCCTTTAATAAGATTTTGCATGAAATCTCTGGCAATGTGGGTGTCCATTACATCATTCTTAATCACTTTTGTGAGGTCTGCTGTGCATGCAAAGTGTTATGGAAAAATATCGAACCAACTTACAGTTTAACACTGTGTCCTAGAAGGTACTTATATTTTTAATTGTTTCTGTTGAAGAAAGTTGTTACTGGTTAGTGCATGTTAGTGTGAGTTTATGAAACATGCACTTATTTAACTAGTCCTACGCACTGGTCTCTCCTTTCCCGGACATGGAGACAAGCTCTGTTCTTGGGGAGGAGAGTTCGATGTAGGACTTCATCTGGTTCAGCAAAACAGCAGCAGCTGGGATGACGGTGTCAATCTTTTCTGACAAGCATCCAACCCACTTAATGAAGCTGCATGTCACAGTTAGGAGGAATTTGTTACCTCCTGTTAATTTTGGAGCTGGTTCGACCCAGTTGGTCTGAAGGTGGAACCAAGGTAATGTAACCGCTGAAGCGGAGGTTGACTGGTTGGCTGGGATGGCTGAAACTGGCAGCAGGTTAAACATCCTTTGATGTAGACCTGAGTGTTGTGAGATGTTGTAGGCCAGTGCGGCATCTGTTGGAGGATGTGGAGTGTGGCTTTGTAGCTCCTATGGCACCCTACAGGAGAGTAATGGGCGTAGGATAATGTGACCCCCCTTTGTTATGTTGGAACAATGTCCACAGCATGGGAGAGCTGTTTGATGCCAATCTGCACACTGGAGGTGCACACTCTGTCTGTCTTGAGGAGAGGGTGGAGCCCGTCTGCTAAAAGGAGTGTGTGGCTGTGTTGTGCCTCAGTTAAAAGGAGGTCTTTTTGGCACAAGCGGTCATACAGCTCTGTACTGGTTGATGAATTTTCCAGCCAGAATGCTAGAAGCATTTCTGGTATGAACATGGATTCCAGGTGTACACCTTCCAACACTTTGGGGTTGTAAGTTTTCACATCTGGGTTCTTTAAAGAGCAAAGAAATTATGCATGACTGCATCTGGGAGGAGTTTTCTGGGTTGCTGGGTGCAGCTGTGTCCCAGAGGTGCCCATGTCTGGCACCGACGAGGACCTGAGAGGCTCTTTGGGCTCCTCTAAGCTGGTGACCTGATTGGTCACAATGGATCGTTCGCTGCTTGCACCCAGTGGGTAAGGCACCTCCGCCTGGGCCCAGAGTTGGTCCCGGTTGCAGTCAATAAGTGGGGCCAGCCTGTCCAGCAGGTCCTGGCCACCAAGGAAAATCTCTTTGTTTAATGTGCACATATAGATGGGGTGCACCAGAGTCATGTCTCTGAGTTTGATGTCCAGCTCCACCCAACTAGTGATGCATGATCTGTCTTGGGTGGGGCTGGTGATACTTACATCACAAGCTTCGGCCTGTAATGGTTCATTGAAGGGGAGCATGGCTCTACTCACCTCCTCAAACATTATTGAGCACATCAGGTTGATCTCTGATCCTATTTAAAAATGGAACCTCAGTTGGGAACGTCCTCCTATCATAATCAGACAGTATAGACAGTTTACCTGAGAACCTTGGAAAGATGGTTTGTGGTGTTTCTCCTGGAGAGGTCCCAGGTTTGTCTCCCCATCCGATCAGGTAGACTCTGATGGCTGTGGAGACTGGGTCCACGCCTAGTCATGCTGACGGGAAGTTTGGGTCTGGTTTAACTGGAGGGTCGGCTTCCTGTTTCAAGGGTTGTGGGGGCATGGTGGCCTGACGCACCGCTTCTGTCACCATCTTACGTAAGGCCTCCTCCATCTCTTTCCCCATAATCCCTTCCACGTGTCGGTTCCACCCTTTTCCATCAGGTTTACCTTTAGGCTTCACGTGATGGTCAGGTCGTCTGTTCGACCTGAAGTGGTCCGGCAATTTTGACTGTGGTTGGTATTCAGTACCACCCCCCCAGTCCAGCTGACCAAACCTACGTTGTTCCCTGAACCGGTTCTTAACGTGGGTTCCTGCTGAAGGCATTTCCCGACCTTCTAACGCAAGGCTGGTTCTTTCAGTCTGGACCTGTAAAACCCTAGCCTCGCTCTCCGATCCCTTGGTCGGGCGAGCACGTGTTTCCCACGCCATCTGAGCATATTTGCGGATCTCTTGCATGCTCAAGGTCTTGGTTCTGCAATACATAGTAACATCGTATCGCACACTTTCATGAAGGTTGTGGAGGAACAGGGATTTAAAAGCATGTTCATCCTCAATGCCGGGAGCATTGCGTCCTTGGAAGTAAACAGCTCTCAAGCGCCGGTAATACTCCCTAGGTGCTTCGCTTTTCTTTTGCTGGATAGTGAAAGCACCAAGTGTGGCGGAGGCCCGGTCCGTGTACACAGAATATTTTTCCCTTAAAACTTCGCAAAGGGTTGAATAATGGTCTCGGACTGCGGGTGTCAGGCTCTCCATGAAAACATGGACGCTCCTGGATGTTGTCTTCCAGATGAGCTTCAGTTTTTCCCGTGCTGATGGGCAATACAAATCTAGAAGACAGCGTTCAACTTTCCTAAGATAATCATCAATGTTTGATTCTGCATTATTAGGGTCAAAACACTCTATGTCTTTGGCAAGGGACTCAAGCTGGCGGGTGCGCAATGCACTCTCAGAGATTGGTGCCGGCCCATCTGAGTCATCATCGGAGAGTTCACTCCGGCTGCACTCAGGGTTTATCAGTGCATCACGCCTCATCCTCGGAGGAGGCAGTGGAGGCTGCTCACGGTACAACGGAGGACCCTGTGCTTCCCGGACTCGGGTCCTGGGCAGCAGTTGAGGGTGGTAGGAACCACCTGAATCCCAGGGGCGGTTTTCCTGTTGCCTTGGCGGAGGTGAGGGATCATAGAGGACCGTACTGCGAGTCAAGTTTGAAGGCTGCTCGCCTCTAAACCTTGAACTATTTACTCCTGCTGGATCCACAGCCAGGTACCGTTCATGGCTGCTGATTGCAGTGGGGTGGGGCACCGCACCACTGAACCTATTCTGACTATTTACACCTGTTCTTGCCTCAGTAGATGTATGGGGAACTCCATGAGCCTGGAAAGGTAATCTCTGGAGAGCAGCTTCTACATCCTCCAGATCTGACCTGCAGGTTCTCTCAGGGTTACGCAGGTGTGGCTCACCTCTAAAGGTTTCAACCTGTGGGGTGGGTTTCGGTTCGTCCCCCCATTCCTCCAGGGATGGGGGGGTGGCATGACTACCCTCTATTGTCTCCAATCTATTTCCAACTTCTGTTAGTTCACCTCTAAGGACATCCACCGTCTGCAAAGTATCATTCAGCTCGAACTGCAGTTTAACACGCTGGTCAACTTCCAACATTAACCTTCACTGATACAACAGAGTGAGCTGTCCTAACACATCTGAGACCCGTCTGTCTTTTGGTGGGTCTTTAATGACTTGGAGCAACTCCTGAATCCTGGCTTCACGCTGCTCAATGCCATAATCATTGAGACCTTTACGCTCCTCTGGGGACAACAGAATCAATGACCCAATCACCTCTTGTGCCTGCATTCCTATGGGTTCCTCCACCATACACACATCTCCAGCTGCAGTCTGGGATGTTCCCTCCATCTTTGGCCCAAAATGCACAATGCAAACACACAAAACTGTTTATCTATGAACCACCACTAAAGAAATTAGCAGCAACGTAATAGACTGAGTTGTTCAGTGACCAATGATTATTAAATTAATTAGCAGCACACAAACAGGCTAAGCTGTTCAGTGATTAAATGATAGCTAAATTAATTAGCAGCACACAACAGGCTAAGCTGTTCAGCTAGCTGTCTGATTCATATATGTATCTTCCAGGTGTATGGGTTTGCTTAAAGTGGGCACACAGGTTTGACCGTTCAAACTGTGGCTTAACCAAGTCTATGCATTAGTGGGAGTAATCAAGCAAACACACACACAAAAAGGGGAAGAGGGAAGAAGAGAAAGAATTTTGAAATAACCCAAAACCAAATTCAAAATAAAATGTTTTTAAATAGGAAAACGAAACTATAACAATGCTGTTCTTAGCTTCAAATAAATGTTAGTGCTCTCTAATATGGATCACCTACCTTCTTGTTAGACAACTAAGTTAGTTTTATGAGTCAGATCAAAACATGCTTCACACAATAAAACCCAGCACAAATGCTTAAATTTGATGAATGATCTGTAACTTCAACTTTCAACTTTAAGTTATGCCCTTTTGATCATAGGTGATGGAATTATTTGCCTGTGTTAATGAATTGAGTGATTAAAATCCAAGTAGGAAATGCAATTCTCACTAGTGACCACCAGATGGTACCGAGTGCAGGTCTGCGGTTTGGGAAGTCCAGCTGCAACTGCAATTTATTAAATGGCCACCAGATGTAGGTGTTGTTCTCTACCTGACTGGGAGAATGTTGGTCACAACTGTAAATACGTCCAGCGGACACTGGCGGCAGGTCTGCTGCTTATCAGTACTGGTTTTCTGCAGCTGATGCAGCAGGGCTGGCCGGCTGGAAATTAACTTTAAATTTTTCACAAGCCAAACCAACTTTCACCTTGCATCCCCAACAAACAAGAAAAAAAGATTATTTTATCCTCTGCAGGAGAACTGAGCAAACTCTAGTCAAAATATCCCCTAATTCACAAACGCTCTGTGCGAAACTCAAAAATCTACCACTAAACTAGATTCAATGGATATCACAATTGTTTATTCTCTGCAACAGTGATGTGATGTCTGTCTTTTTAAGGCCCACCCAGGGACGCCATATGTTGGAATTATGATTATTGATTAATTGATATTTATCAATAATTATAATTAAAAATCATAATTTGACTAAATTAATTTGTTAACCAAAAATCCTCATTTATGAATCGAGACCAGAGATGTCTTCTGGGGTTGTAATTGTGGCTCAACGCCTTTGATAACTACAACCGTTAATTACTCAGTAATAATGAATAACTATTACCAAAGATGTCACTGTTTAATCAACCGTTTCTGTCGAAACGTGTGGAACTTTAACCTTATTTTGACTGACAAATCACTCTTGCACAAAATAAACACCCACGACTTCTCTTTATCTATGTGGATATTTATTAAATCACAGCCTGATACAATCCGCTCTTCCGATTTAATAATCTTCACCTACTCAAACATGCAAAGTTCTACACAAAAAGGGTAAAATATTTAACTAAACAAAATAAAACAAAACAGCAGTGGGTGTGTATGAGATCAAACCAGCGGTTATGGCAAAATCAAAGTGGAATATGGTTGAACGAAGCTTTGGGTGCGCCCCTCCCAAAGTGTAGCTCAGCGGGATACGGGCAGTCATAAACCTTCCCCCATCAAGGTTGTAAAACTCAGTCCACACAAAGGATCATAAACCCTTTTGGCAGCAAACCAGTAAAACATGAAGTTTAAGACAAAGAAAATGGTTGATTTTCACCATAAGGTTATTATAGCGGTCCAGTTTCACAGCGCACCTGCGCGCAGGTGTTTGCACGGTAAAGACACACTTGCGAGACACAGCGGCCTCCGAAAGTACCAGCAAGTTTCAAAACAATGGCATGCACATACAATTCAGAACACATTAGACTCTAAATGGCGACTCTAATCGCACTAAAAATCCTACTCTACCTTGCCCACGCTATTCCTAATAAAGAAATTAAAATAAAAGGATGAGTTTTACTTTGGTGAAGTCTTCCTTCTGAGCAGAGGGAGAGAGGAGGAGAGGGAAAGTTGGAAGTTAACGTGCGTCCACAGTTAACTTCGGGAAGAGCGGTCAATCTTCGTCCTTTGGCCTCCTTGGCGAAAAGGAAAAATATGATCTGACCGTCAGCAGTCGACTAGAACCAAGCAAGGAGGGAAAGTTGCGTCTCCTTGAAACTCCGTGGTTTTGGTTACGTGTTAAACTCACGTCTCTGGCATTCTCATTTCACAAACCTCTTTCATGAATTTTTCGTTGGCCAACGAAGGAGAATAAATGAAGACTCCACGTGGGACTTCTTCTTCTCCAGAGGATGCTTCAGTTGCGTGGTAACCGTGTCAAGGTCTCCAGCTGAAGGCGTTCTTTAAAGGGAGTCACCTTCCTTTATAATCACCTGTGACGTCAGACTTGCGACGCCCCGTCATATCAGCCACAGTGGCCGATGGGATTTGTAGTAATGGACTGTCCTGGATACAAAATGGCCGATGACGTTGGAAATGCATAGTGGCGTCCAAATGGTCCAATATTCAGCAAACAAATGGTCCAACACTTGGCTCCAAAATAAAACTCTTCAGCCCCAAACTGTGTTCCCCAGATTAAAAAGTTTGAGTATTATTGCATTTCAAAGCCATCAAAATGACTGGAACCCATCATTGGCTTAGATCTGTTTTAATTGGTAATCGGTCTACCTTTAATTAAGTATTATAATTTTATGAACCCAAAATCTATGGCTCACGGGCTTCAGGTTGAGTACTGCTGCATTGAACAACGATGTAACCTTTCTGCAGAAATTGAAGGATTGGCTTAAAATCCCCAAACCTATTAGTGTATTATTTCTGGCTTGGACAATAATCAAATTTAAAAATTACTAGTTCACAGCTCCTAATTAACCCCACATCATATTTGCTCCTAACCCACTTCATAAGAAGCTTCAGACAAACATTATGCTAAAAAACAAAAACACAGATCTGTTTTAAAATAAAGGAAAAGCATGCTTAAAAAATTGGTACTGTGGTGGAAAATAATTCCACAGTTCTGAAGGCCTTTCTATGCAGAGTCTTTTAGAGAACATCAGATTAGTTTAATTTTGTGTGGTACCACTGTCCAATCAGATTCTTTCTTACCTTCAAAAATAACCCAATGTTTTCCATTCTCATTTTAAAGGTTTGCTTTGCCAAGGAAAATGTGTGTAACAAAACCAATTACTCTCAAAAGTTTTAAAAGTTTTAGCTGGTGATATCTTAGAAAACAACAAGTGTTTTAATATTCGTATGCAACACAGAACTGATTAGGTTTCCTTTCCTTCCCCAAAGGGAGAAAAAAGAACCAGCAGAACCAAGCCTTTCATAGTTTTTGTCAGGACCTGATATAAGGTAAAGTGTAAATCAACACGCTGCATGAAACAGAAGAGGGAAGAAAAAAACTAATATAACCTCTTCCCAGCAGCTGCTGTGAAAAACAATGAATTTGTACTTTCCATAAGCGTAAGTTAGCACTTGCGAACAAAAACTGCACCCCACTGTAAGTACTGTGTCAGAGACTGTATAAGGACCATCTTCAGTAAAACTAAGCCTGTTTTAATGAGGTCTCTACCCATTAGATTTATGGGATACAAACTCCGACAACAGAAAACAATGCCTAATAATATTTTAACCAGCTATATCTGTCAGTGTCAAGCAAGCGTGTCACATGAGCAGCGGTTAATAAGTGTTCTTTGTTGCAGAAAATAGGAAAAAGATTTATGCAAATGTGTGTGTGTTTGTATGTTACCCCCCTCAGTTTCTTAATCGTTCCAGAGTCAGACTGTCATGGCACCCAGTCCTCTATCAGTCAAAAAAAAAAACAGGCCCTTCCCAGATCTGTTGGTGGGACATTCACTCCCTCCTTGTCCACTTTAACTTCTCCAGGAGGGAGAAAGAACTTTGCTCCGGCCTGTTTCTCTTCTGCCCGCATAAGATGTGCTTTCAATATAAATCCAGCGTATCGCTCTTCTGGCTATGGCAAACAGCATGGATCGTTGTCCATCTCAGTGGGTTTGGGGCCAGACTTCTTCTGAGTTTTGTTCTGGTGGAAACACACTGTGATTTGCAGCAAGCAGGCAGGCAGACAGGCAGACCCTCTCTCTTCCAGCCATGATGAAGAAGTGTCTCTGGTGGAGTAGCCATGGGGAAGGCAGGTTTCTAAAATCCAGACTCAAAAACACAGATGTTGCACTCAAATCCCATATGTGTGTTTGTGTGTGTGTGTGTTCTTGTACTTGTTGCTGAGTGAGAACCATTTTTTGTATTTTTATTGCAAAGTGAGGACATTTTCCTGGTCCTCACTTTTTCAAATTCCGTTCTTGGGACAGGGGTTAGGTTTAGGACTAGGGTATTAATTGAGTTATTGTTAGGGTTAGGGTTAGGTATTAACTGGTTAGGGTTAGGGTTAGGGTCAGGGTTAGGCACTAAAAATCAAGGAAAATGAATGGAAGTCAATGGAAGTAACCGAAAAGTCCTCATAAAGATAGTAAAACACGGATGTGTGTGTGTGTGTGAGAGAGAGAGAGTGAGAGACAGAAGAAAACGTTTAGTATAGATTCTGATTTTGCACACAGAAATATTATCAGTCAGTCAGTCAGTCAGTTGTCCACATGCCTGTCACTTCCTTTGACAACATGCACTATACTCCTTTCTAAAACAACTTTCTTTTGCCATCTCTAATGTACCTTTTCACTTTTACCTTCTTTCCCGACTGATTGCTGTATGGAAAAAAAAACTTGTCTTATCTTCCCAAATTAAAGCACATTTAACACAATCATCCCCACCTTTTTTCTTCATTATTTTATAAATCACAGAGTATGGAGAATCAGAATCAGAATCAGAATCAGAATCAGAAAAGCTTTATTGCCAAGTACGTTTTTGGACATACAAGGAATTTGTTTTGGCGTAGTCGGTGCAATACAGTACAAATTAAACAGTATAAACATATCTACAATATAATATAAATATAAGTGCACAGCTTTAAGTGAGTGAGAGTAAATATAGAGCAGTATAAGATGCAAGAGCAATACAACAGTGCAGGTGATCATTGTGCAAGTAAAGCAGTGCAAGTAAGCAGGAGTCCAAGCTGAGCGTTAATGTAACGCATAGAGTTACAGGTTACAGGTGTCCTGTCAGCAAAAAAAGGGGGGGTGTGGGGGAAAGGGAGAGTGTCAGTGTGGTTTCCGGGCTTTGTTAACCAGGCTGGTGGCAGATGGGAAAAAACTGTTCTTGTGGCGTGAGGTTTTGGTCCGGATGGACCGCAGCCTCCTGCCAGAGGGGAGAGTCTCAAAGAGTCTGTGACCGGGGTGGGAGGGATCAGCCAGAATCTTCCCTGCCCGCTTCAGGGTCCTGGAGGTGTACAGTTCCTGGAGCGACAGTAGACTGCAGCCAATCACCTTCTCAGCAGACCGAATGACACGCTGCAGCCTGCCCTTATCCTTGGCTGTAGCAGCGGCGTACCAGATGGTGATGGAGGAGGTGAGGATGGACTCAATGATGGCTGTGTAGAAGTGCACCATCATAGTCTTTGGCAGGTTGAATTTCTTCAGCTGCCGCAGGAAGAACATCCTCTGCTGGGCTTTCTTGATGAGGGAGCTGATGTTTGGCTCCCACTTGAGATCCTGGGAGATGATGGTTCCCAGGAAGCGGAAAGATTCCACAGTGTCAATTGTGGAGTCACAGAGGGTGATGGGGGCAGGTGGGGCTGGGTTCTGCCTGAAGTTCACAACCATCTCCACTGTCTTTAGAGCGTTGAGCTCAAGGCTGTTCTGGCTGCACCAGTCCAACAGATGGTCCACCTCCCATCTGTATGCGGACTCGTCACCATCAGAGATGAGTCCGATCAGGGTGGTGTCGTCCGCAAACTTCAGAAGCTTGACAGACTGGTGACTGGAGGTGCAGCTGTTGGTGTACAGGGAGAAGAGCAGAGGAGAGAGAACACAGCCTTGGTGGGAACCGGTGCTGATGGTCAGGGAGTCAGAGACGTGCTTCCCCAGCCTCACGCGCTGCTTCCTGTCAGACAGGAAGTCAGTGATCCACCTGCAGGTGGAGTCGGGCACACTCAGCTGGGAGAGCTTCTCCTGTAGCAGAACTGGGACGATGGTGTTGAAGGCAGAGCTGAAATCCACAAACAGGATCCTGGCATAGGTTCCTGTGGAGTCCAGGTGCCGGAGGATGAAGTGAAGGGCTAGGTTGACTGCATCATCTACAGACCTGTTGGCTCTGTAGGCAAACTGCAGGGGGTCCAGGAGGGGGTCGGTGATGTCTTTTAGGTGTGAGAGCACAAGGCGCTCAAAGGACTTCATCACCACAGAGGTCAGGGCGACGGGTCTGAAGTCATTAAGCCCTGTGGTCCTTGGCTTCTTGGGAACAGGGACGATGGTGGAGGACTTGAAGCAGGCTGGCACATGACATGTCTCCAGTGAGGTGTTAAAAATGTCTGTGAAGACTGGAGACAGCTGATCAGCGCAGTGCTTCAGGCTGGCTGGTGAGACAGAATCCGGACCAGCAGCTTTCCGGGGGTTCTGTCTCCTGAAGAGTTTGTTGACGTCCCTCTCCTGGATGGAAAGAGCCGTCCTCGGCGTGGGTAGGGGGCTGGTGGGGGGGAACTTCAGGGTGGGGGTTGGAGGTGCCAAGGCCCCTCTTGAGGTTGGGGAGGTGGGGGTGGTGGATTGTGGCTGCAGCTGTTGGGGGGCGTCGTGGGAGATGGTTGCAGGACTGTCCCTTTGTCTTTCAAAGCGGCAGTAGAACTCGTTCAGGTCGTTGGCGAGGCATCAGAAGGACCCACCTCTGATGCCTTTGAGGTTCCGGAACAATTTTTTACCCGTTCAGCGGCACGTCTACCATCTGGCTTTTCTCTTTTATAAGGTGTAGAAATCGCAAAAAATCACACGCAAAACCCTTTGTTTTGCTTTATCTTATTGTTACCAATAAGAACCTCCCTGTATTCCTTACAGGGTTAACTGGCCCTCAGCCGTAGTCTTCCCTCTCCCAACTCCGAAACCTAATCAATTAGTTAGGAGATGATGGTCAATGTGTAATAAAAAAATAATATATATCATTCAGAATAACTTCTCTCCCAGATATATTTGCAGATCTATGGTCTGGATCCAATTGGCCAGAAGCCACAGGCAGGCACTAGGACTCCACTCTGTTAAATGGAGGTAGACTGAGGACAACTTAGTCTCCAGGCTGGCCAGGCGTCCTTATCCCCTCCTGCGGATTCCTCGGGCACGTCGGATCCTGTTCGTGACGCCAAAATTGTTGTGGATTTTCTAATCAAAGTGGGAGAGAAGACCACTCATTAACAACAGAAAGACCAGACTTTATCTTATAAAGTTTAGTCAAAGGCATTTCAGCATTTGAAGACCCTGTCACTGAGCTTAGTCAGACAAACAGAGCCCAAAACAGAATTTACAGACAGTATTTAAACACTATGTGGGTGTTACCTCAACTTAAAAGAGTTTGGAAATATAACCCCTAGACCCCACCCCGGGTCAGAGGTAACAAAGTTATTTATGAGAGCACCCATCTACCATCCCTTGAGATACAACACTTCAGGGAGTGTTAACCATAAAACGCCTGATAATGAAATTAGAGTCCATCTGCTCTAAATAACAGAACACAGAGGTTAGAGGGGACAGAGGTAAAAAGGAGGTCAGACCATTAAAAATAATTTTCTATTACAAACTTTTCAAAAATCTAATTTGTTTCTAAAAAGAACTGTATTTGATTAACATCGGCTTTTTCTAAGATTTTAGAAAGAAAGGACAGGTGAGATACAGGTGTAAAATTTGATAGTACAAACTCTGGATGTTGGAGTAGAGGTCTGACCACCGCATGTTTAAAAGCAGCAGAGACAACTCCTAAAGAAAGATAGTTTATATGTTGGGATTATAAATCAGAGAATATTATTTAATATTTAATATTAATATTTTATCAAATAATATTTCGGTCTGTTAAGGGTTGTCCTGTGAATACCAGTCCAGTAAAGCGATGGTATTAGGACAAAATAGAAAGGTGTGAGACGAGCTCTGACATTATTGAACAGCATAAACTCTGCACATATATGGAATGAATTCACACGATTTCTTATAATACAAGAATTTATTAACAAAAATAAGTCAATTCAAAGACAAACATATTTCAATCAACAAACTTTTTACTATGCTAAAACAATCCAACTAAACTACCAAGCAGAATTAAAGAATAACGAAGACTAATGGTCTATGTACAATATAAACAAGTTGATTAAAGATGATTGAAAATTATGACCAAAAGAGTAATCCAACATTACCATGCAATGTTTATGTTTGAGAACCAAGGATTATTTTGAAGAATCTGAAATGAAGTTAAGTTAGTCTTGGAACTAACTTAGGAAATAATCAGCAAACGTTTAGACAACCAATCACAATGCAAGATCAGATAAAATATTATTTTAATAAAATAATGTTTTAAATAATGATCTGCTGAATAAAACCAACCTTCTGGATGACCATTTCTCAACGGTGTCTAATTAGCTGCCTTTAGTTATTGAAATAATATTTGAAAAAATATTATTAAGGGAATATTTTGGAAAAGAACCAAATCTTTCTGGAGAAATGGGGCTTAATGGTGTTTACTTAGTTATCAAGTTTAGTAAAAAGATGCTAGGGACACCTTATTTACTGGATTGAAAACTAAACCTTTCTGGGTAAATATTATTTAGCAGCAAGCACATGTCCTTAGCTGTTAGCAGTTAAGCTAACAAAGAAGCTTCTAGCTTAGCACCAGATTCAAACACACACCTTTAAAAATATCGTTAATAAAAGGGTTAAAATGCGTAAGCGCGGACGGCGCGTTATGAGCAATCTTCTGTTTAAAATCACCCCTTAATAAAGTTTTTCTTAACTTTAAAAACACACAAACACAGAACACAACCTGAACACGTTTGCTGCATATAGTCTGCTAGCACCAAGATAGCTGAGTTCAACACAAACAAAACCAAACTTCATAAAATGAAAAACGTTTAGATAATTTCAATCTAAATCTTTCTATTATTGTTCTACCCAAACACTTAATGAACACCTCTTGAACTGTGGTGAGGAATGTTGTCCAAGCGACAATGAAGTTTGAAGAAGGTATCCACGGTGAACAATGATTAGCTTCCCGCTAACCTCCAGCTGTGGATGAAAGACTTTTCGTTCTGTCCGCCAACCACACTGCACGTTACTGTAACCACGGTATCACTTCCACCTCGTCGTTAAGTCAATAAAGAGTTCTTTTTACTGATGACATGAATTTGGCTTTAATGTGAATTGTACAGTCTCGAAGTTGGTATGATTACAGCACCATCTTGATCACAATATTATGTCACCGTCGAACTAAAACACAACATAAACTTCAATGAGATAGACAAATAGAAATAAAGATATGAAATTATATATAACATAAACAAACCTCGCTGGCTGACCCATGCTTGGAGGTAGAAATGAGAACCTAAAACAATGATTTAAAGATTTTAGCCCTTTCTAACTTAAATTGGCCCTTCCTACTGCAACTTGCAACGCTCATGCTTCACTGAGAGCGTGCATCACTTTTTTGCGCACCAGCCGAATCAACATGCCATACATTAGTTCCTATCTGAGCATTTTCAAAATAAATGTCCTAATGATACGTAAATATGCATAACGCTTAAATAAAATGTATTCACTAAACTACGGCAGTAAAACTCCCACCAAATCACAAATCTATTGTGATTTCCTTTCAAACACATAACATCATAATAGAAACACTTTACATTGGTATTTACATTTTATTTTTTTTAGCATTTACTCTGCTTCTAGTAACAACACAGTTTTGTGTACTGGCTTATCAAGATACACTGATTTGACAGTCCTTTTCCCATCCTTATCCAAGGTTGAATCACTGAGCAAAAGCTTCACCTTTCTAACTCGCCCATCTGCACTTGGGTACACCTCTGTTACTCTTGCTAATTTCCACTTATTTCTTGGAGAATTGTCCTCTTGAAGAATAGAAATGTCATTCACCTTTGCACTCCTTTTATCCCTCTGCCAGATTTTTCTCTGCTGAAGATTGAGAAGATATTCTTTCTTCCACCTTGTCCAGAATTCATTGGCTAAAAACTGAACTTGGCGCCATCTCTTTCTCAGGTACAGATCCTGGCTAACAAACTCACCGGGGGTGGGGCAAAATAACACTGGACTTCATCATGAGAATGTGATTTGGTGTAAGAGGATGTAAACTTGGATCATTTAGATTTTCTACTGTTAATGGCCTGCTATTCACAATAGCCATAACTTCATAAAGAAATGTTCTAAGGGAAGAACTATCTAGTCTCTTAGAATTTTGATCTAGAATAGTAGTTAAAACACTTCTAATAGTCCTAATCTGCCTTTCCCAAACACCTCCCATATGGCTTGAAGAAGGGGTGTTCAGAACAAATTCACATCCATATGTTTTTAATTGTTCTTTGTCACAATCCTTCAGTGCATTCAAAAACTCTCCCTTAGCACCAACAAAATTAGTACCTTGGTCACATCTGATTTGTCTTACATGTCCACGAATAGAAATGAAACAGCGTAATGCATTAATGAAAGCATCAGTTGTAAGGTCATCCAACATTTCAATATGTATTGCCCTAGAACACATGCATGTAAAAAGAAGACCATACCTTTTGAGTTCCTTTCTACCATCTTTTACATAAAAGGGTCCAAAACAGTCAATACCACAGTAAGAAAATGGGGGTGTTGTTTCCATTCTATCCTCTGGTAGATCTGACATCCGTTGATCTTGAGTATTTCTCCTATACTTCCTGCAGGTTGTGCACTTGTAGATGTGAGAAGCAACTGCGCTGTTTCACCCTGTGATCCATAGTCCATTGGAGCGCAACTCATTGACGGTTATTCCTCTTCCTTGATGCTGCACCTTTTCGTGGAAGTGTTTAATAAGTAAAGATGATACATGACTTGACTTGGGGATAATGGCAGGATGTTTGATAGCTCTTGCTAAACGTCCTCCCACCCTAAGTACTCCTTGCTCATCAACAAATGGACTTAAATTGGACAGCTTGTGTACCTTATCCTTGAGTTGAATGTCCTTTCCTTGAGTTAAGTCCTTGATTTCCTTGCTGAATGTGCTTTTTTGTGCAGTTTTATTATGAATAGTTCTGCTTCTTTTCTGTCCTCAACACTTGTGTTTCCTCCTTTTATTTGTGTGACTCCTTTAAAATCCTTTACAAACTTCCTTAGACGAGCAATTGCCTTAACAGCTTTTGTCCAATCTAAGAACTTGGCGAGACGGTCGAGTATCGTACTCCTTTCTTGTATTTTGGTGTTAAGCGCATGTACTGTTTTAAGCTCTGGGTCATTAGGCATGATTTCAGCAACCTCATTATTTTTAATGGGTAGCTCACTTTGCCACAAAAACTCTGGACCTTTAAACCAGTTAAATTCCAGTAGCTGTTGAACACTTAATCCCCTTGATGCGTGGTCTGCAGGATTACTTTCAGAAGATACATGATGCCACTGATGTGGGCCTGTGTATGACTTTATTCTTTGAATCCTATTTGCCACGAAAACATGAAATATCTTTGCATCATTATTTAGGTATCCCAACAGTACCTTGGAATTTGTCCAGAAATGCTCTTGAAGATTGCTTATCTCCAGCTCATTCCTTAACTTTACACCTGTTCTTGCTGCAACTACAGCAGCAGTTAACTCAAGCCTAGGGACAGTGGTGACCTTGGTTGGGGCTACGCGTGCCTTTCCCATGACTAGGGTACAATGAACATTCCCTTGTGATGTCAGTGTTCTTAAATAACTGCACTGTCCATATCCTGTCACACTGGCGTCTGAAAAATGGTGTAATTCACACAGTGTAATGTCAGTGGTTGCAGGTAAGAAACATCTTTGAATTCTCACTTTTGACAGGTTTTGAAGGTCTAAGAGCCCCCTGTGTACGGAGTTGATCCGAGAGTGGCTCATCCCATCCAACTTTCTCTTGACATAACTGTTGCAGGATTTGTTTTCCTCTTAAAATGAAGGGTGCCACAAATCCTAATGGGTCATAAACTGATGCTACTGTGCGCAGGATTCCTCTTCTCGTCATTGGGTGTTCTTTCACTATAATTCTGAACGGAAACTCATCAGAGGAAATGCACCACTGAACACCAAGTACTCTTTCCATCAGAGGCTCTCCAAGTGCTACATCCAAATTTTGAATACTTTCAGCACACTCTTCTCTCGGTAGTGACGTTATCACCTTTTCACTGTTTGATATGAACTTGTGTAATCTTAGTTTACCTGTGCTACACAGATCTCTTGCTTCTTTGACTAATTTTATTGCTTCTACTTCTGTTGTAACACTTACAAGTCCATCATCTACATAAAAGTTCCTTTGAATGAACTTGACTGTGTTCGGAGTGAATGTTTCCTCACCTTGTGCAGCTAGATGTTTTAAACCAAAGTTAGCACAACCAGGTGAAGAAGCAGCACCAAATAGATGTACCTTCATGCGAAAGACTGAGGGCGGAACACTTAGGTCACCATGCTCCCACCATAGGAAGCGTAAGTAGTCCTGATCTTGAGGTGTTACATGGAACTGATGAAACATACGTTCCACGTCGCATATGATAGCGATTGAGCCCTTCCTGAACCTACAGAGCACTCCCACCAAAGTGTTTGTGAGGTCAGGCCCTGTTAGCAGGTGCTCGTTCAGTGAGGTGTCTTGATATTGTGCAGAACAGTCAAAGACTACACGGATCTTACCGAGCTTTTGAGGGTGGTATACCCCATGGTGAGGAATGTACCAGGCAGGGGTATTACATAGCTCTTCCTCTGGCACCTTCTCTGCATCACCACGCGCAATAATGTCCTCCATGAAATTTACATAGTCTGTGTAGTACTTTTGATCCCTTTTAAATCTGCGTACAAGACTACTTAAACGCTGCATTACACTTGACATGTTATTGGGAAGATTTGGTCTGTCGCTTTTAAAGGGCAGTGGCATTTCATAATGTCCATCTTGTTTTTGCTTGATTCCTTCTTTTAGCTTTGTTATGAAGCGGACATCTTCTTGTGAAATACTTGTCTCTTCCACTGCTCTCTCTGTAAAGTCTGACTCAAGTGCCTTGATTACATCTGGATATGCCACTTCTTTAATTTGTGTCTTGCAGATGTAATGGACTTCATTCTTTAGCTTTGTGGATAACTCAGCTTCTGGTATTACTTGTTTTACAGTGATGCGATGACTTACTCCAATCACATCACTGCCTGCATCACAAGACTCACAGTAACGTATGATGCTCCAGCCCAAGTCTGTTTTCTGGGCGTATGGCTGGTTTTCTTCACCACATACGACTTCTCTGGGCATTAAGGTTTGTGTACAGTTGTACCCTAACAGAAGCCCTATTTCACAGTCCAATGCTGGAGCAATATGCTCACTGAGATGCTCCAAATGTGGCCATGCCCTTGCAGTGTCTGGAGTAGGAATATGACTACGATTAGCAGGTATAAAGTCACATGTGTAAACGACTGGCACAGTGAGTTTCTTCTTGGAAAACAGTCCTCTTATTTGCAAAGCTTCAAGTTTTGTGCATGGTACAGTTGCTTTCTTGGATGACATTGTCGATAGTTTGAGTTTAACTTGGGTTTTGGTTATGTCCAAACTGTCTGCCACTTCATTAAGAATAAATGAAGAATCACTCTGTGTGTCTAGCAGAGCGTAGATCAGTACTTCTTTACTTGGCTCTTTTTGTGTGGATACATAGACCGGTACTATTGCAGATGTCTGGGTGTTTTTGCTTTCATGAGTCACTCTATTAAAGGTACTCTCATTGATTGTGTCTTGTGACTGTATTACCTGTTGCTGGGTCTCCTTCACATCCCTTACTTGTTGCTCTTTAGGCTGTTCTTTCTTTGTCTCTTGTCTTTGTCTTTCTTCATGCAGGCATGTGGGATGCCGTTTTGAGCAGGTGTTACATATCATCCGGTTGCTGCAGTTCTTGGAGAGATGACCACTATTTAAACAGCCAAAGCATAATTTTTCACATTGAATGAACTTGACTCTCTCAGTAACTGGTTTCTCAGCAAACTTACGACACTTGTGTAAGCTGTGTCCTGTTCTTTTACAAAATACACAAGACACTGTGCTTCTTTCAGTACAGTTAGTTGTAAAGATTTTCACTGTATCTTGTCTCTTATTAATAGGTGTAAGTAGAGGTCTTGTCTTTGGTTTCTCAGAGTCACTTTGTCTTAGAGCTTGGTATGATGTAATGGGGTTACATGCAATACTTGTCTCCATTGAAAGGAACGTTACAAAGTAACTGAAACGTGGGAACTGTTTGTGCTCCAGCTGATACTCTGTTGCTTTTCGGTTCCATCTATTACTTAACCAGTCTGGTAGTTTAGCAGCGAGTCTCTGATTCTCAATAACATCGTTAAGGACATTTAGATTCTCATTATTACTCATTGCAGATTGGCAGCTTTGTAAAAAATCCACAAACTTTCTTAACTCTGCACTATCTTTTCCTGTAACCTTTGGCCAGGAGTGCAACTTGTCTCTAAAAGCTTTAGCAATGACAAAAGACTCTCCATAACGTTCATTGAGAATGTTCCACGCTGCCCTATATGAATCTTCAGAGCTGATCAGAAAATAGCCATCTAAGGCCTCTTTAACACAGCCGCCTACATATTTCTGTAGAAAAAACATATTTTCTGCAGTGGAAATGTTTTTTCTCTCTATTAGAGTCTGAAAGGACGCTTTCCAGTGCTTAAACTTAAGTGGATCCCCACTAAATACTGCAGGTTCTGGAATAGGTAGTCTATTAGCAGACATAGCTTCTGCCAAAACCTTTACAAGCTCACCTGTACTCTCATGAGTTACATTTAACTCTCTTAGAGGTTGTGAAGGTTGACTAGCAGTGCTCTTAAACTTGGTAACCTGTACGTTGGCTGGGTTCAGCGTGATACTTTCTTGCTTTACTGAAAGGTAATCTTCTTCATAAATTTGTAGTTTTGCCTTTGCTGCATTGAATCCTTTCAGATGTTCCAATCTTTCAATTTCTCTTTTCAAATCCTCAAGTGACCTTTTCCTGGAAGCACTTTTTTCTTGTTGTCTCCTTAGAACAGCTGCTTTCTCCTCTTCTCTTTTTAACTTGCGCTCAATTTCCTCCTTTTCCTCTAGGAGGCGTTGTGACATTGCAGCAGCTTCTTGGTCTGCTCTTATGCGTTTGTCTTCTTCTTCAAGCATTCGCATTCTTTCTCTATATTTCTCTTGTTCAGTCATTATCTTAAGTACAGCCTTTGTGGCTTCATACTCTGCTGCAGCTTCTTGTCTTTTGACAGAGGAGCCATAAGACTTAACTGTATTGGCTTTAAACAAGCTGTGATCTGAGACACTGACAGAGCTAGAGGATGTAAAAATAGAGCCGGCATCAGGCCATACAATCTCTTGAATTTCTCCTTTAACATGAAGTTTGATGTTTTGCAAAACTAGCGTAGTCACTGATGTGCATTTGTCTAGCTTGGAACGCATGTCATGAGGTGGTCCATCCATTGTTCTATATTCATCATAAAGACCATTAAGCTCGGCAACTTCCTTTTGTGCAATGTCCATGTGACCTTCAAGAATGTCAACTGAGTCTCTTTTTATAACATATTTCTTTGCCACTTTGATTAATGCTTTCCATCTGTCATAAATACTGTCAAAGCGACCCTAACCCTTCTGTCCGCCAACCACACTGCACGTTACTGTAACCACGGTATCACTTCCACCTCGTCGTTAAGTCAATAAAGAGTTCTTTTTACTGATGACATGAATTTGGCTTTAATGTGAATTGTACAGTCTCGAAGTTGGTATGATTACAGCACCATCTTGATCACAATATTATGTCACCGTCGAACTAAAACACAACATAAACTTCAATGAGATAGACAAATAGAAATAAAGATATGAAATTATATATAACATAAACATACCTCGCTGGCTGACCCATGCTTGGAGGTAGAAATGAGGACCTAAAACAATGATTTAAAGATTTTAGCCCTTTCTAACTTAAATTGGCCCTTCCTGCTGCAACTTGCAACGCTCATGCTTCACTGAGAGCGTGCATCACTTTTTTGCGCACCAGCCGAATCAACATGCCATACATTAGTTCCTATCTGAGCATTTTCAAAATAAATGTCCTAATGATACGTAAATATGCATAACGCTTAAATAAAATGTATTCAATAAACCACGGCAGTAAAACACGGTGATGCGGTCTCTGCTGTCTTCCTTCCAGACTGGGAGACGCTCTGCTCGGCTTCGTAGAGACCGCTTCTCTGTAGGGAACTTCTCTGGGACAGTTTGCTTCTGCAGGCCTCAGAGATAAAGTAAGCAACTCTTACACCTTAATTTCCCCGTTCATGAATGAAAATACCAGATACACAGACAGTATTTCATTCGTACTTAACTTTGCATATGATCGATGATCGTATGACGTCCTTGGATCCAGTTTGAAGAGTTATGTCTTTTTGCCAGCAAAGAGACATCAGCGCGCTGGGCCTCCCCTATCCTGGTCCCGCAGAGGAGCAATGGAAAGAGGTCGACTTGTTGGAGAGGTGGGGCTCTTATTCAGACAGTGGCATCGTGGGAAGTCTGCTGCTACCCCCCCTTTCCTCAGTTGCTGGAAGTCAGTTAAAGCTATTTTGAAAGTTCCAGAAAAGTGTGTACCGGAGCTTTAATGTTGTTTCCATGGCTGGGTCCCAACAATTAATAAAAAAGAGGAGTGTTGGCCCAACTGTATTAAAAACAGATTTAGGCACTCTGGTAGGGACCATGTCCATAGGACAGTTGGTAGGTTTTAATGATCCCACCATTTTCCACAAATCTGCAGGCAGTTTAAACTGATTGAAGAGAAAAGATTTAGTTGGGTCGATCATCAGTTCATTACAACTTACAGACGAATTTACAGAAAGCACTTTACCTACAAAAAAACGAAGAAAACTTTCACGACATAACATCGATCATTGCTGAAGTGCATAGATTTAAGGCAGTTAATTGTCTTGAATAAAACCATAGGAGACTTATTCTCATTGGCAATAATATTAGAGGTGCAGAGACTTTGCCTCTTGATCTTCACAGATGTCATCTATCCAAACCAACTGAGCTTGAACTGTTCTCCAAAGAAGAATGGGCCGAACTGTCAGTCTCTATATGTGTGAAGCTGGTACAGACATAACCCAAAACACTGGAAGCTATGTTTGAAGCAAAAGGTATTATAACAGGGCAAAATTTAAGTTGGCGTAGCTGCTGTGGCCCAGAGCAACTGTTAGTTTTTAGAGGAAACCACAAAGCTACGATTAAATTGGTACAAATGATTGTAATTGTACAGATTAGACGAAGCCCATTTGGGTTCAGGGAGTGAAAACATCTGTGGTGTGTGCATGATCCACCTTTACTCCACTGCTGATCAGCATGCTGACCTCCCTGATGCTGCAGCAGAGGAATGCAGCTGGTTTACTCTCTACGTGTTGATTACAAATGTGCTGAATCCCCACTCACCTCCCTAATGTTCCTAAACCAATCTGCAATCAATCCGAGGATTGTGCTTTCGGTCGGATTCCGTCCAAGGTTTCCGTGAATATAAGTAGCCTCTTGGAAATCCTTTTCCAGCTGGTGGATTGCAGCCAAACAGAACTGATCTCAAATTGTTGCCAGAAAACATTGCATTGCGTAATAGAAAGGTGAACCATCAGGTAGTGATTTATAATGTTGGATCAGGAGGTGATGAGGTCATCCTAACCTGTAACTCTGAGAACTGTGCTGCCTGCTTACAATCAGGATGCCCCCAGTGTGGATTCACCACATTTCAACACTCTGAGACTCTATACATCTTACAATCAATGTCAAAATGTCCCTGAATTTCACCTATCACTTCTACAGTAATACTATTCTTTCGTTCTTTATTTCTTACTTAAAAACATCTGCAGGGAAAATCTTTAAGGGTTTTTAAAGAGTGTTGTGGTAAATATTCGCAGGAGAATGTCCAGCCACATTAGCTTTAAACCTCAGGACATGAGGAGCATCTTCTAACTTGTCAGTGTGTGTTTGGAACAAGAACGAGAAATTTTTAAGTTTTGATCGGAGTGTTGGGACAGCGATATAAAACCTTGTCTTCAGACTATGTTATTTCAGGATATTTTTTGACATAATTTTGTTTTGTGTATTATTAAGGTGTTCATTCTACAATAACTATATGAAACTCATATTGACAGCTGTGCACAAAACAGACACTGCAGATTAGGAGCAAGCCTGCTTTGAGGCTGAAACTCGAGGTTCATAGCTGACACAGTGACACTGTTTCACTGTTTCCTGTTAAAACGTATTTATTATGAAAGACCAATAACCACCATGCACACTAATGAATCAGAAGAAAAATCATAAAATATATATATTTTTTTTTTACCGTGTCCTGTCCAGCAGAGTATCGCTCAGAATTGTTGTCTGAGTGCCAAGAAATTGCCCAACAGATTTACTTTCACAAGCAGAGCATCACAGCTAATGCTTTAAAGCTCTGCTTGATATTTATAAAAGAAACTTTATTATAAACTTCTTTGGGAATATTTCAATTGTTACGGACACGGAGACTGAAATGAAAAGGAAAAAAGAAGCTTGAAAAAGAGAACGATGGGGAAAAAGGGGAGGAAAGAGTAGAGGAGAGAAAGAAGGATAAAGAGAATACAAGATTACACCCTGCTTGCTTATACACCTTCAGCTGTTTTTTTTTTTTAACAAAATAGTACACAGTAATTCTGAATGTAAAATGTACTTAGTGAGAAGTGCAGCCCAATATAGAACATCTGTGTATCTGTCAACACCTGAAGCTTAACACCTGTGAGTATGAGTGTGGACGTTCTTTTGTATACAAGGTTTCTCCACACTAATGAATCAGAAGAAAAATCATGCAATTTTCAAGATTTTTAATATTTTTATTTGTGAAAAAATAGAAACTTGAAATTGAAGTCTTGTTTTTTTTCCAATTCACAATCCTCCCAACGTTTTGCTGCTCTATTACATCACCCCATTCCAGTGAACTACTTTAGTGACTGTACTGTGACAATATGTGAAAAAGGTCACTTTTGCATGAAGCTGTAAATACACTGGTGTCATGGTCCACAGTTAGTAGAATCTAAACACAGAGCTATACAGGCGAAGAGTCAGAGATTAAAAAAAGAAAACAAAGCAAAATTCATAATTCTGTAAAAACAACAAGAATCCTAAAAAAGGAAACAAACATGAGAGAGAAAAGAGGAGAAACATAAGCAACGATAATAAAAACCTTTCAAAAACAACAGGGGAAAAATACACAATAATTTAACAAAGGGAAAAATGTTTGTGACTATTATAGCTAAAATATACAAAAGGAACAGGTTTTACAAGCTTTTAAGGTAGCTGTAATTAAACCTTTACTTAAGAAACCTTCGCTTGATCGAGATGATTTAATAAATTACAGACCTATATCCAATCTTCCATTCTTATCTAAAATTCTTGAGAAAATAGTTGCTAATCAAATGTGTGAACATTTATACAGCAATGACCTGTTTGAAGAGTTTCAGTCAGGTTTCAGAGCTCATCATAGCACTGAAACAGCTCTGCTGAAAGTCACTAATGATATTCTTATGGCCTCAGATAATGGACTTGTGTCTGTTCTGGTTCTGTTAGATCTCAGTGCTGCATTTGATCCAGTCGACCATAATATTCTCTTAGAAAGGCTGGAATATGCTGTAGGGATCAGGGGAACAGCGCTAGGCTGGTTTAAATCTTATCTGTCTGACAGATTCCAGTTTGTTCATGTAAATGATAAATCATCTTTAAACTCCAGGGTTAATTGTGGAGTACCACAGGGTTCAGTACTTGGGCCAATTCTCTTTACTATATATATGCTTCCAATAGGTCAAATTATCAGGCAGCATAGGATAAATTTTCACTGTTACGCTGATGATACTCAGCTTTACTTATCCATAAATCCTGATGAACCCAACCAGTTAGATAGACTACAAGCATGTCTTGAAGATATAAAAACTTGGATGACTTTAAATGTTCTGCTTCTAAATTCAGACAAGACAGAAGTTGTCGTCTTTGGACCGGAGTCTTTAAAAAAGAAACTGCTTAGTCAATCACTTAACCTGGATGGCATTAAATTGACCTCTGATAATAAAGTAAAAACCTTGGTGTTATTTTTGACTAGGACATGTCATTTAAATCCCATATTAAACAGGTTTCTAGGATTTCCTTCTTTCACCTCCAGAACATTGCCAAAATTAGAAATATCCTGTCCAGGAGTGACGCTGAAAAACTAGTCCATGCATTTGTTACTTCAAGGCTGGACTATTGTAATTCGTTACTATCAGGATGTCCACAAAATGTAGTTAAAAGCCTTCAGCTGATTCAAAATGCTGCAGCAAGAGTTCTGATGAAAATTAAAAAGAGAGATCATATTTCTCTTATTTTAGCTTCTCTTCATTGGCTCCCTGTTAAATCCAGAATAGAATTTAAAATTCTCCTCCTCACATATAAAGTCCTTAATGATCTAGCTCCATCATACATCAGAGATCTGATTGTGTCCATATGTTCCTAACAGAGCACTTTGTTCTCAGACTGCAGGTTTACTGGTGGTTCCTAGAGTCTCTAGAAGTAGAATGGGAGGCAGATCCTTTAGTTATCAGGCTCCTCTCCTGTGGAACCAGCTCCCAGTTTTAGTCCGTGAGGCAGACACCCTGTCTACTTTTAAGGCTAGGCTTAAAACTTTCCTTTTTGATAAAGCTTATAGTTAGAGTGGCTTAGGTTATCCTGAGTTATCTCTGTAGTTATGCTGCTATAGGCTTAGGCTGCTGGAGGACATAATGACCACTTTCACCCTCTTCGCTACATTCTCACACTACTCTCCAATTTTGCATTATTTGCTGTTATTTCAGTTTTTAACTTTGTTCTCTCTCTTTTCTCTTCCTAGAAGCTACACCTGGCTTGACACTGTATCTACCTGAGACACCCTCTACAGATGATCCACATGGCCCTGTCTTTCAGTGTTTAACCCTTTCTCTCTCCTAGACATGGCTACTGACTGAGCTTCTACTGTGACTAACTCTATATGCTCTCTTTCAGACTCTAACCTTGAAAACTGGCTCAGAGTTTATCTGTTCTTTCTTTCTAGATGAAACGACTAAAGGAGCTACATCCATTAACATTTACTTTTCCTTCCCATAGAAAGTACTCCTGGATCAGTGCTTCTTTGTTCTCTTTGTGTCTCTGCTCTGTTCTCTCAAACCCCCAGTCGGTCGTGGCAGATGGCCGCTCACACGGAGCCTGGTTCTGGTTCTGCTGGAGGTTTCTTCCTGTTAAAAGGGAGTTTTTCCTCTCCACTGTCGCTACATGCATGCTCAGTATGAGGGATTGCTGCAAAGTCAACACCAGTGACTGTCCACTGTCTCTACATGCTCATCCAGGAGGAGTGAATGCTGCAAGTCACTGACTGGATGCAATCTGCTGGGTTTCCTTAGATAGAAAAACGTTTTGTCCAATTTGAATAAATAACTGAATCTGACTGAACTGTTCAATGGTTACGATTAATTGGAATGTATGAACCTGACTGTTGTGAAGAACCTTGAGACGACATGTGTTGTGAATTGGTGCTATATAAATAAACTGAATTGAAATTGAATTTACAGACGAAATATCAGCATAGGCCAAAAACAAACCAAACACATGAACATTTTATTATTTAATTCCCTATTTGAAACCTGGAAAAACATTAATTAACCAGAGGGTGTTTTCTAAAGCAGACCCTAGAAGCCAGAAGACTAAGGAACAAGTCCAAACTGAACTAAAGCACCCTGACAACTGAAGATACAGCTCGCTGTTTTCCTTTGCTTCTTTGAGGGTTTGATTAAAAAGCTTTAGGTTTAGATTGGAACTGGTTAACCGGTTCCAGTTTTAGACTTGTGAAGCTGATATGATGCTAACCCCAAGTTGCCCACCGATCTGTCTGTCATGAACGTGGCTCTTGAGTCATCTGTATGACTAGAAATGTGCTGTATAAAGATCTGCACTTACTACTCTCCTTTCAGAGTAATCTGTTTTTGTTTTCTGTCTTCCAGTTTTCAGTTATTTAAAGCCTTTCCGTCAGCCTCTTCTCAGCAACCACCAGCACCTTCCTCGCCAGCCCTTCACTCGTCTGGAGCGGGAGGAAAACCACAGAAACTTCCTTCCTCAGGTCCCACCTGGAAGTACGCACACCATTTCTATAATGCCTAACAAGTCATGAGCTTTTACATCGTCGAAATATTGCTCAGACATTATTGGCTGGAAAAGCACTGCAGAAGGTTCTATAATACTCTAAAGGCCTTAGAGACTTGTCTCAAATCCATGCAGTGTGAGATTACATTAGATCTATAACTTCTCCTTGAAGAAATCTCTAAGAACTTTTGGGCAAAGGTTTAGAGATCAGCATTGGAGATATTTTATCATGTAACTCCCCGTCAATATATTAATGTGTTATGGTCTACCGAAATTACTTCTTCTTGGTTGATTCCTTAGAGCATTGTGGAAAATGTCGGAGAGTTAAAGGACGAAGAGAACGCCAGAGACAGTATTGCCAGAAGGACTTTGGTAAGGACTTCTCAGGGGTTGTATAGAGCAGTCAGTATCCTACCAGCAGTGAACAGTCTTCAGAGAGATCTTAGTTAAGCCAGGACTAATTCTCATGGGGGTGTCAAGCAAACTGCTCACGCTCATTAAGATGAAAACTACCTTCATTTTTTTAATGAATTCAAGCCAACTCTACATTATCTCATTTAAACCTCTTTATTTGTTCAAGTTTGACATTGTCGCGGTTTCCTGAGCTGAACAATCATCTGTTTCATTATGCCTGTTTGCACAGAATGGGGCTGCTGAAAGAGTTCTGTCCCGAATCTGCTGATACTTTAAGTTCCTGTTTGTTTATTGCAGAAGAACAATAAAACAATGAAAATAAGTGATTAGAAGAAGCATTAACTTTGTAGACCAAAGAGAAAATGGAGAACTGGAGTACAAAACATAAGGGAGAACTGTTAGGAAGACACAAGAACACCTTGGAGACACAGCTGAAAGGTGTTTTAACAGCTATAGTGCAGTGTAGTAAAATAATCATAAAATCCTAAGAGAGTAAAACAAGTTTTAAGAACTAGAATTGTGTAAAACTAGTGAACCACCTCATTCTTTTTCAAAATGAATTTTTAGAATATTTTTAAATGTTCTTCATCAGCAGTTCTCCAGGCTTCCTGAAGATCCGTAAAAGACTTTCTTTAGACTTTCAGGTTATTCACTCACTTTCAGTCCAATTCACTCGACCATGATATCATAATGTGTGGACCCAAATGCACGCAGGAGGCAGGCATGAGACATGGTTAAAATGAAATATATTTTTTAATGAAGTCCAAAGCTTAGATATTAGTTTTATTAAAATTCCTTTGATTCTTTAAACTGAGATCTGCCTGACTGCTGCTGTCTATACGGGTAAGATACTGACTGACGTAACTACTTCACACATTCACACTCTGAACACACTGAACTATCCAATCAAACTGTTTTACTTACTTCTCTGGTAGTGTTTCGTGGCAGAGTTCTTGGGAAGCTGTACAGAGGTGAGGAGACTCGTTACGACGTTCAGATCATCCACACGTACCGGAACCGCTTCCGGCTAGAGCACCGGGAGTTCCTCTGGGTCCCGAACCTGTGCGACTGCCCCGACCTGCTGGTGGGGAAACAGTACATTCTGATGGTGCGGCGCCACATTAACTACGAACACACGCTGAACCGGATCCTGCTGGAGGAGGAGAGCTACGTGGTGCCGTACAGACCCAGAGAGGACGAGCTGCTGCGGCCGCTCGAGAGGCTCTGCAGCAACAGAGGGCCAAAACTTTCTACAGAAATAGGGGACAGAGTTTAGTTTGTGAGTGGAGACTCAGACTTATACCTGATATTAATTCTTTCATATAATGAATGGCCTGATGAGCTAAGTGTGGCGTCACTGACAGAGGAAACTACATAATCCTTTTAGGTTTCACCTTAATTTAAAATTTGCCACATTATGAATGCAAAGAACCAACTTAACGGTTATGAAAATCTCGGCCAGCTTTCTATTTAAAGCACTTTAGGTGGGTGCAACGCCCACCTTAAACAAATACCAAAGAGAAGGACAGTGACTGAAAACAGCCTTTTTCTCATTACTGTTTTTCCACAGCAACCTCTTAGTTTCCATTCTGTGCAGGATTTGTCTCTGTGTCCACTTTTAGAAACAGCTGCAATGAATTTTACTGAATTTTCTTCCAAAGACACATTTCCGATGTTTTCTTTTAGCTGCAGCAGGAAATATTTGTAGAACTCACAGCAGTGAATTAGCAGTTAATAATGATTAGTCTGAGTTTTTAAATGTGGCTTTATGTAGCAGTGAAGTGTCAAATATGGGACAATTCAGCATTTTAATCGATGCATGCAACTCTACGTCTAATGCAGAACAGCAGTTTTATGGTTTATGAAACAGTCTGCATAAAGCACTGTAATATTCATGAGGCTGGAGATATTTTAACATGGCAGAAATGCACTTTGGTCTTTGCCCCACTCTGATAGCTGTTAATTTGGAAACTAATCTCAGTTTCAAAAAGGCTGAAAGAGATACAGATAAGTTCCACTGGTCCTTTTGGGCTTCTAATGATATGTTTATGGAATAATTACAAACAATGTAGCTGCAGTGACTTTAAAAAGAAAAAATGTGGGCACAAAGTTGAAGTCATTATGGATTTTCTGTACAGGTTCAAAACTATACATACAGGCTCAGCTATCTGTTTTAATTGTTGGTGCAAAAGTGTATAAAATGCTGTTTATTTTGTTGAGGCAAATACATATTAACTTGAGGTTAATTATCATGATTGAGTTCAATGTGTTTAGGTGTAAGTTATTCAGGTGCATCACTTTTCAAATCCATGAAAAGAATGAGGGGCCAGGCCCGATGGTTCGGTTCGGGTTGTGCTTAGAAAACAATCCATGCCTTTCGTGTGGCTCACTCGGGTATCTGCCTGGTTAAAACTCCCGCAGACTGCAGTAGCGACAGGTAGAGACAGACACATCCTTGCTTTATCTCAGGCTGTCTGACCGACAGCAGGTCAGATTATTTCCTCACTCCAGGGATTTTGATTCATTTTTCAGGACCACCTAAATCAAACAATATATTTCAAATCATTTGTTGTATGAGTTTACTGTCCCAGTATGCCCCTGGAATGTACTGACTTAAAAAAAAAACCAAAATGGAATGAAATTTACAGCTGCCTAAATGGATAAGCCTAATGCCTTTTGGAGAAATGTTTTACAAACAGACAGATTGGCCTACCTGGCTACAATAACAAAAAGTATGTTTTGAGGAGAACACTGTACCAACTATCAAGCATGGTGGTGGTAGAATCATGCTGTGGAGGTGTTTGCTGCTGGATGCAAACATGAAGATGGAGGAGGAACTCCAAATTCTTCAACCTTACCTGAAATCAACAGCTACTTGGTTCAAACCTTGGCACGCTTGGGTGTTTCAACAGGACATCGAGCCCAATACACGTCCGAACTGGTTAAATTCAGACTTCTCAAAGGAATTTCCTAAAACCCTGACCTATCTTCTATTAAGATATAGTGGAATATCCTAAAACATTTAGTCTGCGCCAGGTAATCAACCAGTTTAAATGGATCTATCATTTTGTCAAGAAGGCAAAATCCAGCTAGAATGATGGCAGTTGGCTAAAAAAGTGTGTGATTAAGATCCAACTATTCAGCGGTCATTTGACCAAATATGAGTAGGGCTGTATGTATAATTCTGATCCCATGTGGGTTAGAGAAAATCCACAATGAAGTGCATTCATCTCTTGTTTTTAAAAAAAATCACTGAAGTTGTTTCTAATGTAGTTATTCCAACATGGAGAAAGAATAGTTCAAATAAATCATTAGTAGCCCAAAACCCCAAAAATATTACATTCATCAACATCCATGATGTCTCGGTTTGAACTTCCGACTATAGCTTCAGCAAGTAGGATATTGACTGGTAATAACCTCCCAACATTACTGCAATTCAAACACTCCGAGCTGTCTCTTTAAGGACAACAATAACCACTTTTCCATTGCAGGGACTTTCAGCCATTACCTGGGACTCTTAAAGCCCTCCACCCAGTTAGGTACAATTTTACTCAAGTAATTTCAATTTCCCAAGTCCATACTTTCCTGGATAAAAAGTCCCGGTCTGGGAAGGTTTATGTGCTGAGCAACGATGATTGGTGGACCCTTGCTACTTTTTGTGATCTTGAATGGACCAAAGGAAGAGGAAGTACGGATACGGGATATGTTAAAAAAGTTCCTAGGCCTTTCATAACAGTGGAAAAGCATACAAATTACCCAGGATTCCTTTTACCCAGGTAAAAAAAAAAATCCCAGGTATTAAAATCATGGGACCTTTGGTGAAAAAAGGGCAAAAAAAAGCTAAATGACCTGGAAGGGTCACAAGCCCCGAGTGTCATGTTTGAGTTTTAGGAGACTCAAATGCAGAGCAAACCATAGATACGTTTGAATGGTTTTAATGAAAAACGATGAAAAAAAATTGAGTCTTGCACTAAGATGCACGAGAAGAAATCCTAAAACTCTGGGAACACGGAGCAACAGAGGTACGAAGACAACAGGAGGATCCAGGGGAGAGTAAAGTGAACCAAAGAGTAAATATACACTGAGGCAGGGGTAGAGAGATGACAGGAAAACCAGAAGAGCCAATCAGAGGGAATGAAAACAGCTGAGGCAGAGCAATCAGGGGAGATGTGGACCAGCTGAGACAGAAGAAAGGAGCAGAGCAGAGAAGGAGAGGAAAAACAAATAAGCATGAATGGAGCTTAACAAGAAACCATGAGAAACAATTTCAAACTGAGATCAAACTGGAAACTAAAAGAGGTTTTACAAGAGAAACACAAAGTAATGAACTAAAGGAACACAACTAACAATGAGCACAAGGAAAGCACTGATATGGAAACAATTAAATAGAATATGGCAAAACCTTTAGAACATAACCAAGCAAAAAATGCTGAAGAACATGATCACAAATGAAAACCAAATCCTAACACCTCTGGATCGTGACACAGACGTTCTTAAGTCACATGACTTAAATGCTAGGAAAATAGCTTCAGGGCTTCCTGGTTAACTTCTTTATGAAAGCAACAACATAACCTTTGCATCGCTGCAACCAGTTTTACATGAACAACAAAGGCATCGCTTGAGCACCAAAACTGCAAACATACAACCACATTATTGTAAAACTGTTAGGTTTGCTCCTGTGGAACCTGTTGTCTGCCTGTAGTTCTGGTACATTTCTGTTCAAATGAAAAAGAAATGTTGTGGAAAATGTGTATTATTGAAGAGATTTACCACAAAAGGAAATATAGGTTTATTATTTTCTTTTTATCTAAGAATAAAGTATAATGGTTCACAGTGTATTTTGTATAAAGTACGCATAACACATGTATCTTCCTTCATAATGTATTTTGCTTATTTGTGGTACTTGATGCTAAATGTTTATCAGTGAAATTTTTTGTGGCACATTTTATGTTTTACATTAGAGAAATATTTAATTATACAGTATTTTTATTGTGCAGCACTGATCAGCTGCAGATCAGTACAGCTTAAACACAATTATACTGTATGTGATGTGCCTTGTTTCACTGATCTGTAACCTCTGTTTGCCCCTTAAACCTCATAAAATTATGCTAAAATTGTTTCTTTGTTTCTGAACATGTGACATGCAAGAACAGGAGAACCAGGAAATGCTGAACCCATGGTTGCTATGCTGATTGGCGCCTCAACCGAGGGGGAAGGGGTACCAGTCAACATACTGACAACAATTTAGGTCTCAAACAAGCAGTTGCTGTGTGAAAACTGTGGATCATATTAAAAATCCTGCTAAACTGTTCTGTAGGCACCCGTTTAAATTTCTTCTATCTTTACAGTGGCTTGTGTTGACAATACGACAGGTTAAAGAAGCTCTTTGGTTACAGTTTTGATTGCAAACACTTGAGCTGAAATATAATTAGAGTTTACTTCCAAACTAAAAGTTCTTAAGGCTGCTTCAATAACATGTTCCTGTTTTGCAAAATTTTTTGTTTTTCTTTAAACTGTGTAACTTTGTGTTTTATCTGTTGCTGCCTGTTGGCCAGGACTCATTTGAAAAGAGGTTTTTAATCTCAGTGGGACTATCCTGGTAAAATAAAGGTTAAATAAAAAATAAGATTTTTAAAAAAGTACATGTGGACATGAAACTGTGGGCAGGAATGGAGCTTAAATCTAAAATGTTATGAATATTTTTCAGGGTTAAAATTTGTAGTGTGTGACATTATCACACCCTAAGCTTAACATTTTCTGATAAAATATTTTTTTGTTAACATAAACACCAGTTGTATAAAAACAGTTAAAGGTATCAAAATCCAAATTCAGTCATGCAAAGTCCAACTTTCTGTAATCCTACTTTAAAGTGTCTAAAACGCTTTTCCAACAAATGCAGAAACTGAAAGAAAACATCTTTATATTGAAGGAATTGGGCTGTGATTGACATATTAGGATTAAAGACGTGATAAAAGACAACTGTGACACAAAATTTGGATGTTAAATTTTGCAAGTCCAGAGTCGCCCCATAATGACGTCTAAGGGGAAGTCTCGGGTCATTCACTGTGTGAGCCTCAGTAATAAACTGTTCAGGTAGAAGCCAAGTTGCGTTAAAAACAGCATTAATATGGCGAAAAGGTGCATTGCTGGTGGTGGCAGCAACACTACGACAGCAGCCGTTAGTCTGCACTACTTTCCTGAAGAAAAGAGGATCAGAGCTGCCTGGATCAGAGCTGGAAAACTGAGGAGGAACAGATGGGCTGGTCCCACCAAGCACAGCCAGGTGTGATCGGAGGACTTCTCAGCAAACTGCTTCGAACAAGAAACCTCTGATTTCACCAGAGAAATGATGTCAGAGGTCAGATATGTGCAGATGAAGGAGGACTTTGAAGCAGAGTCTAAAGCCTCGCTGTTCAGAGCATCTGATGGGAAAAGATCTCCAAAGAAAAGGTTGTTGCTGCTGTTGCTAAACAGATCCAGGCTCAGCAGGTAAGAACACTTCCTGGTTGCAAAAGTACATTTAGACATCGGCAGTTTTTGTTAATAATTCAAAATGATTATTATTATTAGTAAAATAGGATAAATTACAGGTGCATACAATATGTTTAAATGAATGTTTCTCTAAATATTCTGATATAAAGTTAAAAAATGACACCAGGTGGTGTCTTCAGATCTTAAATCATCTCTTATGTTGCTGCTGCTGCTCAGCTTCACCTCCGGTTGTTTCACTCAGAGCCATATTTACTGTAACCCTGGATTTACACCGTATCTGCTCCGGTCCGGTCCGGTTGTTTCAAAGCCCGGAGGAGCTCCAAGAACCATAGGCAGATCGCTCAATAAACGCCGGTGATAAATGCAGCAGCAGGTCCAAAACAAGTCATTCTGTGGAGGTTAAACTGCTTCATTTTTCATTTGATGCATCCAGATATTTTCATGTGTTTTGTTCTACAATGGATGAGTTCACTGAGAGCAGAGAAGCTTGTTGCTTCATTTGGTGCATTTAATGTTTAATAGCTTGGTTATAATCCCTTAGTTAACCCAGTAACTGATCTAATTGATCTAATGTTAATACTGCTAATATAAACACGTGTATATATAAATATATATGTGTATTTATTAATACAGCCAGATCTAGTCCGTCTTTAGTGAATTATTTTGAAAAAACGGATGTTGTGCTGGTTCTGTTTCCTGGTGGTCCAGTATGATTCAGATTGACTCCAGCATCCGGCAACAATAGACTCTGGTGGACGGCCGCCTGCAGGCTGCAGCATCTAGTGCTCTTCTATCTGATGAAAGCTGACTTTCTTCTCCTGACTCTGCTGCATCTCTCTGATAGTGACTGAAATATATCTACAGAAACATCAGATTCTAACTGCTGTCTGTGTTGCTGCCGTTGTAGCAGCAGTCAGTTTACCTGCAGGGGTTCCCCTCTGATGTCATCAAAGAGCGCAACAAAATCTAAAAGGAGTCGTCTGGAAATGCCTTTTTAATGACATTTATGACCATATATCCCAACAACTGTTCATTTCAGTGGCATGAATTTACTTTTGGAAATATTGTATCAATGTTTGTTTCCCATATATGTAATTGGATATATCCTGAAACTTTCAATGTCACAGGCACCTTACATGGTGTTACTTCTGTTAAAAAAAAAATGGTTAACGAATGTAACCTAGAAGAGAGAGATTAAGTTTTTCACTCCAAAATTCAGAAACATGTTTTGTCTGGGTTTTTCCAAATGCTTTGGGTCGAGGCCTGAACTAAAAACTGGCGCAAAAAGGGAAGACATGCACCAAACAGTAATAAGTGTGAGTTAGGTGCTCAATAAATAAGAGAAAACACAGATGACAACAATTATAAGAAAACGTTTTATTTACAAAAATGCTTTGCATCTACAGCAAATAAAAGACTAAATTAAACGGCAGAAAAAAAAAATATTAAACTGAGCCTAAATCCTGCTCATTGGCAGTTAAAAAAATCATTGCAGACATTCGACTCATTTTCCCTTCAGGAAAGGAGAAATTAATGCAAACCAGTTGGCTTCAACTACTGTATGAACATCTCTATGAGGAAGGTGGAGCTGTTTCTGCTTTACAAATAAGGTTCACGTCAGTGTCTTTTAGGCGCAACTATATCAAAACAAAAAGCTTTAGTCTACCTCTAGAACCCATTTAAAAAAAAATTGTTTTTCAGTCCATTCTGTTCATAAAGTTTTTAATTTACAGTTGTAAAACTAGATGTAAACAAGACATTTTCCCATCTGCAAAGAATTAATAAAATTGAAATTTACACTATAAAGCAATATTAACACAAAACTGGATTTTATTTTATTGTTTCTTTTAATCACACTTCTTGTGTAGATTTTTCCAGCATCATTTGTTTTTGTTTAGCTGCCTCTCAGTTGATCTGGTAAATCTCGTGAGCGTCTATACATCAATTTCGTGAGACGATGCAGACCATTGATCTTGAATATTTCATCAGAACATCTTTCTTTGGCTAAAGTCAAAGATGTTAAACTGAAGCATCTGTGTTGACAAGGAGGGGGAGTTTTGTACTGTCAGTGTTATTTGTATGAAAGTGATTGTATTATTGTGCATTCAGTTTGTACTCGGAAGTTACCGTTTCTGACCTTAATGTAGAGATGGGAAATAATGTAATGTTGATTGCTATCGGGGAATAAAAAAACTATCATAATAAGAAATGCAATTTATCGTTAAAATAATGAATAGAAATCCCAGCCTGAGTCGCAGGTCACAGGTCTTCCAACAGGAGAGTGGCATAATGACACATACAACTAAGGACCAATGATCAATTGAAAACCTAATTGTTTTCCTATCTACATGCAACGTTTTAATTACGATCTCCGTGCATACGACACTAGTAGAAACATGGAAATGGTGTAATTTCCCTACCACGCCACTAGTAGGTGTATGTTCTTTGAGACAACAACGTGCAAACACTTCCTGCTTAGAAGAACCTTGTTGGAGAGCTGTAGATACAGGTCCTTCTCAAAAAATTAGCATATTGTGATCAGTCCACTGCTTCCGCAGGTCCCCCAAGGTCTGGAATCGGCCCTTCTCCACAATCTTCCTCAGGGTCCGGTCACCTCTTCTCGTTGTGCAGCGTTTTCTGCCACACTTTTTCCTTCCCACAGACTTCCCCCTGAGGTGCCTTGATACAGCACTCTGGGAACAGCCTATTCGTTCAGAAATGTCTTTCTGTGTCTTACCCTCTTGCTTGAGGGTGTCAATAGTGGCCTTCTGGACAGCAGTCAGGTCGGCAGTCTTACCCATGATTGGGGTTTTGAGTGATGAACCAGGCTGGGAGTTTTAAAGGCCTCAGGAATCTTTTGCAGGTGTTTAGAGTTAACTTGTTGATTCAGATGATTAGGTTCATAGCTCGTTTAGAGACCCTTTTAATGATATGCTAATTTTGTGAGATAGGAATTTTGGGTTTTCATGAGCTGTATGCCAAAATCATCCGTATTAAGACAATAAAAGACCTGAAATATTTCAGTTAGTGTGCAATGAATCTAAAATATATGAATGTTACATTTTCATCATGACATTATGGAAAATAATTAACTTTATCACAATATGCTAATATTTTGAGAAGGACCTGTATATTCAAAAGACTCAGCAGATATCCGCCATTGTTGCTGTTGATATCCTCTGTGCCAGGACTTTCCCATACAGCTGGAATCTGTTTTTCCTGCTTACATGAAAATGAAGACTTGAACGTTTTTAAAACATTACAGTCTGGAACCCGTTTTCAGAGACAAGCGGTAGTTAGAATGTACTATGTATGTACAATGGCTGAGAGTAAAAAACACATTGGAACATTACTTCCTAGTCCTTGAGTCTAGATCTTAATTCTAATAAATGTCTCAGTGTCTCGCCCACGGCCAAAATTGAATAAATTAAAAAATAATCTAAATGGAGGAAATCAGGAAAATCTAATAAAAATAAACACAACTCAGACTAAAAAGAAAAATAAAACAATTAAATGTGGCTTACTGAACATAAGATCTCTCTCTTCAAAGACATTGCTAGTTAGTGACCTGATTTGTGACAATCAGATTGATTTATTTTGCCTCACAGAAACCTGGCTGCAGCAAGAGGATTATGTTAATATAAATGAGTCAAATCCTACTAATTATTTAAATTTTCACATTCCTCGAAATACTGGGCGAGGAGGAGGAGTAGCAACCATCTTTCAGTCTGATTTATTGATTAGCCCCAGACCAATCAATAGCTACAACTCTTTTGAATATTTAATCCTTAGTTTTCCTCATCCAAATATCAAAGCACTAAAACCTCTTCTGTTTGTTGTTATGTACCGTCCATCAGGCCCTTACTCTCAATTTTTAGATCAGTTTTCAGACCTTTTATCTGATTTAGTGTTAAATACAGATAAAGTTATTATAGTGGGGGATTTTAACATTCATGTTGACACTGATCTCATTGCTGCATTTGATCCAGTCGATCATAATATTCTCTTAGAAAGGCTGGAATATGCTGTAGGGATCAGGGGAACAGCGCTAGGCTGGTTTAAATCTTATCTGTCTGACAGATTCCAGTTTGTTCATGTAAATTATAAATCATCTTTAAACTCCAGGGTTAATTGTGGAGTACCACAGGGTTCAGTACTTGGGCCAATTCTCTTTACTATATATATGCTTCCAATAGGTCAAATTATCAGGCAGCATAGGATAAATTTTCACTGTTACGCTGATGATACTCAGCTTTACTTATCCATAAATCCTGATGAGCCCAACCAGTTAGATAGACTACAAGCATGTCTTGAAGACATAAAAACTTGGATGACTTTAAATTTTTTGCTTCTAAATTCAGACAAGACAGAAGTTGTCGTCTTTGGACCGGAGTCTTTAAAAAAGAAACTTCTTAGTCAATCACTTAACCTGGATGGCATTAAATTGACCTCCGGTATTAAAGTAAAAAACCTTGGTGTTAACTTTGACTAGGACATGTCATTTAAATCCCATATTAAACAGGTTTCTAGGATTTCCTTCTTTCACCTCCGGAACATTGCCAAAATTAGAAATATCCTGTCCAGGAGTGACGCTGAAAAACTAGTCCATGCATTTGTTACTTCAAGGCTGGACTATTGTAATTCTTTACTATCAGGATGTCCACAAAATGTAGTTAAAAGCCTTCAGCTGATCAGAGATCTGATTGGTCCATATGTTCCTAACAGAGCACTTTGTTCTCAGACTGCAGGTTTACTGGTGGTTCCTAGAGTCTCTAGAAGTAGAATGGGAGGCAGATCCTTTAGTTATCAGGCTCCTCTCCTGTGGAACCAGCTCCCAGTTTTAGTCTGTGAGGCAGACACCCTGTTTACTTTTTAGGCTAGGCTTAAAACTTTCCTTTTTGATAAAGCTTATAGTTAGAGTGGTTTAGTTTATCAGGGAGAGAGCCTTCCTCCCTCCCTGTTGGATGGAGTAAGGGGGAGTCAGGTTTAGCCTAAACCGGCTCAGTTATGGTTGAGGTACAAACACACCCTCCATTTCTGCTACCTGTATGACCCCTTCTCTTTTCCAATGGTTATAATCAGTCTGACAGAGAGAGGTATCCCAATCGTTGTGGTTTTTAGTATAACAATGACCATCAGTGGGCTCTAGATGGACAAACTTTATCAGTTTATTGTTTTACTTAGTGCCCCTACACGTGGCCCATTCTGGGGTGGCCAGGCTCTGGCACGCGGTGGTTTGATCTGGCCTCCCCTAGTGTTTAACCCTTTCTCTCTCCTAGACATGGCGATTGACTGAGCTTCTACTGTAACTAACTCTATGTGCTCTCTTTCAGACTCTAACCTTGAAACCCCCAGTCGGTCGTGGCAGATGGCCGCTCACACTGAGCCTGGTTCTGGTTCTGCTGGAGGTTTCTTGTTGTGACATGTGTTGTGAATTGGCGCTATATAAATAAACGGAATTAATTGAATTGAATTAAATTAAATTAAATTAAATTGAATTGAATTGAATTGTGCAGGGCTCGCGTTAACCAAATATTTTCAGCTTTTTTTAGAACAGTGACTGAAAATCTGAAGACCGTGCCATTTTGACAGATTGCAATCTACACCCCTGTGGTCAGTGGTCACAGCAGCTCCTGGAGGTGTACAAAGGTTTTGAAAAAAGAGGGAATGATGCAGAGGAAGATGAAGAACGAACAAGAAATCAGCCCTGGGCTACTATGGAGTGAGCAAGCGGACACAAGGAGGTTAGGCAGGACTACAGAGTTCAGTGGGAGCAGGAGTTCTTCTGGCTAAGGAGGGAGGCCGGAAAAATGTTCTGCGACGCAAAAAAAAAAGCCAAAATGAGAAACGGATTTTTCCTTGGATGCACGAACATGCAGAACTTAAAATGAATGAAAATAAATGCTATTGAATGTTTAATTATTCTCCTTTTAAAAATAAAGAGACAGGTGAAACTAGTTTGTGACAGGATTTTTTTACACTATCAGTCAAGATGACCAACAACAAAAAGTGTAGTACAACCCCTAATCTTGAGACACCATCCTTCAAACCTGAGATTTTAGATTGAAGCGTTATCTTCCATCAGTGTGATGGGGTCTGGTTAATGGTTGTTCATGTGTTCAGCATTTATATTTGGTGGCATTTGAAGCAGCCTGTTGTAATGATATCCTTCCTATACATAGTTTCCTATTGTCCCTTTTACTCTTTTGTTTAAGTGCTCATTGTCTTTGATACAGTGATATCTAGTGACATAAGTTGGGATTGCAACAACCATGCAACAGTTAAACGTAGTGCACACATCCCCTAATTGTTTATTACCTGGTTGCTGGCAGATTGAGGGATTGAGAGATTTGTGATTTCTATGGGCAGCAGTTCAAATGCAAAATGAATTTGTAACACGAACAGAAGCCCTATTGTTGTATTGAGTGACAAGAAGAAAGAACAACGAAAGCATCCTGAAAACAATATGGCGATTCAAGAACAAGGTGAAGGGGGCCTTATAATAGTAACATGGCAATCCAATGGTGGACAGGAAAAAGGAGAATGAATTTAGGCGCTTTTATCCAAGGTAATAAAAATAAATTTCTGATCTGTTTTCATCGTAATTAAAACATTTTTGTGAAGATATTTTTACCATTGTAAACTGTGGCATCATGTTGTAAGGATTTTTTCTGTTAATTCATTCATGCTCAGAGCCATCATATGTATTCTGAAGATCAGAGGACAGACAAGACTGAAAGAAATCTTCTAATTATTGGGATTTGTTCCTCTGCTGTGATATTACAGCAAACATCTAGAGTGCTTGCTCTGTTATGACACTGGTTGTCTAAATATTGGGGAAAAAAATATTTCAACAGTAAAAACATGAAATTTCCCCCCTTTTATTTCAGCTCCTTACTTTTACTCCCACAAAACTATAGTCTACTCCTTCGGGTCCCTTTGGCAATTCTTTCTGTGAGAGTTTTAAAACCACGTTTTTCATTGTGGTGTAATTTAGGGCCAGTTCTTCTGGCATCAACACGGCGCCGTTTGCTGACCCCTCTCACTCTTTTTCTCACAACTTTGCAAGTCCTTGACCCCACCAACCACCAGAGCACCGTGGCCAGCTCAGACTCATCCGTCTTTTTGTCCTCATCTGTTCATACTTAGCTCCCTTCAGGCGGGGCGCCAACAGATATCGTCATACGCTGACACTGACATGTCGGCAGGACGCGGAGCGACGTTTGATGCGAGAACGTCGTGGTCTGGACTCATTCTGGCAGCTGCACAGAGGGCCCAGCAGCAGCCACAGGTAAAGGATCACACAGGCCCAACAGGATGACATTTTCACCCAGAAGGTGGACCAGCAGCCGTGGGTGAAGGTGGTCTCCAACACCGCTGACTCATAGCTGCAAGAGGACACCAACAGTCAGAAAGGGAACTCTCCACAAAAATCATGACATGCATTAAAATAAGAATAAAAACAAAACGTTCACTGTCCTACCTGAACCAGTTAGTGAGGGTCATCATGACGTACAGTGAGGCCAAGAAGAAGACAAAATGGAAGAAGAAGTAACTGTAAGCCACCTTCTGGGTCTCATTATGGATAACATTCTGACAACCTTTGTTGTCATCATCAACCACAAACTCCTCTTCAACTGGAAAAAAAGGGAAAAAAGTCTAAATTTGAACACCAAAGTTTATACAAAAGCAAATCTGATCATTTAATATGTTGTAAATCTGCTCTAAATTTGGTGCAACAGTTCACTTTCTGGTTGAAACCAAATAACACCTTTCAGGAGTTAACCCTCAAGCCCTGAGTGGGCGCAGCATTAACATTTACCCTACCGGTCGAACATTTTAGATCACCTTTCTCATTTAATGGTTGTCTTTACGTTTATGACTATTTCCGATGTACATAGATTCTCACTGAAGGCATCAAAACACTGAGTGAACACATATGCAATTATGTAGCAAACCAAAAATTGTAAAATAACTTTAAATATGATATATTTTAGATTCCTTAAAGTAGGCGCTCTGCTGTGATGACTGAAATATTAACCTTTGACCTTCTCTCGATGAACCTCTGGGAAGTTCTTTCAAGACTTTCTGGAAACCATTCCAGGCGACCACCTCATGAAGATCATGGAGAGAACGCCTAGAGAGCAAAGCAGTCATCAGAGCAAAGGGAGGCTGAATCTAAAATATAAAAATGTTTAGAGTTATTTCACACTTTTTGTTTACTACATTACTCCATGTGTTTTCATTCACAGGTTTGTTGCCTCTGGTGAGAATCTACAATGTAAATAGTCATGAAAATAAAGAGACCCATTAAGTGAGAAAATGTATCTAAAACGTTTGAGCGGTAGTGTATTTCTGAGGTTTTCAACAAAATGTGCATTTGATGTTTACAAATCTACTTCCGTGTCAGATTTCTTGTAAAACACAGAAAGAAGAATCCAAAGTACAAAAAGAAACAGGACTTGATGAAAGTAGAAGCATGTTGAGAAGGGCAGCTTTACAGGTTAAATGATGGCATACCTTTAGGGTCATTACAAATGCTGGTCATTTGACCTTTTGTTGTACCTTTGCAGTTTCAGTCCTTTTGTACATGACCCACTCAGATAGATAAAGGAGCCATCTGTAACGTTCTGTACCAGCCTCTCATCTGTAGTTTAACAACTGCTGAATTAAAGTGTTTTTGTAAAATTGAACCTAAAATCAATCGAAATATAGAATACATAATAGGTAAGTAAGTAAAGTTTATTTATATAGCATCTTTCACAGACATGGGAGGGTAACAAAGTGCTTTTCAGAAAGTACACAAAAATACAATAAAATACAGATAGATTCACCATCTCAGTGCAATAAAATAAAATACTGTAAAAGTTTAGCATAGAGGTAACATTAAGTAAAAACTTTGCACGGAGGTCATCCAACTCTGTCACTGCTGTACTTAAAAATCTTGGAGAAACAAGTGGATCTTAAGTTTGCTCTTGAAGACATCAACACAGTCAAGTGCACGTAGGGGGAAGGGAGATCATTTCAGAGCCTTGGCGCGATGACCTGGAAAGAGGCGTTCTCCTCGGGATTTAAAATGGGTGCGAGGGACCATGAGAATGTTCTGATCAGACGACCTCAGCCTCCGAGAAGCAGTATAAAGACATAACAGGTCTCTGATATAGGAGGGAGCTAGACCATGCAGAGCTCTAAAAGTCAGTACCAAGATTTTGAATTTAATACCAAAAGAAACTGGGAATCAGTGGAGGACTTGTAGAATGGAAGTAATATGAGGCCTTCTGTTGGTGCGGGTCAGCTGCAAAATTTTGGACATGTTGCAGACGAAACAGTTCCTTTTTGTTTAGACAAGAAAATAAACTATTACAGTAGTCTAAACGAGAAGATACAAACGCATGGATGATCAGCTCAAGATCGTCTTTGGAGACAATTGTTCTTAATTTACACATTTTCCTCAACTGGTAGAAACTGTTTCTCGTCAGCTGCTTTGAATGATGCTCCAATGACATTGCTTTGTCAAAGATAATGCCAAGATTTCTAAGGCTTGATTTAGCAGACAAGCTCAGATCACCCAAAAACTGGTAGATCCCTGGAATGGCATAATCAGGGGCAACCAGCAACACCTCAGTTTTATCTGCAGGGATAAAACTGTTTGATTTTTACAAAGCAGTTCATTAAATTCAATTTTTGGAGATCAGAGGCCTTGAAGGAGCAATCCAGCTGAGTATCATCAGCATATAAAATGAGAGGACACATCAGCAAACTCCTGGATTATCTTTCCTAAGGGAAGAACATCCACTCTAGCTTCCCGTCCCGTCTACAGTCGCACTTGCCTCTCTCTCAGAACCTCTTGCTGCCTCATCTTCTTCTACTCCAGCTGTCCCCGCTTCATTTATCTCATTGATGGACTTACTTCAACGTTCCATCACATCACTCACTCATCACCTTATGGATTTCTCCGCCACGTCAGCTGTCCATCCGCCCTCTGACCCACCTGACGCTCAGTCTGTTGCTCGGCCTGCTGCTCGGCCCCTCCCCTCAGCTTTCACACTGGCTAATGCCCGGCCAGGCTCTCTGTTAGGTAAGATGTATTTATTCCTTTATTCCCCTTTTCTGCATTCTTCTGCATTCTTTCTAAAAAAAAATGTTTTATTTTTTTTCCTACTTTTTTTTTTTACATTCAAGCAGACCTTATGTCCCCTTTCATGCCAACATATCACCCAGACTTCACTCAAAAATCCTTCAGGGTTAATTGATTAATTTAGTGTCTCTCATTTTACCTTCTCCTGAATTAGATTATCGCATTGCAACCTCAGAAGATGTCACAGCAGTCTTTAAATCCTGCCTCTTTAGGCTCATCACTATCTACGCCATTGGCAGGCATTTCATTCAGCTGTCAGACTCTCACACGCCATTGGCAGGCGTTTCATTCAGCTGTCAGACTCTCACACGCCATTGGCAGGCGTTTCATTCAGCCATCGGGCTAACTCACGCCATTGGCAGGCGTTTCATTCAGCCGTCAGACTCTCACACGCCATTGGCATGTTGTGGTTTTTAGTATAACAATGACCACCAGTGGGCTCTAGATGGACAAACTTTATCAGTTTATTGTTTTACTTAGTGCCCCTACACGTGGCCCATTCTGGGGTGGCCGGGCTCTGGCACGCGGTGGTTTGATCTGGCCTCCCCTAGTGTTTAACCCTTTCTCTCTCCTAGACATGGCGATTGACTGAGCTTCTACTGTAACTAACTCTATGTGCTCTCTTTCAGACTCTAACCTTGAAACCCCCAGTTGGTCGTGGCAGATGGCCGCTCACACTGAGCCTGGTTCTGGTTCTGCTGGAGGTTTCTACCTGTTAAAAGGGAGTTTTTCCTCTCCACTGTCGCTACATGCATGCTCAGTATGAGGGATTGCTGCAAAGTCAACACCAGTTACTGTCCACTGTCTCTACATGTTCATCCAGGAGGAGTGAATGCTGCAAGTCACTGACTGGATGCAATCTGCTGGGTTTCCTTAGATAGAAAAACTTTTTATCCAATTTGAATAAATAACTGAATCTGACTGAACTGTTCAATGGTTACGATTAATTGGAATGTATGAACCTGATTGTTGTGAAGAGACTTGTGACGACATATGTTGTGCATTGGCGCTATATAAATATAAACCCTAGAGATGGTAGTGCGTTAAAATCCCAGTAGATCAGCAGTTTCTGAAATACTCAGACCAGCCCGTGTGGCACCAACAACCATGCCACATTCAAAGTCACTTAAATCACCTTTCTTCCCCATTCTGATGCTCGGTTTGAACTGCAGTAGATGGTCTTGACCATGGGTATATGCATAAAAGCTTTGAGTTGCTGCCATGTGATTGGCTGATTAGAAATTTGCGTTAACGAGCAGTTGGACAGGTGTTCACTGAGGTGCAATCTATTGACATCACGTTTGGTAGACTTCCACAGGTGTTCAGTTTTCTGACAAAGTCTCCTCTTATCCCAAATACAGTCATTAATCCAAGGACGTGTGGTCTTCTTAATCACCAGATTAGATTTAACAGGAGCAACCTGATCCAAAATGGATTTACAATGACTGTTAAAACTGTCAGTGAGGCTGTTCACATCATGACAATCCACGAGAAGTTCAGAGTTAAGCACGGCAGAGATTTTAGCAGCCCTGTTTTCAGTGATGATGCGCCTCTGTGACCTAATCTCAGGTGGCACGGGCTCAGGAGTGAACATCAAGTCAAATAAAACACAGTAATGATCACTGATATGGACATCCTCCACACAGAGTCCCAAAGTTCACAATTTCAGTGTTGCACTGGCTCCCGAAAACTGGCTGCGAGGACCAAGGAAGACGACAACGAGGGGGCACTGACGCCACAGCGCACGCCCAGCGGCCAAGGTTGGCTATTCGTGAAACCCGTCTGTATTTAACTTGGACACCGGACCTAGAGCCTCTTTTCCTCTGGCTCTTCTTTTTACCCAGAGCCCAAAACAGCAACAAGTATTCAGGTGAGTCAGGTGAGCAAACAATAGGAGGGGGAAAAGTTTGTTTGTACTTTCCCCAATCATTAAAGAGGGACTCCATATACTCTTTTATGCCAAAAAGAAAGCCACGGTCATAACTCTGGACAGCAGAAACGTATCCATTAGATACTTGGGCAGATATGACCGTACATACTGTCAAAACAATCAAAAATCAGTCTACATAGTAGGCGAGCAGTGGCGTGGCCAGACACAGGCGCCATCTTGAGTTAATAGTTAACTGCAGAAATCTGCTCTGACTCAGTTTGTATAGTACTATGAAATACTAGGAAATTTAATTTACACTCTTTTGCCAGACTGGATTGAAGTCAGAACTCTGTCAGGATCCATATGTTTCTGGTGTTTCTGCTATTAATTCTAAAACTACCACAGTGTGCGTTAAGGACTTAAGTAAGTCAGTGTGGACAGTACAAACCTGCTTCTTCCTCAGGGCAACAAAAACAACATGTCGCTTTCTGGAACTCGTAGCGATAAACTTTGATCATCCAGAACGGACCAAACACCTCCGCCAGATATGAAGCTTCATTACTGCAAGGAAAGTTTGATGTGATTACAACCATCTCCAGGTAAAGCTTGCAATGAAAGGTGGTTGGACGGCAGATACTCATCCGTTCCGAGATGCACTCACCAAGCGAAGAGAACACAGCAGTACATGATGGCAGCTCCAATGATGGCCACGGCATTGCCCTCATTCTTCACTCCATCTTGTCCCACACTGGGGTAACAGACGGTCATGTTCATGCCCTGATACACCACTGACACACAACACAAGACAACACAGCAGGGCTTAGAAAAAAATGTCTGGTTTTATTACAAGACTTTTTCCACAGATGGCAACAAACAGAAGAACAGAAAAGCTGCTTTCTTTCTTGTAAAAGGGGCCTTGGCTGTAATTACCTACTTAAACACGCCCTCTGACTCTCGTAAATATGCACTATATACTTCTAAATACTGTATACGAACACTCCAATACTAATATACAGAAATCCGGGTGAGTCTCTGGAGGGTCTTTTCACACAGATTTCTCAGAGAAACTTTGTGCCTGTTTGACGTAGATGACAAGAAATGTTATTTGTAACACAACCTTCTTTTAATTCTATCTGGAGTCCTGATTTTCCATGAATGATTGCACTTATACTGTCCTTACTCCCAGGACCTGAAACTCAAATTATTTCTCAGAGTAGTAGACCATTCAGAGATTATAAGAATACCAGGATGAGTCACTTGCAAAGAAAAAAGAAACCTAGACCTTGAAGAGCTTGCTTGTTAAGTTGTGAGCGTGTGTCTTTGTGTGTGTGTTGGTGGGTTTGTGGCAGCCTTCAGAAAGTGGTTAGGAAAATATTTTTTAAAAGGCTTGAAGCGCACATATTTTTCCAACATGTTGCTACAATGCCCTGCACCGCCAGGACTCACACACACCTACTGTACGTACAGTCACTAATTACCAACATGGCTCAGTAGGCTGGGGTGGAGGCTGGGTGGTTAAAGGATTTCACCTCCGGCCACTTTCAGCTAAAATGCTGAAACGAATTTCAAAAAGGGAGGCTAGAGAAACCTTTAATTATGCAACAATTATTACTTAACCAATTATTACTTTCTTTCTCTGTTTATAGATTATATTATTCATTTTTATTTATTCTTGTATTTTTGCATTCATTCATCTATGTTTTCCATATATATGTATGTGTGTATGTATGTATCTGTCATGCAGCTGAGTCATCCTGTTAACTCAGCATGTTTGCAGTAACATGTCAGTATGCCGAACGGTTTCTTCCAAGGAGGGATATGTTTCAATAATTGTTGACAATGCAGCACAAATGTTGCAAGGCAGTGATGAATCCAGTCTGCCCACAGCTGCTTCCCTTCTAAACATTTCAGAGCTAGCTTTCAAACAAGTGCACAGCTGCGTGGGTGCCAATCATAACAAAGGAGTTCAACTACAGACTCAGCCATAACTGTTTAGAGAGCCAAATACTTTTTTCTTTAACATTTGGAGAATATTACATGTAAATTCTGTAATTACAATCCTTCACTACCTGAAAGATATGTTTTCTGTCTTTGTTGGTTTATTAATGAGTTTAAAACTATAATTAATGTAAAATATAGAAGTACCTTTTTACATTTTAACTTGGTAAAAACATGTAATAGTGCGATAGTGTGGGAAAACAGACATCAGTATTGCTTTTAGGCACGTTCCCCATGACTTAAACAATCCTTTAATATGCGGCTGGATTGAAATTTGGAAACCTCCTTCAGAGTGAAGGCATTTCTAACTCTGCTGCTGTCTTAATACTTCTCTAGTACTGCAGGACATCTCCATGATGGCATCGCGCCCTGGGCATGAATCTCTCATAACCCATACCACTATCTCAGTCATTTATGCATCGCTGCTTAAATTGATGCACTTTGTACGAGAATGTGTACCTTTCTAACTTTTGCCTTACGTTCTGGTAGTTAGCCGAAGCTGCTAACTGTAAATTATCAGTTTTTTAAAGTCTGCCTCTATGTCCTTAGAAAAGAAAAAGGCTGCTGGGTTCATTCTCACCCTGGTAATAACATCAGCGCCTCAGTGGGTTTCACAGAAACACATGCACTAATGTTATTTACATTGTAATTTGTCATATTATACTGTATTGTACTGTAATAAAATGTATGGTATTGTTTTCTTTTCTGTTATATTACCAAATAATTTTTCTCATTGAAATTCGTTCTTCCCGTGTCATGATCTGCCTGTATCAGGTTTCAAGTTTGAGTTCCTAGTCAGTTTTCTCTTACGTTCTTCAGTTATTTCAGTTCATCAGTCAGGTTGACACCACTGCTCCAGCCATGGTCCCTGAAAACGCCTCCATTCTGCCTGCTTCATTAGCGCCCGTTTCTACCTCATCTCTTCATTGTCACAGAGGCACACTCATCGACGTTCCGGAGGGTCTGGCGGACGCCTCCAATCTTTTTCCGGAGGCTCACGCCGAAGCCTTTCCTGTTTTGAAGGGTCAGACAGGCGCCTCCTAACCTCTTCCAGAGGGTCTGGTCGACACCTTTCCCCCTCGCCCGGCGTCTTCAACCTCGCTTCCGGCTTCCAGCTGCCAACCCAGCTCCACGCCTCTGCTCTCCACTTGTTGTTCCCCAGCCCAAGATGCTGCGTCCAGCAGTGGGCTTCAGCAGAGGTCTGAGCTTCCTGTGCAGTCCCCAACAGCAAAGTTTGCTGCTCCACAGTTCCAGAAAACATCTTGCTTTGCCGTTTGTGCTCCATCATCCTCTGCACTCCTAGTCCAGTCCTCATCACCGACCACACTTCTGCCTCAGTCATCATCTTCCTCCTCACCATGTCGCCAAAGAGTTGCAGTTGAGCAAGCAGCTAGTCTCAAGAGAACTGTAGCCAGCCCGTATCTGCCTCTTCTGCACGCCGTAAACTTGACCGCCTGCTTCAAGTCAGCTTCTGCTTCCACTGAGGGTCAGCTAGACGTTCAGCTTCAACTCCTGCCTCTGAGGGTCATCCAGACATCCTAACTTCAGATGCTTCCTAAAGGTCCTCCGTGGGTTCAAGCCTTCCGAGCTGATATCATGATCTGCCTGTATTAGATTTTAAGTTTGAGTTCCTAGTCTGTTTTCTCTTCCATTCTTCAGTTGCTGATATTTTAGTTTATTTTTTGATTATTCATTCCATCCATGAGTTTAGGTTACTTTCTTGGATTCCTGTGTTAGGTGTATTAGTTTATTTTCTCTTATAAAACGGGTTCCTCCTTGTTTATCTTTTTTAGTTAGTCTCATTGTTTGTTTATTGTTTTATGTTCTCTTAAATGTTTTCTGTTTCCTCCCTGGACTCCCTGCTCATTTCTGTTTGTGTTTTTAAGTCCAATCAACAGTTTCCACTCAAACAAACTGAGTTCATATTGCTGAAACGTGTGTCATTTCTTTACATAAATTGTGATTTCTGAGTGAACTGTAATTTTTAATGGCCTTTCTTATTGTAATTACATTTTTGAGCTCAAACAACTCAATGCCATCAAGTTTTGCATGTTAGCAACGTATTGACCTCACCCACCTGCCAGAAATCTAGTTTAAACCAGTTTTAACAGAGTGTCAGCTAGGTTTCCATTGACCATCAAACTGCGCAAATGGTGATTATGAAGCATTTTAAGGGAACTCGTTGCCTTAAAATGATGTTTTTAAATAGATTCTACTTATCTGGGTTTACAGTGTTCAGTCGCCTCCTTTCTCTCCCACACCAGCTGCACCCGATTCTCTCGTTGATTAGCGCCCTCAGTTCATTGGTCTATTCTTCACTGCCCTCAGCATTTATACTCTGTAGTTTTCTGTTCTTGCAACTGGATTCTCCTCCTTGCTACCTGTCTCTTCTCTAGTGGGTTCCTTCCAAGCTTCTGTTTCTTGCCTATATCCATCGCAGCGATTTTGTAAGTGAATGCTTCATTTTATAATAAACTTGAAAAAACTCACCATGCTGCTTCCTCATTCCGCTCTGCACCTTGGTCCTACACAACCACAGCATTCCCTGACATCCCACTAACTGTTAACAACAGAATGCTAAATTGATTTCCTAGTTATTTATTGGGTCATTCTTTAATACTGCTAAGTTAATGCATTTTATTATTACAATAAAGCCTTATAGTTATCATCAGTTGCCAGTTAGAAATAATATTATATAATAAAACATAATAAAAGTTAGATATTCTCCTTTGTAAAAAGAATCTCTTTTAAAATAGTTTTTCTATCCAAACAAAACATATTTTATTTAGGTTAATTATTACTTGTTTTTATCACCTCCCCTCTTTATCATGTCAAGCTGTGTCAGAATGTATGTAATGACACTGCTGGGATGTTTTCCTCTGTTATTATGCTGTCAGTGGTTTGTCAGAGGAATGTGAAACAAACATTTTTCCATCTGCTCTCCTCACAGAATAGCTGCATGTCGCAGCACATCTCAGCCCAGATTATCTGTGCTGGTGTCTGCATGTTTGCATGTGATGAAAGTCCGGATAAGATGGGAGGGGGCCTCTAACAAGCTGCTGCACTTATGTCTTCATTATTAAAGAGCTCTTTGTCTTTCCTGAGGCCAACAGGTGAGTCATTATGAGAGAAGTGGGGGAAGATGACAGAGGATAACTTGGGTCTTTATGTGTCTAAATGCAAAAATGTTAACTCTGAAATAAAATATTTGTTGCCCAGACATGACTGAGACAGAAATTAGCAATTAGCAAGAATTAAACTGTTTGACAAACTGCTCCAGACTGACTGAAGACCCAGCATCTCAGCTGCATTACTGATATTAAAAAGCAGATTAAGAGAGATGATCGAAATGTTGTCTTTTATATGAATGAAAAAAGGAGGCAAGTTTTGGTTTGTGATTTAAAAATGGAAAACTACTAAACACAGGTGCTAAAACCAATTATTTTCTAAAAATAAATAATTTCTTTAACAAGACAAAAGCATTTAGATTTTTCTGTTTTTATCAGTAACATTTGAAACTGAAGCACATGCCTTACTTTTTTAGGTTTTTTAGCATGTCTGGAGCTTATTTTTAGCAATCTGTGATTTACTGTTTCCCAGGGACACAAATATATTCTCCCTGAGGCTCATTTCAGCAACAAAGCAAGACCACGAAGAGGCATTGTAGGGCAGATACAAATTCCTCAAACCTCCGTCTTAAAGAACTGAAGCAAAGACTGGCACCAAGTCCCAATCATTGTCCCAATCTGTCCTATCATCAGAAACATAAACATGTGCTACTGGGACTTTAACTGGAATTGTGTGCTTTTGTCAGCTAAGGCTAAAATTAAGTTTATCAACAATAAAAACTCAAAGTGGGTCTGGCATGAAACAAATGAGGATTCTGTGGAAAATACCGCCATGCCCACTGTTAAGTACAGTAGTGAAAGTGTAATGCTGTGGGCCTTTTTCTGTAGGCCCCAGCAAACGTGTTACAGGGGATGGCATTAGAAACATTTTGAAATATAAGACTTTTTTAAATAAAACACAGATGGCCTCTGACAGACAACTCAAAACAGGTCGTCACCGGGTCTTTTAGGAGAATAAAGAGCAAAAACTTAGGACCAAATCAACACACAAATAGTTTGCTAGTCACAAAATTAACTGTCTTCTATAGCTGTCAATTTGTAGAGGTCAACATTAGTTTACTGTAAGATAAAACTGAAGTATGCCCTTTAATAAAGTCCACCATAGATAAAAATGTATCTCACCAGGTGGCAGACTTTAATTATTTTGTGAGATTAAAGCTCGGACTTCTTGGAATTTGAAACTGAAATGATTTGGAGTCAGTTGTGTTTGATTATAAAGATCAATATTTGAATAAAATACACATTGTTTTCTAAAAAACCGTCAAAAGACCTATTAAGTTGCTTTTCCGTCCTTGATGGGTCGAATGCTGGCCCACAGGTTAAATGTTTTCCCTAAAAGGTCATAAAGAAACATCTAAACATTAACCTTGATCGTCTGACCCTTTCGAGATAACAGGACAGACGTGGAGAGGCAAGACTGAGTCCAGGTGCTGGCAAGAGGAACTGCCTGAGGAGCTAAGATGCTAAGCAGTCAGCTAAAATAAGACATTATGCTGAGCAGATCTGGAGAGGTAGGAGCCAGAAAATAATTAGTTTAATAAACTATTATGTGCAGTAATCTTCTTATGCTCTCAGTCATTGGAACCATTATTAATAGAAACTGGCACAGAGAGGATAGGATGTGTGAAACAGACCCTCCTCCTTTAGTTGTCTTAAAGAAAAGAAACGTTGACTGTTGGTAACTTTGGACAGAAATGTTAAGTGTCAGCAGCATTATCTGTGGTTCAGCTTTATGTCTGCTTCCTTACCTTTCTCTGGCGGGCGGCTGGACAGTGCGGAGAAAGTCAGGTACATGACGTAACAGCTGATAATGGAGGCCTGAAGGAGCCCAGAGCGAGGCTGCTCTGTAGAGACACAAAATAAAAACCTTAAAGCATGCAAAGACAAACACATTTAACCAACTTAAACTGTCCTTTTCTTTATTTTATTATTGTACCGTGTTGGCCTTAAACAACACACTGAGGAAAACTAAAATAAATGTCTAAATTGTCTATTTGCAGCAGGTTTTTACTTTTTGCTCGGATATTGCAAAAACCTGCTGCAAATAGACAATTTAGACATTTCTTGTAACGGACTACAGTTAGCATTGGGAAGCCAAAAGCTTATTTTCTGAAAAGCATTCTGCATTTTCATCTAGATTTACTGGCCTCGCCTCCCAAACAGGTTCAATAAATACTACAAGCAAACTTCTCTGATTTTTAAAAAATATTCTGGAACAACTTCCAGCTCAACAGTACTTCTGTTCTGGGATTCCTCTTTTTATCAATCAACAGTTTTACGCATATACAGGTCCTTCTCAAAATATTAGCATATTGTGATAAAGTTCATTATTTTCCATAATGTCATGATGAAAATTTAACATTCATATATTTTAGATTCATTGCACACTAACTGAAATATTTCAGGTCTTTTATTGTCTTAATACGGATGATTTTGGCATACAGCTCATGAAAACCCAAAATTCCTATCTCACAAAATTAGCATATTATTAAAAGGGTCTCTAAACGAGCTATGAACCTAATCATCTGAATCAACAAGTTAACTCTAAACACCTGCAAAAGATTCCTGAGGCCTTTCAAACTCCCAGCCTGGTTCATCACTCAAAACCCCAATCATGGGTAAGACTGCCGACCTGACTGCTGTCCAGAAGGCCACTATTGACACCCTCAAGCAAGAGGGTAAGACACAGAAAGACATTTCTGAACAAATAGGCTGTTCCCAGAGTGCTGTATCAAGGCACCTCAGTGGGAAGTCTGTGGGAAGGAAAAAGTGTGGCAGAAAACGCTGCACAACGAGAAGAGGTGACCGGACCCTGAGGAAGATTGTGGAGAAGGGCCGATTCCAGACCTTGGGGGACCTGTGGAAGCAGTGGACTGAATCTGGAGTAGAAACATCCAGAGCCACCGTGCACAGGCGTGTGCAGGAAATGGGCTACAGGTGCCGCATTCCCCAGGTCAAGCCACTTTTGAACCAGAAACAGCGGCAGAAGCGCCTGACCTGGGCTACAGAGAAGCAGCACTGGACTGTTGCTCAGTGGTCCAAAGTACTTTTTTCAGATGAAAGCAAATTCTGCATGTCATTCTGAAATCAAGGTGCCAGAGTCTGGAGGAAGACTGGGGAGAAGGAAATGCCAAAATGCCAGAAGTCCAGTGTCAAGTACCCACAGTCAGTGATGGTCTGGGGTGCCGTGTCAGCTGCTGGTGTTGGTCCACTGTGTTTTATCAAGGGCAGGGTCAATGCAGCTAGCTATCAGGAGATTTTGGAGCACTTCATGCTTCCATCTGCTGAAAAGCTTTATGGAGATGAAGATTTCATTTTTCAGCACGACCTGGCACCTGCTCACAGTGACAAAACCACTGGTAAATGGTTTACTGACCATGGTATCACTGTGCTCAATTGGCCTGCCAACTCTCCTGACCTGAACCCCATAGAGAATCTGTGGGATATTGTGAAGAGAACGTTGAGAGACTCAAGACCCAACACTCTGGATGAGCTAAAGGCCGCTATCGAAGCATCCTGGGCCTCCATAAGACCTCAGCAGTGCCACAGGCTGATTGCCTCCATGCCACGCCGCATTGAAGCAGTCATTTCTGCCAAAGGATTCCCGACCAAGTATTGAGTGCATAACTGTACATGATTATTTGAAAGTTGACGTTTTTTGTATTAAAAACACTTTTCTTTTATTGGTCGGATGAAATATGCTAATTTTGTGAGATAGGAATTTTGGGTTTTCATGAGCTGTATGCCAAAATCATCCGTATTAAGACAATAAAAGACCTGAAATATTTCAGTTAGTGTGCAATGAATCTAAAATATATGAATGTTACATTTTCATCATGACATTATAGAAAATAATGAACTTTATCACAATATGCTAATATTTTGAGAAGGACCTGTATTTTGATATTTACCCAAAAGGTTGAGACAAAAAGTTTTGTTTCCTCTTTGATAAGTAGTGTCTTCATTTCCAACGGATTGAAAATTTCCCAGATTTTCAGCCTGAAGTTCTTTTTCTCTTTAAACGATCCGACCCAACCAGCTCCTGCCTCTGTCCTTAACATCATGAGACCAAACCTTTTCTGCTTGTCTTTTAGGATTGACACAATTATTTTTGCTCAACTCCAGAATTGTTTGAGAAAAAAAAAAGGTAAAATAATTTTTCATTACTTTTTATTACTATTAAGCCAGCATTTTACACACATTAGGATTATTATGCTTTTATACAACTTGGGAATGTCCACATAATGATGTCAGGGATTTGTAAGCCTGTGGTAGGTTTAATCACAACAGTTAGTTGAATTACGCAGACCAGTGGATGTATTTTAAGGCAACACTGCTTCCTTGTTTGACATCATTGAAAAATCAGAAGATATGGGCCAGGATAACAAGACGAGAACCATGTTCCTGCACAGGTCTGGTTCACCCTTAGCTACATTTTCCAGGCACCTCAAGGTGCCACCATCATCTGTTCAAACAATTATATGCAAATATAGACACCATCTGAATGCCAAGCCATTATATTTAGGAAAAGGTCGGGTATTTTGTCCTAGAGATGAACCTGCTTTGGTGTAAAATGTGTGAATCATCCCCAGAAGAAAAGCTAAAGACCTTGTGAAGGTGGCAGATATAGCTGCCAAGAGAGAAACAAGTCCTGCACTGACATGGGCTGAAAGTCCAACCAGTGAGGAAGAAGCCATTACTCAAAACATAAAAAGCAGGAATGCAGTTTGCAATTGAACCTTAATTCCTAGTGGTATGTCCTGTGGTCTGATGAAACTAAAACTTAAGTGTTTGGCCATAATGACCATTGTTACATTTAAAGGAAAGTAAGTAATTAAAGTTTATTTGTGAGGCACCTTCTATAGACAAAGCTGTCACAAAGTGCACAGAAACCGTACAGAAAACCAATAAAATAACTATTAAAATTAGGTGTCTTAATAGGTAATAAAAAGATAAAGTAACACGTAGTAAAAATAAACATTCAACTGAAAGCCTGTTTGAACAAGTTTTAACTGCTTTTTAAAAGAGTCCACAGAGTCAACAGCAGCAGAGGGAGACTGACCAACAGCCTTGGAGCAAAACAAGGATAAGCTTGCAAGGCCCAGCTGTGACGTATGAGGGAGGCAGTATAATGCTGTGGGGTGTTTTTACTGCAGGACTGCTGCACTTCACTAAATAGATGGCATCATGAGGAAAGAATGTTTTATGGACATATTAAATATAAAATATATGCAAACACCAGCCAGGAAGATAAAGCCTGTCTGGTTTCAACATGTGGATGGTTTCTTTTCTCTGATAGACTCACTCTGCTTGACGCAGGGCGTGACGGCGATGAAGGACATGAGGCCGCAGAGCCCCAGGTTGACCCACAGCAGGACCTTGTTGAATTGGCAGGCGATGGGGTGTGTGTAGTACTTGTACATGAAGGTGAAGGCCATGGTGGCGATGGTGTAGAAGAAGAGGGTGGCGCACATTACTGCCAGGTACCAGCGCTTGTTTTCTGCTGCTCCGGTCAACCTGAGGGCGATCCAGCAATAGCTTTTACTTCAAACGCTTTCTTAATTACTGTCCAGTCACCATACCGTACATACACCACACTTCACAGATACAGAGTAGATACTAAACTTTAAAATAATATTAACTGTACATTTTATCTGACTGATGTGTTTCATAAACATCAAACTCTCTGAGGTGTCCCTGTTTCTATAAGAAAAGACATTTTGAAATCTTTGGAGGAATTTTCCCACTGATTGCTTCCAGCTAAATGTCCTGTGGATTTTGTCTAAATGTAAGGAGTTTTTTCGCAAAACTGTGAGCTAAACTTTACATTTTTTTAAAGAATATGACTGGTCGACCTAGGATCATAACGGCTGGCATAACAGTACAAAAGGCAGACATGACTTTGTTAGGCAGTTCACAGAATGCAGTGAAACTGAAGACCTAAGTAAAAATCATGAAGCATCATGAAGACCAAAGAACACAAGAGGCAAGGAGAGCATTACTCAGAGAAGCAGCCAAAAGGCCCGTGATGACTCTGGAGAAACTGCAGACATCCAAAGTTTAAGCCTGAGAATCTGTCGACAGGACAACTTCTAGTTGTGCACAAATCCCTCCTTTATGGAAGAGTGGCAAGAAGAATACAGCCACTACATACCATGTAGGGGACAACAAATATGTGGAAAAAGGTGCTCTGTTCATTTATGACCAATACTGAAGATTTTGGTCTCATGCAAAATGTTATGTGTGGAGGAAAACTAACACTGCAATTTGAGCAAACAATCCCTGCTGTGAAACATGGTGGTGGCAGCATCATTATGTGGGGGTTGATTGAATTTAACAGGGACAAGGAAGCCGTTCAGAGCTTATGGGAAGATGGGTGGAGCTAAATACAGGTCAAGAGGCTGCAGGCAACTTGAGAGGGAGGTTCACCTTCCACATGGAGAACAACCCTAAACATGCAGCCAGAGCTACGGACTGGTTCATCAAAGCATATTCACGTGTTAGAATGGCCCTGACAAAGTCAACATTCCCTGGGATCAATCTGATAAATGATGACTAAAGCAGCCAAAGTCCAAAGATAATCTTTCAAAGACATTGATCAGGTCTGGCTGTTTGGAAGACAAATATAAAGGAATGTAAAAGTGGTTTAAAACATTCACAGTTCTGCATCTCACACTTTCTATTATTTGCCACAATTACAATTTCATCCACAGGGGATCTCCTGACTCACCAGTTTTTGTTCCATGTGTGTGCAAAAGCTGTGATGAGGATGAGCTGGATGAGGATGAAGGCAAATCCTCCCACCACGCCCACGTAATGCCAAGCTGAGAGAGAAAATCAGAGAAAGAACAACCACTCGGTTTGTTTCTGGAAGTGATAACGAGAGTAAAATAAAACAGAGAGAGCAGAGTGCTGATCATCAATCAGTTCTGACATCAGGCTTGTAACTCCACCACATTAATTGTTCCCAACAGAAGGAAAACCACCTGTAGAGATTTATGGTCCCGTATTTAATTCCCTTCAGTAGTTTCTGAGTGCAGATCACCACTGCCCTCTAGGAACATTTAAAAGGAAGTGCATTTGGACCATGATCAACGACATGTTTGCTCTCAGTGGGTTTTAAAGAAAAGGAGCTCACCATGTAGAAAAGACTCTGTCGGGATGAAGAAGGCAGCAGTGCACATTCCAAGCAGGGTGATAAACTTTAAAAACCAGAACCTGAAAGAAAGAGACACAAAAACTGACATGAAAACCTTCAATCACAAAACCTCAGGAATGAAATAGCTCCGTTTTTATAGAACTGTGCAGTGAGTGATGCATATTTCAGCTCATGCTCATAACTCCAGAAAAACTCTCTTCATACCTTAATTAAACTTTCCACATAGAAACAAATAGATTTCTGTCAAAATCTGAATCAATTCTTGCATCTTGTTTATATTCAAAATATAAATAAGTAGACAGCGGCAGAAACTAAAGAATGAATGAAACAATGAAATAATTAACATCTCAGACTCAGACAGGTATGAGTGGGAATAAGCTTGTTTTAATAATTCAAATGAATTTATTTATAAAGTGCCAACTGATACTAAAGTAATCTCAGGCCACTGAGTGGACAGCCCAGCAAATACCCTCAGCTCAGAGCTGAAACAGCAAAAACCCAGGTCCATCTCTGACGCTGCAGGCCTCAGTCAGCATGTTAAATGTGAAAGTTCTGGGCAGGTGTCAACCAGAGGCCTTTGCGACTGGATTACCAGTGAGAAATAATAGTGACGGCGGAGGAAGTAGCAGTTGATTTATTCAGGCGCGCACCATCAAGCCTAACAGCATCAAGCCCCTTAACAAGACACAATTGCAGCCTTAAATATTTAATATTTAATTTCCCTTTGGGATTAATAAAGTATTTTTGAATTTGAATTAAATAGGCACAGCTGATAAAAGGACTAAACCATTCTCCACATGGAATTTAACATCTCACAACTTCCAACTCAAACATACATTTTATCAAATATATACATATTCCCCCTTACTTTTTCTAAATATTTTATATTTTTTTAAACCTACACACACAAACACCATAAAACCTCACAAATACTAAGTGCACAAATCCCCCACATTTGCCATGGTGTCTCCCGGAACCTATAAATGGTGTCTGGACCCCCAGGGAAGTATTTGTCCAAACACCCTGGAGAGGACACAGAAAAGACAGGTGAGTTACTTCCTTAGCTTCACTGACACTTTTAAACAGACTAGTGTTCATCTGTCTGAACGCTGAAGCTCGGCCCAAGCTGGGTCATCAGGAGGAAAATGATCTCAAACTCAGCAGCAAATCTACAAAAAAATGGCAGAGAATGAAAAGAATCAAGGAGTTGCAATGGCCCAGCCAAAACCTGTTGCAAGACAGAAGCCTTTCAATGAAGTTAAGGTGTGGGTGTCCAAAAACAATGTGGACTGAAGCAATGAACAGTGATTGGGACAGACTTTCCTCCGCAGAGAAAGCAGCTACTGAGAGTCGCTGCAGGAAAGGGTAGTTCTACCAGAAACCTTAGAGCTGAAAGAGGGTGTACTTTCTTTTTACTTTGACTGTAGTTTACTTTTTTAAGTATGGTGCTCTTCAATAAATTTCAGCCAAACATTTATAAACCAGAGAATGACATAGTATATGAAAACAAAGCATCGAAGTGTAAAACAGCATCTGTAGCTCCATGGCACTGGGTCTCTCACTGGCCTGTCCTTACAGACCACTAAGACCTGCCAGAGACCCTGAAGCCTTTTCACTCAGGCACCAGTAAGACTCTTATTCCAAGAGGAGCAACAATCCAGTCTGCCAAATCCTTATCCACGCTGCGTCACAGCGCTAATCGAGTGCTCTGCAATGGAAAGTGCAACCACAAAGACCTTTAAATAGATGTCGGACCTGCTCAGGTGAGCTGAGGGAAACACTTTCTCCTCAAAACATGGAGTGAAGTATTTAAGGACAACATTAGGACTTCTTGTTCTTATTCAGACAACAATTAAGTCTTTTCTGTAGATTTAGAAAAATGATCATAAATGTTGTACAAATGTATTTAGGACTCGGAGTTAATCTACTGTAATCTGGTGCTGGAGTTCACTTGAAGGTGCTACAGTCCTTGATTTTGATGACTAAAATGAAAGGTACCCTGTTTTCCAAGAATTCAAATCCACAAATCAATGACTGAGGCAAAAAGAGTGTCTTCATCATCAAATCCAAATAAGACTGACCCGTTGTGGATGAGCGCTCTGAAGTCCTGACTGGACTTTACGTCAATGAGGAAGATGGCCATCATCAGGTAGAAGCAGGAGGTGCCGAAGCAGACCCTGTAGACGGCGGAGTAGCCCACCAGCATCTCGCAGTGGCCGCCGCCGTGCGCCTGGTCGCACACCACGTTGAAGAAAGGCACCTGAAACACGAACCCCAGTTTAATTAGACACTGCTTCCACATTTCTGTCCAGATTCCTGAATCAGAGGCACACATTTGGAACGAATCTCATGTCATTTGCTGCCCTACAACTCAGCCCTGCACCTTGTGTTTTGTACGCTCTTGGCACTAGAGGACTAGAGGAGCATCGGCAATACGCAGCCTCCCCCTCAAATCCAATTAGTTTTGTCTCGTATAAAGAGGGTTATGTGGTCAGACTATCTGTGTCTAAAAATGGAGATTTTCCTGATAATGACGCAAGTGTTTCTAGTAAACAGGCTACTTATCAGGAACATTTTTCAGTTTCAACAACAAATATATTCTCTAATTTCATGTTATTGCAATGCACCACATTTTGTATTAAGGTCACTTTTCCTGAAAAATGTAGTTCATTGCACATTGAAGGCAAAAAAAAGTACACCCTTTTTCAATTCTTTGGTGTTATGCATCAGGATATAATACAACTGATCTGTTTTTTTACAGGTTCTAAAATGTATAATCATAGTTTATTAAACAAAGAGTGAAAAACTAAGAACACCCCATAATTTAACAGCTTGTAGAACCACTGTTCTTTCCAATGCTGCGTCTGTTCATTGTGGTTTGCAGACATTTGTTTTTGCACAGCTTGCTTAAGTCCTACCATTCCTACCAGCATTTTAGTCAGATTTGGACAGGTCTGGACTTTGACTGGGCCTTGCAGACTGGGCCTCGTTGTACTGTTAATGACCCAGTTTGGACCCAGCTTCAGGTATCAGACAGCTGATCTCTTGTTAGACTCTAGAATACTTTGGTATGCAGAGTTCATGGTCGACTCAGTGACTGCAAGCTACCCAAAATCATCACCCCTCCACCACCGTGCTTGGCAGTTGGTATGTGGTGTCTGATATGCTGTGTTTGATTTCTTCCCAATATACCGCTGTGCTAAATATAGCTAAACATCACAGAAGCCTTGTAATTTCCTCAGATGCAGCTTTGCAAGCCTACTGCAAGTCATCAATCCATATCATATATTTTTAGTGAAAGGAGGGTTTTTGAAAGTCTGCCAGATAACTCATACTTGTTCAATCTTTTTCAAAATCACCTGTACAGGACTTTTAATATTTAACGTAATAACTGACGCTTGTGAAGTCTGCAGCAGACCTAGTGTCTTTTTGGTCATGTCCCTGAGCATTGCAGTCTTTCTTTGGAGGGGATTTGTTGAGACATCCATTCCTGGGAAAGTTGGCAGGTTTCAAAAATGTTTTCCTCTCGTGTCTTCTTTAAAGTTAGGGTCAATCTTTAAGTCTGTAGAAAGATGATCTGTGAATTGTTTAGAAATTGCCTCCTAACCCTCCCTAGACTGAGGAGCAGCAACAGTTACTTCTCTAAGGTCATTACTGATGTTTTTCCCTGTTAACACATACCTGCATGCTCCAGTACAGCTAAACCTCTGCTTGGTTCGAGGCCGTTACTCTTGCTTATTGTGACTAATTAATCAATGCATTTGCATTTGCATTAGAAAAGAGCAGATTGTTTTTGCTACGTCCTCATATGAATAAAACCCTTGAAGTGAAAGAACGTGTCCACCCCTCAGACTATATTATACTCACATTCTCCCTGACAAGCTCAGAGATGGTGCGGGACAACATGAGGCAGGAGACGGCGCAGCTCATGATGTGGAAGATGGTGTACATGACTCGTGTGCTGGTGGACGATTTGACAGGAGGGCAGAAGGCACAGCAGAGCGAGCAAGGAGCCGGTCCACAGCAGCAACAAATCTGAGGAGGAGAGGAGGGAGGAGGTCGCTCAGCATCGAACACAAACTGAAGGAAACACGGGAAAGAATCTGTGTGTAATCCCAACACATCTAACAGAAAAGACTTGTTTCAACATGATTAGGATTAAAATTCATATGAATTGTCTAAATGTCCAAATATGTTTAAAAGCACACAGACTTTTACTGCTTGGGTTTCCTGTTTTTCTTTACAGCAAAACAAAATCGATCCTTGTGGGATGCAATGGGCAATGTCTGTTTTAGCTGGTGCAAAGTTATCCAAAGAAAGAAAGAAAGAAAGAACATTTAAGGACAACTACAGATAACCACTCCTCACACACACACACACACACACACACCCTAAAACTGCATTAACGTTGCTGAATCTGAGTTTAGAAATAAAGAGATCAGTTGTACATGTGTTAGAAGAACAGCTCAGGATCTCTTTCAGAACCTAATTTGTTGAGGTGTAACACTGAACCTTCAGGTTTAAAGAAGAGAAAACACAGATTCCAAGCATTAAAGGTCAACCAGTCTGGAGACGTGTTGTTTAGTATCAAATAACCTATATTACAGGACTTGGCAGAGGCACCGTTGGTGACAGATTAATCTAATGAAAACAGCAACATTCGGATTCTGATGGACAAGTGGATGCAAGCCCATCCCTGCTGATCCTGGACTAAATCTTCGGAGGCATGCACATCTGTCTGGTGCGTCAGCAAACTCTGACGTCTGGAGGTCAGTCTGGTTTATCAGGGTCACAACATGACCCTGATATCAGGAATGAAATATCAAATCTAGCTGTATTTTTCTGCTCCTATTGATAGGCTGTTCGTTTACAACACAGATGGAGGTCTGCATGATTTATAGATACATAGTGGTCCACCACATCCTATTAAATTGTTCCTCCTCATGTGCAAGTCATAATCTGAAGGATGATGCAGAGAAGATCACCCAACAACACTTCAGTGACATCTAGAATAGACCTTTAACCATTGACATTCTTTGAAATGGATTTTATTTTGTCAGTTTGAGGAGCTAGTTTGCTCATTTGTCCCTGATCCATAAACAGTAAGATGTCTGAAATGTTCACAGTTATGTTCTTTTATGAATTTTAAAAATATCAATGCAGTGCAACATAAAATTCTAAATATTGCACAGATAGTTTTTGGGAGTTTCAACCAGTTGTTTGATTTTTTAAAACTTTTTCTTTGATTTGAACCTTCATTATGCTTAATTTTAATCATACATGCATTTCACAAGATGCACACCCTAGTTTAAGTTAATTAGTGACTTGTTCTATTGAAATATTACCTTGATCCTTAACACATCTGTAGACCTTGATGTCAATAGTACTCTACACTTTTTGAACTGAAAACTTGAAGGACTTTGGAGCAAAGAGTATTTAATTAAATACAAATAATTAACTTTTTTCTCATGTGGGGCTTTTTCAGTGCAAGCTATGAACTTACAAAAAGCCCAGTGGAAACAGCACAAATCCTAAAAGTTCTGAAGCTCCTTGGAACCATTTGGGCAGATGTCTGTCCTGTGTCCCAGTTTAAGGTTCATAATACAGGATTACCGCTCGCAGAGTGAAGCTGCTGCAGTGAACGAAGGAGATTATCTTCCATAAACACAGAATGATCACTCAGATTTAACAATAGCCAAATTACAGAGTCAATCACACAGTATTGCACAGTAAATAAAGTTCAGGATATTTATTAATGATTATCAGCCCACTCTAAACATTTTATTCTTTTTAAAGAGAAAATACTTTTGTTTCACAGCGCTTGTTGAGAATGCTTGCATTATTTTGATTTGAACTCAGAAATTAAGCTACTCCACAGAAAAGGTAAAAAAGGTCAAGGGTCAACATTACTGGCCCCTTGATGCTACAAGTCATTTCTGTATATTTGCTGCTGGACAACTGCCTGCTGCTGTTTTAGGTATTCTTTCAAAATCTTCAAATATCTTTTTTACTTATTACAAGAAGCCACTTACATATAAAAGTTACTTTAACAAAATAATTCTGGTAAGAAATAAATTAGTAAACGGCGGCGTTTACTCTAACTTAAAATGGCTAAAGTCACATACAGGCATACCACATTGGTGGCTGGAACACTGATGCTCCATATTTTAAAGGAAGTTTGCACTGCGTAAGCCTCAGACCTTTAGTATGGTGCTCCTGGCTGATGAAATGAGATTGAACACCATGGGGAAATGGAAAGAGCTGTCAGAGGCTTTCAGAAAGAAGATTGTAGCAGCTTGTGTATGTGTTTGGTAAGGAAATCTGCCATTCCATCGTTTGGGTAATAGGCAACAGAGGAGGTCATTTAAAACGGTGACCAGCACACCCAGGTCCGAGCACGTTCACCCTGAAAGCAGTTCGCAAGATGCTGAAAGACGTCTGAAATGTTATCATTAAACTTGCAGCAGGCTCTTGCTACTATTAATATGAAAGAGCATAACTATACAAACAGCAAGAGACTCCACAAAGGAGAATTTTTCTCAGACACCGGTAATTACATGACCTTATTTTAACCAAACTAGCAATCGGGGGAAGTGTGAACCTTCTCCTGAGCAAGAAAACGTTACTGATTACTGTAGATTTTAGTTGGTGAGTAAGCTGAGAATAATTTGTGCAATTTTACAAATGCTTTCTGGACACCTGAGGGCATCTAGTAACTTGGGTGCTCTTGTTGGAGTATGGTGGTTTAGGAGTTCCTCTGAATGATACTGGCCATCCCATGCAGGGCTTTGTTACCAGTCAATAAAACCCTAAAATCCACCCTGTACTGGTGTAATGTGATCACTGTTCCCCATAGTCAGGCCGTACATACTCCTTTGCGTATTGTTGCCAAACATACTGGCAGTACTGGTCACAGACAAACTTCTCAAACTGTGAATGTTCTAGTGAGCACTGTTGGAGACATAATCTGGAAGTGGTACAACAAGGTGATCTTCAAAATGTTTCTGACAAGCGTGTTAAAAAGTGATAATAAGCATTGTCTAAGAGCCAATAACTCACACAAAACTTCAGAAAACCCTCAAATTAACGAGTGAGGGTTTTTATTTCATGCAAACAATAGATACTGAACTCAAACATCCTGAAATCTATGCATGCTCACTGCATAATACTCCACTGCTGAAGAAAAGCATGTTGAAACTTTTTTAAAGTTTGCTATAGAGCATTTGGACAAGCCAATGAAAAACTTGAAGAATATAGTATGGTCAGATATTGCACACAGTATGTTTAGAGGAGTACAGTGCTGCATATAAAACCAAACTTACAGTTATGTTAGGAGGTGGGCATATAATGGTTTAGGGAGACTTCATGTAAATGAAGGAAATATTAATGAAGTCATTTTTGTGGACAATCTATAAATGAAATGAGGCTGGATTCTTCAGTAAGACAATGATCCCAAACACAGCCAAGCAAACTCTCAGCTGGTTTCAGAAACATAAAATACAGCTGCTAAATGGGGCCTGTCCATCCATTTATATGTCTGTAATTTTCAAGTAAGGCAGAAAGTGAACATTGTCCTGTTTGAATATAGTTTATACTGGTGCCCTAACATGTAAACATCAATTCAATGTTAAAATTTTATTTCTTTAATTTGTCGAGGTGCTTAAAATGTACATATACCTCATATGTTTTTATTGTTCTTCAGAAGTCCAGATTCTTTGTGAAACCGAACCAACAGAATTTCTATAAAAATGAACAAAGCATAAATCAAGGGTGCAAACTGTCCAATGATACGTTCTGTCAGAACTACATCCATTTTTCCCAGACAATATTATTGAAGAAATCGAGGTTGCAGAATCTTTATATGTAGTCTCTCCTGTTTCTTTTCAAACTCCTGCAAACCTAAAAGGTGCTTGTTGTATTTTGCATTGTTGCAGTTTGCACTGCCTCAGAACATCCATTGTGTGCTGCACCTTCACAACATCCCAGAGGAACATACTGTACTTTTTGCTCTTTCACAGTTACACTACAGTTAAACTGTACTGTAACTTTTCAGGTCATATTTCAGATTATTATTAAGTATCTCCAACAAAATGCATCATGCCAGGATTCAGCATAACCATGCTTCTTGTGCAATAATCACTCAGCAATATTAACCCAAACTCTTATAATGTTTAGAACAAAAATGGAGGTTTTTTTCCTTTTTTACATTTTTTTCTGCCTTCTCTTTATAAAAATATGTGTGCTGGAAACAGCTGACAACATTTGAAGAGTTTCATCAGTTATGTTAGCCAGGCATGTTTTTAATAAAATCCAAAATTAAAGCATCGATTATTAATAAAAGATCTCCTTTTCTGTAGTTTTAATCCAGGTGTGACATCGGAAACCTCTCCTCCTCCTGCTCTGCTGCTCCTCAACTCTCACCTGATAGGCCACCATGTTGAGGAAGTAGCTGTAGACGCTGGTGCGGCTCATCGCCTGCGTGGCCGACATTGTCCCTCCGAAGTTCTTGTCGTCAACCACCACAGCTCTACATTTGGCCATGAACTTCCAGCACTGACAGCTTTTCCCAAAGAGCCGGCAAAGAATCCTCACATCCTCAAGGAGGCCAGAACTAAAAGCCCTGACGGGCCTGTCAGAGAAGTAACAGGTTGTCCTTACTCAGTCCTTCTGCTGGATTAACAATGGATTTGGTCCAGCTGGGCTCCCTGCAGCCGAGACCGTCAGCCTGAGCCCCGGCCTGACAGCCTTGCTGGAGAATCAGTTGTTTTTTTGCCCATATCCTGCGTGCCTTTGCTCTGCGGCTGTGTTGGCTGCTGCCAGAAAAGAGGGAGAAACGGAGGCGAAAGCCCAGTGGCCTCCCTCATCCCCCTCCCTGTCCCAGTCAGATTAGACAGAGGCGGGGGTTGGAGGAGGTGGGGGAGGAGGTTGAAATGGACCATGTGTCTGTCCCATCTGTCCATTCTGTCCCTTCCCCCAGCCCTACAGTACCGTGGTTGTGACAACACCTTCTTTACAGCAGGGACCACTGATCTCTGGATGCTGGAATGCCACCTCACAGGCCTCCAACAGACCTGCACCAGGTCTGAATCTGTAACTTACTCACTGAAACAGGCCATAACTGTAATCATAGCCAGTTATAAGGATTGCATTTATGACCCAGAAACACAGAAACAGAACAGACTAAACACTGAGCAGAGATATGGAATCCGAAGAGGCAACATGCATTAGTGGATGTTCTCAAAGTCCAATAATAAACCTGCCAGTGCATTGGAAGAGCCCTAACCCAAGGCCACAAAGGCTTAAAAATAGAAAGTCAGGTGGAGATAATAATTAGGCTCCAAAATGATGTGCAGCTTAACTTCGCTAGTAAGATAAAGACTGTTAGAATAAGAGCCACTCTGCAGTCCTGTCTAATAAGATCATGTTAAACAGTGCCTTGATCAAATATTTACATCCCTTGAACATTTTTACATTTTGTTACCTTACAACCACAAACCATATTGGGATTATTAATGGAATTTAATGCAATCAATCAACACAAAGTAGCACATAATTGAGGAGTGAAAGGAAAATAAAGTGGGAAATATCTGAAAGGCGTGGAGTACACTTGTATTCAATCAACACTTTAAAACCACCTTTTGCTCCAATTACAGCTGTAAGTATTTCAGGTTGTGTCTCCAGCTGCTTTGCAGACCTAAAAACTGAAACTTTTTTCCATCTTTCTTTGCAAATTAGCTTAAACTCACTCAGATTTGGATTAGACCATTTGCGAACAGCAAACTTAAAGTCATACCACAGATTCTCAATTAGACTTCAGTCTAGGCCATTCAAACGCATGAATTGCTTGATAACTGATAAGTGATTGAAGCCTGAGATTGAAGTTTACATTTTGTTTGGGATTTAAATCGAAACTAAATTTAGATTAAAAGTTGCATTTTAAATCTGCATTTTATAATGTTTTTCTTTTATGCAACGCTTTCCATATTGCGCTCTCTTGTTAAACAAAACTTTAAGTTTTTCTCTTCTTTGATGTCCTTTAAAGCACTTCAGGTTGTCTTGTGTGTGAATGGTGCTCTGGTGCATCTAACTGGTTTTCTTCCAGGATTGTCCTGTGTTTAGCTCAATCCATCTTCCCATCAACATCTCTGTATCTGCCAAAGAAAAGCTTGCCCACAGCATGATGCCATGGGTGTGATCAGGGTGATGGGCCATGTTGGTTTTTCATCATACTGAGAGAGTGCTGAAAAAAAACACATTTTGGCCTCATTTGAACAGAGCGACCTCTGTCTCTACATTTAACCTAACCCTGCTTTAAACTTTGCAACAACTTTCTCCTTAACTTGTCTGCTGGGTTCCTTGGTCTTGATGATGCTGTTTGTTCTCTAATGTTCTCTAGCAAACCTCTGAGGCCAGAAACAGAATATTAATATTTATGCTGAGGGTAAATCATACACAGGCAGACTGTTTACTTATCAGGTGACTTCTTAAGGGTGCTTGTTGAACTAGATTTTAGTTAGTGGTGGTAGAGTAAATGGGGCTGAAGAGTTTTATTTTGAAACTCTTTCCCTACACAATTATGCACCAGTTTGTGTTGGTAAGATTTCAATAAATAAATAAAAACTTTGCAAAGTTTTTGGCTGTAATGTGAAAAATGGCGTAAAGGTTCAAGGTTTTACTAGGCCCTGTAGGTCAATGTTTGCAGAGTTCAGTGCAGATATTAGAAATGAAACCTTTTTCTTTATGTTAGTTTTGTTAATTTGCTGAATGTAAAACCTTTGCAGTTCTAGAGATTTGCATTATTTATCTTGTCATGCTTTGTGCTATGCATCAGCAGTGAAATGAAAAGCTGTCCATTTAGCAGCAAAACTGCAATGAACACTTGAAGAGAGAGAGCCAGATTAGATTTGGGTTAGTGTGCAGCGGGATAATCCCGTCACTGTTCAGCCCTCCGCTCTATCAGGATGACCTTCATCGGCCCAGACAAGATTTTAAAAGCTGCAACCCGTTACTCTCCCTAAGCCACTCATACACAGCATATTTCACACAGCATACTGCATGTTATCCTCCTCTGAACTCTGATTCTGATATGTTGAACTCTCATTTACAACTGCTGAGTCAAACCTGAGCAAACCGAACCACCAGATTAAAATTCAGATGCATTTCTTTTTTCAAATTTGAGATCTTTTAATAATATTTCTCTGTAATTCTCATAGACTAACTGTATTACAGTGGTTGTGTTGCAAAATAAATCCTAGATAAATGAGGGTCTCCTAAACTGTCAAGCAGTGGAGGTTCTAGACCAAATGTACCAGCATGGCCAGGGTGGAGCCAGTGTTTTTTTCATGGGGGCACAGAACAAAATAAGAAACAAACAAAAAAAACAAAAAATAGGGCAATATTTCATCGTTTTATACATTAAGTGAGCCATAGAGCCACTTGCGGCTCTGAAGCTGCAGGATGCAGACCCCTGATCTAGCAGATGACAACTGTGATCCTATCTCAATACAACTGAATCTAAAAGTGCAACACCCTAATTTATAATTCATTTTTTTGATGATATGAAACACTTCATTGTGCCAGAAAAAACAAACACACAAGAAATCTGTAAGGGTTGAACATGGCTGTGTTTTAAAAAAAATGCAGGAAACAGAGTGAATGACTGACTCATTTTCTGCCCTCTGAGTTGCTTTAGTACTTGTTGTTGTTCTGTTTGTGTAATTCTTAAGAAGAGTCTCAGTCTGTCCAGATTCACTTTCTTACAAGTGCCAAACAAATAGCTGGTTAAATGAGGGGAAGGCGACAGAGATTCACACTCAGCTAAGAGGCTTGGACTTACAGACCCAGTGAACAAAGACTCTCCCAGAACCTTCAAGAGAATCTGCAATCACAGGATTACAGGCCTGAACCTGATGGTGACGAAAAAGCAGTCAAGAATAAAGCAATATACAGTGATACAACAACCCTGCTTGTGCTCAGAAGGAACTGAATAACTTGCCTTATCTTTGCAATTACTTTTTGCATTTTTAAATATCCTATTTTTGCCAATATTTTTGTTCATCAGTTTTTATTACAAAGCTTTCTCTAACAAACTGTTAGGAATAACCTTTATTAATATTGCTCATAGCTGTTTTTCCCATCTATACTATAGTGAAATAAAATATAAGTTCTAATGTTTCCCTTTTGTTAGAATAGGATAAGAAGCTCATCAACATACATTACAAGGATAAATAGCCCAAGGTTTGTCATAAATGACCTGAAGCTGGGGCACTGGGTTTGATAGTGGAGCAGCTGGTATAACTGGTTTGATTAGAAACCTACAACACACTTATATTAAGTATGGACACCCGCTACTACACAACCTAACAGATAGACACCACAATGATGACACATAGTCTACTGATAATCACTGAGGGAGGAAACATCCATTGCATTGGAGACCAGATATAAAACTATATGTGACCTTCTATCGAGGCTCTTCGTCATCCTCTAACAGACGGCGATGGTCCGAGACGGGAGCCTCAGCGCTGATCTCTGTAATCATTCCTCTGCCTTAATTTAGATTAAAAAGAGCTAAAAGTTAGAAACTGGTTGAGTCGTTCTTTTAGATAGAGTGTGTGATCGCTTCATGGGGACCAAGTACCGGTGGAGCTCCAAGGCGTCTGACCGCCAACAGGTGCGGTAGCTTTGGACAAATTGGTGTTCCCGCTCGCGCCCCGGAAGCGAAAACCACTTTTGGATAGGATAGGGTTGCCACGGAAGGACAACACATCACAGCTGCGGCCGCAACAGGTAAGAAGATTCCTATTAAAAATCTCCAGTGTTTTTCCTGTAAAAACACTCTGGCTGTGTTGTTAGTCCTGAGTGAGCTGTTTTTGTGATTCTTGGAAGCAGAGAAATGGTTCAGAATAATTGTTGCGTACGCATTAATAAGTGATAAGACGTGTTAATAGGTGGTGCGATTTTAACGGTGACAGCCCGGGAAGAAATGTACAATCTTCTAAAAGACTGTTAAAATCTAAGGAAGTAGGTTTTGAGTTCCTTTGTTGTATGCAAGGGAAGATCGGTTTCCCTCGCACACAACATAAAAGCTACCTTCCTGAATAAGGCACGCCATACTTGGCTAAGGTTTGAACGGGTCCTGAGTTCCGCTTAATGGAATTCGAAAGCGCCGCCAAGGGGGATGTATTAGGTTTCGATAGCTCCTTGGGCTTCTTAAAAGTCCTAAAAGCCGCTTACTTCCTTGTGAGTAAAACACGCAGAGATGAATGTGCATCCTCGGTTTAGGTTTTGATGGTTCCTGTTTGCTCTCGTAAAGAGCACGAAAGCCACCACCGAGAGGGAGTCTTGAGTTTCGATAGCTCTCTAATTTTTCCATAAGAAAAATTTTAAAGCCGCTGGCTCCTTTGTGAATGAACAGCTGTATAAATATAAAAGTGTAACATCAATTGGCCAGTGTGGATGTGTGTGAGTCATAAAAGTGAGCAGACGGAAGTGACGGGGGACATATTACACTGACAGACACTGACTGACTGCTATATGCTAAGCTAACATGCTAAGCTAACAGGCCAAGCTAACAGACCCAAGCTCACTGAATAAACTCTATTGTGAATAAACTTTGGTGTCTGAGAGATAACAAAATAAGCTCTCATTTGGACCAGGAAACGTTGCTGTACCGCCTGGTTGGTCAGAGTGTGTGAACGTCTGTGTGAAATGAGAGAATGACAGAGACGTCACTAGAAAATGAGCTCCCTGCTTGTTCTATAGGAGCAATGCTTAGAGACAGGGAGGATAAATATATTAGCAAGTTTCAACCACAAAGATGCTTTAAGAAGTTAAAACAACAGTTTGATGGAGCTTGTTTGGGTCCTGGAAATAATTGTAGCGTCACCAGAAAAGGGTAAGAAATAAATTTTAACCATTAAGTGACACAAAGTGGTTCCACTCTAAAATGCTGTATTTAAAGGGTAATCAAACTTTATGTAGCCAATGTTTGTCCGTTTTGTCTGTTTTTGTGAAATGAATGTCTGTTTCATGTTATGTAAAAAATTAGGGGATATGTGGCAGGATACATTTAATTTAAATTGTTTTCTGATATGAAACTAATTGGAATTTAGAGTTATTAGGTCTGGAGAAGCAGTCCTGACTATGGACCGCCTGCTTGAAAGGTAAAAACATTTTAAACTATCTGACACTCAGTGTTATTTATTAAATAAGGTATCACAATAATAATTAGAGACTACAAGAGCAGGTCTGATCCAACAGGACCATAATAATATTAGGTCAGTTTTTTATGATAACACAAAAGGAGGCGCCAGAAAGGGACAATCTTTCACCTCAAAACATGATTTTAACAGATGGTTTGAACTTTTTACAGTCAGAATGATCAAATTAGACTCAAATTTAACACAAGATGAAATGCACCTTAACAGAATTACTGGACTGGACTAAATGAACAAACTTTAGTTACATGAAATAAATACAAAGTGTGATTAAAAAGGAAACTGTACAGTGTGTTTATAAAACTGGGTAAGACAAACTAAGATTATAAGACATAATATGTCCTTAATTTCTGTCTTCATTCATTTCATTAAGCCTTCTAAACGGATGAGGAGTGAGTTTTTTCCACAGGAATCAGTTACAGTCAGTCAGTCAGTCAGTCAGTCATTTTCTACCACTTATTCCATAGTGGGTCACAGGGAAGCTGGTGCCTATCTCCAGCAGTCTACGGGCGAGAGGCAGGGTACACCCTGGACAGGTCGCCAGTCCATCGCAGGGCAACACACAAACAACCATGCACACACTCATTCATACACCTACGGTCAATTTAGAGTGACCAATTAACCTAACAGGCATGTCTTTGGACTGTGGGAGGAAGCCGGAGTACCAGATTTTAAAAATGGTATCTATGGTTCAGATTTATTACTTACATTCACAATTAACTGAACACAATACTCTGACCCTTTTTGATGCCTACACTACACATAAAAAGAGACCAATCAAGGTATGGAAAGAGATTTAAAGAAGCACTAGAACTAATGAAATTAGCACTTCGCATTATTAGAATAATAGCAACTAATAAAAAATAGTGACCCCATTCTTAAATATAATAAGAACTTACTGCATTAGAAAATATAGATAGATCTAAATGAAGCTAGATTAGAATAAAACATTCAGAGCCGTTATAATCTTGCTGATGAATACCACAAACATTGTTATGGAACCAGATGATTACAAGAGAGCAGCTTTATCAGGGTCAAACAGAAACATTTGTAGAGCAGATCCAATGTCCTTCGACCTGATTTTGACTTTATTTAACCCTATCATGGCACATATTATGTATGGAAAGAAATAAAAGGTATAATTGCCAGCATTGACACCTGATTATTTCAATGGTGACCCCTTGAAATGTACCATCTCATTTTTGACAGGGTCCTTGCAGAACAGAAGAAAAACAACAGTAAAACGAATCAAACAAATATGACAAAATCACACAGAAACACCCACAACATTCTCAAGGACCCACACACTCTCACAACCACATAGTCACACACAACCAAAATCACAACCACCAGCATAGCAACTGCATGGCACATAGACTTAACATCAAGACACAAAATAAGAAAACATACAGGTGCAGAGTTCATGTTCATATCTCTGTGAGGATTAAGTCCAGAATAAATTAACCTTTATTCTTACTAAAAGCAAGAAAAAGATGTTTTACAATAAAATAAATATGAATAACAGTAAGACTGTCAGTAAGTGAGCCAAAGTATTCAAGCTGATGAAGCTTTAAACTGAAATGCAAAACGTCTCATTTTCCTAATTCTTGGTGTAAAATACATAAAGATAACTGATCAGTATTTCTCAGGCCATATAGTGAATTAAATTGGATTAAGTATTTCTAAATACAGAGTATTTCAAAATTTGAGGGGATGAAGATTAGTTTCTGTGGCACGGTCATAAATAACATCAGCGTGTTCTAGGATCAGCAGCACCAGTTGTGGAAAATTATTTTACAAGCTGGAAGGAAAAACATTCTCAGAACGATAATGTGAGAATTTTAAGGCAACAGGCTTTCAAACAATATTAAATTCAGGATTTTAACTCGACCAGTTAGACTCAGATTTTATCTGACTCCAAAAGACAATTTTTCGAAAACATTACAACAATTAATTAACCCTAACCCTAACCCTTGAAAAGGATAAATCTACCATTGCCTTCTGACAAGATTAAAATTAATGTCCTATGTTTAAAACTGTGTTTTCACCAAAAGTGGTAGTTGCATTAATTGATAGAGTTGATTTAATTGATGGAATTAAAAGCAATAAAATGCCAGGAGAATTGTACATAGGGATTTATGTCAAGTCAAATTTATTTATATAGCGCTTTCCAGCAACAAGGCACTCAGGATGCTGTACATAAGGAGGAGCATTGCAGTGATACAAAATCAAATAACAGAGGTAAGAATAGAAGGATGGATAAGAAAATGAAACGGAAAGTTGGACTTAAAACTTAACTAATAATGTTTAGATGTCATAGTCATTATTTATGCATAAATAGGTTTATTGAGGTAGGCAGAAGTACAAATTAATTTTCAACTTTCACTACTTGATGCTGCAAAAAGGTGACAAGAGGCCAAGTATCCATAGTATTTGTGTCAGACCACCAGGTGCAACAAAGGTAGGCTATACTTTCCTTTTTCTGAATGAAATGATTCTGTTTATAACTAATCTATTTACTATTATCTTCTTTTACTCCTTAATAAGCTGGTACACAGCAAGACTGTAATGTTGTTTATTTTTTTCTTCTTTGTCTCGTCTCGTCGTCTTCCGCTTATCCGGGACCGGGTCGCGGGGGCAGCAGACTCAGCAGAGACGCCCAGACGTCCCTCTCTCCAGACACCTCCTCCAGTTCCTCCAAGGGGAGCCCAAGGCGTTCCCAGGCCAGCCGAGAGACATAGTCCCTCCAGCGTGTCCTGGGCCGTCCCCTGGGCCTCCTCCCGGTGGGACGTGCCTGGAACACCTCCAGAGGAAGGTGTCCAGGAGGCATCTGGTATAGATGCCCGAGCCACCTCAACTGGCTCCTCTCGATGTGGAGGAGCAGCGGCTCTACTCCGAGCTCCTCCCGGATGGTCGAGCTCCTCACCCTATCTCTAAGGGAGTGCCCGGCCACCCTACGGAGGAAGCTCATTTCAGCCGCTTGTATCCGGGATCTCGTTCTTTCGGTCATGACCCAAAGTTCATGGCCATAGGTGAAGGTAGGAACGTAGACCGACCAGTAAATTGAGAGCTTTGCTTTTCGTCTCAGCTCTCTCTTCACCACAACGGACCATTACTGTGGCAGCCGCACCGATCCGTCTGTCGATCTCCCGCTCCATTCTTCCCTCACTCGTGAACAAGACCCCAAGATACTTAAACTCCTCCACTTGAGGCAGGAACTCCCCTCCAACCTGAAGAGGACAAGCCACCATTTTCCGGTCGCGTACCATGGTCTCTGACTTGGAGGAGCTGATCCTCATCCCAGCCGCTTCACACTCGGCTGTGAACCGCCACAGTGCATGCTGTAGGTCTTGGCTAGAGGGGGCCAGCAGGACCACGTCATCTGCAAAAAGAAGAGACGAAATCCACTGGTCCCCAAACCCGACCCCCTCCGGCCCTTGGCTGCGTCTAGAAATCCTGTCCATAAAAGTTATGAACAGGACCGGTGACAAAGGGCAGAACTGCCAGAGTCCAACATGCACTGGGAACAGGTCCGACTTAGTGCCGGCAATGCGGACCAAACTCCTGCTCCGCTTGTACAGAGACCGGATGGCCCCTAGTAAAGGGCCCCCGATTCCATACTCCTGGAGCACCCCCCACAGGGCATCATGAGGGACACAGTCGAATGCTTTCTCCAGGTCCACAAAACACGTGTGAACCGGTTGGGCAAACTCCCATGAACCCTCGAGTACCCTGTAGAGGGTATAGAGCTGGTCCAGTGTTCCACGGCTGGGACGAAAACCACACTGCTCCTCCTGAAGCCGAGGTTCGACTATCAGCCGGACTCTCCTTTCCAATACCCTGGCGTAGGCCTTACCAGGGAGGCTGAGGAGTGTGATCCCCCTGTAGTTGGAACACACCCTCTGGTCCCCCTTCTTATGAAGGGGGACCACCACCCCAGTCTGCCAGTCCAGAGGCACTGTCCCCGACCGCCACGCAATGTTGAAGAGACGTGTCAACCATGACAGCCCTACAACATCCAGAGACTCGAGGTACTCAGGGCGGATCTCATCCACCCCCGAATCTCATCCACCCCCGAAGCCTTGCCACCGCGGAGCTTTTTAACCACCTTGGTGACTTCAGCCTGGGTGATGAAAGAGTCCATATAATAATAATGGAAATAACAATGTACAAATATGATTATGTGTTTTGAAATGAAGATGGTGAAAGAAAGAAAAATGCTGAACTCACCCAAGTTTGTGATTTCTTGTTCATGTTAATTTGTTGTACTGGGATGACTGTATGATCACATTATTTTCAGGCATTGTCCGTCACAATACTCATGATTTCTCTTGAAAGGTTGATGAAGAGTCGTCCCTCTATATTGCCTGATGATGTGAGCGATAACCCTAAACATATAATTTTCTCCTGGGTGAAGAAGGCCTGAAAAGGTAGCTTGGACCAGCCTGACTAATGGGACCATTGACATATTATTACTTAGAACATGAGATCTCTGGGGTTCAGGAACAATAGGAATCCAAAGATTGTGTTTGAGGGTTGAAAACGTGTGGTTGAGAAGAGCGTGACAGGAATGAATGAAGGTCCAAGGTATGAATGATGAATGATGTGGGCCACATGAGTGAAAGGTTTATGGATCTAATGTTTTAGTTTCTTTGAGCTCATTATTTGTTCTGGGTTTTGATTCATAGTTGTGTTCAGACAACTAATGAACGTTTTAGAGTTCACCAAGTTTTGTTTTTCATTAGTTTTTCTCTAATGTCGATGTTCCCTAGATGTGTTCAGATGCTCGCAAGTTGGAACAATTTTCTGGGTTTTAGATTCAGAGTGAAAACTTAAATTTCTTATGAAGTTTCTTGAGGTGAAATTGGATCTAAATTCTCTTTGGGATGGGAACAGAACCAAATAGAACCTGTCATTCTGCCATAGGGTTCTGGTTGAATAATTTGATGGTAAAAGATTTGGCAGCAAACTTCTTTAAGAGGGGAGGCTGAAGCCGGCATGTGTTGTGTGTCTGAAGTGTTTGTCTAAATTTCTGTTTCAATGTTTGTCTGACTAACCTCTTCCGCTGTGCTTCTAGCTTTTTCTTATTTTTGTTGTTTTAAATTTTTCAACAGGTCATTATTATCTATTTGCGATGTTTTAATCATTTAAATTTCAGACACACATGACAGGTCTGTTCTATGGGAAACAGAGGGGGGTCCACACACTGAGGGCTGCAGGCAGTTACCAGAGAGATGGTACTCCGTTTGGGGGACAGAGTTACGTGACGGACGGAAGGACCTGCCTCCCATATTCTAGCTTAGGGTCCATATCCACCAGACACATTGATTGATGGGAGGTGGGTTTTTTCCCACCTCAACAGGTGGATTGTTATGGATGTATGATTCTGTGGCCTTTTCTAATCATCTCTTTGCTGCCTTAATTAAATATATCTGTCCTTGTTGCTTATCTTATCACCGCTCACTGCTACAGCTTACACAACATAACTGTTGATTTCACATAAGATGCAACACATAGTCAAAGATAAACTAATACAAGAGGATGACACCCTTTAGGGGAATAACTACAACCATGAACTCAGGGGGACTGAAAGTGACAACCGCCTGTCAGATGCAAATAGTTAAGGGGTCGGGCCCCTCAAATCAACGACGTAAGAAAGAGGGGGCCGTGATCAGGCTCACCGGTTTGACAGAGGATAACCCATAAGTGAAAAGGGGGCCCGCCCTCTGACCCGATATCCTTTACAGTGATTTCTGTGACTTAATAAATAATGTTGATATTAAAGGAATCAGAATATTTGATTTAATGGTATGAATGATGTACCAGATAAGTTAATGACAGATTGATTAAATGAAATTAGTTAAGCACATGTCATGAATGAAAGTATTAATAGAACCTCGCAGGTTATTTTTAGTTATGGTCACCTCCAAAGGTTGATTTTTAGGACGTTAAGTAATAAATGGAGGCTGCTTTAAAGTAAAATGTTTTCTAATTGTGCTAAACAGGTACATTGTTCTTGATAATAATGAAATATTTTTGACTAAGATCCATATGATTATGCCACTATGTGGCCTGTTTTAATGATAGTAATTGTAGTTAATAATTACCTACAATTGGGTGTAATCTGCCCGGTATGAATATATGATTTTATATTCCATTTTAAGACTAACCTTTTCAGGTAGCTGAACCTGCGAAAGGACGCTTAGGGATGGATGTCGCTCAGGGGGCAGAGAAGATGGACAAAGACAATCAACACTTAGGGTCTACATTAACTGATTCACATGTTAGACAGAATTTTCTGCTGTGCTTCAGGCTGTTGTCCTTTTTCTCTTTTCTCTAATTCATACACATACAGGTTTGATGGGGTTAGACTTGTCTCCACTAGGTGTATCAACTGTTGCTTAGACACAACCAGGGGGTCTACCGGAGAGATGGCGTTCCTCCGTGCGGGGGGAGGAACCACGTGACAGCTGGAAGGAGTTTCCCTGGTCATATATAGGTTTAACACACATACACGGTTGAATGATTGTTTCGGGGGGTGGGTACCCAGTTGCAGGTGGTCCACTACCCAGTGCCTAGGGGGTTAACTGATCTAAATTAGTGAGGTGCCTTTAACTAACACCTCATCAGGGGGTTGTTAGGAATAACCTTTATTAATATTGCTCATAGCTGTTTTTCCCATCTATACTATAGTGAAATAAAATATAAGTTCTAATGTTTCCCTTTTGTTAGAATAGGATAAGAAGCTCATAGACATACATTACAAGGATAAATGGCCCAAGGTTTGTCATAAATGACCTGAAGCTGGGGCACTGGGTTTGATGGTGGAGCAGCTGGTATAACTGGGTTGATTAGAAACCTACAACACACTTATATTAAGGATGGACACCTGCTACTACACAACCTAACAGATAGACACCACAATGATGACACATAGTCTACTGATAATCACTGAGGGAGGAAACATCCATTGCATTGGAGACCAGATATATGTGACCTTCTATCGAGGCTCTTCATCATCCTCTAACAGACGGAGACGGTCCGAGACGGGAGCCTCAGCGCTGATCTCTGTAATCATTCCTCTGCCTTAATTTAGATTAAAAAGAGCTAAAAGTTAGAAACTGGTTGAGAGTCGTTCCTTTAAGAGTCTTTAGATAAAGTGTGTGATCGCTTCATGGGGTCCAAGGACCGGTGGAGCTCCGAGGCGTCTGACTGCCAGCAGGGAGCGGTAGCTCGGACAAAACTAACCAAAATAAGACCAGGAAGAAACTCAAATGGTGAATAAAACATTGACAAAAAAAAACTAAACTGTCAAAGAAAACAAAGGACAAACCCAATCAGACTGTGAACAGATCTATAATGAGTCAGAGAATCCAGAGAGAGTTGCAGAATAACCAAACTAAATCCAGACTCCTAAACAAATTAGAAACTAAATACAGAAATGACAAACAACACTATGAAAATAATTTCACAGAAAAAGACAACAAAGAAAAGCAAAATTAAACACAGAGCTACAATAGCGATGGATGGATGGATTATTTCCTGCAGCCTTGGCTGGGTGTAAAGCAGTGGTTCCAGGCAACAAACATGAGTTGCTCTGAGTCCAGTCTGCAGCCCAGCATTCCTGGGGGCCCATTCACTCACAGATAATTGCTGCTGCCATGTGGGAGAGGAGGAGGTGCCAAAAAGAACAAACAAAAGCAAATTAGGGGATACAAATGGCTGTATGAGTGAAAGCACTCAATCTATGGTTTCATTAGGCTTGCGTAATAATAGCTGGCAGTGGTCCAGAGGTGGGGGGATTATCTATTCATTATGCATTGAGTAATATCCCTAAAGGTTCCACACAAGAACATAATTAAAGTTCTGTTTTTATTTCTTTACTAAATAGCAGAGTAAAAATACCATTCAGGAGCTAGCAGTCAGAACAGAAACACAGTGAACCTGTTCAAGGCCGACTACCTCGGTGCATCATGCTCATATTCTGACAAGAAATATCTCTTCATCCATTGGCTTGTCATTGTGTGAGTCACTCGCCACCCAGAAGACAGCTTCATGCTTCGCGAGAGCTTCCCCCTATAAGAGGAATGCTCATGCTACAGTCTGCTCTATCATTATTTTCCAATGCTATTTAGCCTGTACAAAACTCAGAAGTAGAATTGGCTATGATATACCGATCTTTACTATATTTATACCCTCACTTAACAAGAGACCTTCTAGATTTACGGAGGAACATTTTCAGACTATTTATTCCTCGTTTTTTGTATTTTCCTTCCAAAAAGGAAAACCTTCTTGCAATCTTTTAAAATGAACTTGATTGTTAGTTTTTCCTAAAGGTCTTGCTTTTTTTCCTGGTCGTTTTGATGTCTTCTCCCATATCTCTAAGTTACATTTAATAAAACGTAATTACACAGAAAATACAGTTAAGCCCAAATATAATTATAATCCTCAAATATTTAGGATTAAATTAATCTTTTAAATTTACTAACATACATTTTCCTGGAAGTTGTGTTTAATGTTCTGAAGTGACCTAGCCAGAGTCCCGATTTGAGTCTAATAATCTCCGGAGGGAGCTAAAGATTAGGGTGATGACAAGGAGGCCATCCAGCCTCAAAGAGATCATCAAAGATAAGTCATCAAAATACGGGTGGAAACATGCAAAAAGGTGTTTTCAACAATTACATAAGGGGTCTGATTGCTCTAATTCCAATAAAGATTTGGCCTTTGACTGTTGTGATGGGTAAAAAACAAAATTGGCATGTTTTTTTTTTTTACATAAAATGTAGAAAAAACAGACTTTTGTTAAGTTGATATTCTTTATCATCTTTTGTGCCTGTGTTGTTTATTGTTAGAAAAAAACTTGGCTGAATAAAAAACTATTTTAAATCAAAATCTGAAAAAAAGTATTGAACACATGAAGAAAATAACCAGTAAAAAGGGTATACAAAGCTAAGAAAATAGTTGAAGTCTGACAGTATTTAGAAAGCAATCGTGCCCCTTATTAGTACCAAATAATCTGGGATGGTTTAGCCTGAACTGATGGCCTATTAAAAGCTTTTTATCAACAAGGTATTGCACAAGAAGCATCTCATGATAAATAAAAGCAAAGGGCTCTTTCAAGGCCTTTGCAACCTAATAGTTGCAAATCATACAATTAAATTATTACATACATATTTATAAACTACTGAATGTTCCAGTGATCAGCATTGGGGCCATAATCTGGAAGTAGATAGAACATAATCAGCATAGACCAGCCATGACCCCAAGTCTTCTAAAGACTTCTGACAGAGGTGTCAAAACATTATAGGAACTGTTCAAAACCCAGCAGCCACTCCCAGAGTTTCAGAAAGATCTGTAATGAACAGAAAACGTTCTTCCACAAAATAATCAATACACTCAAACCACACAGACATCTGCACAAACTCACAGCGCAAGACTCCACTGCTGAAGTAAAAGCTTTTTAAAGCATGTTTAAAGTTTACTGGAGGACATTTCGAAAAGCCCAGGGGAGTGTCTGGTCAGATGAGACCAACACTGGACTCTTTGGATTTCATTCCACACACCATGTTTGGAACTAGCACTATGCATCACTCCAAAAACACAATTCCAGCAATAAAGTATGAAGGTGTGGGGCTGTTTTTCAGCATGTTACCAGCAGACTTTAAGCAACTGGAAAAATATGAGGCAAGGTCAATTTATTTATGAAGGCAATCCAAAATGCTTTACAGGTCATTAAAGAAAAGACAAAAAAACAAAGATCTTTACGAGTTTAGAGAAGAAAAGGTTTAAATACAGGATACCGGGACATCCTTAATAAGAATCTGATGAAACAATTTTTTTTTTCCTCTTGTTTTGAAAAAATCTTCAATAATGCTGTTTCAGAAACTGGTTGTTTTATTCAAAAATCCTGTAGTACCCATATTGTACCAGAAGGTGACGATAAAATCAACATTGACTACATTGAAATTCAAACAAAGAACATCTAAGCATAGCTACAGGACCGCTACACTATAGATTCTCATCAAACAGTAATAGCTCATGCCATTTTTAAACAATTTACCCTTTTCTTTTAGTCAATGAGTTCTTTGGATTTATCTGAAAATCTTCACATTTGACATTTAAGGGAAATAGAGTCAGAGCAAAGGAAGTGAAATAACACAAAAAATCACTCTAATGTTGTCTTAGTTTCTTTTCCTCTCTTAACACCTCCCTAACACACCCAATTCACATTTAAACCTGTATTTAATGTCTACAAACTAATTTAGGGCTTTTCTTGGCTTTTTTCAACATCTCATGGGATCTGGTTTGAAAACTCAACTACATACACAAGTCAAACCTGGAGGGAACTATTTTACACCAATGACAGATTCTGTAAAACATATTATGTGATTTAAGAAGACTATTGAATTTATTAAAACTAAAAAAAGACTGAATTGAATATCTTTTTATCTAAGGCCATATAACATGGGTTACAGTCTAAGAACTACAACAACTAAACACTATTGGTATACAATGATACATTTGGAGATTTTTTTAAACCTTTATGAAATTTGTAATAGGGAGCCAGCTTAAGAACTCTATTGCCTGCATGGGTCAAACCTGCACAGAATTATCCCATATTAATGTTGGGCTACAGAAAGTTTGTCTGTGTTTTAATTTTTAAAACTCAAAAAAGGGTGATTTTTAGAGCTTTGCTTGTGCTCTTTACAACCTTACATGGGATCTATGCTGAAAACTGCTCCACCTAAATAAATTAAACCTGAACATATCTAATCACTGATTCTATAAAACACAGTTTCTGATTTATAAAACCTTGCTTAAATAGTTGAAAACTAGCTGCAATGTTGTTAGCTCATCTCTGGAAGGAATAAATCCTTTCCTAACCCCTCCCTAACATACCGAAACTCACACTGACTTTACCTTTGACCACAGGATCTAATTTGTAGGATTTATCGCATAATGAATGATAATAATATATTTTTTGTCTTGACATTGATTTCTGTAGATGAAGTTTGTGGCTTGACAAGGAAAAAACTTGACGAAGATCCAATGGCAAATAATCCCACGTGATCTCCAATTACACTTTACAAGACATCTCCATTTGAACAAGGAACTGATTAGGATTGTTGGAAGAAAGCGTTGAGCAAAAGAAGAATAGAATAGAGGAACTTTGGTATGAAAATATTCTCCTAAAATTGAAAAACCCAGCTGGAACTGCCTTACCTGAGCTCTAAACAAGCGTCCTGTCATCCTATTCCTGAGACCCGGAGCAAAGTAGGTTCAAAACAGTCAAACAGCCATCAATCATAGAGCAAGATGAAGGGGTTAGTATGACGGCAATGGCTTATCCTGGGACCTGATGCCATTTATCAGCCCCCTCACCACCCCACACATCTCCTGAAGCAACAGACCTAAAGAACATTGATTTTGTTTTGAGTCCTGCTTGGGGCAGACAGCTTGAACAGGTTTGCTTTTCCTTTAATCTCATTAAAACAGGTGGATTGTTAAAGCTCAAGTACATAAAAGACCTAAAAATGTCTGGAGGCAGGAAATCGGTGGTTGGAGAACAAATAAACCTCTTAAAACAGACAGGAATAGCAAGGGGAGGAATACAGACTGACTTCTGTAATCCGGACAGACAGAGGGTCACGCACGCACTCAAGTAATTGTATTTTCTTCATCAGTGCGTAAACTAAAACTGATAAAAGAAAAGATATTCAAGGTGTTTTCAAAACTTACTGATCACTGTTTGATTAGATTAGAAAGAAAGACTGAAAACCAAAGGAAAATATGTATCAACTACTGCCATGTACACCCGGCCACTTTATTAGGTACTTCTGTTCATCTGTTTGTAAACACACATAGCAGATGAACCAATCACATGCAAGCAACTTAGTGCATCTAGACAAGGAGAAGAAGACTTGCTGAAGTTCAAACTGTTTAACAAAAATAGGACAAAATAGCTTTAAATGACTTTGAGCATTGCCTAGCTGTTGGTGGCAGATAGTTAGGTCTGAATATTTGAAAAAATGTTAATCTACTGGGATTTCTACACACAACCATCTCTTGGGTTTACAGAGAATGCTATGAAAAAGAGAAAATATCTAGTGAGTTGTAGATGTGTGGATGTCTGTTAATCTCAGAGGACAGAGGAGAATGGATAGACTTGTTCAAGATTATATAAAGAGCCCAGTGGCTCAAATTACCACTTGTTATAACCAAGGTATGCAGAATACCATCTCTGAACACACAACAGGTTGAACGTTGAAGAAGATGGGCTACAGCAGCAGAAGACCACGCCAGGTGATCCTCCAATTAGATAGAACTTTTTAGGTGTACCTAAAAAAGTGGCCAGTGACTGTATATTATCTAAAGAGGAGCTGATGTAAAACTAGGAAAGTCCATGTTCTATGCAACTAAATTTACTAATGATTTGGATTCTTTACACATCTGAAGAGTTGTTGAGACGTGGGTTTTATTTGGACCATGCTCTATAAGAAATCCTCTCTGTGTAAAGACAATATTGAGAGTTATGTTTTCAATAAAGATTTATAAAGCTTCTCCGGTAAGATTTCATATTTCTTGGCTGTCTTCTACAATTTTACTGACTTCCCTAAAGAAACCTCAACGTTTAACATTAAGATTGATGATAATGCATTCAACATTATTGTCATGCTTGGTACAGTTTTATTAATAAAGCGGTCCCAGTGTCCCTTCACGAAGAGCGACGTTAGTCTTTTACTTTGAAATTTATGGAAGTGGTACATACGTATTTCCGTTGCTCTGCGACGCTCTCATCTCTTACGTGAGCTTCGCCGCCATATTGTGAGTGGCTTTGCTGTGGAAAGCGCCAAAGAAGAGCAGATAGCCCTGCCTTTTAAAACATTTTTGAGCAACATGCCTCATTCGTGTGCTGCGTTGGATTGTACAAAACGCTTTACGGTCCAAACCAGATCCTCGGGGATTACCTTTCACAGGTGAGGCTGCATAATCATCGTGTTTGGGTGTGTTGACGTCATGAACAATACTGTCAACTTCCGCGCTCAAATTCCAACAATTTCTAAAGCTATTTTGTGTTTATTGAGAAGCAGCTCTGTTTGACGCCGTCTACGAAAACTGTGTTTATTTGAAAGTAAACCGATGAGTCAGTTTTAACTAGATTAGCTGAACGGTTGTCCTGGACGACACTGACGTTAGCGTCCTACTAGCTTCACAAAAGGACTATTCCGCTGCATTTAACGATTCTGGACCAGATTCGATGAAAGATAAAAGATCATTAAAATAGTTAGACTTTAATAGAGTTATTCTTTATTCATTGCATGTTCTATATAACACGGTCAACAATTTGTAAAACAGAGTTTGTGAAACCTTGCTTTAATTATTGAAAACTGTTTGGATTGTTATTAGCTGTTTAGTTATCCTTTTTACACTTGATAGGTTTCCCAAAGAAAGTGGCATGAAAAAACGATGGGTGAAAGCCCTCAGGAGGAAGGGTTTCTCCCCCAGCACAGCTTCCAGGATCTGCAGCGAGCACTTTAAACAGGAGGACTTTGACAGGACAGGCCAGACCGTCAGACTCAGAGATGGAGTTGTTCCTTCAGTCTTCAGTTTTTCTGCTTGTTCCAAAAGGGTAAGTGCATCACTGGGCTTTTAAGATCAAAATTATATTCAAATTGTGTAACATTATTTTTTATGAATTTTGTGTTTCAAATCAGCGACGGGCAGCCAAAACAACCAAGACTTCATCCAAGAAACAAGAGACCCAGATAGTGGACAGTTCCCCACCTGCCCAAGAACCAGAGCCTCTGCCCAATCCTGATTTAGTGAGTTCTGAGCATTTTGAGCACTCAGCTGTGGGTCTTTTGACCCCTTACCACACCTGTACATATATGCATGCAGTGCCTTTAAACATGCCGTTTTTGATTGACTCTGACAAAGTTCCTTAGTGGCTATAAGCTGCCTGACTGTGTCTGCTGATAGTGCTAACATGACTGATCCCTTGTGTCTTACTAGGACCACTCCTATGCATTGCCTCCATCTCTGGGAGATCTGAAGGCAAAACTCAGTGAGGCGCTGAATAGGGTTGAAAGTCTGGAAAGAGAAATGAGGAATGCCAAGGATCGGGAACGGAGAGCGAAAAATGCATTGCATGTTCTTGTGGAGGATCTGAAGGGCAAGAACCTTATAAATGAAAAACTAAAACAAAGCCTTGATTTATAGTAAGATCAAATGAAAACAAGGACTTGGAGAACATTAAATTAGGTGTAATACACCTTTACATATCTCATACGACTTTTTAGTTATTATTTTAAGAGGACTCAGTATTCAGTCGAAGCGCTGAATTTAAAATCTTGTCTGCCGGGGAGTTCATCATCAGCACTGACACCCTGATGCTGACGATTCTGGAGCATCTTTCATGTCCGTGATGCATCTCCTTCCATCACAGTAGCCAGGACCATTTGGAGCTCTACCTCACTTCAATAAGGGCAGGTATTGATTCATTTATTATTTTCCTCATGAATGTCCATATTTTTTGTAAGTGCTGCTGATTTTACTGCAGGTAGTTGCTATCATGGCAAATTCTTGTTGTATTTGTCCTGAATGTTTCTATGGTAGCAGCATTGTCTTTACTATGCTCTATAGATTGAAAACAGTTATAAAACCTTAGCCTTTAAAACAAACTCTGTCTGTTTTAGGGGGTTGGTGTGAAAACCCGTCCGGTTGGTATCTCTCCAAGCACATACGGAAACCTGGCAGCGCAGCATGAGACCATCTCCCTTTCTCTAATTGAGATGTGTACTCCATCTGAAGGAGAACAGTTTCCACCCCCCTTTCCCAACATCCCCGTTGGCTTTTGTTTACACCTCAGCATCTGTTTGATTTGTTTGGTTCAGAAGAATTAGTTTCATCTCATTTCATTCAAGAGGAATCACTGTACCAGGATTTTCTACTTGGTTAGCTTTGGTTATCTGCGTTTCACAAATTAAGACTGCACAACTTTGCCAAACTAAACATTCTTCTAGTATAGGGTGGCGACATGCAAAAAACAGCAAGACATTTCTCTCCCAAGGGTTTGTGGAGATGTGGGCCTGTGGGGTGTGTTGTGATGCCGAAAGTGAGTCCTTAGCAGCACAAGACACAAATTTGGCAAATAAAAATTTTCTTTATGAATTCTGTGATGTGTAGGCCTCTTTCTAATTTTGTTAATGGCCATTAAACTTAACTTAAATCATGCTTGTCTGGAATTTACCAAAATCTTTTGCTACATGTTTGTAGCAAAAGATGTTTGTGTGTTTTTGCACCCTATGTTTGTCATCAGCCATGCATGGTAAAGCAGTGATTAACACTGTTGTCTGGCAGCAAGATGGCCTGGGGTTCAATTCCCAGCCTGGGCTCTTTCTGCATGAAATGTATATGTTTTTCCTGTGCATGCATGGGTAGTCAGACTTAATTGGTTATTCTAAATTGTAAATAGGTAGGAGTGTATGTGTGCATGGTTGTTTGTCCTGTGTGTGTCTCTGCGTTGCCCGGTGATGAAACCACACGTGCTAATGATGGGACACCTGAACCAAAGCTATGAACGCTGTTCCGAGCAGGAAGGGTAATTTCAAATGACGCCAGATTCAGGGCTTGTTTCATTTTAACAATGAAAGGATCAATGAGACAAAGCTATAAACGGTACAAACTCCTTACTGGGTTCTTTGTCCATTTGCTCATGGATTAGCTGTGTTGATCTGTGGCCCAAATCCTTAATACTCCTGCAGAAACAAGCGATAATAAATAAAATCCCCTCATTTAATTCAACTCTTACTATTTGCAGTGTACAGATTTTAATCTCTAAACTATGTGGTTTATCAATATGCATATTTATCAAGTTTTGCATCCAAGTATTTATTTTAGCACTAAACTTGTGGCTGAAATTACCAAGATAGATGTTTGCTTCTGAATCCTCACGTGACCTTTAGAAAAATGAGTGAAGCACGGCAGAACAAGACAAAACAATACTGTTTTGAAACTTTTAAACATCTCAGAACAATAGACAAAGCCTTTAATCCCTAGTGGATGTGCAGTCTCAGTTTGAATCTTAGTGAATGTAGGAGAGGCAACTGTCTAAAACCAAAGAAAAATTGCTGAAGATTGGCAGACTTTATACTATGATTGGTCCAAGTCCACTTATTAAGCTGTAAAAGCAATATAAATTAGCTGACCCAGTTCCCTAAAAAGCAACAATATATTGCATGTTCTATATAAGTTTATAAGTGACAAGATATAAACGTCCTAAGGCCTTAAGGACATTGTTGGTGGTTGCTCATACCTTTTGTCAACAGGGGGCACTTTTTTTTTGCTTGTTTTTAGGAAAATCTTAACCATAAATGTAAATAATGTGATACTCATTTATAATCAGTGTAGTTTGTGTCACAAACCATTTTACTTCTAATGTAAGATCCTCGATGAAACATTTTTACACGGGTGATGCCTTTAACTGAACCCTTCTTTCTTCCTCTTTAAGTGTTTGTTTGCATGCTCTGTTCAGAAAACAGCATTACATGAAACGTTGATTGCTATGTAATTAAGATTAATGAGAAATAGTGGATTTAAAAAATCATTTCCGGTGCAACCTCGTTTTCTCTCCGGTGTATAGCGGCGTCCTCTTTGTTCCGGTTAACTGTATCCAATATGGCGGCGGAGGGAGACGTTGATTTGGACCTGGAAGCCGAGGAAAACTGCACCGGGAAGCCGGTGGAAAAGCCCCGGAAACATGACAGCGGAGCCGCTGATTTGGAGCGGGTCACGGACTACGCGGAGGAGAAAGAAATCTCAAGTTCGGATCTACAAACGGTGAGAAGTACGGGCTAACCAACGGGCCGCCCCCGGAAACATGCGGCTGCTGTTAACAGACGTTCCCCGTGTTTCAGCAGAGCCACAGCGGTGTAGAAACTGTTTAGTTTGCGTTTTTACTTCAGAATACCAATAAATGACTTTAAATGTTTACCTTATCGTCAGACATTTAGAGTTTATTTACTGGATGTTTCCTAAACTCAGGTTAAATGCAGCATTGTGATTGTGGAAAAACCTTTTAGAGCTGCTATCAAGTCTTCTTTTATGTCATTTAAAGTGATTCAGGCCTCCAAATTCAATATTTTGCATAATAGTGTGTAGCATGTTCTGTAGTTAAATTGTTCCAGAGCATTTTTACAGTATACATTGTTGCAGCAGCTCTGTAGTTTGGATGTTCACGACAGTTTACAGCAGGGAGGAGAGCGGACGGGAGAAAAGGAGAGACGGGTTTTGCACCGACAACTATCTTTCTATCAAGTCATCCTTGATAAAAGTTACAACGCTTAGACAGAGAGAACATTACAAGTGAAAGGACACATATGCAATAATGTAGCAAACCAAAAATTGTAAAATAACTCTAAATATGTTATATTTTAAATTCCGTAAAGTAGGCGATCTGCTGTGATGACAGAAATATTAACCTTTGACCTTCTCTCGATGAACCTCTGAAGTTCTTTCAAGACTTTCTGGAAACCATTCCAGGTGACCACCTCATGAAGATCATGGAGAGAACGAAGCAGTCATCAGAGCAAAGGGAGGCTGAATCTAAAATATAAAAATGTTATTTTACACTTTTTGTTTACTACATTATTCCATGTGTCTTCATTCACAGGTAAAGAGATGCATTAAGTGAGAAAGGCGTCGTAAAACCTTTGACCGGTAGTGTATGTCTATACATAAATGTAATTTTCAGTATTTCAGAGCAGGAAAGATAAAAATGTTATCTTTCATAAATCCCAGTTGGTTCTGAATAATGAGAATATGGGTCTGAGAGCCATGTTATCGCTATTATTGCAGCTTTCTGGAGGAAAATCAGGTCTCTAGTATTAACCCCTTACATGTCTTGTCACAAACAACACTTGCAGTAAAATTCATTTCAAATAATACTTTTACAAAAACTTAAGTAAAATAACTGCTTTCCAAAAAGACAAATTGAATGAGGAAGAAACAGATTTAAGAGCTTTAAACGACGCTCCTTTATTTCTAAGGTTGAATTTTTAAATGAAATTCATCATTTGCTGAGATGATCATACAGAATAAAACTGTTGTTTAAAGATCAGCTAAAGACAAACTGTTACTCTTTCAGGCGATGTCGGTGATTGGAGACCGAAGATCTCGAGAACAGAAGGCCAAACAGGAGAGGTAAGTTTAGTTCTGACCCGTCCCGTTTAAAACTTATTGTCTTATATTTTGAGACCCATGTATCCTGAGATTATTCACTACAATTTGCTTTTGACAGCAGGAGCTGAATTCTTGTTTTGTTTGTTTTCAGAGAAAAAGAGTTGGCTAAAGTCACCATCAAGAAAGAGGATGTTGAACTGATTGTAAGTAGGCAGCGATTCTTTCTCTGCCTTAGATCATCACGTTCCAGATTTTTACGTTCCAGATCATCACGTTCCAGATCATTACGTTCGATTATCACGTTCGATCATCACGTTCCAGATCATTACGTTCCAGATCATCACGTTCCAGATCATTACGTTCCAGATCATCACGTTCCAGATCATTACGTTCCAGATCATTACGTTCCAGATCATCACGTTCGATCATTACGTTCCAGATCATTACGTTCCAGATCATTACGTTCCAGATCATCACGTTCGATTATCACGTTCGATCATCACGTTCCAGATCATTACGTTCCAGATCATCACGTTCCAGATCATTACGTTCCAGATCATTACGTTCCAGATCATCACGTTCGATCATTACGTTCCAGATCATTACGTTCCAGATCATTACGTTCCAGATCATTACGTTCCAGATCATCACGTTCGATTATCACGTTCGATCATCACGTTCCAGATCATTACGTTCCAGATCATTACGTTCGATTATCACGTTCGATCATCACGTTCCAGATCATTACGTTCCAGATCATTACGTTCCAGATCATTACGTTCCATCATCATGTTCCAGATCATTACGTTCGATCATCACGTTCCAGATCATCACATTCCAGATCATCACGTTCCAGATCATCACGTTCGATTATCACGTTCGATCATCACGTTCCAGATCATTACGTTCCAGATCATTACGTTCCAGATCATTACGTTCGATTATCACGTTCGATCATCACGTTCCAGATTATTACGTTCCAGATCATTACGTTCCAGATCATTACGTTCCATCATCATGTTCCAGATCATTACGTTCGATCATCACGTTCCAGATCATCACGTTCCAGATCATCACGTTCGATCATCACGTTCCAGATTATTACGTTCCAGATCATCACGTTCGATTATCACGTTCGATCATCACGTTCCAGATCATTACGTTCCAGATCATCACGTTCCAGATCATTACGTTCCAGATCATTACGTTCCAGATCATCACGTTCGATTATCACGTTCGATCATCACGTTCCAGATCATTACGTTCCAGATCATTACGTTCCAGATCATTACGTTCGATTATCACGTTCGATCATTACGTTCCAGATCATTACGTTCCAGATCATTACGTTCCAGATCATTACGTTCCATCATCATGTTCCAGATCATTACGTTCAATCATCACGTTCCAGATCATCACGTTCCAGATCATCACGTTCCAGATCATCACGTTCGATTATCACGTTCGATCATCACGTTCCAGATCATTACGTTCCAGATCATTACGTTCCAGATCATTACGTTCGATTATCACGTTCGATCATCACGTTCCAGATTATTACGTTCCAGATCATTACGTTCCATCATCATGTTCCAGATCATTACGTTCGATCATCACGTTCCAGATCATCACGTTCCAGATCATCACGTTCGATTATCACGTTCGATCATCACGTTCCAGATTATTACGTTCCAGATCATCACGTTCGATTATCACGTTCGATCATCACGTTCCAGATCATTACGTTCCAGATCATCACGTTCGATCATTACGTTCCAGATCATTACGTTCCAGATCATTACGTTCCAGATCATTACGTTCGATTATCACGTTCGATCATCACGTTCCAGATCATTACGTTCCAGATCATTACGTTCCAGATCATTACGTTCCATCATCATGTTCCAGATCATTACGTTCGATCATCACGTTCCAGATCATCACGTTCCAGATCATCACATTCCAGATCATCACGTTCCAGATCATCACGTTCCAGATCATCACGTTCGATTATCACGTTCGATCATCACGTTCCAGAACATTACGTTCCAGATCATTACGTTCCAGATCATTACGTTCGATTATCACGTTCGATCATCACGTTCCAGATTATTACGTTCCAGATCATTACGTTCCAGATCATTACGTTCCATCATCATGTTCCAGATCATTACGTTCGATCATCACGTTCCAGATCATCACGTTCCAGATCATCACGTTCGATTATCACGTTCGATCATCACGTTCCAGATTATTACGTTCCAGATCATTACGTTCCAGATCATTACGTTCCAGATCATTACGTTCCAGATCATTACGTTCCATCATCATGTTCCAGATCATTACGTTCGATCATTACGTTCCAGATCATCACATTTGATTATCACGTTCGATCATCACGTTCCAGATCATTACGTTCCAGATCATTACGTTCCAGATCATTACGTTCCAGATCATTACGTTCCAGATCATTACGTTCCAGATCATTACGTTCCATCATCATGTTCCAGATCATTACGTTCCATCATCACGTTCCAGATCATCACGTTCCAGATCATCACGTTCGATTATCACGTTCGATCATTACGTTCCAGATCATTACGTTCCAGATCATCACGTTCGATCATTACGTTCCAGATCATCACGTTCCAGATCATTACGTTCCAGATCATTACGTTCCAGATCATTACGTTCCAGATCATCACGTTCGATCATTACGTTCCAGATCATTACGTTCCAGATCATCATGTTCCAGATCATTACGTTCCAGATCATTACGTTCCAGATCATTACGTTCCAGATCATCAGTTGGTTTACATGACTCCAGTCTTACATGATTAAACTGAGTAAAACGTGAACCCTGCTGTTTAGAGGACTCTCTAGTCCTAGTTAAAGACGGGTGTTTGCACCGAAGGCTTGATTAAATTATTTGCTCCACTTCTCCATTTTGCAGTTGCACCTCTGAAACATCTGTCTAAAGTGCATTTATAGCTGCAGATGTATTTATGCATATGTTCTAGACTCCATGGTGAGCCACTTGATGAGACGAACATGAAAACTTTAGGAATAGAAATCCCCAAATTGACTTGGCATGGGCCAGTTTAAGATTCTCAGTTCATAGTTTTTAGTACAAAATACTTGGTTCAAACCAAACATGGAATAAAGAGCAACTGAAGCTTGTAGTTTTCAAGTTATAAATATTATCCGTTTTGCTGTTCTCTTTATAGTGTAACACAAGAGTCTAATGAGCTGATATTAACTGGCTAATTAGTCAGGCTGTCTGCTCAGGTAGCAAGCCCGCAGCCAGCTACTTACCAGATATGCTGCTCTTAGCTTGCCAACTGTTTGGATGATGCAGTACCTTAATAGTGTTGCGTTGCTTTAGTTTCTATGGTAGCTTGTTTTTCTGACTGGAAAGAGATCTAAGCTGTAACATTAGTCTTTTTCTGTATGCAAGGGAACACTGTAGGAGATGTCTTTCAGCCAGCTGACCAGCAGAGCACAGCCAGATGCTGGGGAGGGTCAGTGCTGTGTTACTGTATGCTCCATACACAAGCAGAAACCTCTTTGTACTCTGGCATCTCACTAAAGGGACTTTAAACACAGGAAATATTAGGGGCTTCTAGGCCGTAACGTTTCAAATCTTTGACACCGATGAGCGGGTCCAGATTTCAGCGGCACCTCGAATCCAATCCTGCTGCGGCTGCCGTTACTGTTCAGTAACATCATGGTGTACAAGATCTGAACGATTCTTTTCTGGGCCTCATTAATACATTAAAAATCTGTTCTTGTGGTTTGGATGTTAACTTGCATGTCTTCTGTTGTGCAGATGTCAGAAATGGAGATCTCGCGGTCAGTGGCGGAGCGCAGCCTGAGGGAACACATGGGGAACGTGGTGGAAGCTCTGGTGGCTCTCACCAACTGAACAGACATTCACACACTGGACTGTTTTCCCACTTAAAGCTCATGGAGCAGATTCACGGTGGTGGTAGATCTTACGCCATAACCCTGTTTTTTGATTTTTAAATAAAAGTTCATTCTTCCCTTGTGTAAAATCATTGAGTGTCTTTAATTCAAACACCGTGTTAACAGCTGTACTGGCAAGCAAATAAACAAATTCCACAGACAGCCAGTAAGAAAAAAGTAGGTTATTTACAAAAGCTAATTCTCTTCATATCCAACTGCATCTTTACACTCCGAATATTTCCAGGCAAAACAGAAAGTAGGGGAATGAGTCCATGTGTCTGAAACGGTCCAGAGAAAGAATGGGCTTTAAATGCAGCTCAGTCTTCAACGTTCTTGAGGATCATCTTAGGTCTTCCTCTTCTTCACCGTGGGGCGATCAAACACGTCCCTCACACCTGCCGCCTTCTGCTTGAAGAACTTGCTGTTCTGAGCGCTCTCCTGAGCCCAGGCCGAGTCGAATGAGGTGGTGTCCTGGTCCACCAGGTGGGTGTACTTTGTGCGTCCCGACCGCCCAAAGTTTTTGACCTGGTGAGAGTGAGAACAGTCGTAACCACCTGGATAATAAATTCCTGCCATAGTTAGGGAATGACTTGTAGCATATGTGAAGCGCCTCACCTGCATGACTTTGGGTAAGATGGTTTTGTTGAAGTGATCCTCCAGAGTAGGAGCGCTAAAATCTCTCTTATAAACATCCTCCTCTTCATCCTGGGAAGAAAGCAAATGTTTCAAGAATGCCATCAGGAAAACTACACCAGATATGTCCACAGCGCCACCTAGAGGATAAAAGCTGGTGCCGGGCCAATTCTCTCCTTCAAGGCTTCATAATGCCGGGTGGACTGATTACCTGGGTGTTTTCTGTGGCTGTGTTGATGCCAACTACAATCCATCTGGCCAGGTTGTGTATTGTGATCAAAATTTCACTTTTGTTGTTTTCCACTAGGTGAAAATATCTGCACTGAAAACACAAACCTTTCTGCTGGATAGAGAATCCAGCAACATCTTGGTTATTAGAAACACACACTAGGGCTGCACGATATTAGGAGAACATGCTGTGTTGTGATAATATAACTTTATTAATAAGTGCCTTTTTGGGGGGTTTACAGCAAACAGACCCCAGATAGAGCAGTCTATTCAGCTTCACATTCATCATCTTAACAGTCAAAGACGTTCTCTGTAATATGCATGTTGTGATATTGCTTGATTTAAATAAGAGCGTCAGATGCAGAAAGTATTTTGAACATGAGCATTTATCGTATCGTTTATCATCATTCTGAAAAATGTCTAATAGGAATGTTGATTTTTTGTGATGATGACAAAATCCCCAGAACTGAGGGGTCCACCACCGGTTCCACAAGAACATCAATAAATATCAAAGTTGAAAATATGATGCAGTTACTTTAAGTAACTGGTGTCCTGAAGAGGCCTGTTCTAAAACTGGGAATATCTTAGTGTTTGTGGGACTGTGGTTGCAGTGAGAAATACTTTGTTACTGTGACTTTTATCATTATCACAAAAAAGAACTAAATATCGTGATGGGATTTTAAGTCCATATCTCCCATCCCTACTGTGAGCATTTAACCTACAGTTGTAGTGAATTTAAACCCAATTAAATCATTCAAAGTCTCCACTTAGTGGTTAATTCTAGGGCTCCCAAACATTTGGAGTCACTGCATCATTTCCTTGACTGTCCTTTGATCTGTTAAACATAAATGGTAAATGACCTGAACTGTAGAGCACTTTATCAACTCCTCAGAGACCCCACAGCACTTTCCACTACAATCACTCATCCATCCACTAACAGTGGTGAGCTCCAGTGTAGCCACAGCTGCCCTGGGACAGACTGACAGAAGCGAAGCTGCCATAAAATTGGCCGAAGGACACAACGACTGAGACAGACAGAGCGAGGGTTCGAACCAGCAACCCACCGGTTACAGGACGAACCATGGGTAGGATACAACTGGTAGTTTTCCTCTGCACTGTGACGTGTTCAGGAAGCCTCTGGCCCCGGTCAGCAGGGCAGTGTGTGCACACTGCGGACGTCGGTCAGGTTCCAGGTTAGTGAAGCAACACAAAGGACTGCCTGCAAGCCGTGTAAAAAGGTTTGAGTACCAGGATGTTTGACTCCATCTGTGGAAACGCTGCTTATATGATATTTTAATGAAAGGGTGTAGCAGTCTCTTCTCTGCAGCGTCAGCATCAGGACTGAATGAATGAATGAACTGTTGCCTGTTTTTCTTTGTTCCATTTCATATTTGACATTTTGAATACAAAGTTTTTTCTTTTATTTGTAAATACATAAAAAAATAAGAGCTGCGTTTGATTTTGTTGTTTTGGCATGTTGGACATTATGTTTACTGGTACATAATATACTTTATTTAGTAATAATTAGTTCAGATACTTTCTTAAATGAATAAAAACATGAAACAGTGAATTCTTGTTTGATTTACTGAATAAATAAATACAATAAATTGTATTGTAACCATCTGGATCCGGACGGATCCGTGGGGAAATCCCAGCTGGTATTTGGGGGGAGGGTTCTAGTGGTAGAAAAGCTTGTTTTGTGTTTCAGACAAACTAAAGCTGAGTTAATCGATGATGGAAAATAATCTGGGTCATGCTCACCATGAAGAAGGCTCCTCGGTGGTAGTACTTCTGCAGGAACTTGTATTTGCCTTTTTGGGCTTTATTGGTGACGAGTTTTCCGCTGTTTCGGAGCTCAGCCCTGCGCTCCTCCTCCGTCAGGTTGTGGAATCTGTCGATTTCAGCCTTCTCCTTCTCCAACCTGAAGACAAACAATACAACTGACCACCATGTTCGACAAACGGGACTCTCATTATCAAATCTATTTGAACTTTTACTCACATTTCTCGGGCCTCTCTGTCCCTCTTGATGCGTTTCAGCTCTCGGACCTTCCAGGCTTCGTATTCCTCCTCCTCGTTCTCTCCGTCCGTATCCAGGGCTTCCAGAGCAGCCAGCGTGCGCCGATTCTCCTCGAACTCCTTCTTTGCCTCCTCCTCAACGATTTTCAGGGTGTAACGGCGGCGCTCCTCCACCTGCTTTTTGGCCTCGGCCTCCAGCTCTCTCTGCTTCTGCTCCTCAGCTTCACGCTCTGCAACAGTGATTCTGTCCTTCCTGTAGATCAAATAGGGTTTGCATCATCACCATTTTTTCCTGACTTTCATCCATCTAAACCAGACTCCAAAGATAACCAGCCCCTATTTTTCAGTAGGTGTTATTTATTACAGTTTGAGTATGTTTGTTGATAAGGACTTTTTCTATTGTTCTTTTTTATTGTGTGGCACTATCCATCCTTTATTTCACACCTAACTGACAGGAAATGAAGCAGAGAGGGAAGGGGTAAGACATGGAGTAAACCAATTGGGTTCTGATGCCCCTGTAGCTTTGCCAACCGAGCCACTGGGCTGATTGACTCATCTTTAACATAAATTGAGGTGAATTCCAACACCAATTTTTGACAGCAAGCTGAAAACTGCATTTCAGGAGGTTTGAAATGAGTTTCTGGGGCCCCAACATGAAACCTGCTCTAGAAAACAAGACTCCTGAAGTTGCTGACACTGATAAATTAGTGATGGATTTATTTCTCAGAAACATTTTCAGTTTTTTAAGTTCTTACTTGCGAATGAAGACAGGTTTGAGTCTGGGCTCTGCTTCATCCTCGCTGTCCGTATATTCCTCATATTCTGATTCCGACTCTGACTCCTCCCCAGACTTCCCCTCCTCCTCCACCTCCATGACCTCCATATCCTCATTCTTCCGTTCCAGCGCTCGCTGACGCATCATCGCACGTCTCCTTTCAATTTCCTGTGTGGAACAATGATTGGAACAATAAGAATTTGTCCAACATGAAAAGGAATAAAACACAAGAAATATTTGCATAATCACAACCTCGTCATCCACTTCTTCCTCCTCCTCTTCATCCTCGCTGCTGTCCTCATGTTCAGGATGCCACGTCCCCTCATCGGAGTCCTCGCTGCTCTCAGCCACAACTTCAGGCTCAACGATCTGCCTGTGCCTCGCTAACCTGAGGACCAACGAGGGAGAAACATTTTAGCTCTGCAGGATTTGCTGATAACTGAAGTTAATGCTGAGGAACGGAGTGATACCTCTCCTCTACATCCTCAGAGGTGCGGTTGAGTAAACGTTTGAGACGTGGGTCAGAGACATGCTCCTCCTCCTGCGGCTCCACCTCTGGCTCCACTTCCACTCCTTTCTTCACAAACTTGAATTCTTCATCTTCTTCGTCTGAAGACTCCATCGGGGCGTAGTCTGGACGTTTACCGGACACATACCTCTTCACCTTCACTTTCTCCATGGTGAGTTCACCTACATGAGGCACACATGAACAAGATAACTCGCATCAACTCAACTTTAAAACAAGGGACCAGAGTTTCCTGCAGCTGTATTAAAAAATCTAAGATCTATCCAGATCATCCAGAAAGCTTGAGTCATTATTGACCTTAAATTTAACTACATAAAAACTAATTCCTGAACTAGCTTTGGTCTTGTTTGTAGCATCTACATAACATCACAGTAAAAGACTGCAATAATTTAAGATGAACAATAATTCAACAAGATAAGGATTTGAGGATTTTCATTATATGTGCTGCATCTGTGCAGAAATACACTCCTCAAAAAAATGAAGGGAACACTCAAATAACATCCTAGATCTGAATGAATGAAATATTCTCATTAAATACTTTGTTCTGTATAAAGTTAAATGTTCTGACAACAAAATCACACAATAATCATCAATGGAAATCAAATTTATGAACCAATGGAGGCCTGGATTTGGAGTCACACACAAAATTAAAGTGTAAAAACTCACTAGAGGCTGATCCAACGTTGATGTAATGTCCTTAAAACAAGTCAAAATGAGGCTCAGTATTGTGTGTGACCTCCATGTGTCTGTATGACCTCCCTACAACACCTGGACATGCTCCTGATGAGACGGTGGATGGTCTCCTGAGGGATCTCCTCCCAGACCTGGACTAAAGCATCCACTAACTCCTGGACAGTCTGTGGTGCAACGTGACGTTGGTGGATGGAGCGAGACATGATGTCCCAGACGTGCTCAATCAGATTCAGGTCTGGGGAACGGGCGGGCCAGTCCATAGCTTCAATGTCTTCATCTTGCAGGAACTGCTGACACACTCCAGCCACATGAGGTCTAGCATTGTCCTGCATTAGGAGGAACCCAGGGCCAACCGCACCAGCATATGGTCTCACAAGGGGTCTGAGGATCTCATCTCGGTACCTAATGGCAGTCAGGCTACCTCTGGTGAGCACATGGAAAGAAATGCCACCCCACACCATTACTGACCCACTACCAAACCGGTCATGCTGAAGGATATTGCAGGCAGCAGATCTCTCTCCACGGTGTCTCCAGTCTCTGTCCCGTCTGTCACATGTGCTCAGTGTGAACCTGCTTTCATCTGTGAAGACCACAGGGTACCAGTGGTAAATTTACCAATCCTGATGTTCTCTGGCAAATGCCAAGCGTCCTGCACGGTGTTGGACTGTGAGTACAACCCTCATTTGTGGACGTCAGGCCCTCATACCATCCTCATGGAGTCGGTTTCTAACCATTGGTGCAGACACATGCACATTTGTGGCCTGCTGGAGGTCATTTTGCAGGGCTCTGGCAGTGCTCCTCCTGTTCCTCCTTGCACAAAGGTGGAGGTAGTGGTCCTGCTGCTGGGTTGTTGCCCTCCTACGGCCTCCTCCACGTCTCCTGGTGTACTGGCCTGTCTCCTGGTAGCACCTCCAGGTTCTGGACACTACGCTGACAGACACAGCAAACCTTCTTGCCACAGCTGGCATTGATGTGCCATCCTGGATGAGCTGCACTACCTGAGCCACTTGTGTGGGTTGTAGAGTCCGTCTCATGCTACCACGAGTGTGAAAGCACCACCAACATTCAAAAGTGACCAAAACATCAGCCAGAAATCATCGGTACTGAGAAGTGGTCTGTGGTCCCCACCTGCAGAACCACTCCTTTATTGAGTGTCTTGATAATCACCAAAGATTTCCTCCTGTTGTCTTTTTCATTTGAACAACAAGATGTGAAATTAATTGTCAATCAGTGTTGCTTCCTAAGTGGACAGTTTGATTTCACAGAAGTTTGATTTACTTGGAGTTATATTGTGTTGTTTAAGTCTTCCTTTATTTTTTTCAGCTGTGTATATCAGTTCCTACATCATTACAACCACATGAAAAGTTACACTTTTCCCTCAAATGGTGTTTCAGCAGCTGTGAAGTTTAATTGCTCACTCATTTAATGATGTTAAGCAATCAAAACTCTATTAATACTTATTACACACATCATCATAATATAAAACCCCTAATTAAAACAAAAAAAGTAGAATACCGAAACATTCTAAAATGAATACTAATATAAACTAATATAAATGTCTGGAAGTAATCAACTGACACACACAAAGGTCAACCAGTAATTACTGGATGTTCGTAAAAACCAGTTCAAGTAAGCACTAAACTCATAATCGAATAGTTAATAATAGGTTTTATTATAATCTTGTCCACTTGTATTTTACAGATCTGACACACCTAGCTCACCTGTTGTCAGCGGATTCTTACAGTAAACCGTGTAAGAAGCTTCATAACAGTAAATAATGTCAGGAATTTATCAAACTCGTTTAAAACGAGCTGAGCTTTGAATTCAAGATGTACCAATATAAGGATTAATTTCATGTAATGTAAGCCCTTATATGAAAACTCTGGACGTACTAAAACGTTTTATGGCCTAAAATTAGGAAGATAAAATTTAGGACTTTAGGATCGAGAAAAAACGGACAATGCCGCTTTTTCTAAGACCTTATTTATCATCATATCTTTATTAAACCAGTCCTGCCCCTGTAACTAACTTGTCGGTCATTCCGTGAAAGTTGCCAACTGTGGCACAGATGCTAGCTAATGTAGCTGAATGGCTAACCAACAAAGCTCACCTTTCTCGTTCCGGATCGGAACGGCACCGGCCGTGGACTGGATCGGCGGGAGCTTCATGTTGGCGGCGTCGTGACTAGACATGGCTGCCTGGTCAACGAAATATGAGGCGATAAAAGGGAATTAAAAACGTTTTTCACTTTGCTAAAAGAGCTCGTTGTTGCTGCAGCGAAACGGAAGTTCAACAAAATGCGTGAACGGACAGGAAGTGGAATTGTTCCGACAAATGTTTTCAGAACTTTGAATTAAATATTTCATTTTGTGTTTATTTTTTACTATGGTGGGATGGGAGTTCTGGATTTCATAAATAAATAATAATAAAATAATAAATGATAAAAGTTTGAGGTAGAGGGTTCAAAGAGAGCTCGCAGATTTAGTGCAAATTAGCGCCCTCCAGTGGTCGTTGAAAGCGTTTATCAAAAAAAGAGCAAAAACAATACAGTGCAAGAAAAATGTATAATAATAATACCAATAATAATAAACCATTTCCATTTTATGTGTAGATAGGAATACATGTTGTGCTGTTTCATTTACACTGTATGGCCAGAAATGTTGGGTCCCAGCACCAAATTAATGAATCCTGGTGTTCCTATCACTTCCATGGCTGCAGGTGTGGAGAACCTTGACTGGCCTGCAGAGTCCTGACCTCAACCTTCTTGAACACCTTTGGGATGAATTAGAGCCGGGGCTGCAGTTCTGGTTCTGATCCAACTATGAACACACTCTGATATTTACAGAATTGTTCAAGCCTCTATTGCTGGCAACAGTGGGTCCATCAACAAACTGGACCTTATAGATTAGCAATTGGATGTCATTGAAGTTCATGTACATGTAAAAGCAGACAGATTAATACTTTTTCCCTCTCACAGCCTAGCACTCATTTTTGAATCAATTTTCAGTTTACCTAAGAAGGTGATATTTGCCCATTAAAACGTTTGCTGAAGCACCAGAATTGTGCTCAAAAGAAAATAAAATGTTGTTAATTTTTAAACTAAGCTAGCTTGGACTTTTTTTCCAGAACCTGTGAGTCAGAAATAAATGCTCAATTTAAGGATCCTGGCCACAGAATTCTCAGGGTTCAGCATCCAAACCAAATCTCTGTTCAGACCTTTAGCATATGGGCATTAGTTACTGATAATTTCAACTCATCTTACACTTTTATAATGATAATTGAAGGTGATTACATTTGTGTCACCTTCCTTTTAGTTTCCCTGGGTACCTGTAAAATTACTTTATTTAATAACGTTTTTTAAACATTTATTTTTAAATCTTTTCTTGCTCAAGGATTTTTGTTCAACTTTTAAAATTAGCAAATAAACTTGGATCTTTGAATTGCATCTGGTGCTTTCTGTACAAGTCTTTGTTCTGTTGATGGTACTTGCTATTTAGATACAATTGAATTATGAGTTAATATCTTCCAGTAGTACAGTATTTGTTTGTAGATGGAAAATGTAGATAACTTTAGATAACTTTTGAGTTTTTCTTGAATATTTTTCCTTGCCTTTTTTTATTTTCTAAATTCAGAAATAATAACAATAACTCTTCTGTATCGAATGAAACTGGCCCAATTTTATTTATTTTACTACAGCAACTAAAACCCCTACATTCGGACGGTGTTTAGATAGTCATTTTCATTTTAAGGTATATATGAAAAAAATACTGAAACTAAAATATGTTTGATAGCTGAAATGTCTGGTTTTGCAAACATACCTAAAAAATTAACCGATGTTGATACTATTTAGGTAAAAAACTCAATGTCAAAGAAAAAAGTTGCATATTTAAAATAAATATCCACACAGTTACAGTTACTAGAACACTCAAAACGATGTGCACTAGAGGAGAGTCTGCTGCCCGCGCAACCCGGTCCCGGATGAAGCAGAAGACGAGTACAAGGTATCATAATTGCATGTTCTCCTGACAGTGTGCAGCAGCCATTGCATGTATGAGACACAGTGCAGCAGAAATACTGGTAAAAAGATTTATTCTCATGGCTTATAAATGAAATAAAACAGTCTGGTCTCCAGTGAGGTGAGGCTGCTCTTTCAGAGTTGAAGCCCTCTCTGTTTGAACAGCTTCTCCAGCTTCTCCTCCAGAGCCAAGTTTGTTCCTTTTAGACCTTTAACCACCTCGGCAGCCCAAACAAAGTACTCCTGGACCCGCTCAGCTGACCAACCTGCCAGAGAAACAAGTAGAGGGTTAACTTGGGAAAACTGAATATAACAGCTTTGATGGACATGTTTCCTCCCCTGAAAGTGCTTGTTTATGTGTTTTTCTGGACTTCTAAACTGTGATTGAAATCAGCATGAGAAGATGTCAAGACTAAAGCAGACTCCTTAAAGGGGCTGGCCTTACAAGAGATGATGGTTTGGGGTTTCTCATTTACAGTACCTGGAATAGTAAAGACACTCCTTGAGCTTTTTCACATTTTGTCTCATTAAAACTGAAAACTTCAGTGTATTTCATTGGGATATCAGGTAATAGACCAACACAAAGGAGTGCATAGTTTTGATGTGGAAGGAATATGAAGTGTGGGGTATGGCGTATGTTAGGTATTATTTAGTCAACTCAGAGGTAAGAACGATACAGTCAGAGTTACTTGTGACAAGGGTAGCCCACTTTGCAGTGAAACTACAAAGTTTTGACACCCTATCTCTTTATTTATATACACAGTTCAACAGACAGTTCAGACAGGGTGTGTGTGTGTGAGACGGAAAGGAGGCTGGTTCTCACAAAGATAACAATGATCTCACACACACAGGGAGGAAGGCATAGTGCAGGTGCCTTGCAACCCAAGGTTTTTACATGAGTGATAACAAGTTTTTGCACCCATCCAACAGCGTATGTCTGTTCTAGCTGTGCACATCTTTGTGGAGCATTGCTAAGTGGTTAAAGGAATATTTCCACATGTCAAATTGAAAGGAACTGAGGTCTCCTAATAATGTCCAAGAGTTGAGCAGCAGGATTAGGATATTATGAAAATAAATGAAACACAAATGGCTTTAAAGGTACTAAAATAAATTGTCTTTTGTTTTTTTCTATTAAATATGGGTCTAGCCAAAACTTTAAAAATACTAAATGAGGTTTTATTTTATTTCTAAAGCTTTCTTCACTAAGGTGTGTATCCAGTGAATCTTTCTGCAACATTTAGCTAACCTAACCATAATAAATGAAACAATGACAGCTTCCACAGATAAAAGATTTCAGCTTTAGTTTCAGTGAAAAGAGGTGCTGACCGACAGGCATGCAGGCATTCAGGTCCCTTAGGTTGTACAGCTTGTCAGCCAGTTTCACCAGTTTGGCTTGTTGGCTGCAGTGAGGTGCATGCTCCACCTGCAGCCGCTTCCGCTCCTGCTTCGGCAGACGTTTGTCATCCGTCACCTCTTGGACAATGTGAGTTACGATCGGGCCAAATTTGGCCTCCAGCTCCTCCGAGGTGGTGTCTGTGTCCTCTACAGTGTCGTGAAGCAAAGCGGCCTGCATGTCAAAAAGCAAAAAGGCTCAGCGTTGCAGGAAGGCTGGGTGCATCACAGAAATAACAGATGAAGACGCACTTGCAAAACCTCAATGTCTGTGACTCCTCCTTCATAGCTGAGGATTCTTGCTACTCCTTAAAATGGAACACAGAGCTGCATTAGAGAAGTTTTCAGCTTATGAGAAAATATGGTAAAACATACAGGATGCTCTGATAGAAGACACCAGATATAAAAGGTACTCCAGATAAAGCATCAAGATCCTTACACTAAAGTGAAGGAGTTCAAGGAAAGATATGCAGACTGCAGATGTACAGGTCCTTCTCAAAAAATTAGCATATTGTGATAAAGTTCATTATTTTCTATAATGTAATGATAAAAATTTTACATTCATATATTTTAGATTCATTGCACACTAACTGAAATATTTTAGGTATTTCATTGTCTTAATACGGATGATTTTGGCATACAGCTCATGAAAACCCAAAATTCCTATCTCACAAAATTAGCATATTTCATCCGACCAATAAAAAAAAAGTGTTTTTAATACAAAAAACGTCAACCTTCAAATAATCATGTACAGTTATGCACTCAATACTTGGTCGGGAATCCTTTTGCAGAAATGACTGCTTCAATGCGGCGTGGCATGGAGGCAATCAGCCTGTGGCACTGCTGAGGTCTTATGGAGGCCCAGGATGCTTCGATAGCGGCCTTTAGCTCATCCAGAGTGTTGGGTCTTGAGTCTCTCAACGTTCTCTTCACAATATCCCACAGATTCTCTATGGGGTTCAGGTCAGGAGAGTTGGCAGGCCAATTGAGCACAGTGATACCATGGTCAGTAAACCATTTACCAGTGGTTTTGGCACTGTGAGCAGGTGCCAGGTCGTGCTGAAAAATGAAATCTTCATCTCCATAAAGCTTTTCAGCAGATGGAAGCATGAAGTGCTCCAAAATCTCCTGATAGCTAGCTGCATTGACCCTGCCCTTGATAAAACACAGTGGACCAACACCAGCAGCTGACACGGCACCCCAGACCATCACTGACTGTGGGTACTTGACACTGGACTTCTGGCATTTTGGCATTTCCTTCTCCCCAGTCTTCCTCCAGACTCTGGCACCTTGATTTCCGAATGACATGCAGAATTTGCTTTCATCCGATAAAAGTACTTTGGACCACTGAGCAACAGTCCAGTGCTGCTTCTCTGTAGCCCAGGTCAGGCGCTTCTGCCGCTGTTTCTGGTTCAAAAGTGGCTTGACCTGGGGAATGCGGCACCTGTAGCCCATTTCCTGCACACGCCTGTGCACGGTGGCTCTGGATGTTTCTACTCCAGACTCAGTCCACTGCTTCCGCAGGTCCCCCAAGGTCTGGAATCGGCCCTTCTCCACAATCTTCCTCAGGGTCCGGTCACCTATTCTCGTTGTGCAGCGTTTTCTGCCACACTTTTTCCTTCCCACAGACTTCCCACTGAGGTGCCTTGATACAGCACTCTGGGAACAGCCTATTCGTTCAGAAATGTCTTTCTGTGTCTTACCCTCTTGCTTGAGGGTGTCAATAGTGGCCTTCTGGACAGCAGTCAGGTCGGCAGTCTTACCCATGATTGGGGTTTTGAGTGATGAACCAGGCTGGGAGTTTTAAAGGCCTCAGGAATCTTTTGCAGGTGTTTAGAGTTAACTCGTTGATTCAGATGATTAGGTTCATAGCTCGTTTAGAGACCCTTTTAATGATATGCTAATTTTGTGAGATAGGAATTTTGGGTTTTCATGAGCTGTTTGCCAAAATCATCTGTATTAAGACAATAAAAGACCTGAAATATTTCAGTTAGTGTGCAATGAATCTAAAATATATGAATGTTAAATTTTCATCATGACATTATGGAAAATAATTAACTTTATCACAATATGCTAATTTTTTGAGAAGGACCTGTATAGTTCCTGACATATTCTTTGCTTATGCATTGAGGTTCGGAGGGACACATTATTTTCTGCAAAGCTCCACTGATGTGTCGTCCTTGTTGATAATTGTTCTCTGTAGAATAACTGACGTTAAACCGCAGGGGATTTGCACTTACAACTCTGCCTAAATAGGTCGGCAGTTTGTTTGGGGGTTTGGGTCATTGCTGATGTCTTTCCATCCTGGCATTATGCTGCTGTTTGTTATGTAAGGGGAGCTCCAACAGGTAACATCAAACTAAATGAATGTTTAATATTGGTTTTATCTAAATATAAAAGGTGACTTTTCCGTCACTATAGTTCACTGAAAACACACAATAATATTCCTACCTACCGATTGGATGGTTAATGTACGGCGTTCCCTCTGGATCTTTACGCCGTTGATTACGATGTTTTTCCGCAGCAAAATTAACTGTTTCTAACAATAAAACCGCTTCTGAATCCATGGCTAACTGTACCGTATCTCAGGTATCTAAAGAAACACAGAGTCCGTTCCTTTCTGGGTCCGGGAGGAAACAGCAGTTCACATGTTCCTTTCCGCCCTGTTAGCCACGGAAGTCGTTATCTTTTCCACTCATAGATTCATTTTGCTGCTGTTTAGAATAAAAACGTGTTTTCTGTTGCCTAAATAGTTTAAAATCAGAATTAAAGTTTTAGGTTCCAGTTAGCCGTGTAACAAGCTAACCTTGCTGGAGGGTTTATTTCTTTCTGTCAGTAGCGTCTTTGATAATAGGTAATAATGTAAACGAGATTTTTATTTAGTCATTTAAGTGCAGCTGACTTTATTTCGCTCCGTTGTTGTTGTTTTAGCCCAGAATGGCTCACAGTACCAGGAGAGACTCCCCGGAGCTCCCAGACTTCTCTCTGCTGAAGAGGCTGGTCAGAGATCAGCTCATCTACCTGCTGGAACAGGTGGGAACACGACCCACACAGCACCACACCTGGGTACCAGTTCGGCTCAGCTGGATGCCACCTGGCATCGCCTTTTCCCAGTTGGAATGACTATGCAACATTTAGCTTTTAAAAATCAGATTTGGATGCGTAGGTTAGAATGTGTTTTTGATTTTCTGCAAACAACGCAGGTTCAAAACTATACATACTCGGGCTCACGTCTGCTGTGAACAAAGTCAGCTCTGGTGAAATGACCTTTGCCCACTCTTCCTTTGTTGCCACCCTCAAACTTCTGGCACCCTTGCGGCTTAATTTTTGACCGTTCTTGTCAGAATCGCAACATTTCATTTAAACTGGTGGCTTTCCTGGCACAGACCTGGCTTTTAAGCATAGTCTCCTCAAATGTCCTGCTAGAACACCCAGCTGGGTCCAGGCTTCAACCATCTAGATCAGGGTTTGAGATGAAGTTGATGAATTTGGAGGTAGTCTCCTGTCTTCATAGTTCAAGCTGGTTTATTCAATGTACCAGTACCACTGGTAGCTAAACAGCCCCACAGCATGAAGCCGCCACCACTATGCTTGACAGTGAGTACAGTGCTTATAGGTATGAAACTGTCTTTTTGACTCCTCTAAACATAGCTCATGTTATTGTCGATAAACAGCGCAATCTTTGATTCGTCTGTGTGGATTAGCTATAACTTTCAGTTCAGTTTTAAGGAACTGATTTTGGAGCAGGGGCTTCTTTCTTGATATCGGTAGATGCTGATGTAAAACTGGCTTTGCTGTTGACAGCTGGGACACTAACCTCCTGTTTTCTATCCTAATACGTTGTGTTGTCACACAGCTGCCAGGGAAGAAAGACCTTTTCATTGATTCAGACTTGATGAGTCCACTTGATCGAATTGCAAATGTTTCAACATTAAAGGTAAATTGTATGTACTTCTTTTTGTCTCACCAAAAACAGCTTACATTTCTAATACTTCCAAAGCATCTAATACTGTATGTTATATTTTGCAGCAACATGAAGTTGACAAGCTTTACAAAGTGGAGTACAAGCCAATAATCAGCATCTCAGATCAGTGAGTTCTGCTTCCTGTTAATAGTGTAACACTGTTTTTATACTTACACACTCTCTGACTTCATCACGTTTTTACAGGCTCTGCTTTCTGATTCGACCACGAATACAAACTGTGAAGTGGATTTGTGGTAAGTTAGATTTAGTTTTTGTCTCACCTCACCAGCTGCAAGGGGTTTTTCACAACCCCGGTCCTTGGGGCAAACTGTCCTGTATGTAAAGCATCCGTTACTTCAGTTGAAAGAGGAAGACGAGGAGGGCAGTGTACCTCGAGGACCAGGGTCGGGATAAACGGTGTTTTTCTGGGATCAGTTGATTTACTGATGGTGGATTTGGTCAGCAGTTACACAACTGTAACCCTTACAGAGGCCACTGCGTGTACATTTTACAAATTACGGACAAAAACTGCAAACATGGAAAAGTATTAAATATACAAGTTTGTTTATTATTGCTGTAAAAGTTTATTTCCTGTCTGTAGTGATCTAAATGTTGTTTATTATTGCTAATTAATGGACGGTGTTTCAGATTTTTAAGCTCTTGTCTTTTCAGATGTGGTCAATGCAGACAAGGCAGCAGAAAAATATCGACGATACAAGATAATCTTCACCCCCCAAAAGGTTGGTCTTCCTCTGCTGCAGGTAGAAAACACAAGTTTGTCCCGTATGATGTTTTCATACCTTTCTTTGGTTCAGATTTACTGGTTTCCATCAGGTTTATAAGAGAAAACACCAAGTAACTTTTAAATTGTGCCGGTTGAAATCTGTGCAGTCCTGTTCGAACCAGTAATGTCTCAATTCAGCCCAGTTTGTTCAATCCAGTTAATTGTGAATAGGCCTATAATCCACTTTCATTCATTTCAGTCTAATTATTAAAGAGAAAATCAGTTCACAGATATGATCCACTCTACACTCCAACTATTGTTCACATCTTGTTTAATTAATGTGTTTGTGAGTCGTCTAAATTGATCCAGCTCAATTAAAAAATAACCCAGTTTATTCCAGTTCATTGTCAGTACAGTCCAGTTTAAAAGTGTTAAAACCAATATAATCAAACACAGTTCAAATAAATAGAATTTAAACCCTTACATTTATAATCCAGTTCAAATAAATAGAATGTATTTTACTCCAGTTTATCCAACTCAGTCCAATTCATTCTAATTAAGCACTTTCTACTTCAAGTGTATTAGATTCAAGTTCCATCCAATTCAGCTTGAATAGATGTGATGCTAACTAAGCCAGTTGTAACTAATTTAAATCAGTATGGTCCAGTTTATTCTAGTCCAACCCAGTTTAATCCGATTCATTCTGAGCAACTACAGACCAATGGCCGTTGTGATCCAGTTTCATCCAGTTTAATCCAAATAAGTGCACTTGTTAGCATAAAAATGCAATCCAGGTAAAATCAATACATTTTAGTTCACTCTTCTAGTCCACAGATGATCCGGTTTAATGTAATCAAAATATATTCTGGGAAGTTCTTTTGAGTTATTATAAATATAAATTATTAGGATATTTAAAAGCCACCCATTTTAATCTAAATCTGATCTGGTAGGTCTTTGGTATTTTATCCACTGTATGTGTTAGTTTCCCCCTTTGTTTTAATGGTTTTAGTATTTAACTGCTTAGCTTGACTGAACTGTAATATGCTATATAAATATATTCACATTGACAATAACATGAATAAATCCAGTCCAGTTAATTTAATTAAAATGCCACCTGGTCCGGTGTAAAATTATTTGTTAAACTCCGGTTTGTTTAAATCGTGTGAATGTTTCTCCTTCCTGTTCAGTTCTACGCGTGTGAGGCTCTGCTGGAGGAACAGGGGATCTTTGGTGGTCAGTTTTTCCTCTGTTGTTACTTTGATTTATTAACAGTCAGCAGGGGAAGGTGACCGCGTGAGTGTTGAAGCTGTCTGTCTTCCTGCAGATGTGACCACTGATGAATGGGCTTTCTACCTCCTTCCACTAGATGATGACGTCATCAGCCTGGAGCTTCCCGAGTTCTTCCGAGACAACTTCCTGGTAGATTTGGAGTCGAGCAGAGAGCTGAGACAATTAACCAATTCATTAATTTTTTTAAATCTGCAGATTTTATTAATTATTAACCCTCAGAGTACCCATAAAGTTGGTATTGACTATATGTAGGGTTCGAATGTGGTCTGGAAAAGTATGGAATTTAATTTCATTATTTTCCAACTCCAAATAATAAGGGCTGCACGGTGGCGCAGTTGGTATCACTGTTGCCTTGCAACAAAAAGGTCCTGGGTTCGATTCCCGGCTGGGGGTCTTTCTGCATGGAGTTTGCATGTTCTCTCCATGCATGCGTGGGTTCTCACCGGCTACTCTAGCTTCCTCCCACAGTCCAAAGACATGCCTGTTAGGTTAATTGGTCTCTCTAAATTGCCCTTGTGTGTGTGTGTGCTTTGTTGTTTGTGTGTTGCCCTGCGATGGACTGGCGACTTGTCCAGGGTGACCCCGCCTCTCGCCCATAGACTGCTGGAGATAGGCACCAGCTCCCCCATGATCCACTATGGAATAAGTGGTAGAAAATGACTGACTGACAAATAAGTATTAAGAAACAAGATGGATGTATGAAAGTATCTCTAACCCATCCATCCAGTGAACTTTGGACCCTGGAACCCTAGGAACCCTGTATTTGTAGGGTTCCTTACTAGATTTCCTGAAGATTTTTTTGCTGGTTATTTATTTATTTGTGGACAGTTTTTGTTTAATTTCATGCATTTTGATCTTTTTCCTGATAGTGAAGTTCCAGGAGTTTAAAAAAATAATTGTAAAGAAGAACCTAGCAATTTTGAGGATTCACACCTCAGGTTTGATCAGAACCGAAAAAAGAAATATTGAAAAATGTCTGGGTATTAGCATTTGCCGATCCATCACCTTTTGAGGATATACACACGGAATGACTCCGAATATAAGAACAAGTTAACAAGCTTAGCTAATGAAGCTTTCATTTCCACAGGCAGGAGACCAACGATGGGTGAGAACAGCTGGGAGTGCCCTGCACCTCCTTCACTCCCTCTTCGGGCCGTTCTCGAAGATCTTCGGGATTGGGCGCTGTTCTAAGGTCCAGTATGATCAAAGAGCAGAACCTTCAGATCTGGTGGCTTTATCTACATTAACACAGCTGCTGCTGTTTGTCTGTCTTCAGATGACCTACGAGTCGTGGAGGGAGCAGGTAGAAGAGGGAGAACAAAAAGCTCGGCAGGCTGAAATCGGGAATGTGTTTCTTATTGATCGAGGTACGGAGCCACGGCTCTTCAAAGTGGATGCAGGTGGTGCTGTGCTTTCTTTCCACTCTAACACCATTGTTGTTTAACAGATGTGGACTATGTCACTCCTTTATGCTCACAAGTTGTCTACGAGGGGCTGGTGGACGATATCTTTAGGATCAAATGTGGTGCGTATCTGCGTTCAGTCACCTCGGGTTCAATGGAGAAATGTTCTTTACGTCTTGTTTATGGGAAGAAACTTGCGCCATCGGAAACTGAATTTGAATTGATCAGACTGAATCTGTATTTCTGTAATTTAGAATTAAATGCATTGGTTTGAAAATGAATTTCACTAAACTGAAACTGAATTTAATGGTTTGAAACCGAATTCATTTGCGGTTAAAATGTATTTTGTTGTATTAAAAATTCAAGTTGACTACTTTCACTTTCAAGTCTGAAATTCAGTTTTTTGTGTCACACATCCAGGTCCTTGAGGATAGCCACAGATTAATTAAACACAGATTCATCGATTTATGTTTCACATCAGATTAAACTTCCTTTACGGCATGTTGAGCTGCAGCAGGGCAGTTCCAACAGCAACACCTCTGCTACCTGTAGATATTAGCTAAACATGTCAGATTAGGGATAAGGTGCCGATATGCAGATAAGTTGCTCCGATGTTACGGCGGTCTGGGTTTCTTGCCCTTACCCCAGCGCAACTTCTGTAGCTTAGCAACTATTGAGACCGAGCCTGAAAGTTAATAACGCTGCCTCCACTGTAAATAGCTACATTGTTTTATTTAACCTTTTACATTTTGCTGATGGCTCAAATATCCTATTTTGTTTAAAATGTTCTTGTTTTCTAATCTTGTTCAGCCATTTAAAATGTTCAAAATATTTTTTGTGTTCATAGATATAAAAATCTAACACTAAATAAAATACATTGATGACAAATAGCATTTGTTACATTTATTCGTAAAGTTTTCAACAACTTAAACACTAACATATTAACTTTAGGAACAAAGTTTAAATTAGTTTATTTGCAGAGCATAATAATAATTATTATTATAATAAATAAACCAAACATTAATATTAGATTTCATCTGACTGAATTACTTCTGTTTAACTTCCATCCATTGGGGAAACCCAGCGGGATTTTGAAAACAATGAGCCGGGAGTCAGCTGTTCTCTGGGGGTTTAGGCTCCTCAACCACCCGGTCAGCTGACAGCTGGCGAGGCGAGCGGCTGCTGGGGCAGCGGACGAACATATCGGCGCATTTGTGAAATTAAGCGATATCTTGATAAACTGATCAGATATTTTAGGTTTAAACAGCTACATTCTCGTCTAAAAACATTGTAAAAGTTCAGTTGTTTCACAGAATGTGCAATATATCTGATTTTATTCCCAATTTTTCTCTCTCCTCCGACCTTTCCTACTTCCGTTTGAATTTAAGCCGCAATGAATCATGGGGTCCGTGTATCCTCCATGGCCCACCCTATCCCATGATTCATTGCGGGTCCAATCTTCGTGGTACCTGCTGCTCTACCGCGAAGCCCTAGCATCAGAAAGCTTGTTGAAATGAATGAAACATATTTGCCGCGTATTTTAGACTAAAAATGTTCCACACCAGCATTGAGTTTAAAAAGGTAAACATATTTCTGCACTGGAACAAAGCTGAGTTGAGTGTTAGAAGAAATACCAACCCAAAAATAAAATGGAGTTCCTGCAGGAATTTACTGAGGCTGAGTCAAGTTACGATTTTGGGCAAATGCAAAAAAACGAATCAAAGCTGATTGGAAGTTGCCAGTTGATGCAGACCAACTAGACTGAGCAGTACCAATCACTGCTTGAAGATTAGTAATGATTATTGGCCAGTTCTAGCAGGTCTGTGATGAAGGAGCAAACGATAACAGAGCCGTCAGATTGATTGGTGTCAGTTCAGCCTGGCCCAATGAACAGTGATTCTGACGGGGTGCTGTTAGTTTGGTTGAGGTGACACTCAGGATGGTTGATCACAGTGAAATGAAAGATCACTGTACAAGTTTCCAGCTGCAACAAGACATGCCCTTGTTACTTTTCCTGGTTTTCTAGAGAGGTTTCTAGAGAGGTTGTGCCCAGAGACCACATTTGTCCTCTTTAATTGATCTAAATGTTGTTATGGTCAGTTAATTGAAAATCAAATCAATCAAAGAACAGGGTCTGATCAGGATGAAAAGAGGTTCACGAGTGATATTTTATGTACTTTATGTTACTGTTTCTTTGCTGTTTGTCAGATCAAGTTGGTCATTACAATGTGCTTTAAACCTTGGAGCCTTTTTACTCACTGAGTAAAACAAAACGTGGCTACGAATTCCTGGCTATGGTCCAATAGTCCGACTCTTTGCAGTTTCCTTTGTCGGCTCATCTCTGCATCTTGTTCTGTAGGATGTGTGGAGTTCGGACCTGATGTCACCTCCTCTGACAGAAGTATTAAAGTCATGCTGAACTCTCAGGATAAGGTAGAGCTGAGGTTGGAGCTGTCCATCTGCTTCCATCAGAACTGAAGGTAAACGTTTGCTAATTTCTCGCAGGTGTTTAATGAAATCCGAAACGAGCATTTCTCCAACGTTTTTGGATTTCTCAGTCAGAAAGCCAGGAACCTCCAAACTGCGTATGATGTGAGTAAATGAAGACTGTAACCGAGGTGACTGACACAGTGGACAGTTTTAATCTTCCTCATTTCTTCCAATCCTGCAGAAGAGACGAGGGATGGACATACAGCAGATGAAGACGTTTGTCTCAGAGGAGCTGAAAGGTTTAAAGCAGGAGCATCGGCTGCTCAGCCTACGTGAGAGTTACCTTCACATCAAGACTAATTATTACATGTTCTGAAAAATGAGCGAGGCTAACAGCAGTGTTTTTCTCAGACATCAGCGCCAGCGAGTCGATCATGAAAAAGAAAACAAAGCAGGATTTCCAGGAGCTGTTGAAGACTGAACACTGTAAGAATAATCTGGCCACACTTTAGATCCAGTTTTGTCTCTTAGTTTAGGTTATCTGAGACTTTTCTCTGTAATACAACGAAATCTTCATTTTAATTTGTTTTATATTTATTTTTATAATTCTTTTGAGAAATCTTCTGGACTTGTTTCTTATGAGGCTGCAATGAAACTACAAAAAATGGGTTCTTTTCAGTTCTGCAAGTACAAAGTTGTGCTAATAGAAACAAACAAGATCCAAAAGCAGTCATTGCCTGCTTGTCCTCATGCAGTGCCTCTTTCTACAGTTGTAAGCATCAGGTTGTTTATAAACATAAAAAATGCATTTTTTGTTTTGTGCATTTATATTTATCACGACCAGATTAGAACTGGACAACAAAGATGAGAAATATAATAAAACCATATCTGTGAGGACATGACTGCCTATTATTTATGCAGGTTGTGTTAATGTTCTTGTGTTCCCTTAGGTTTACTTGAAGGGTTTGAAATCCGTGAATGCATTTCCTTCATAGAGGAGCACATCAACAGACAGGTGGGCTTTACTTGTCATAGGTATTGCGTAAAGGAAAGGCTTAAAACCAAAAACCTTCAGAGAAACGCTCTTCTTCTCTTTTTGATCCTCAGGTCTCCATGATTGAAAGTCTTCGACTGCTGTGTCTTCTGTCGGTCACGGAAAACGGTGAATTCCCGTTTGTGGTTCTAAGCAGGAATGTCCGTTTGTTTTGAATTTGTGAAGACAAATTTATCACTCCTTCTTTTGCAGGACTCCTGCCAAAAGATTTCAGGTCATTAAAGGCGCAGTATCTTCAGGTGAGGACGCACAGAGACATTCAAACAACAACGTTCTTCTGTTTGTTGTGTTTGAAGCAGAAACATCAAAATTTGTCTGAATATTTCTTAAAGTTTGAATTTTTTTTGCGGCATTAGTAGTCTTTATTTTAACAGTAGTTCTTCTTTTTCCAAAGTAGGCAGACAGGAAATGGGTGCAGTTACATCCCCTGGCTTGGTCTAGGAGATATAAGGGACCAACATAGTTTTATAATTTTAGACAGTGAAATGAGGGGTCAAAAGGGCAGTTGAAGAGGTTTATTTTCCGCCATATTTAAGTTATTTTCTGTTCAGATTGGTAAAAGCTTCAGGGAGAGCTCAGGCCAACATAACAAACAAAACAACCCTGAGAGAAAAATAAAAAGAGAACTTACCTAACTCCAATAAAAGCAAAATATACAAACCTACAAAATAATTTACCTAACAAGCACATAAACAGGAGAAAACTGGGGTTAAACAATAGGCGGCTCTCCCCTACCAAGGCCGTCTGATCATGTTCACGTTAGAATAAATATACAAAGAGCCTACCCAACAAACAGGGGTGTAAACGGCCCTGAGGTGCAGCTTCACAGCCATTAAATAATGTGCAGGTGATTGCTGATTGGACTGAGACCCAGGAACCACAAGAACAGAAGCCTAGAACAAAACAAGGCATTACTTCAAGACAAAAACAAAAACATCCACCTTGGGGATGTAACAGGAAGACATGCGGCAAATGTCACCGGGGCCGGGTCTGAACCTGCATCGAGGACTGAAGCCTCTGTATATGGGTGTTTAATCTGCACCATTTTCTCTGCTGGGATCCATTAGAGCTATGGAGCCGAACATCTGCTGACCTTTTCCAACCTGAGGCAGCTGGGGCTGCTGGTGGAGCAGCAGCCAGGGGAGACGCTCACTGTCATGGAGAGCAAAGTGGGCAAACTGGTCAACGACCGAACTGCAGGTAAAACAGGTTCAGTTCAACAAATTCAAATAGGGAACACATATGCATGTTTGACCTTTTCGTTGTTGCATTCAGTATGAACCCAGTATTGCTGTTTTTTTTTATTGTTGTCTCAGTTTAAGCAGTAGATGTTCATTATTTCCTGAATTTCAAGTTGCAGCAAATTCTGAAAAAAGATGGTTTGTGTCTGTGTTTCTGACACATTCTGACATTAAGGATCCAAAATCATGGGGAAGCTCAGGTTTTATTTTGTCCTGTTGTTGCAGCATTGTTCAGCATTACAGGTTCTCACTCGAAGTCACATTTTTGGTTTCTGAATTCTCCACAACTCTCTACTGAAGATGGGTCAAGACTACAGGCAGGCCAGCCCAGTAGCTGTACTCTCCTCTTCTTCGGCCATACATTTAAAATATGTGCAGAATGTGGTTTTCCTTTCCTATCCTGCAGCGTTTAGATGCTTCCTTCTCCGATACACCTGCACGTCTGGGGTTGAGCACCCCAGACAGGAGGCTTCTTTACTGCATAGTAAAGTTTTGTAAATTCATCAATGCAAATTGCATATTTTAACAGATGTTTCCCAACGTGATCCCTTGTCCGTGTGGTTCTATGAGCTTTTGATAAACATTTGGTTCATGAAGCCGTGCCGTCCGAAGGATCCGCTACTCATCATCGGTATCAAACTCCTTAACAAGACTTTAATTTATTTAAATTATGAACTGTGGAGATAAATATGGAAAATTCTGCTTATTTTTCCTTCTACCATTGGTTATTGTTATTTTTCCAAACTGATGGGCCTCTGTTCTTTATAGAGGTTGCTGCAGGCCTGAGGTGCAGGAATGAATGTATGATGACCAAATAAGAAAATATGTGGTTGAAACTGGCTGCTATAGAATTAAAATCATGTAATAATAATTGTATTCTCCCAGGTAATTTTATGTTTTTTTATTCTAACTCTGCTGTTTAGAATTTAACTTGAATGTGTTAATTTATTTATTTATTTGTAGGAAAGCTGACTGACGCCTTTTCTTCTCTGGCCAAGAAGAGCAACTTCAGAGCCTTGAGTCGAAAGCTCAACCTGGTAAAGAATAAAGATCATTTCAGCTACTTTTAAACATCGTGATGTGGGCAGCACATTTCTCCTTGGTATTGTAAGGAAACTGGACATTAATAACTTTATTTTGGGTAAAGGTACCAAAGTCAGATGAAGAATATGACCTGCGTATTCCTCGGGACATGGCTTATATCTTCAGTGGCGCCTACATCCCTCTGAGCTGCAAACTTATTGAGCAGGTGAGTCATGTCCTTCCATTGGATGGGAGTTTTTTCTCCCAGTAAAACCAAAATCATTTTCCTATTCTCTTTGGCTTTTACCCAGGTGTTAGAGCGGGACGGCTGGACCGGGCTGGAAGAAGTAACCAGACTGATAAACGGCCATGAATTTGCTGTAACAGGTTGGATCACTGAGGAATTTCCTGGAATCTAAAAGGCTAATGAGCTGTTAGTGCAACAACATTCATTCCAGATCTTTTCGTTTGATAAGTGCCTGATTTTTTTTCTGTCCCGTATCAGGCAGCGGCTGTGCTGACTTAAAGCCGAAGAGCGACGCTCAGCGGATCATTCTGGTCATGTTCCTCGGTGGATGCACCTTCTCTGAGATTTCAGCTCTCCGTTTTCTGGGAAAAGAGAGAGGTAAACACAAAATGATTGTACTGTAACTCAGAATGATGCAACAGATCATCCATTTTTAAAGAAAGTCAGAAATGATCATTGTGTCTTATTTTTAAGACATTTTAAAGCTGTTTTAAAATGTTACTGTAATAAAGTGTTTTTTGAAAAGGAAATTAGAGCATTTCAATATATTATAAGACAAAAGTACAACAATTCCAGAGATTAAGTCTCCAAGTAAATATTTAACTATGTAATATTTTAAATAAAACTGGAAATATGTACATTTGTTAAATGTTTATTATTTATATGTTTAAATTATTTATTAAATACCAAAATAAATTAAAAAACGTGACAGTGTTTCAACAAAACATGTATAATTATTTAAGTAATAATTTTATTGAATTATTTCGTTAGTCTGTGTTGCAGGATATCATGAACTGATTCTGTTTGTCAGCTTTAGCCATTAGAGTCGGTGGGTGGGGCTAACACCGTCATAGACAAGGTGATTGGTCTGCAGGTGATTTGCTGTGGAGGCTAACCAATCAGATGTTGGTCATTGTGAGCCATGACAGAGACTATGAAATACTTCAATTGTAAAACACTTATACGAATTTTACACATAATGAAATAAAAGCTAAATCAATTATATTTAATTATTTGTATATTTAATACACTCTTGACACATTTAAATTATAGAAACATTTTTCTTTATTCACATAGTTATTAAAATTCTAGGTAAATTATTACATATTGAATTTTTGAGGACATTTATTAAGCTTTTTTGATCAAATGAAGAGTAGCATATTTCATCCTTAATATGAATACACCAAAAAAAATCATTCTTTATCATTTTTTATTTGGCTTGTGGCAATTGTTCGCCTCATTATTGTTGCTTACAGTGTCAGCTTTTATTTACTTGTCTTGTGTAATAAACAAAAAAACATCTCACTGTGGATCTTTCATATTTAGACAACCATGTCTTATTTCTGAAGAGTTAAAGACATAACTGTTTAGCCGTATTCAAGATTAAAGTTTGGATAAGGGAATTAACATCCTGTTTATGACCCCTTAAATTATCAGCGGGCATCCAAGAATACATCAGTTTTTACACAGAGCATAGATCTTAAAGTCAAATATTTGCTGATAGATTTTCCTTTGAGTGTTTAAGAATTACTAATTTAAAAGATTTCAAATAGTTTAAAATCTAAATTTAAGATTTGAAAGAATTGGCAAATGTTTTGGTTAATGTAAAAATAAAAAATCTTACAATTGAATACTATAAGTTAAATCTTTTCTGCATCTTAATGACCATTTGCCAATTTTCTGTGGTTTCTTATACGCCAAACTAATAAAGCTTAACCCATTCTTCTAAACCCGTTTTGAGGTGCTGTTGTTGTTGGCCAGTGCTGCTGCTCTTTCTTCTTCTCCTTCTTTTTCCTTTTCTTCTTCTTTGTGTTGTTTATTGGTCCACACTCCTCACCAACCGGTAAGATGGGTGGACCCAATGTTGCTCAGAAAAAGAAATGAATAAATAAAACTTAGATTCTGTCAAATTACTCAGCTAGAGAGATGTGGCCTGCGACTTTTTATTTCTTGAGTCCTTCAGAAAGTCAAGAAGGTCAAGTTTTATTTTTATATTATTAAGGTTTTAATTAGTTGTTTTCTCTTAACCTAATAAAGCAAAAAAAAAAACACGTATTATCTCATCTTCCCTACAGTAACATTTCCCTGTCTGGTGTTTCCCTATTATGAATAAAGTGCTGTTTAGTCCAGTGTGCCCAAGTCCGAGTCACAGAATAATTGTCTCTTCCCTTCTGTTCCTTGTTGTTCTTCCCATTTCTCCTAATTTCCTTTCCTTTCTTCCTCCCATTGCTTTTGCCACCCCCTTAATTTTTTGCTTTATTATGCCCTTTATTTCCGTACCACTAAACCTAACATTAACATCAACTGGTAGATGTTTGGTGCTTTCCTTTGCTGTCTTATCTGCCATTTCATTTTTCGTATGCCATAAAGTTCACTGTAAGCCTCATCATATTTATTTTATAAAGTGTTTGTTGTATCTAAATTATTATGTCTGGTCTTCTATCTGACTGCAAGTAGGCCTCTAAATTAAATTCGGCTTAAGACGTCAGACGTTGTTGGGCCGGCCCAGTTATTCATCTGAAGATTTTTTAAGTTAAGAAGCACCTAAACATGAAAACTACTGTTGTCTGTTCCAGGTTACACATTCATTGTGGTAACTACCGCAATTACAAACAGTTCGAGGCTCCTGGAGACTCTGCTGGACAACGTTTGATATGGACTGGAAGAGGACACATTCCTGCAGCCTGATGCCAGGCACTGTTTTCAGCTCTGTCACATTCAGCAGCAGAACTGTATAAATGTATGAAGCGAATAAAACGGGTTTTTCAAAAACATGAAAGTCAAGTTTCTTCCATTGTGGTCGCCAATACTCGCAAAAAAGCAGTTTCGGTATCTGTGTGTTAATCTGTACGCCACACCCTCTATGAAAGTAGGGTGTGTGTGTGTTTTGAACATAGGCGTAAGCCGAGCAGCAAGCGGGTGGGCGGTGAGCAGAAGAAGCTCCCGGCGGCTCATCCTGGTTTGCTACATTAAGCGCACCCACACCACGAGCCAATTAGAAGGCAGAAACCTGTGGAACGCGTGTTTTGAATTGTGTTCAAACGGACTCTGGTGAAATCAGGCAGAGTGGAGGTCTGCAGCTGCTTGTTTTGGATAAAAGTGTTTTTTCTCAACTTTTCTGCCGTTCTGGGATTGAACAATGAGGAAGAGGTAAGGCTCAAGCTTTGTGTCTCGGAGTACACCGTTGTTCTGTCAGTAAAATTAAGTTTAAGCGTTAGCCAACAGCCAGTCTGACGTTAGGGTCGCTTAATGTCGCCTTCTTGTTATCAGTGATTTCTCTAACAAATCTTTCGAGGATGATTTGGTGTCACAGGAGCTAATTGTTGCTGTTTTTGACTGCCGCAGCGAGGTGCTCGCAGCAGAGGCGGTGTCGTGCCTGAACAAGACGCTGTGCCACCTGAAGGACATCTGGGAGGAGATCGGCATCCCGGAGGACCAGAGACTGCAGAGGACTAATGTTGTCAAGAACCACATTAAGGTTAGAAAGCTCCGGGACATCCTGTTCAGATGCCTAACCTCTTTACTTCAGATAAGGTCTGGGTAGAGACATTATAAGGTGACAAAGCACACATTCTTTAACGGACTATTTCAACACTTTAAAGGTAACTGAGCTGAATTATTCATTTCATTTATGAAACAGCAGATTTAAGGCCCAGAGCTACTTCTCTCTTTGGATTTTTCTCCTAAACATCCTGATTTCTTGTACATGTTTGAATGAACTTAAGATCCTTCATGTTTCTGATGTTTTTTTAACCCATTTTAAAAGAAATAAATTAAATGTTGTCATTTAGAGCCAAACCAAAACTAGGATCCTTTTTACATTTTGGTGAAACATTTTTGAATTCTTTAAATTTATTATTTTCTGAGTATGAAAAATGTTTTAAGTGTCTAAACAATTTTCTTCTTAGTTCATTAACTAAAAGATGAAAGGTAATTTTTTAATTGATTTGTATTTAAATGACATCTTTAAAGCTTAGTTTTCTGAGTAATTGACACAATTCACAGATAAATACACACGTTATCCATAAGATGGGACGTTTCATTGACTTCTAGAACCTATAGATCAGGGACTTTTTAGGATTTTTAACTGGGACTGGTTTTGAGCTGAGCAATGAACAGAATCTGTATTTAGAGTTGAATAATCCAGTCTGTGTGCAAACAATCAAAGCGTTTGTAGTCTTTAACCCTCCCGCAGTCCTGGCTAAGCGCTAGTAGAGAGCAAAGATGTCACTGGAGGAAAGAACTGCATTCTGACCCCTGCAGAACCAGAAATGTGATGTGGAGGGTCCCTGCAGCCCGGCGTGTGGGAAAACCATGAAAGAAATGGGAGGGGAAAACTCCAGTAGCGCACACAGGGTCCATGCGACCTTTCCAGGACTGCGGGAGGGTTAAAACTGAGCTGATCTTAGTTGCTCCATATGCCAACAAAAGCAGTGAATTAGAAGCTAACTTTAGGGTGAAGTTGTTGCATGATTTGTGGAACATGCAGATAATAAAACACATCTAGGTCACCGTTTTGTTTAGTTTTTCTAAAATGTTATAAAAATGTATGTTAGTTTGACAAAGTGTCATTTCCAAACAGTAGATTTGTAGAAACCTGGAGAGTAATGATGGTTTTCAGTGGGACTTAAACTGATCGTGTAAACGTTGTAAATGTGCACCAGCATGACTACCTTTGACTGGAAAGGTTAAACTAGGCGGTTTAAAAAATAACCATCTTCCTCTCTGCTGGTCAGAAATGTTCATTATCAGATATTAGGGAACGTATGCATGTCCACAGATCGCATCTCCTGATCACTCTCTGTTGATTTGACCTACAGAACTTACTGGAGATGATGGTTAAAGAGGAGGAATCTCTGAAAAAGAGGCTCCTAAGCAGCATCCAGACATGCAGGACCGAGATGGAGAAACTCTGCTTAGAACTCCAGATTCCTATTTTTGAGGTAAAAGCTCCTTTTTTGCTGATAATACTGATTGGAAAGACTTTGGGTGGTTGAAACGTTTGGACACGTAGGGTCCTGCTAAAGAGAAAGATCCACTGCATCAGTACCTTATCTAAACTGCTCACCCATCTCTTGGGTCAACGTCTCTGACATGGCAGCTGTCTTTATGTGATTTTCACTGGATTCAACTAATTTCAGGAGGAAGATGGTATAAGCATGCTCCAGCAGGAGAAGAACATCCGCACCGAGGTGGAGGCTCTGATGAAGGAGAAGAATCAGCGGATGCAGCAGCTGAAAGCCCTGCTGGAGCAGGATCAGGACCTGTGTGACATTTTGTGCTCCATACCGTACGGCATCGCTCCAGATTCGGTCCCCTCGCTGGAGCAGCTGGAGAACTTCCACCAGCACATCGGCAAGCAGAATGAAGAAAAGGTGGGAACTCTTCTGTTTCTTTGTAGCCATTGTCATGCTAACAGCGGGCCAGGTTCTCGCACAGATTCAGAGTCGTTCAGATTGAGTAGGAGAACATTTACCTGTTCAAAGTCAAGTCCTCGAGCCAGGAGATGTTCAATGTGCCAAACAATATAAATATAAGGTTGCTTTCCTGATACAACTGCAGGTGAGTTTAAAGGTAAAGGATGTCATTTATGTAACGTAAGGAGCATCATCAGAGATGAATAGTTGTGAACCAGCTGAACAAGACTGCCTGCCCTGCTGTATACTCACTGAATGACCAGTTATTATAATCAGGTATCTACAGCATTTATCATTTATGGTGCTGAGCATTCTGAATGTCGCTCTGTTTTAGTTATTGTCCTTGGTTTGAAAGCGTTTCAGTGTGTGGCCCATCTTCTGACGGGAGAAGCCGACCTGAGCTGGCTCTAATTTTCCTAAAATTACAAACAAAATCACTACAGACTACTTAATAGCATTTAACCAATAAATCTTTTGGTAGCTGAAAACTGAGTCAATCTTAAACATTTTAACAGAAGATCTTTGGGCTATAATTGGCCATAACTTTCAGCTTGTTGTTGGATCAGAGTGATGATTTCTACTTGAAGAGGAAAAGATTTTTATGTAAATGTGGCTGATTTTTAACCAACAGCGACATCTCCACTGAAATGTCAGAAGATGCAACTTGGACAGAGATATTCAGTGTTTTTTAGTTTTTTTTCCATGCTAGAAACCACTGATTTGAGTAGTTTTTCCTCTCTCTCCAATTTAATAATGGACTTGCTTTGGATTCTTTTCCTCTGTAAAAGTTCAGGCTTTTCCTGGCTGATATCTGTTTTCTTTTGGTTCTAACTAGAGATGCACAATACATTGAATCATAATCAAAATATCGATGTTTGTGTGTGAATAGTTTTTAAATTGATTTGTTAATGAGCTTTATCTTTGATTTGCCACATTACACCTTGATTTGAACTTTCTACCCATCCGCATCTTGTTTTGTTTTACTTGCTGAATAAATTCACCCTCATTCAGGAATCAAAAAGCAACATTTCACTACCTCTTTGGTCTCCAAGCAGCTTGAAATTCAGGCAGAACCGGACCCGTGGTTTTGAAACTGGGTCTGAATGGTCTAAACGTTTGCCAGTAAAATAAATGTTCCAAAGTCCACAAATGGTGCTTTTAAGGAATCTGCTTTATTGTAGGATATTCCGTTCCTTTATTGGGCTGCTAGAGTTAGATCATTTAAATGGAGCTGATCTAAGTCTAGATGTTACAAAGGCAGTGCAATGGTCCTGTACCAGAGTCCGAAAACTAGAAGCCAATATGTGCCCACAGATAATAACTCAGGTTCAAAGTAAATATTGTTAGAATATTCTGAAACCTTCATGAAAAATCTCAAGACAGAAGAATAAACATATCCTTTATTGTCCCACTGTGGGGAAATTCAGGAGTCAGCAGCAAAGTAAAAGGCAAAATAAAGCATGCAGGTACTTGAAGGTAAAAACTATAAAAATCCAAAAGTAAAACAATTACAACATAAGAAAAAATACTGTACAGTTATTAAAAATGGCACTCTGGGATTAAATAAAATATGCAACTAAATAGAGTGATTTCTGCACCAGCTTTATGCATGGGGTGGGAGACATTGTCCAACCCTGGTGTTATTTTTTGCTAGAGTCCTTCTGTCTCCCACAACTTGCACTGGGTCCAGAGGTCGTTCTAGACCCCAGTCTGGAAACAGGTTTTTCTTTATGAAAAATATGTTGGAACCCTGTTTGTAACTTTAGTAGCAGATATGTAAGATTTCATGGAGAGTGGTAGAGCCATGTTATAGTGGATAAATTGTTCATGCTCCATGTGGTTTCATTCTGACCGCCATTAACATTATTTAGCACATGATGAATATATCTTTGGTGACTTGAATCAAACATACCTGGACGCATTGGGTTTTCTCTCTTATTGAAAGGCAAGGCGATACACAGAGTTCACAGAGCTCAAGAAGCAGATCGTTTTGATCATGGAGGAATTGGACCATGTTCCAGAGACGAGCTTCGAGAAAGATGTCGTCTGTGAAGATGAGGACTCCTTCTGCCTTTCCAGGGACAATATCACGTCTCTCAAACTGCTCCTTTGTCAGGCAAGAGGTTTTTATTCCATAGTACTTTACATTGGGCTCCACACTGCTGAGCTTCTTTATTTAAAGCTTATAAAGGATCAACTTGTACTTGGGAGATTTCAAAGAAATAGATGCAAAATAAAAACATTTCTAGAATTCTTAGGTAAACAAATGGATGATTATTTCCAGATTAATACATATAAAACAGAAGTAATATGTTAGGAAGCCTTTAAGGGGTTTATAAAAGAGCAAACTATAAGTTACACAGGTAGGAAAACTAAAGAAAGGCACGAGATGGCAAAACACACTGAAGAAAGAATACAGATGCTAGAGAGTAAATGCTGAAAAGGCTGCTGCTAATCTACAACGGCTAAAACAACATTTTTATGATCAAGGAGAACTCAGAAAACTCCTTGCATGGTGTAAAAAGCAACAGGAATCTGAAAGGTCTATCACCAAATTAGAGGTGTCCAATAGGAATACCACAGTAGATTCAACAGAGTTGAATCTATTGTATCAATCAGTATAGTTCTGAATATAATGTCCTACCAAACTTACAGTCAAACCTCCCAGATAAACTATTATTTTCTACAAATTTCAAAGAATGCCGGAGATCATTTGGACACAAATGAATATAATGGAAACTCCTTAAAAGCAGATAAATCTGCAGGATCGGGTGGTCTCCCTCTTGCCATATATAAATATTTAAAACATAAATCAAAGAGGCCTGTTTATTATATTTATATTGAATGTTTCAATAATAGTAATCTTTCTAGTTCAGAGAGTCTTTGGTTATTCTGTTACCTAAACCAGGCAAAATGAATGCTAAATGTGAAAATATGCAACCAATAATCTTAAGAACTACTGACACCAACATTTTGAGCAAACGTTTGTCAAAAAGAATAGAAAAGGTGCTTCCAGATATTGTAGGGGACAATTGTAAGGTAGACAGGGATTTTATAATGTAAGAAGAGTTTGCAATATCCCACATGATCAAAAAGATGAGGAAGAGCGGGCCTTCTTCTGCTTGATGCGGAAAAGACGTTTGATCGAATAGAATGGTCGTATCTTGTTGAAGTAATTGGTACATTTAGATTTAATGAGGCCTGCTTGCATTGACTTAAAATATGACATTTTGATCCTGTAGCAGAAATTATGACAAACAAAACGATTTCTAAACCCTTCAAAAGTAGGAGAGGATGTCCCCAAGGCTCACTTCTTGTCACCATTTTTATTTATTTTAGCAACTGAACTACTGTCAATTGCAATAAAGTCAAGTACTCTAAGACGAGGAATTAAAACTGGTAGTAAAGAACATAGAATAGCTTTTTTTTTGCAGATGATTTTATTCCTTAAACAATTACATACCTCCTTGCCAGCTTTCTGAGATTTAGTAGGTTGAGGTCAAAGTAAAATGCAAAGTTTTATTCCTTTGAAATTACTTCTGGGATTACTTATTCAGGTATTAGAATAGTACCCTTATTAGGGAATGTTGTATCACCTAATTATGACACTATAGTAGGAACAACCTCAAAAGAATTGGAACGATGGGCATCTCTTCCATTATCGTGTAATTGGAAGAATAAATATTAAGATGAATCTATTACCTGAATTCATGTATATATTTCAAAACGTTCCTTTGGCCCAACCTGCTGGGATGTTTACTAAAATGTCAAATATGATTAGAAGAAATATGGAACCCTTTTGTAATTTTTCTTAAAAGCTTTGATATTTCCTGATGGAGATGTAGCTCCCACTGTAAGAAAAATGGGTTCCAATAAAATATTTGTGGATATGTGTAACTTCAGATACCTTCCTATACAAGCCATTTCTGTTTTAGAAATTAGTTTTTCTTGGCGAAACCGTTTATTTTGTGCAGATGGGAGGGTGAAAACTCAAATTAATTGTAAATCTGCTTAATGTTTTTTTTGGGCAATAACACAATAAATATATTGTTTAAAAAAAACTTGTATTAGGGTTTATTAGATTGAGTATCACTCAGAGCTGCTGCTCTTCTCCATGTTGATCCTGCAGCTGGAGGAACGGAAGGCGGAGAACGAGGCCACCTGCGAGAGTCACAGGGAGAAGATCCAGCAGCTGTGGAACCGACTGCAGGTTCCTCAGGAGGAGAGGGAGCTTTTCAACGAACACATGGTGACATCCAGGAGGAGGAACCTGGAGGCGGTGAGATGACTAGAAGCTTCCATCCGTCTGCTCTTTCCTCCTGTTTTATGCTGCATTTGTGATTAGCTTTGAGTCCCAGAACCAGACTTGTTTTTTCTCTAAGCTGTTCATTTTACATGTTGTTGTTTCTTCTGCAGTTGCAAACGGAAGTGCAGCGTTTGGAGGAGCTCAAACTCCAAAACATCCGAAACGTGACCGAAGCCATCCGATCTGAGATCGCTGTGTTTTGGGAAAAGTGTTTTTTCAGCATCGAACAGCGACAGAATTTCACACCATATTTTAGTGGCAAGTTTTTTGTGTTAGCAGTAAATGATGCAGTTTTTGTTTTACCTGGCTGACGATGTATTTGTGTGTTCAGAGGATTTTAATGAGGAGCTGTTGGCTCTGCATGATGCTGAGATTCAGCATCTAAAGCAGCACTACGAGGATCACAAAGAGCTTTTCGAGGGGGTCCAGAAGTGGGAAGAAAGTTGGAGACTCTACCTGGAACTTGATGTGAGTTTGAAAAGGGAATCTAAAAGTTCTCCTCAGGTTTTGGATCAGTTGTTTATTTGATTAAACCTGGGTTTCATTTTATTTTACCAGTATTATAAAAAATAATGGCTGTTCTTCTAGCAGAGATGTCTCTGTGTTCCAGAAGCAGTGTGCTGATTGTAAAAATAATTTAAAACCCTCATATTTTTGTCAGAAACCAAATATGAACCATCAAGCAGAAGATGAGTAAGCATGGACACTGATTCAATAGGATAACAACCCGTCTTTCAAATGAAACAGCTGCAGGTCTTCCTCCTCCTCTTTCCGTCTCCTCCTGGAAGCAACAAACTAAGGATGAAAACAAGAGCTCCCAAACTTGCTTTTACAAAAACATAAAGCTCTATATAAAAGCCCTTTTTGAAAGTGGTGGATCAGCAGGTTATTGGATGAAACTTCTGTTGTTGAAGCTCAGCCAATCAGGTTAAAGAAGCGCTGTAGAATGAAGCCAGATGGTGGACCCGAGCTTCCGTTGTGGGCGGTGAGAGGCGTCTGTGGCTCAGTAGGAAGAATAGTCGTCTTGCAATCAGAAGGTTGTGGGTTCGATTCCAGCTTCCTCCTGCCACATGTTGATGTGCCCATGGGCAAGGCACTTAACCTCAAGTTGCCTACCGATCTGCGTATGAATGTGTGAGTGTTAGTGAGTGCGATTGGGTGAATGTGTAAAGCGTTTTGAGTGGTCTGTATGACTGGAAAGGCGCTAAATACGTTCGGTCCACTTACCATTTATCATATTTAAGATGTCCCCGACCCCATGTAATGTTGAAGAGGCGTGTGAACCATGACAGCCCCACAACATCCAGAGACTTGAGGTACTCAGGGTGGATCTCATCCAACCCCGAAGCCTTGCCACTGCCGAGCTTTTTAACCACCTCGGTGACTTCAGCCTGGGTGATGAAAGAGTCCAACCCCGAGTCCCCAGCCTCTGTTTCCACCAGGGAATGCGTGACGGGAAGACTGAGGAGATCCTGAAAGTACTCCTTTCACCACCCGATAATGTCCCCAGTCGAGGTCAGCAGCTCGTAAACAGTGTTGGCAAAGCACTGCTTCCTCCTCCTGAGGCGCCGGACGGTTTGCCAGAATCGCTTCGAGGCCAACCGGTAGTCCTTCTCCATGGCCTCACCGAACTCCTCCCAGGCCCGAGTTTTTGCCTCTGCCACCGCCCGGGCCGCGGCACGCTTGACCTCACGGTACCCGTCAGCCGCCTCAGGAGTCCCACAAGCCAACCACAGCCGATAGGACTCCTTCAGCTTGACAGCATCCCTTACTGCCGGTGTCCACCACCGGGTTCTGGGATTGCTGCCGTGACAGGCACCGCAGACCTTACGGCGGCAGCTATGGGCAGCAGCATCGACAATAGATGCGGAGAACATGGTCCACTCGGACTCTATGTCTCCAACATCCCTCGGGATCTGGTCAAAGCTCTCCTGGAGGTGAGAGTTGAATACATCCCTGGCCGAGGGCTCCGCCAGGCGTTCCCAGCAGACCCTCACTATGTACTTGGGCCTGCCAAGTCTGTACGACTTTCTCCTCCTCCAGCGGATCCAACTCACCACCAGGTGGTGATCAGTGGACAGCTCAGCCCCTCTCTTCACCCGAGTGTCCAAAACATGCAGCCGAAGGTCTGATGATACGACAACAAAGTCGATCATTGACCTCCTGCCTAGGGTGTCCTGGTGCCAAGTGCACTGATGGACACCCTTATGTTTGAACATGGTGTTCATTATGGACAATCCATGACTAGCACAGAAGTCCAATAACAAAACATCACTCGGATTCAGATCGGGGAGGCCATTCCTCCCGATCACGCCTCTCCAGATGTCACTGTCGCTTCCCACGTGGGCGTTGAAGTCCCCCAGCAGAATAATGGAGTCCCCGGGAGGAGCACTATCCAGCACCCCCGACAGGGACGCCAAGAAGGCCGGGTACTCTGGACTACCACTCGGCCCGTAGGCTGAAACGATAGTCAGAGACCTCTCCCCAACCCGAAGGTGCAGGGATACGACCCTCTCATCCACTGGGGTAAACCCCAACACGAGACGGCTGAGCTGGGGGGCGACAAGCAAACCCACACCAGCCTGCCGCCTCTCCCCGTGGGCCAATCCAGAGTAGAAGAGAGTCCAACCCCTCTCAAGGAGATGGGTTCCAGAGCCCACGCTGTGCGTGGAGGCGAGCCCGACTATTTCTAGTCACCCACCAGGTGGGCAAGGTGACATTCCACGTCCCTAGAGCCAAGCCAACCTAAGCATCTGGAGAATGGGCCGCCGAGGTCTCCACCTTCATCCGCTGCTCGATTCTCTTTGCCCTGGTCCCTAATGGTTCCCCCTGCGGGTGGTGGGCCCACTGGGGGATGGTCTCACGTCTCTCGTTCGGGCAACCCGGCCACCAGGCACTCTCAGACGAGTTGTGACCCCAGGTCACCCTGGTCCAGGGTGAGATCCCGGCTCTGCCGTACCGGGTGACGTCACGTGCCTCAATTGTGTGGTCCTCATGAAGGTGTCTTGCGTAGCATAATAGTACAGCATAATTACCTTGCAGCGTTGGCTAGCATTACAGTGGCTACGGTAGCATAATACTAGAGCTGCAACTAACCATTATTTGCTAATTTGCATGTTTGCAACAGTAGGAAACATGGCGTAATAGCGTAGCGTAACATAGCTTCAGTCTAGCATAGCACAGTTCCATGATACTAGGACAAGTCTCGCATCATGGTAGCAAACACGGTGTCATAACATTTGCTCTTATAATAAACCAGGGATATTTAATTTATTAAGACACATTTTTTTGTTTTTAATTTCTAATTTTACCCTCCATTTAGACATACATTCATATTTATGCATTTCCTATATTGATCAAATTGTGCCATAAATAAAGGATGATTTATTCCTTGCTTGGATCAGGGCTCTTTTGCTGTATATTTAATAAAAAATATAAACCTGCTACAGCTGTCACCATGCAGCCATTATGAACTGTAATGTTTTCTCCTCGACTACTGCTTCCAGCCACTACGACCAAAACGCTTGGAATCACTAAAAGGTTCATTCATATTCATCTTCCATATTAAATATATTTGTTGCCACTTCAATCATTTGTAGAAGAAAGCAACAGATCCAACACGGTTCACTAACAGAGGAGGAAATCTTCTTAAAGAGGAGAAACAAAGGTCAGAGCTTCACAAAAACCTCCCAAAGGTAAAATGTGAAAACATTTGGGATTATTTAGCATGTTTAACATATCTGACCACTGTTAATACTGTGCTCTAACTTTTGTGCTTCAAGCTTGAGAAGAAATTGAAAGCCGAGATCGACACTTGGGAGGCCGAGCAGGCCCAGGAGTTCCTGGTGAATAATCAGAAGTTCCTGCAGTATGTGGCAGAACAGTGGGAGCTACACCGGATAGAGAAGGAAAAGGAGAAACTTGAGAGGGTGAGTAAGAGGTTGGATTTAAGTTTTGGTATGTCTTTAAGAAGGGTGTTGACTCTTTGGTTTCCAAATCTTTCCAGCACCTAAAGAAGAGCAAACAGACGGAGGAGGATATGCTGTATGGAACTGCAGTAAGAACTCCAACCAAACGTAGATTCTTAGGCACAACGACCCCAAATAAATCCCGAAAGGTTGGAAACCTATTTCTTGTCCTGCTCTTCTAAAAACCAAAGTCTTGTCCTTTCAGCACTAACAACTTTATGTCTTCGTCTGCCAGCTAAATGCGACTTCCAGCATGTCCAGTGGCACCTCTAACAGCACCATGCGCTCCGTGTACGGCGGGACGGTCTGTCGCTCGCCTGTGCCTCGCCTTCCCCTCTCTGCAAACAAGGTCGGGTTAACACCTCAGCTGCATTTAAACTACCAGCTTTAGGATTTGAAAACAGATCCGTCACTGACAGAAGATTTGAATCTGACTGCATCTGATCAAACAAAATTAACAAGCTTATTATAACATTTAAATAATTTGGGTTTTTTTGATACAGTTTTCTAACTGTTCTGCAGAAAGCTTTAAAGGGTAAATGGTTTGTACTTGTACAGTGCTTAATCAAGTCCCCAGAGACCCCAACGCCCTTCACACTACATTCATTCATTCACCCATTCATCAACACTAACAGTGGTGAGCTACAATGTAGCCACAGCTGCCCTGGGGCAGACTGACAGAAGGGAACTTATGATGCTTTTAAATCCATCCTTTCCACCTAAAATCATCCAGCTGTGGTCTATATAAAGTGGAACCTCAATGCTTTAGTCTGAACTCCTTGTTCTTGTAGCTCCTCAGGCTCCTCTTTGACCTGTTCTAAGGAACATCTGAGAGCAACTCGTTTTGGTGCCGTCTCTTTAAATGTTGCTGAGGCCCTTCACACCCCGCCCACCTCCAGGTCAAAGAGCATTTTTGTAGTTTGATAACAGAGATATAATTATGTAGAGGCCCAGAAACAAGACTAAGATGTCACAATAAAAACTGTTTATGTTGTATTATTAAAACCTGCAGTCTGACTCTGTCCTCCTGGAGCTAAAAGCAGCACCAAGACCCGATGCTGCTGCTATCAGAACCACGGCCAGGACGTCACATCCACACAATAAATTCATGTCTAAAATAAAGTTTGTTGTCATTTTAGCGTTATTTGCAGCTTACTGCTTTGCTGCGTCCGTCGTTCCATAGACAGAAGGAACCGACCATTTAATCAGATGAAGTCTTTCAGCAAATCCTTCTAGATACTGGAGGTTGATGAAGAACTCGTCCTTGAAGTGGGGGAAATGGGAATTTCTCCACTGATGTAGGAACATTTCCATGAAAAATAAAATTTAACCAGGAACTTTGAAGAGGTTGTGGTGCTGGAGGACGGTGTCATGAATCGTGTGGGTTAATACAACCAACAACTGAACCAAACCCATCCTCCTTCAGCTTCAGCATACTCGAGCTTGGACTACAAAATCACAGCGAGAATTAAATAGATACGCAAAATTGATCAGCCGGAAGTCCGTGACCTTGTTTAGCTGTTCTGGAGCAAATACTGAGATGTTACAGTTGGAAAAACGGAACGGATGAGAGAGAAAACTGAACAAACTGAAACATACGACCCAAACAGAACATAAAGATATCTGCAGCACCTGAAGAGACTAAATTCAACGTTTCTGCTCTCCTACAGACTCCAAGTACACAGCAACATGGATTTAAAAGCTAGACAAGTAGATATTGCAGGATATGCCTCTCTTTAAGAAAAAATAGACAATTTCTGTTCTACTGCGTTATTCTTTCATTCTCTTAATTCAGGGCAAATGGTTTGGATGTGTTGAATCATTGGGGTTCCCAGTCAGTCTTGAAAAGGAATTTCCTTTTTCTATTTTCCAGGTCTGGATAAGTCTAGAAGAAATAAAATTAAGAATTAAAAAGGCTTTGGGGTTTCTGACAGTATTGCATATTCCCATTTTCCATAAGCTAAAAATCTTCATTTGTGCTCTTCTTTGATTTGTATTCAGATGGCCTGATTTTCTTGCCACGTTACAACCTATCTGTCAAAATCCACAGATGAATTCACATTTGTTTTTTGAGTTTTGGTCCACTTCCTGGGTTTAAAACTAGACCTGGCTGGGACATGATGGAGATATGTTCTGATGCCGAAACATCAGAAAATTTTTTTAATAACCAGCAAAATGGTTTTAAAGTTCATAAATTGAACTTTAAAGACTTGTGATTTGTGAAATATTAGTTCAGGTTTTCAAATGAAACTGGTCCAAGTTGGTTCACATGCCCAAGATGCGGTAAAATGACCCTTCACCACACAGACAAACCAGAATCCGTTATTGATAGAGTTAAAAATCTGATCATTACAGACCAGTGTAAAATAAGACACAAGTGAACCAATTAAGTTGGACTTGCAAGGGAGAGACAGTCCTCTGCAGAACAGCGACTTCCTTCTCGCAAAGGAAGAAATCCTTGCACCAGCCTTTTATTTACAACTCGCATTCCTATAAGCAAAAAGCGGGAATTGGTTCAGCCAATTTTTAGAGATTTCAACCTAAAAGTGTAGTTATTCCCATATACGGTATAAGCTTATAATGTCCAGAGAATGATCCACTCCAGACCGCGTTCCTTAACCTTCCACAAACACTTTTACACACTAAAAAAACAATCAGGAATTAGAAATCATCTTAACTAGAGTAGAACTTCAGACATAAACATGATTTAAACTAAACAATGATAACTTATATACATTTTTCCAACAGTTATTAATTAATCAATCCATGTTGTATTATTTCATTATTTGTGCTGCATGGGGAATATAAAACCTCACTATTGTAAAATATTCCCAAGGTAAATATTTTACACTGAAATGTCCAAATGGTACAAAAACTGTTTGGTTCAAGAAAAAATGTATCAGTCTTATGTAATCAGTCTCTCCTCCTGTCCGTCTCCCAGACTCCAGCAGCACGGACACCAGGTGGTAGCAAGCCCCCCCACCCAAGGGTTCAGGGCTGCAACAAGGAGAACGAGGCTCAGTTGAAGGGGACCCCCATGAGTGGTGCGTTGCAGACCCCGCCTTGTCCACAGCGTACCTTCAGCATGGCTTCTGTAGCCAGCACATATTCTGAGTTTGTGGTAATTTACACTTTTCTCTCTAACATATGTTCTCCCTCTGTTTGTTCGTTGCCGCACCAAAACTTTCTTTAGCTTATCACGAGAAATGATGTACAGACACTTAAATGTGTTCACTTGTGTTTTAGAGGGTCTTGGTCAACACTGAATCAGTTCAATCCAGGTCTGTTTGGAAACCTAAAAGCTGGAACTAATCCCTGTTTAACTGCATGCTTCTGCTCAGACAAATATTCTTCCTGCATGAGGTTTGAGGAGGACATGAAACGGGATCACTTCCTGGATCTTTGAAGGCTTTACAGTTCAACCAATAAATTAAAACCAAATCCAACATATTTAGTTGTTCCATTGTGTTTGTAAATTGTCAGTATAAATGAACAACTAAACCAAAATTAAGCCAAACAAGTGACTGTCTAAGCAGAGAACCATAAATGTACAGCTTTAATTTAAAAGGAGGATAAATGTTTTTTACCATCCAGTACAGCTAACATCTAAAGCAAAAGTATGTCGGCCTCCATAAGTGGTGGAGGACAGTTAAATATAATAAGCTAAATAACTAACATGTGTATTGAAAATTAAAACAAATTAATCAAATTCCGGTTTTGTAAAAGGATTTTGAACCAGGTGGAGCTGCTTCATGGCTCCTTTTTGGGGGCGTTGTACACATGAAGGAAACATGAAACAACAGAATAACATGTTACTACAAAACAGCTAGATCCCCCAACGCTCCACTTGATTTTCTGATATTTAGTGTGAAAAGAATGTCATAATCAGAATCAGAAAAGCTTTATTGCCAAGTACGTTTTTGGACATACAAGGAATTTGTTTTGGCGTAATGCATGGCGTTAAGATCAGTTGTCTCCATCGGTGTATTTATCACAGATTTGCTTTATTGTGAGCCATGTGATGTTTCATTGGTTTCCACCCATGTGGGTGAGTGACGGGTTCTTCAAAGTTGGAGAGTTTGACACTAGCCTTTAGTAAATGATAAATGAGCTGAACTTATATAGCGCCTTTCCAGTCATACAGACCACTTAAAGCGCTTAGTGTGAGCGAGTACTGGCTGAGTTTCTTCTGAAGAAGCTACATCTGAACATTGGTGGCTTCAGAATTTCAATTTAAATGTTTGTCAAATTTTTTTTCCAGAAAGTGATTTCGTTTTCCTTCGTTACAAGTAACATCTTGGTTAGAACTTGTTGGCTAAAACCACCTCCTTTTAATCATTTTCATAACATTTTACAAAATTGGTGTTTTTACTATTTCCGCCTCTAACCAACGTCCCTCCCCTCTTTGAATCTGGAACTTTAGTTGTCAATTATGAAGACAATTAATAGTTTACTGTTCTCTTCAGTTGAAGTTTGTCCCGTGGCTTGGTTGACATTTACATCAGGAAAGGAAAATGTCACACCACCAGCTAACATTTGTACACATCAGAGATGACGGTTATTTGATAGAATAATTTTTGAAAGTCTGCTTGCATGGAGCTTAGGAGATTCCTGGACGTTCAAAAAGGCTCATGCAACACTTAAGTGTTTTAAGATCAAATGAATTTAAATATCTGTCAAAGACAACACAAGTTAACACAAAATGCAGTTTTTAAATGAAGGTTTTTATTAAGGGAGAAAATCATCCAAAACCTACATGGCCCTGTGTGGAAAGGTGATCGCCATTTCTGAAGCGTTGGGACTTCAGTGAACCACATTGAGAATCATTATCCACAAATGGAGGACACGTGGAACAGTGGTGCAGCTTCTCAGGAGCGGCCAGCTGACAAAAATTACCCCAAGAGCTCAATGTCGACTCATCCAAGACTTCACAGAAGATCCCACAACAACCTCCAAAGAACTGCAGGCCTCACTTGCTTTAAAGTCCTGACCTGAATTCTACTGAGATGCTGTGGCATGGCCTTAAAAAGGCTGTCCATGCTAGAAAACCCTCCGCAATACAATTCTGCAAAGCAGAGTGGGCCAAAGTTCCTCCACAGTACACCAAGTTATCGCAAACGTTCAGTTGCAGTTGTTGCTGCTAAGGACCCAACCAGTTATTAGGTTTAGGGGCCAATCACTTTTTCACACAGGGCCATGTAGGTTTGGATGTTTTTCTCCCTTAATTATAAAAACCTTCATTTAAAATCTGTATATTTTGTTTGTTGATCTGAAACACTAAAGTGTGACAAACATGCAGAAAAATACGAAATCAGGAAGGGGGCAAACAGTTTCACACCACTCAGGGTTCTCATCAGGAATTTCTATGAAGAGAAAAATATTTTGTCTAACGGGGGGGATGTTGTATTTGGGTTTCTCTTCGTGTGATGCTTCTTCCCTTTAACTGGAACTAATGGCATTCAAAATGTGACCTTTTAAATTACCTGTGAAATCAATTTTATCCTAAAAATGTGTGATTTTAATGGTCTAGTCACAGACACACCAGCATCCAGCCCAAAGTTTAGAAAATTTGTATTTGTTGGTAACGGAAGAAGATACAGCAGAAGAACGCCCCTTCCTCTGCTCTGTTTCCTGACATTAGCTGCATCACACAATACAAAAAGGCACTGAAAACTAGAGTGTGTGAAATATCACAAAGAACTGATTGAATATAATATTTGATAGTCTCTTTGGTTAAAGCTCTGCATAGATATAACCTAGTTGGCCAGTTGAAGGGACTCGTTAACGTCCCTTAATGCTCACACTGGGTGGATTTCTTTAGTGGCTGAAATGCTAAAGCTCCTGGAGCTGGTGGAGACGAGAAAAAAACAGGGCCTGAGGTGAGGGTTAATTGTAATCAATAATGTTAATCACCATTTTCAGCAATAGTAGAACAAAGTATTTCTGAAATCCTGCAGTTGTATTGGACGCAGTCTTACAAGCAAGGAATCCCCTCCTTCACAGTTCTAGAACCTGAGTCTGAATATTATGTAATAATATAAATATTGGCAACGAACAAACATTACGTACAGTCAGGCCATTATTTGTCAAGTATGTGGTATTCACCATAGTTTGGGCTCCATTCAGATACATCTAGACCAGTGGTTCTCATCTGGTCAGGGGTCCTGACCCAACATCACCCCTTTTTGACAAACTTTGATCCAAGTTGAAAGTTTTCATTCACTTATTTAAATTCTGTCACTTCAATGAATCTTATAATTGATGCTTGTTTAACAATCAGATCAATCAAAAACATCTTTTTCAATCAGACATTGTTGCTGTTTTCATGCAAAATGCAGGAAGTAAAAAAAAATGCAACCAATATTATGTAGTTTTAGCTTATTACCTCAACAAATATTGTGCTCTGGAAAAAGCAGCAGTAAGTTCAATTTTGGGTGGAACAAAAACATCATAAACCTGATTTAATGTGAGAACTGAGCAAGTTTTCTTGCTGCTGACGAGGAGTGGTAGACACAACCGAGTTCATGTTCAACGTCCAGTCTTGTTGAAACTGAGCTGAGATGCTCGCTCCCCTCAACTCTGCACCAGAACTGAAAGGCTTACCGTCACGTGACCATCCCACCTGCCAACTGTCTTTGTTACTAGGCAACATGACAATATCCGGTTCTGAAGGGGTTGCGCATCCAGTAAAAACAGTATGTCATATAGCCTGAGTTGTACATGGGTTTTGCCAATGTTCAAATACATACGTAAACAAGCTTTGCATGTCTTCTTCTATGGTGTGTAACTGTAGGTGTCAACCCGTTTTCACATGTGGAAGAAGGTGCTTTGTTCAGATGAGACCCAGATCATTTTGGCCTACATGCCAAGCAAAGATACACAAACTAATGATATTGCAAGGAAGCCTATTATTAACATGGTCTGCAAAAGCCCTTTAGAATAAAGAGTAAAACATATCCAAGCTACTAATTGCATCGTGAATGCGATTCACAGTCAGGGCCACTATGGCGATGGTGGCAGGGGTTTGTCCTGTAACCAGTGGGTTGTAGGTTTGAGCCCCCGCTATGTCTGTCTCAGTCGTTGTGTCTTTGGGCAAGACACTTCCTGACCACTTCTAGACCACCAGAGGTGGTTTGTTAGCCTCCCTTCTGTCAGTCTGCCCCAGGCTGTAGCTACATTGTAGCTCACCTCTGTCAGTGTGAGAATGTGTGGATGACTGAATGTAGTGTGAAGCGCTTTGGGGTCTCTGGGGACTTGATAAAGTGCTGTACAAGTACAAGCCATTTACCTTTGAGTTATTTTATATATCAACCTCAACACGCCTATCAAGACCGAATGAGTGCAACTTCTATTTATCCTACTTATTCCTGTTCAGGATGATGGAGCAGTTCATATCCAATTAAAAGGATTCAAATCAATCCAATTCATTCCAATATAGTTCAAATCATGATTATGGGGTTTTTGAAATGATTTTTAGGCAGTGATTGCATGTTTTCTGATGGCCACTTTGCTTATACATATCTGTGGCTTTAATTTGACATTCCAGCAGAGGAATTCTCATGCCTGCTCCTGTTTCCTACAGCGAGACCTGTCCAAGGCCTCCAACACCAAGATCCAGGACGGCATCCTGAACTCAACCTCCACCAACCCCTGACTCTTCCAGTCTGAGGCTGATTTGAGTCATAAAATAAATAACATCCGCTCCAACACAAGTTCAGGTGTCAGAGGATCACTACTGTTCACTGCTTCTAGCTTTTATGGATAAATGAAGGTATTTATATAACGAGTGCAATTAAGACAGGAAGATGTGGTTAGATACTGATGGTGCCGTCTTAGCTCGATTTGACACTTTCTGTTTAAAAAGAAAATGTAAATTAACACTAGCTGGGTTCTCAGCTGTCTGCCAATCATTAAGGTCTATAAAATATTCTCCATCTTAAACTGCACAATTTCTTTTATATTATTTAGACAAACTAACGTGAAGCTTTCTGATAATACATTTATTTAAAACATGGACAATAAACAGTATACACTAACCACAAGAGGAGAGATGCACTGTATCAGGTTATAGCTGTAAGTGGTAATTTCCACCTGTAGTCCCTATGCAGACTGGGGTTCCAGGCCAAATGTATTATAAACACGTTGCACTTTTCTGAAAATGTTTTGCAACTTGTATAATTTTAGGCCCGCAACGTTCTTTCCAAGTCAGTTTTTATATTTGAATGTATTTATATGTATATATTTCTGCAAGTATTGTTTCACAATGACTTTAGGCCATTAAGACTGTTATCCTGATGCAGCGCAGTAATTAACTCAAATGGCTTCAGTATCATGGCTGAATTGGAAAAACATGTCAAAATATGATAAATGTATTTTTAAAATCAATAAAACTGGCTTCTCTTCTTAAATTGATCAACCATGCAGATGCAGTTCAATGTTCTAAATAATTCTCCACAATAAACTAGTGGATCTCTGTTCTGTAGAAAACATGTGGGCATAACTGAAGGGTGTGTGTGCAAAAGCAAGGTGGCCTACAAACCTGGCAGCGGTTTTGACAGCAGGAATGGGCTACAATTCCAGCAAACACAAACCTCTTTATAAAACATAAACGCCAAAGGAAGATCCACCTCTTGGGTCCTTCTGGGCACAAATCTCGAGTGGCGACAGTGTTAACCCACACAGCTGGGACTTTTTGTCAAATAAAGCCGGCAGTGGGAGTCGCAGGTCATCAATGCCATAGTTTCACATAAAATTTCCATCCGGAGTCTCCCCATAACACTGAACTCAACAAAGTGTCGTGTTGTTTGCTGAGAAACTGCCTTAAATTTAAATTCTCTCACCCTCTGGTTAAAAAAGATTTCTGGGTCTCTTATTTTTTATGCTTTTAAATCCCATGGCTGGTAGCACAAATCACCTTCACTTCATCACTCCCTCGACCTGCAATGCCTCCTCAACTTAGCTGTTGATGGATTTTGACTACCTCGCTTGGGAAGTCAGGGATGTAACTAAAAGGTGGGCTGACGGCTCTTTCACAGACAAGATGGCAACAAAAGCCCCCTAATTACACCTTGAAGTTGTTATGGTGGTTATAGAAGAATACCTGAAACATTTGGCCCAGGTCAAAAGGCAATTGTGCCAAATGCTAAGAAGGTATGTAAACTACTCAATCTGAAGAAAACCTAAAAACAAAATGTTTAATTCTCTTCATCTTGTGCATGTTTCTGGCATTAGGAAAATAATTTTATCAATCCTGATGTAAAATAGGAAAGTTTTATCTGATTTTTCACCAAAATGTTCTTATTGTAGAGTTACTGTAAATTTTACCTGTAGTTTTGGTCTATTTCATTATCATCATTCCCGCAAAAACTGTTTCATAAATCAATTTGACTTCGCACGCAGGAGAGTGACGTCAGTGGCAACTCTTCTTCTCCTGCCCCAGACCGCACCATCACGCATCTTGTACGTTACGGAGCGGAGAGTGAACGCAGCATGGCGCTCCCTCATACCAACGCGCAAGCCTTGTGTTTGCGGCTGATTTTGTGAGAAGCAAGTCTGTGCAGACAAGAGCGCAGTTTCTGACCTGCGGTTCCACATCTCTTCTCTTCCGCGACAGCGCCATCTATCTCCTTGTCCGAGTCAACGTGGATGGTGAACGTCAAACTATTGTTGTGTATATATATATATATATATATAGACACATACTACCAGTCAGTAGTTTTAGATACACTTTCTCACTTAATGGGTTTCCTTATTTTCATGACTGTTAACATAATAGATTTTCCCCACAGGCAAAAAAACTGAATGAACACATGGAATTATATAGTAAACAAAAAGTGTGAAGTAACTAAACCTTTTTATATGTTAGATTCTTCCAAATAGCCAGCCTTTGCTTTGATTAATAATAATTTAGACTTTAATGGAGAAATCAACATCTGCATTTTAACCAGTGTTGATTGCTCTAAGACTGTGTCAAAAAATAAGTGATCAAATATATACTATTGTGAGTTCATGTCATTGACTAAATAACTTCAGAATCAGCTTCTTATCTCTGGTAACGACGTAGTTTCCTCTCACTCATTAAACACTAAGTTCAACAGCGAAGCAGAAATGCTGGGCTTTGTCCTGCCAATCGGAGGCTCAGCTTCTGCATGATGATTGGATGATCTGTCTGAGGCTGAATCCCTTTTTGATTGACAGCTAAATCAGTGAATCAACGATCTTGAAATTGAGCTTCCCCTCCTTGAAAGACCAGCATCCACCACTGGTTTTAACCCTTCCATAGGGAGCAGTGGGCTGCTACTGTGCGGGGCCGGGGAGCTTTCTGGGGCTAAGGGTCTTGCTCAGGGATCCAACAACTAAGACAGATGGAACAGTGGTTCGAACTGGGAAACCCACCAGTTACATGAACTCTTACAACCTGAGCCACAGTTGCTGGGCATAAACAAGTAAGAAGACCAGAAATTGTTAAAGTTCAGTTTTAAGGTAGTGTATTCAAAGTTTTGAGGCACCCAGCAAACTTTATTTGCTTTTTTACATTTTGCTTTTAAAAAGGAAGCCTTATGGCTGCAGGAATGAAGGATCTTCAAAACCTCTCTGTCCTGCATTGAACAGAGAGGGGCCATCAACCACTATGTTCTGACCTGAGATTGCTCAATCTCTCCATCACCTCCCTCTGAATCCATCAGGGACACATGTTTGAATTTCATGAAGTAATGAAGTTATTATGATACAAAGTTAATCAGGACTTGTATTAGCTGTGGATGTGACTACATGTAATAGACGTGTATACATGTATTATTAAAATTGTTTGCTGAATTTCTCACATTTCTCAGGACTTGACTTTCCTGCTATCAGCTGAAACACGTGAAAGTTTTATGTATACATTGTTACATAAAACATTTATTCCTATTTAGTAGTTTGATGTAATAAAGTTCAAAACTTTTTGGTTTCGGGGTGCACTAAATCTCTAAACTATTACAATCAGTGCTTTAATTAGCTTTAATAGCTGTTGCAAAAGACCTTGGGCTAAATTGATGAGAGGTAGTGATGGGTATTATTTAATCAACTCAGAGGTAAGGAACGACAGTCAGTTTTACTTGCGGCAAGGGTAGCTGTGCACTACAGACTACGAAGTATTAGCCCCCTCTCTATTTATACATGCTTGGTCACACACAGTTCAAACAACATTCAAGGTGGGTGTGGGTGTGTGTGTAAGGTTAGGGTTTATGTGTCTTGATTTTAAGCACAGAGAAAGGAGTGAGGATTGGTGCCAGTCCCTAGATGTTGCTGATAATAGCATAACTCACCCTTCTCTCTTATCTCTTTGTCTATGACATGTGGGGGAAGAAAGCACTTAGAGCAGACACAAGTGATAAACAATATAAAAATATTAAAAACCCTAACAGGTAGCCTACTGATACCCAAAGGGAAATTATTTATATTTATGTGTGTGGGGAAAAAAAAGGCACATTTTTATTTCAATCGGGAAACCAAGCGTTCTAGAACTGCAGGTCTGAAGGTGCAGGACTTAAACTGCGGTTTCCGGTCTGCAGAGACACTATTAGACTTTGTTGCCCTTCCAGGTCAGCTGCGCCTTCTCTTAGCAGCTCTGGTACAGATTTGGACATGGTGATTTCCCACTGTCTCTGAACACAATCTTCTGCTCTCATTTTGTCTCGGGAGCAATGCACACCGCTCCCTAACGTACAAGACGTGTAATGGTGCGGTCTGGGCCAGGAGAGGAAGAGTTGCCACTGACACTGTTACTCTCCTGCGTCGCTAAGAATTGCGAAGTCAAACTGATTAATGGGGGACTTCTGGGAAGATGGTGGAGGGAGCAAATGTGTTGTAAGCCCTTTCTGGAGCAAACCCCCTAAAGAATATAAACCGGATCATACATGAGAACGAAATAACCTCTCTTCTATATACTGAAGACTCCCAAAACATTTAGCGGGATTGTACCAAGTAAAACTAACTTCCGCCATTAATTTTTGCAGCAAGCATGGCCAAACCTAATCCCAAAGTAAAGCTAAGGCTCTTTTCCCCCATGACTAGTGTGCTACGGATGTTATGGATACTGATACTAAAGGCACTAAAAACACGTCATCTCCAGCAAAACCGCCAACCCCCCTGAAAAAAATCAGACCCTCAGAAACTGTATCTTCTGACTCAGAAGCCATCACGCAGCCAGTTTTTAACGCCACTATTCTTGCTGTAATTAATTCACTTCAAGCACTAATGTCTGACTTCAAAAAGGATTTGCAAGAAAACACGTTATTGCTAACATCACCAAAACTGTGGAATTTAATGCTGAGGGGATAAAAGAATGGCAAGAAATGAACAAGGAATTAATGAAGGAGATGAAAAGTCTAAAAGAACAGAATGTTAAATTGGAAAACAGAGCAGCAGATTTGGAGAGAAAAACAACTGAGATGGAGCGGTACAAGAGAAGATGGACCTTAAGGCTGAATGGCCTCAAGGAGAAGCAGGATGAAAACACTCGAGAGCTAACTGTTGATCTCCTATTGAAGATTGTTCCACACTGAAAAGACAAAATTGACTGGATCCTAGACTTGATGCGCCGACTGGGGAAATCCTCTGACCACCCTCGTCAAATCATCATGCAGTTTACAGCTAGGATCTACAGGGATGAGCTTTGGAGAGTAACAAAATGCCACCCCATCTGGATGGACCTTTACCTTCGCTTTGCAGAAGGTCTCACCAAGGAAGATTGCGAAGCAAGGAGAGCTGTTTGGCCTAAAGTGAAGCGGGCAAGGAAGGAGGGTCTAAAGGCTATGTTTAGGGGTCCCCACGCTTACATTGACAGACAGAGAGTGATGCCCTAATAAATGGATTGAACTTATATAGTGCTTTTCCAGTCATACAGACCGCTCAAAGCGCTTTACACTAGAGCCACATTCACCCAATTGCACTCACTAACGCTCACACATTCATACACCGATACACAGATCAGTAGGCAAGTGCCTTGCCCAGGGGCACATCGACCTATGGCAGGAGGAAGCTGGAATCAAACCCACAACCTTCTGATTGCAACACGACTACTCTTCCTACTGAGCCACAGTCGCCTATACTGTTGGGTCCAGGTTTGACATAAGAGACTAAATGTACATCCTTCAATCAAACGAGGTGTGAAAATTTTGACAGGTGGGCGGGACTTCCGGTGGCTGGGACATCCTAGGGCGGGACTTCCGGTGGCGGGCCTTCCTGTGATGTAACCGGATATCATCATTAATCGGAAGTTGTCATTACAAGGAAGCGAATCTTTCTAATTGTATGTTTTGAGATGTTTTTACATCTAAAAACAAAACATGTAGTTTCTCCACTTTAAAAGGTCACTCAGGTTAATGCAGGCACATCACACGAAATTCTGATAAAAAGAGAGAACCTGACAGAATTGTAAATTCATTTTGTTTTAACACAGGTTATTTAGATGGATGTTTTTACATCTAAAAAACAAGGAGACAAAAAGTAGATACAGAACTTTTCTTCCTCTGCTCAAATGTTTGAGTAATCTAATCTGCACCAGTAACTTATAGAGATGATCTAAAACAGAGAAACAAATGAACTGAAAAAAATTGTTATGAGTGCTCAGTATGCTGTTTCCAAATTAGAAATGGATTCTACAGCTAAAAGACTTTGTTTGGAATCATGAGAGACTCCATTTGGTAAAATGGATGATCATTTTAGTTACCTTAAGCTTTTCTTTTTTTCATCTTAGAGCAATAGTTATTGATGATTTAGAGAAAACAGTTTTCTCCTCATTTCACGTGGGAGCCAGAGGTTGTAACCAGTATGTCTATGTAAAACGTAACAAGAAACTGAAAAAATAAAGGTTATAAAATCCTCAGACATGTCACTGTTTATTGAATTAAGGCAGACATCTTGTGTATTGTCTCAGACAGTCTTCACACCAACTGTAGTCAAAAGTAATTAAGAGGAAAATAGCACTTTTCTGGCTATAAGTCTGGAGCATTGTCTGACAATTCCCATTCCCTGTTTATTGAATTAACACGTCTGCGCTGTTGCTGAGGTGTCTCGGGGGGTGTGGCCAAGTGGCGTAACTAAGCGCGCTGATAGGATTTCGTTATTAGGGGGCGAATCTAGAATCAACAAATTAAAAAAACAGAGGGGCGTTCTTCAGTGTTTGTTTTAAATACTAGCGGAAAACGCAACAATTTACCTGCAGCATTTGCTGGAAAAGAACGCTTGTTGAACAATGGTTAGAGTTAAGAGAGTTTTTCATCAAACCGGGGAGAAAAGCAAGATGTGCCAAGATGATGAACAACCATCTACATCATCTATTTCCTCGTCTGAGATACCTATCAGAATTCCTATCGTAACATACTCTGCAGATGATGATTCAACTTCACCAACAACAATGGATGAAAAACAGGCCTCAGGTCAGCTAAGACGTACATCTCTTCTGTGTGAAACCCCAGTAACCGTCTACAGGCATACGCACCGTGAATTGGATGCCCCGAAGAAATCAACATATTACCATTGCAAGGTACAAAGGCCTCCGTTCGACACTCTGCAGGAAGAGTGGTCTTTGGAACCATATGGACTGAGCGGTAGCTGGGGGTATATTTTCATGTACGAAATAGGAGAGCTCTGCCTGTATCAATTGGATCAAGACGAGGTATTTAATGGATCATTGGCTCTGCGTACTCTCACCCACAACGACTGGGCTGTGTTACGGCTGGCAATTCCACACCTTAACGATAACCCTGAATCAGTCTCAGTGTACGAAAGGGAGGATGAAGATGAAAGCTCTCCTCAATCAGCAAAAAGGATGAGAATGTGTCCTTCCGATGTTGAAATAGCTGCGAGAGAACCTCTCTTTAGTGCAGTGTGGGGGTCAAAAACCACAGCAAATGGCCGCTGGTCTTTTCAAGCAAGCAAACGCAAGAATAACCAGACGACCCCCTCAGATCTGTTTGTGTTGGAGGCATTCAATCAGAACTGCGGTGTATTCAAGACTGTGCTGGCTCTACCGTATGATGCTTGGATTGAGAAGATGAATTAAATTGGACAGCGTCTTTCCAACCTTTTCCAAAACTCACGCTGCTGGATTGATGTTATGTCAGTGAAAAGAATCCTGACGTTCCCTGTTGTGGATCTAAAGCCCACCCTCTTTTGAGGACCCACCCTCTTTTGAGGACCCACTCCCCTTCTTGAGGACCCTCCCACCTTCCTGCGCTATATATCAGGGTCTAACTGCGAGCTCACAGACTCTTCTTCTTCATAACGGCGGGCGGCAGACCTTGAGAATGTATGGAGCGTACGGGAAAACACCATACTGGGACCTCTACAGCCATCAAGAAGAGACCGTCTTCTCTCCTGATCATGATGATGAAAGCTTCAACACCGGGCTGTATCATCCACGTTCTCCAGACCTCTACTCACCAGCCGCCTCATCGTCGCAGCTCTTTGAGTCCCTATTCAGTCCAGGGACACCGACAGGATACAACCTCAGATTGTATCATCCGCCTTCTCCCGACCTCTCTTCACCGCTATGCATGTCTGAGTCTGTACACAGATATCCAACCTGAAGACAAGAGGGTGATCGTGGAGGACGAGGCAACCATCAGCTACTCACCCTCCCCACAAACTCCAGACCCGATACCTGCCCCTCAGCCTTCACCAGAGGAGGAGGAGAGTAATCAGGGTGATGAAATTGACTGCTGGATCTCAAGCGCTCTCATCAATACGGTGAAAACAGCAATACTTCATTTATTCAACATAACCTGTTTGAACTATGTCAAAGAAACCTGTTATGGGTGCATTACGGACCACCCGAGCCAACGACAGCATCCGTGCCTGGAGATATTGGAGGAGGAGTATTACCGAATCAACTTTCAACGCATCGTGCGACGACTTGTAAACCCCAAGCTCCTTCCTGCTATTCGGAAACTTCTGACACATCGACGCATACAAGCAGATGACTTCAGAGTGAAAACGATTGCAGAGACGGTTTTATATGAACTGAAATCGGTACAAGGCTTCCATAGTGCAATCACTGATATGTATGATAAGATGAGCGGTAATGACTGTCTCAAGCAGCTTAACTCTGTTTCAGAGTGCTACGATCCGATCTCAGATGATTGATGACTTGTTTTGTCTTTTCTGTATTCTCTCTCGGCTTTCTACTGGTATACATACTGGTCCTTCTCAAAATATTAGCATATTGTGATAAAGTTCATTATTTTCCATAATGTCATGATGAAAATTTAACATTCATATATTTTAGATTCATTGCACACTAACTGAAATATTTCAGGTCTTTTATTGTCTTAATACGGATGATTTTGGCATACAGCTCATGAAAACCCAAAATTCCTATCTCACAAAATTAGCATATCATTAAAAGGGTCTCTAAACGAGCTATGAACCTAATCATCTGAATCAACGAGTTAACTCTAAACACCTGCAAAAGATTCCTGAGGCCTTTAAAACTCCCAGCCTGGTTCATCACTCAACACCCCAATCATGGGTAAGACTGCCGACCTGACTGCTGTCCAGAAGGCCACTATTGACACCCTCAAGCAGAGGGTAAGACACAGAAAGAAATTTCTGAACGAATAGGCTGTTCCCAGAGTGCTGTATCAAGGCACCTCAGTGGGAAGTCTGTGGGAAGGAAAAAGTGTGGCAGAAAACGCTGCACATCGAGAAGAGGTGACCGGACTCTGAGGAAGATTGTGGAGAAGGGCCGATTCCAGACCTTGGGGGACCTGCGGAAGCAGTGGACTGAGTCTGGAGTAGAAACATCCAGAGCCACCGTGCACAGGCGTGTGCAGGAAATGGGCTACAGGTGCCGCATTCCCCAGGTCAAGCCACTTTTGAACCAGAAACAGTGGCAGAAGCGCCTGACCTGGGCTACAGAGAAGCAGCACTGGACTGTTGCTCAGTGGTCCAAAGTACTTTTTTCGGATGAAAGCAAATTCTGCATGTCATTCAGAAATCAAGGTGCCAGAGTCTGGAGGAAGACTGGGGAGAAGGAAATGCCAAAATGCCAGAAGTCCAGTGTCAAGTACCCACAGTCAGTGATGGTCTGGGGTGCCGTGTCAGCTGCTGGTGTTGGTCCACTGTGTTTTATCAAGGGCAGGGTCAATGCAGCTAGCTATCAGGAGATTTTGGAGCACTTCATGCTTCCATCTGCTGAATAGCTTTATGGAGATGAAGATTTCATTTTTCAGCACGACCTGGCACCTGCTCACAGTGCCAAAACCACTGGTAAATGGTTTACTGACCATGGTATCACTGTGCTCAATTGGCCTGCCAACTCTCCTGACCTGAACCCCATAGAGAATCTGTGGGATATTGTGAAGAGAACGTTGAGAGACTCAAGACCCAACACTCTGGATGAGCTAAAGGCCGCTATCGAAGCATCCTGGGCCTCCATAAGACCTCAGCAGTGCCACAGGCTGATTGCCTCCATGCCACGCCGCATTGAAGCAGTCATTTCTGCCAAAGGATTCCCGACCAAGTATTGAGTGCATAACTGTACATGATTATTTGAAGGTTGACGTTTTTTGTATTAAAAACACTTTTCTTTTATTGGTCGGATGAAATATGCTAATTTTGTGAGATAGGAATTTTGGGTTTTCATGAGCTGTATGCCAAAATCATCCGTATTAAGACAATAAAAGACCTGAAATATTTCAGTTAGTGTGCAATGAATCTAAAATATATGAATGTTAAATTTTCATCATTACATTATGGAAAATAATGAACTTTATCACAATATGCTAATTTTTTGAGAAGGACCTGTATAGCTTTCTAATAAGTCCTGTAGGTATCTGTGTGAACAGAAATACAGAAATGGGCAAAAATAGCAACATGTTTTGTTGGCAAGGTTCACACATTTTTCTTTAATTCATGTGTTTATTTTAAAGTCCTAATATGCATGTAAGTTGTGAAAATGTTTATTCATATCTTTTTATGTTTATTTTGCAGTTTTAAATAAAAGATCAAAACGCCTTCAAACGCTTCAAGTCTTTTTTGTCAGCTATCTGTCTAGCATGGACCAGCAGGCCTGTGCGAGGACAGAATAACCGTAGTAACTGAATTGATTGCGGAAAGTGTGTTGGATGAAAAAGAAAAGCGGTTTGGCATAAACTGGTTTGTGACTGGACTGGAATGGCGACTCCGGTAGAGGACGATGAAGATGAGATGGATTTAAGAGATTGGTCTCAGGTTGTTACTGGAAGAGAAAGAGGAGGAATCAGGCAAGAAAATTAAAGTTTGTTTGGGACACAAGTCAGTAAAACATTTTTGGAAGAAAACAGTTAGGATGAAGGAATCTCAGTAGTCCAGAAGAAAATTGTTAGAGAAGACTTCAAAGTAATTCTTAAATTTAAAGTAGATAAGATTCAGATTGGTCCGATTGCATTATCAAGAGAGCTTAAAAAGAAGATTGGACATATTTCTTTCCCAAAAACACTTAGGGATGGGAGTGTGTTGATCATTTGTAAAACAGAAGAACAGAAAAACAAAGCTTTCAATATTGAACGTATTTATAGAAACTCTGTGAGACAAAAATGGATTTTAGGAGAAAAGAAAGTAATGAGGGGAGTGATAACAGGAATACCTGTGAATGAAGATCTAGATAAACCTAAAAAGAGCATTCAGGCTGTCGAGGTGAATCAGATAAAACGATTGTTGAAAACAATAAATGGGGAAAGAGTTGAAAGTCTATCAATAATGATAGAATTTCAAGAAAATGTACTTCCAGAGAGGGTTAAGATAGGATTCATAAGCTTTCCAGTTAGGCCCTATATCCCTCCCCTACCCAGGTGTTACAAGTGTCAAAGATATGGACACATTGCAGCAGTGTGTAGAGGAAAACAAGGGTGTCCAAAATGTGGGGGTGATCATAGATATGAGGAATGTGATGAAAATAATCAAGATAAATGTTGTTACTGTGGGGGACAACATGGACTGACTTTTAGGGGAAAGAAAGCCATTGAAGTGGAAGAAATGAAGACAACCAACAATATCAGCTATTCTGAAGCTGTGAAGAGGCTGCAAGGACAGACTGTAAGGAGGGAGATAAATTTTCATTGAAACCCAAAACCTCAATTAGTGTCAAAAGAGAAAACTGAACCTAGAATCACAGTGGAGAAGATCATGTTCATTCCGTAGGTGATTATCTGTGCAGATCAAAACTTCTCAAAGCTGAGAAAATTAAAATAATAGTAAAAGGAATGGAGAAGTTCTTTGGTATAAAATATAGGAACATTTAAATAAGAGATTTAAATAAGAGATGGGAAGTCAGGAACACCAGGAGAGAAAACAGTTTGATTATTTTACAGTGGAAGACTTGAAGTTTAATAGCAAATGGGCAAGAATTTAAAGGATTCATTAAAAATCGTACCAAAAAAACAGATATAATATGTATACAGGAAACCTGGCTCAAACCAAATTTAGATTTTGTTATTAAATGATATAATGGTATGAGACAGAAATGAAGGTCAAGGAGGGGATTGTATAATATTTTTAAAAATGAATTCAATTTAGATTGTTAGCTAAAGGAGTTCAATTAGAAAATATAGCTGTAGATGTTTGGAATAGGAAAGAAAGCATCAAAGTAATACATTTTTATAATCCTTGTAAGAGAATTAAACCTGAATTGATGGATGAAATTGATATTTAAATGGAAGAAATTTTTGGTGGGGTGATTTTAATGCACATAGTTGTCATCTTTTTGTTTATTGACTTGACCCACATGCAGAGAACACTGAGGAGACAAAGAGGAGAAAAAGAAATAGTTTATTTTTGATGAATCGATATGATAACAGGAACTGGAACTGGATCGCATCCACTGTGTGGAGAGAAGGCTTGGTAAGAGATGGAAAATAGTTATCAAATTTTCTTGATGAGCTCTTTCTGACTTACTGGTTGGATGGATGGAGCTTAGTATGAGAGGGAGACAAAGTGGGGTCGGATGGATGAATTCTGTGCCCGCTTGAAGTTGTATTCCACCCAATCCTTCACTCAGCATACAGGGTTAAGTTCCTTCACACAGTGGTGAGGTTTTTCTGGGGTTTGTTTTCTTATTGAATGACGAGTATAGGTGCCGGGCTCGGAGGTAAGTACGTCGGAGGGGGGACAGGGTTCGCTTGGGTCTTGAGCCAGAAAGGATGAGGTTTTAGCCGTCGCCAGCTGGAAACGGAATCCAGGAACTTCACTTGGAACTTGAGACGAGGAAATCAGCACAACGAGGAATCAACAGAGCCGTAGCCGGACTGGAGTCAAGCCTGGAGAAAAACATGGAGACAAGGCGGGTTACTGGGAATCACAAAGGAGTTTCAGAAAGCTAAGGCAGGTTTGGCCAGCATTTGTTACCACAATAGGCAAACACTCAGGCGTAGGAGTGCTGGCGAGCTGCTCTCGTATCCTCCTCCTCTCTGATGAGCGAGCACCTGTTCCTTCTCACCTCCGGAGCTCAGACGGCATCTGTGGTGGAAAAGTGTAAGCAGCAGGCAAAATAAAAAACAAAGACAGACTCCAAAACCCTGACAATAGTTCATTATGGGGTACTAAATATGACTGCAATGAAATAGTTATTGAAGAATTAATGGAGAATAAAAATCTTATTTATTTAAATGATGGAAGAGGCACAAGAGTTAATGTGAGAACAGGTACGGAGTCAGTAATTGATCTTGCAATAATTTCGAATTCACTGGCAGGAGTTAGTTCATGGCAAATAATTAAAGATACAACAATAGGAAGTGACCATTATCCCATAATAACAGAAATAAATTTAGATATTGAAAAGTATAAGATAGGTGGCTTAAAGAAATGGTGTTTCAGTAGTACCAATTGGGAAGAATTTAGGCTTATAAGTGATCAGGAATTGGGAAAAATTAATTTGAATATGGAAGTTGATCATTTAAATTTCTGTGTTTGTAATGCCATTTTACAAGCTGCTAATCAATCCATGAAGAAGAAAGGAGGTTGGATTTATAAGATTGTTCCATGGTGGACAAAGGAATGTGACAAAGTAATTAAAAATCGAAATAAAGCTTTTAAAATGATGAAAAGGAATCACAGTTCCAAGAATCTCATAGAATACAAGAGATGTCAGGCTTTTGTGAGAACTATAAAATGTGCAAAAAAGGATTGTTGGAGAAATTTTTGTAATTCAGTGGGAAGAGAAACAGAGATTAATAAAGAATGGTCAATGATAAGAAGAATGAATGGGATTAAAAGAGAATATGGTTATCCAGTCTTAAATGATGGCCACGTTTCAGCAGTAAGAGATGAAAAGCTAGATCTAATGGCAAAAACTTTTATTAAAATACATTGTTCAGAAAATATTACTTTGGAAAGGAAACGGGGGATAGAAATGACAATATTAGAAAACAGAGACATATTGGAACACAGAAAATGTAAATGATTTTTTGAATGTTCCTTCAATAAATCATTTACATTGAATGTCCCTGCTGGACCCCCTGCAGTTTGCTTACCAAGCAAACAGGTCAGCAGATGATGCTGTTAACTTAGGTCTACACTTCATCCTGCAACACCTCGACCACCCAGGAACGTACGCCAGGATCCTGTTTGTAGACTTCAGCTCGGCCTTCAACACCATCATACCAGACATCCTCCACCAGAAGCTCACCCAGCTCAACGTCCCAGCCTCCACCTGTCAGTGGATCAACAGCTTCCTGACGGACCGACAGCAGCAGGTGAGACTGGGGAGCATCTTCTCCTGATCCAGATCAATAAGTACTGGTGCCCCCCAGGGGTGTGTTCTATCCCCACTCCTCTTCTCTCTGTACACAAATAACTGCACCTCATCGGACTCGTCCGTGAAACTCCTGAAGTTTGCAGACGACACCACTGTCATTGGACTGATCCAGGACGGTGATGAGTCTGTATACAGACAGGAGGTGGATCGGCTGGTACACTGGTGTTGTCAGAACTACCTGGAACTCAACCCACTCAAGACTGTGGAAATGGTGGTGGAACACCACCCCCATACACCCCCCTCACCATCCTCAACAACACTGTATCGGCCGTGGACCACTTCAGGTTCTTAGGAACCACCATCTCTGAGGACCTGAGATGGTCTTCACACATAGACACTGTTCGAAAGAAGGCCCAGCAGAGACTGTACTTCCTGAGGCAACTCAAGAAGTTCAACCTTCCACAGGAGCTGCTGGTCATCTTCTACACTGCCATCATTCAATCTGTCCTGTCTTCATCCATCTCAGTGTGGTTTGGATCATCCACCAAACAGGACAGGTCCAGACTGCAACGAATAATCAGGACTGCAGAGAGAATAATCAGAGCTGACCTTCCCTCCATCCAGGTCTTATACAGGTCAAGGGTCAGGAGAAGAGCTGCTAACATCTCTGCAGATCCCACACACCCTGCACATAAACTGTTTAGAGTTTTACCTTCAGGTGGCGCTACAGAGCACTGTTCACTAAAACCAGCCGCCACAGAGACAGTTTCTTCCTCCAGGTTGTTTCTCTGATGAACATTTAATAGAGTACAGAACAACTGCATACAGATGTTGTAAATGCACCTTTTTATTATATATGTGTATATTTTTATATATTATATAAGTATATTCTTTAATGCAAAAAACAAAACCAAAGAGCAAAGTGTACCGGAGTCAAAATCCTTGTTTGTATGTATGAACTTGGCAATAAAGCTGATTCTGATTTTACAAAATCAGAATTAAATTGAGCTTTTCGGAAATTTAAATTAACAACACCAGGAAAAGATTATTTAATGATAAAACATTTTAGTGAATCATCTAAGGACACTTTATTGGAACTGCATGGCTCTCCAAAGAAATGCCACACCATTACTGACCCACTGCCAAACCGGTCATGCTGAAAGATGTTGCAGGCAGCAGATCTCTCTCCACGGTGTCTCCAGACTCTGTCACGTCTGTCACATGTTCTCAGTGTGAACCTGCTTTCATCTGTGAAGACCACAGGGCACCAGTGGTGAATTTGCCAATCCTGGTGTTCTCTGGCAAATTCCAAGCGTCCTGCACGGTGTTGGACTGTGAGCACAACCCTCATTTGTGGACGTCGGGCCCTCATACTGTCCTCATGGAGTCGGTTTCTAACCGTTTGTGCAGACACATGCACATTAGTAGCCTGCTGGAGGTCATTTTGCAGGGCTCTGGCAGTGCTCCTCCTGTTCCTCCTTGCACAAAGGTGGAGGTAGCGGTCCTGCTGCTGGGTTGTTGCCCTCCTACGGCCTCCTCCACATCTCCTGGTGTACTGGCCTGTCTCCTGGTAGCGCCTCCAGGCTCTGGACACTACGCTGACAGACACAGCATACCTTCTTGCCACAGCTGGCATTGATGTGCCATCCTGGAGGAACTGCACTACCTGAGCCACTTGTGTGGGTTGTAGAGTCCGTCTCATGCTACCACGAGTGTGAAAGCACCACCAACATTCAAAAGTGACCAAAACATCAGCCAGAAATCATCGGTACTGAGAAGTGGTCTGTGGTCCCCACCTGCAGAACCACTCCTTTATTGAGTGTCTTGATAATCACCAAAGATTTCCTCCTGATGTCTTTTTCATTTGAACAACAAGATGTGAAATTGATTGTCAATCAGTGTTGCTTCCTAAGTGGACAGTTTGATTTCACAGAAGTTTGATTTACTTGGAGTTATATTGTGTTGTTTAAGTGTTCACTTTATTTTTTGAGCAGTGTATATTGTTGAAAATGGTACTCTGCAAGGAAGTATAATAAGTCCTTTATTATTTTCATTAATGATAAATGATGTGTTTCAAAATATAGATAATGGGATGGGATTTTCCCCTCCTTGTGTTGGAGGGGTTTGTGTGCTCGAATGATCCTAGAAGCTATGTTGTCTGGGGCCTAAATTCCCCTGATAGGGTCTCCCATGACAAACAGGGTCTAGGTGACGGGTCGGACAAAGAGTGGTTCAAGAATCCTTCATGAGGACTAGTAGATCGAGGTGCATGATGTCGCCGGGTACAGCAGAGCTGGGGTCCCAGCCTGGAGCCAGGCCTGGAGTTGGGACTCACCGGAGAGTGCCTGGTGGCTGGGTTGCGAGACGCGAGGCCATCCCCCAGTGGGCCCACCACCTGCAGGAGGAACCGTGAGGGACCGGTGCAAAGAGGATTGGGCGGCAAACGATGGTGGGGACCTCAGCGACCCGATCCCCGGATGCTTAGGCTGGCTCTAGGGACGTGGAATGTCACCTCGATGGGGGGGAAGGAGCCTGAGCTTGTGCGGGAGGTCGAAAGATATCGACTAGAAATAGTCGGGCTCGCCTCCACACACAGCGTGGGCTCTGGAACCCATCTCCTCGAGAGGGGCTGGACTCTCTTCTACTCTGGAGTGGCCCACGGGGAGAGGCGGCGGGCTGCGATGGGTTTGCTTGTTGCCCCCCAGCTCAGCCGTCTGGTGTTGGGGTTTACCCCAGTGGATGAGAGGAACGCATCCCTGCGTCTTCGGGTTGGGTACAGGTCTCTGACTGTCGTTTCAGCCTACGGGCCGAGGGGTAGTGCAGAGTACCCGGCCTTCTTGGCGTCCCTGTCAGGGGTGCTGAATAGTGTCCCTCCCGGGGCCTCCATTATTCTGCTGGGGGACTTCAACGCCCACGTGGGACTCCATTATTCTGCTGGGGGACTTCAACGCCCACGTGGGAAACGACAGTGACACCTGGAGGGGCGTGATCAGGAGGAATGGCCTCCCCGATCTGAATCCGAGTGGTGTTTCATTATTGGACTTCTGTGCTAGTCACAGATTGTCCATAATGAACACCATGTTCAAACATAAGGGTGTCCATCAGTGCACTTGGCACCAGGATACCCTAGGCAGGAGGTTGATGATCGACTTTGTTGTCGTATCATCAGACCTTCGGCTGCATGTTTTGGACACTTGGGTGAAAAGAGGGGCTGAGCTGTCCACTGATCACCACCTGGTGGTGAGTTGGATCAGCTGGAAGAGGAGAAAGCTGGACAGACTTGGCAGGCCCAAGTGCATAGTGAGTGTCTGCTGGGAACACCTGGCGGAGCCCTCGGCCAGGGATGTATTCAACTCCCACTTCCGGAGAGCTTTGACCGGATTCCGGGGGATGTTGGAGACATAGAGTCCGAGTGGACCATGTTCTCCGCATCTATTGTCGATGCTGCTGCCCGTAACTGCGGCCATAAGGTCTGCGTTGCCTGTCGCGGCGGCAATCCCCGAACCCGGTGGTGGACACCGGCAGTAAGGGACGCTGTCAAGCTGAAGAAGGAGTCCTATCAGCTGTGGTTGGCTTGTGGGACTCCTGAGGCGTCTGACGGGTACCGTGAGGAAAAGTGCTTCTGTGTTCTTTTGTGTCTCTGCTCTGTTCTCTCAAACCCCCAGTCGGTCGTGGCAGATGGCCGCTCACACTGAGCCTGGTTCTGGTTCTGCTGGAGGTTTCTTCCTGTTAAAAGGGAGTTTTTCCTCTCCACTGTCGCTACATGCATGCTCAGTATGAGGGATTGCTGCAAAGTCAACGCCAGTGACTGTCCACTGTCTCTACATGCTCATCCAGGAGGAGTGAATGCTGCAAGTCACTGACTGGATGCAATCTGCTGGGTTTCCTTAGATAGAAAAACGTTTTATCCAATTTGAATAAAAAGCTAACTCTGACTGCACTGTTCAATTGTTAGGATTAATTGGAATGTATGAACCTGACTGTTGTGAAGTGCCTTGAGACAACATGTGTTGTGAATTGACACTATATAAATAAACTGAATTGAATTGAATACTAGGGACCATCTGGTCCTTGTACAAGCAGAGCAGGAGTTTGGTCCGCATTGCCGGCACTAAGTCGGACCTGTTCCCGGTGCATGTTGGACGCCGGCAGGGCTGCCCTTTGTCACCGGTCCTGTTCATAACTTTTATGGACAGGATTTCCAGGCGCAGCCAAGGGCTGGAGGAGATCTGGTTTGGGGACCAGAAGATTTCGTCTCTTCTTTTTGCAGATGACGTGGTCCTGCAGGCCCCCTCTAGCCAAGACCTACAGCATGCGCTGTGGCGGTTCGCAGCCGAGTGTGAAGCGGCTGGGATGAAGATCAGCTCCTCCAAGTCCGAGGTCATGGTTCTCGACCAGAAAAGGGTGACTTGTCCTCTTCTGGTTGGAGGGGAGTTCCTGCCTCAAGTGGAGGAGTTCAAGTATCTCGGGGTCTTGTTCATGAGGGTAGAATGGAGCGGGAGATCTACAGACGGATCGGTGCAGCTTCCGCAGTAATGGGGGCGCTGTGCCGGTCCGTTGTGGTGAAGAGAGAGCTGAGCCGAAAAGCGAAGCTCCCGATTTATTGGTCGGTCTACGTTCAAATAAGACCATTAAGATCAGTAATTTGTTCAGATTCGAGTTCATCATTGGTTGGTTTACAGTATAATCATTCAGAAAGCAGACCAGATATTTTAATAGAAATTCAACAGACATTATTTAGAATAAATATGATGGGTTTAATGATACATTTTTTTATGGATACCAGCACATTATGGTGTTAAAGGAAATGAATTGGTAGATAGGGCAGCAAAGGAAGCTGTTAGAAATGTATCAGTAGATTTAGTTATTAATGTTAGTTAAACAGAAATAAAAATGTTAATCAAACAGAAATTGAAGGATAAATGGCAAAAGGAAAGGGAGAAAGAAAAGAAAGGACATTGGTTTTATAAAATTCAAAAAAAGACTTGAGAAATGAGAGGAACAGGAAGGGCAAGGAGGGAAGAAGCAATTATTTCTCGTCTGAGATTTGGACATACTGGTTTAAATAGTTTTTCTTTTTTTGGGGGGAAACATTGTAATGGTAAATGTGAATACTGTGGAATAGATGAAACCATAGAGCATGTTGCACTGTAAAAATTATGAGACAACAATTAATTCCAAATTTTAATAGAATTAGGATTAAATTAGATTTAGTTGATTTATTTAGAAGTAATCTAAAAAGTAACATTTATCAGATAATATTTCGTTATCTAAAAATAACAGCTGTACAACGGAATTTAATAATTCCCGAGAGACATTCTGGTCCAAACTCCATACCAGTAGTTGGCGGTAATGTACCAATTTTGTTGTTTGTCAACCGCCATTATAAAGAATAATAATAATAAGAAGAAGAAGAATGAAAATATGACCTCGTTTAGAAGCTGTTTTTTGTTCTTCAGAGCTCCACCATGTCTGGGGCGTTAGCTAGATTGCTTTTCTACCCGACTTTAGCCTACAATGTTGCAATGGAGAAGGTGTCCTCCAGGAGGTGGTTCGACCGAGTGGACGAGACGGTCATCCTGGGAGCGCTGCCGTTCAGGTCCATGACCAAACAGGTCAGAACACCGCTGGATTAAACCATAAAGCACTGTTTAAACTCGTCCAACAGGTCAGATCACCGGAACCCTGGCTTCTGTGGAGAAAGAGCTCTGCTGTACAGGTACAACTCAGTCATTTAAAATAGCATCAAAAATGGTAAGAATTCAAATTTAAGAAGCAAAACTCACATTTATATGTTGGGTGCACAGAGATTTTAGGCGTTTTGAACTCATTAAAAGTCTAAATATTACATAAAGCATCAAATGATTTTAAATAAAGAAATGTGATGGCTTACACAATAGCTAATTTGGCAGATGTCCAGCAGCCCCTGACAGTCCACAAGGAGGGTAGGGCACAAAAGGTCATTGGTGAAGTAGCTGGTTTTCAGAGTTCAGTATCCACCATATTTATGGAAAGTTTAGCAGAAGGATAAGGGCTTTATTGGTTTGGTTTTTTAGCCATCATTTATACAGTCTCAACAAATGCCATCTCAAGGCACTCTACAAAACAAACAGATCCAATTTCTATAAAATAATGTAGTGTGGTAAAAAGAGGTCCACAATTAACTGGGAAGACTGGTGCCTTTAGAGGATTGTGAAGCCTGCTCTAGTGTTTTCCGTGTCGTTTGAAAATCAAGGGTCTTGGGGAAGATTGAGAGGCACATAATTATTACAGTGTGATGTTTCAAGAGTCAGTGATGATTTGAAGAATCGTGTCATCTACTGCTGTTGGTGCACTTCATTTATCAAGTCCAAAATCAGCGCAGTCCCCAACCAGAAAATTTTAGAGCACTCCTTCTGCTGACAAGCTTTATGGAGATGTTGACTACATTTCCCAGCAGGACTTGGAACCAGCCCACAATGCCACAGGTACCGACGCCTGCTTTGCTGACCACTGTGCTTGAAAGGCAAGGACACTGGCCTCACGTTAAGTACTGTCAAGTGGAACATGTGAGTTAGGAACCTCAACAGAACCACAGGCTGACTAAGACCTTTTATGCCTCGCTGCATTGATGCGCCAATTCATGCAAAAGGAGCCCCGACCAAAGTACTGCATTCATATACTGTATTAAGTCTTTTTGTTTTGGTTTGATGTAATATTGTATTTTTCTGATAAACTGAATTTTGGGTTTTCATGAGCTGTAGGCCAGATTTACCATATTTCATAAATAAACCCTTGATGTATATCGCTCTGTGTCTAAAGAATCTGCACAATAAATGGGTTTATCACAGACATAAATTAACTGGTGGATGGTATTTCACTTTACTGAAATGTGACTCAGTCCGGTTTAAACTGATGGTGTATTCAGTTTCTTCCTAAAAGTCAGAGAAAAATTACATGGAACGCCCCCGGAAATCACAGCGGTGCTGGGTTCAAGTTTTCTCTGAAGTTGGATCTTGGGTATGGAAATGATGCCACACCTGAGTTGGTGGTGTAGGAAGACAGAAAGGCTAATTATTGTTTAGCTTTTTATTGTTAGCATCACAACTTGAAAACAGTGAATTTTTCTCCCTTTCATGCTTTCAAACTCAAAAGATGTTCACAATTAGAAATTTTACTGCACTATGCATGCCACTAATAACTCTGGGAGTCATCCTGTAACCTTCTGGTCATCACAGTGCTTTACATAACATTGTGACTTTTGTCACTGTTTGGGGTCTGCAGATAAATATGAACTGATGGTGGTTGTTTGTGTTGCAGCTGGTGGAAGTCGAGAACGTTCGGGGAGTTGTCACCATGAATGAAACATATGAAACCAAATATTTCTGCAACTCAACCCAGGTCAGTGGGATTCATTAGTGTTGCCATTCTGGAGCAGTTCATTAGTGAAAGATAAAAGCCTGTTACAAAAACACAGCTGCATTTATGTGGTTTTTTTATATAGTCAGTTCTCACCTACACCTGACTTTAAGATTAAAAATGTTTACAAAATTAAGACTAGAATGTAAGAATTTGATGTCTGGAAGCAGGAGTGGAAAACTGCAGGAGTGGAGCAGCTGAGGCTGAGCACTGTGGACCTGACTGGAGTCCCCACCCTGGACAAACTCCACCAGGGAGTGGAGTTTGTCCTGCAGCACAGACAGCGGGGAACAAGTGTGTATGTCCACTGCAAGGCGGGGCGTTCCCGCAGTGCCACACTTGTTGCTGCGTACCTCATACAGGTCAGTATAGAACTCCTAAACATCAGTGGCCAATAAATCAGGTGACTAGAGATGTTCCGTTTGTTCTTTTTACACTAGGTGACAGAAGTAGGATAACCATCCTATCTTTAATTTGGATTTACTCTTGTCAGAAACCTATCAGCCATAGAGGAGAGTCCAGCCAATAGTGGAACCTCGGCTTCAGGAGGAACAGTGTGGTTTTTGTTCTGGCCGTGGAACACTGGACCAGCTCTATACCCTCTACAGGGTGCTCGAGGGTTCATGGGAGTTTGCCCAACTGGTCCACATGTGTTTTGTGGACCTGGAGAAAGCATTCGACTGTGCCCCTCGTAATGCCCTGTGGGGGGTGCTCCAGAAGTACGGAGTTGGGGGCCCTTTACTAGGGGCCATCCGGTCTCTGTACAAGTGGAGCAGGAGTTTGGTCCGCATTGCCGGCACTAAGTCGGACCTGTTCCCGGCTGCCTTTTGTCACCAGCTTTGTTTCATTGACAGGATTTCTAGACGCAGCCAAGGGCCGGAGGGGGTCTGGTTTGGGGACCAGAGGATTTTGTCTCTTCTTTTTGCAGATGACGTGGTCCTGCTGGCCCCCTCTAGCCAACACCTACAGCATGCGCTGTGGCGGTTCACAGCCAGTGTGAAGCGACTGGGATGAAGATCAGCTCCTCCAAGTCCGAGGCCATGGTTCTCGACCGGAAAAGGGTGGCTTGTCCTCTTCAGGTTGGAGGGGAGTTCCTGCCTCAAGTGGAGGAGTTTAAGTATCTTGGAGTCTTGTGGCTGCCGCAGTAATGGGGGCGCTGTGCCGGTCCGTTGTGGTGAAGAGAGAGCTGAGCCGAAAAGCGAAGTTCTCGATTTACCGGTCGGTCTACGTTCCTACCCTCACCAATGACCATGAACGTTGGGTCATGACTGAAAGAACGAGATCACGGATACAAGCGGCTGAAATGAGCTTCCTCCGTAGGGTGGCCGGACACTCCCTTAGAGATAGGGTGAGGAGCTCGGGAGGAGCTCGGAGTAGAGCCGCTGCTCCTCCACATCGAGAGGAGCCAGTTGAGGTGGCTCGGGCATCTATACCGGATGCCTCCTGGACGCCTTCCTCGGGAGGTGTTCCAGGCACGTCCCACCGGGAGGAGGCCCAGGGGACGGCCCAGGACACGCTGAAGGGGCTATGTCTCTCGGCTGGCCTGGGAACGCATTGGGCTCCCCCCGGAGGAACTGGAGGAGGTGTCTGGAGAGAGGGACGTCTGGGCGTCTCTGCTGAGTCTGCTGCCCCCGCGACCCGGTCCCGGATAAAGCGGAAGACGACAAGTGCGAGTACATGTCAAAAACCAGTCTCCTTCCCAGCTTGATGTGTCATTTGTGTTGCTTTGGATAATATTTAGTTGTTGGATATTATATATTTAATCTGTTCAAGTTTAGTCCAGTTAAATCCATCGAGTGCGCTGTAGATGTTTGAGTGGAGGAAATTTAACTACCTTTAGTTTTGTTGAGCAGAAACATCATGCTGCAGCCAGTCACATGTGAAATGACGACTGGCTGCTTTAGTTTTTTAATTTATTCCTGTTGTCAGGTGGGTTTCTCTCTGCTTTTGGTCTGCAGGACACAACAAGAATGGGAATATTTCAGACCTTTTTTCCACTGTTTAAATCTGTTAATGTCTGGGGATTGTTGTTGTTTTTCTCCTACAGCTACACTGCTGGACTCCAGAAAAGGCCTGTCAGAAGCTGGTGTCCATCAGACCGCACATCTTGGTGCGCTCAGCTCAGCTGGAGATGCTCAGGAGATACTACGTGAAAGTGTTTGATCCTTACACCAATTAGACCGGGACGGTGGCGGGTTAAACCCTAATAATCAGGCTGAAAAATGGACTGAGAGAATATGTTGCTATTGCTTGTTTTATTTCACTTGTTTTCTATTCATTTTAAAGTCACATTTTTGTGCATTTTTCATGGAAATGGTTGGTTTTTTTTATTGGCTTCAAGCCAAAAATTACAGTTTTATTTTGTTGTTATTCACTCCTTTGACTTTCCACCATAATAGTGTTTCAGCTAACAAGAGAAAAATATGACATTGTCTGTAACTACAAAAAATGAATTAGTAATATACTGTACTTTGCGCTCACATTTTATTTGATTGTGTATTCGTATAAGGCTTTAAAAATAGAGCACATGAAGGTTAATAAATGTTTGTAACCAAAGTATGGCCTTTTGTTTTGTGGTGTGCATTCAATGCTTTACTTGGAATGGTGACCACTTGAAACTCTTTAAAATCCACATTCATACCACAATATTGGTAAATGGCCTGATCTTGTAAAGCCCCAAAGCACTTTATTCTACAATCAGTCATCCGCACATTCACACAGGTGAGCTACAATGTAGCCACAGCTGACCTGGGCAGACTGACAGAAGTGAGGCTGCCATACAATTGGTGCCACCCGGCCCTCTGACCAGCATCAGCAGGCAAGGTGGTAAAGTGTCTTGTCCAAGGACACATCGACTGAGATGGTTCGAACCTGCAACCCACCAGTTACAGGACAAACTCGTACCACCTGAGCCACAGGTTTTATATCCTATAAAATGATCACATTGCTCTCCTATATAAAGACTCGTGAGTCCTTTGGGACCACATAGTTTTCAAGGCTGGTCTGAGAAGGCTTTGGGATGTGGAGAACCTCTAGTAGCATTAGTTAATAACTCATTCAGAAACAGTTGGATAGACAGTTGATTGTTTTCTGTGCAGCAAATTAAAGACAAATGCATTATTTTAATGGAGCCACAAAGTTTAGGTCTTGCACTTTTTTTAAATGCAACCTTTGGTCAACTCAAGTAAAACTCTTAAAGGTAAAAAAAGAAAAAAGTATTTGTTAAGTTTGAAAGTGGTTCCGTGTAGTTTTTCAAATGGGGACCAGACTGATCGAAATTGTAGACAAAAATGTTTCCCTACACTTTTTGCAGAGCTTGGATTAACATTTAAAACACTTTGGAGAGCTCAAGTTTGCTTTAAGTAAAAAATAAAAATAAATAAAAACTAGATAAATCATTGTTTACGTCTATTTTTTTTTTTTTTTTTGCAAATAAAGACTGATGGATTAGTTCACCAGGCGTATGCGGGTTCTGGGATTTTTTATGGGCTGTTCAGCTGAAAAACAAGAAGCTTGCCTGCGTTTCCCCTCCCGGCCTTCAGGGGGCGACTCAGTGTCGACTTGTGGAAGAGTGGGCAGCAGAGTAAATATGGCGGCGTCGTTGGTAAGGTTTATCCGCGGAGGTCTTGGAAGGAGTTTTAATAGTGAGTTGACTTGAAATCTCCTTTCTCAGTATACTTTATGTGTGTTATAGTTATAACCATTAGGCTGCATCCATCACTATGTTTATAAAACAGATTATTTTGGTTTTTACGCTTCATTCCGACTGACCTTCGAGCTAGCTAGCGCTGGAGTTAACAGTTAGTCATTTTGTTATTGTGACAGAACTGACTGTTTAGACAGCAGCGACAGATCAGTGGGGGTATATTTCTCGGTTTGTCAGTGTTGAACCTTGACTTCCCTTCCTTCAGTTACCCGGGCTTCGTGTCTCCTGCAGCAGCAGATCAGACCGCAGAGCTCCACCAATGAGACCCGCCGTGAGTATCACCTCCACACTGGTGGGACCGAGTGGATAAAATAACAAGACAAACTCTGTACTATTTCACTTTTGACTAAGACACACATCCAACAGTAGAGGTAGACCAGTAATTGGCCGGTCGGATTATCACCCATTTTGACACATCGGCCATCAGCTTCTGCGGTGCATTTAGTCTGGAGCTGTGTGGCGGCAGTCCACGGTCAGCGTGGCTGTGTGGCGGCAGTCCACGGTCAGCGTGGCTGTGTGGCGGCAGTCCACGGTCAGCGTGGCTGTGTGGCGGCAGTCCACGGTCAGCGTGGCTGTGTTTTCAGCACAAATGTTAAACGGAACCCTACGTCTTAATGTCAAATACAGAAAAGACAATCAGACCTGCATCAGTCAGGAGATCTCTTCTTTGGCTGTTTGCCGCTGTCACCGGTCCAATTATATGATTCAAATTGGATGAATGAATAAAGGACATTAACTTTGAATAAACTGGTTGAGTCCAGTTTAAATGTCTCTAACAGTAAAACAAAAAGGTGGGAGGACAAAAAACTAATACTTTGTCTCCTCTGCCGTTTGAACAGCCACAGTCAGGCCCAAAGATGCTGTCACCCACAAACAGCTGGCAGCATTTGGAGAATATGTGGCTGAAATGATGCCAAAATTCATCCAGCAGGTTCAGGTCAGTTTAAAGGCTCATCACTGGTCACATTAGCAACTATCTGGATTTGTACTTTTACAGGTCACACATTCACTAAAAGATAGTTGCGGGTTTTAAACAGATTCCTAAAAAAAGCTGAGGAGAGTTTGAAATGTTTTTGTTGTTGCTGTTTTAGGTGACCTGCTATAATGAGCTGGAGGTGATGATCCATCCTGACGGGGTGATCCCAGTGCTGACCTTCCTGAGGGACCACACCAATGCTCAGTTCAGGAACATGATTGACCTCACCGCTGTGGACGTCCCCTCACGGCAGAACCGCTTTGAGGTAGCTGCAAACACCACACGAACACTTCATTTAACACCACTTTACTTTAAGACTGTATCAGCCTGAGTAGCACTGAGATTAACTTTGGATTTTGTGTTTTTTATCACATCGAAACTGAACTTAATTGAATTCAATCTGTGCCTTTATGGGTATATGGAAGCGACTTTGTAAGGTGCCAGAAGAGAAACAATAAGGATCAGGAGACAGCGGCACAGTGTGTGTGTGGTTTCCAGTGCTGGTGGACAGGTTGACAGAGGATGCCAGGAAGTAGTACCCATGGAATGCGATGTTGGCATGCAACATTGTGATTTGTAGTGCACATATATCCCAGGGGTGAAAAGAGCCTGGAGGGGAGAGGGATGAAGGACATCCGAGCAAGAAACAATCACTGTGAGAATGAAAGAGAGATGGGAGCAACAGTGAGGCTACAAGCAGTGAAGGTCCTGAAGGTGGATGAGTTCCTGGGGGTCAACCATCCAAAGCAACAGTGCACATAAGAAGTTAGGGTGCAGGCAGGTTGGATTACATCGAGATAGTCAGTGGTCATTTGTGACAGGATAGCTGACGGGTTTACAAGAATGGAGTGAGACCTGCTATGATGTGCATTTTTATCGGCAGTGAGGGACAGGATCAGAAAATAAGGACAGCTCAGGTTGAGCTGTTTGGTGGCAAAATTGGAGCTGCAGGTCTGAGATGGTTTGGACATGTGCAGATGAGGTATAGCAGATAGATTGGACATGTTGTATGTGGAGCTATCGGACAATGAAAAGAATTAGGTCACTGAGAAAGTTTGTGGATCTAGTGGAGAAGGATTTGCAGACAGTTGGTTGGAGGATGAAGAGCCAAAAACTTTATTTGAAAAATATTTTTCATGTATTGCATCTCTTCAATTATTTTAAAGCTACAGTAGGCTTCACTTTGATAGAGCCATTTTCTAAATACTTTATGTGGGTTTGTTGAGTCTAATTTGGTATGGACCACTGTCTGGTTTAACCAACATGCTGCAGGGACTGTGAATCCAGAGTTGCATTGAGGGTGGCTTCAGTTTGCTCCCAAATTTCAGGCTGCAGACTTTTTACACTTTATTCAGAAACTGTTTTACTGTTTAGTTTTGTTTTAGCTTTTTAAATGTCGTGACTGTGTTTGACATTGCCAGCAGCTACATGTTCCCCTCAGAGATCTGATGTCAACAGTGAACAGGGGCTGAGTTGATATAAGTTATATAAAAACCAAAAAATGATACAACTGTTTAAATGATGGCGCTCATTTATTCTACTTGATGGGAATCTCACCTTAAGTCACACATGGCTTCGCTGAAATGAAGTCACCAGCTTCTTTCTTAGACTGGTTAAACGGGTCTGGTTTTGTTTCTGTCTGAGTTTGTTGCTCTTCTTGCAGCCTCAAGCAGAGCCCCTTTTTATTATGAATCCATCTGTGCCTCGGTAAGGATGTGAGCCATGAATACTGGAGAGTCATAAAGCAGGGATCATAAGGGAAATGAGTCGTGTACCTCTTACATTTAGAAACACAGACATCAGTGGACATTACTGGGGTTTCTGACCAAATGTAGTTTTTTTTTTACAGATTGTCTACAACCTGTTGTCACTGCGTTACAACTCCCGCATTCGAGTCAAGACGTACACGGATGAGTTGACGCCAGTGGACTCTGCAGTACCCGTCCACAAGGCTGCCAACTGGTATGAGAGGGAGGTTAGTCACCGCAGTTTCTACTGAACATATGAGGGCTGGAAGGCGTGCAGCTAGACTGAGTCAAACTGTGTATGGAAACAGGTGTGGGACATGTATGGTGTGTTCTTCGCCAACCACCCTGACCTCAGGCGCATCCTGACAGACTACGGCTTCGAGGGTCATCCCTTCAGGAAGGACTTCCCTCTATCGGGATACGTAGAGGTGAGTTCTGCCACCAACAGTCCACAGAGCTGAAGCGGAGAACCTTAGAACTGTGCTGTGGATTGCGTTGAGTATTCAATCTGTGCAGCTACTCATTCCTTGTTCCCCTGGAGATGGAGTTGGTTGATATTGTCAGTAACAAGTCAGACAAACTTAATTGCCTACAGGGATTCCCTCTGTGTGCCCCTTTTTTGTATATGCATGGATATGCTTCTGTTAGCATCACTGAACTGGGACCCCCAGCAAACATGAAGGCAATTAGCAGGAGAGTTTGAAACATCTGGAAGAAAAACCAGAAGTAAAAAATGAAGCTGTTCCTCTGCTGGTGGTAGTTGCAGAGCTGAACAGGTCTGAGGTTGGAAGCAGGGGTAAGCATTTATCTTATCATTAAAATTTAGATTTTAATTGACAATAAACTCCAATTATTGTTTGAAAACCCCAAAAATTGTCTCTATTGTTGAATTTGATATTTTTGCTATTTTCTCCACCACTGATTCCTTGAGATCACCAATAAATTCAAAAATGCTATGAAATGCTGGTCCGTGTGCAGTTTAGTGACAAGAATCATACAGTTTTATGTCGCTGGTGTCCTGAAGAAGCATGTTTTATAAAGGGAAGGGCAGCGACCTGCAGTAACAGCCCTACAGTTCCCTGAAAAAACGGACAAGTTATAAATACTTTTTTTTTTTATCGTCACTTTTATTGTTGTCACTATAAATACCATAAAATATCTTGATGTGGCCAAGGCCTTGCTAAAATTGACACCTAGCATCATGACGTATGGTTCCAGTGCTGAACTGGTACTTTGCACTACTTATTTGTGTATCTGCCGCTGTAAACATTGGCTCTGGCACCAATAAACTGGTTCCATCTTGGCTCCAACTGTGAGCCCAGGAAGAAGAAAGAGGAGCTTTGTTCAGGACCTGCAGGAGTTCTCATACGAACAACCACTCAATAGTTTTTGAGCCCTATGTTTAAATCTCTACTTGAACTTAGTTTTTTCTTCTAATTTTAAGAAAACCCCTGAGCTTCAAGTGTAGCTGTGGAACAAAACGAGCTCCCTGTGCCTCTTTGTATTTTACTATCAGCCCATAAATACCACATGTCGCTTTAAAACAGTATTAATAAATGAAGCTGATAATCTTGTACAGACTGGTGTAGTAGCTGAGAGTGGTTTTCCTCCACAGGTGCGTTATGATGATGAGAAGAAGCGGGTGGTGGCGGAGCCCTTGGAGCTGGCGCAGGAGTTCAGGAAGTTCGACCTTAACACGCCCTGGGAGGTGTTCCCGGCGTATCGAGAGCCCAAAGAGACTGCGCCCAAGCTGGAAGCTGGAGAGACGGCCCCTGAGAAGAAGTGACGTCCCTCTGTTGAGTCCACTCTACTCTCATCGGCGTGTTCGTGTTGTTCTGCTCGACAACCCCATCTGAAATATTTATGTAAATAAAAGCAACCAATAAAACAATGCCCAACCGGTTTTATGGTGCTATTTTATCTTGGTTAAGAAAAGAACCAGAGGTGTTGTGGTGGCAGCTGAGATAAGAGCTGCTCCACGTCCCCCAAAGTCTTCCTCCAACTTGCTTTAAACCTGGGATGTTTTCCATTTAGCTTAAGGAAAATGGTTTAGGGGAACGTTTTTTTGTTCCTCTCTTGCCTTTTAGTGAGACCCGAAGGTTTCTCCAACCTAAAGCCAGTAGGGATGTGTGGGATCCTTGTGCTGTTGGAACACCCAACTGTGGCTGAGGGTTCGAGGTGAAGAATTTGTAGGTTATATTCCTGCAGTGTAACAGAGCCTCAGCATGATGCTACCAACTCTATGCCTTACAGTTGGCCATGTTTGAAAGCCTTACCCTAACCGTGACCATAAAACCTTGCCACAGTTTGGGTCAGATGTTTGAAACTTGGACACAGTTGTGGTTTGACAGATTCCAAAAATGTGTCCAAGTTGGTTTTGGGACTGATTTAGCAGACTAACATTAACTCTAAACTCAAAGTTGACTTTCTAGAGCACTGAATAAAGCCAGCAGAAGCTGACCAAGGGCTAAACGGGGTGCTTCTGGAACAACCTAGTTTACCAGTTTAAGGGAGGTCAAACCCAATCCATCTAGAAATGCCAAAGCCTTGATTGGGAAGACTACAAATTTAAAAGAATGGTCAAATATTGAGCCAGAATCAGTCCAGAATTCTTGCTGATGGATGCAAAAAGTCTGTGCTTAAGATGCAACTTCCTAACAGACATTTAAATAGACATTAATGAGGGTTAATGCATTTCTTTCAGCCCAAATGTCAAATTCTGACACAGGTGTTAGTTTTCATTACCAGTCCACCCTAGAAAAAGAGAGGTTCAAATGCATTAACGAAACACTAAAATCAGAATCAGCTTTATTGCCAAGTTCTTACATACAAACAAGGAATTTGACTCCAGTACACTTTGCTCTCTGGCTTTTGTTTTTTACATTAAAGAATATACTTATATACAATATACACATATATAATAAAAAGGTACATTTGCAACATCTGTATGCTGTTGTTTTGTACTTTATTAAATGTTCATCAGAGAAACAGCCTGGAGGAAGAAACTGTCTCTGTGGCGCCACCTGAAGGTAAAACTCTGAACAGTTTATGTGCAGGGTGTGTGGGGTCTGCAGAGATTTTAGCAGCTCTTTTCCTGACCCTTGACCTGTATAAGTCCTGGATGGAGGGAAGGTCAGCTCTGATTATTCTCTCTACAGTCCTGATTATTCGTTGCAGTCTGGACCTGTCCTGTCTTGTGGATGATCCAAACCACACTGAGATGGATGAAGACAGGACAGACTGAATGATGGCAGTGTAGAAGATGACCAGCAGCTCTTGTGGAAGGTTGAACTTCTTGAGTTGCCTCAGGAAGTACAGTCTCTGCTGGGCCTTCTTCTGAACAGTGTCTATGTGTGAAGACCATCTCAGGTCCTCAGAGATGGTGGTTCCTAAGAACCTGAAGTGGTCCACGACCGATACAGTGTTGTTGAGGATGGTGAGGGGGGTGTATGGGGGTGGTGTTCTACAAAAGTCCACCATCATCTCCACAGTCTTGAGTGGGTTCAGTTCAAGGTAGTTCTGACAACACCAGTGTACCAGCCGATCCACCTGCTGTCTGTATGCAGACTCATCACCATCCTGGATCAGTCCAATAACAGTGGTGTCGTCTGCAAACTTCAGGAGTTTCACGGACGAGTCCGATGAGGTGCAGTCATTTCTGTACAGAGAGAAGAGGAGTGGAGATAGAACACACCCCTGGGGGGCACCAGTACTTATTGATCTGGATCAGGAGAAGATGCTCCCCAGTCTCACCTGCTGCTGTCGGTCCGTCAGGAAGCTGTTGATCCACTGACAGGTGGAGGCTGGGACGTTGAGCTGGGTGAGCTTCTGGTGGAGGATGTCTGGTATGATGGTGTTGAAGGCCGAGCTGAAGTCTACTAACAGGATCCTGGCGTAGGTCTCTGGGTGGTCGAGGTGTTGCAGGATGAAGTGTAGACCTAAGTTAACAGCATCATCTGCTGACCTGTTTGCTCGGTAAGCAAACTGCAGGAGGTCCAGCAGGGGGCCTGTGATGTCTTTCAGGTGCTTCAACACCAGCCGCTCAAAGGATTTCATGACCACAGACGTCAGGACTACAGGCCTGTAGTCATTTAATCCTACGATGGTGGGTTTCTTGGGAACCGGGATGATGGTGGATCGTTTGAGGCAGGAGGGGACCTCACATTTCTCCAGTGACTTGTTATCAGGTCCTCCAGCTTTCTTTGTTTTCATGCGCTGAAAGAGCCTGTTTACATCTTCCTCGGAGATCTTTAGTGCAGGTAGAGGATCTGATGGTGGGGGGTTGGTTGCTTTATGGGAGGAACTTGTTCCTGAATGGGATGTAGAGGAGATGATTTGAGGTGTGAATGGTTTCCTGTCATGTCTGCAGTAGAAGCCATTCAGACGGTTGGCCAGGAGACGACTCTGTTCAGGATGGGTGGAGGGGCTCCTATAGGCAGTCAGGTTTCTCAGACCAGTCCATACAGCTGAAGCATCACCAGTAGAAAGGTTGTTCTTCAGCTTCTCACTGTAGCTTCTCTTAGCTGCTTTGATCTCCTTTGTTAGTTTGTTCCTGGCCTGCCTGTACCGCACCCAATCTCCACTGCTGTGAGCTTCTTCCTTTTCCCTGCGCAGATTCCTGAGGTGTGGAGTAAACCATGGTTTGTTGTTCCCAAAGGTGCAGAAGGTCTTGGTCTGCACACACATGTCCTCACAGAAACTGATGTATGATGTCACCACATCAGTTAGTTGGTTTAAGTCAGTGGCTGAAGTTTCAAAAACAGTCCAGTCTGTGCATTCAAAGCAGGCCTGTAGCATCTGCTTTGATTCCTCAGTCCACTTCTTAACAGTGTGAACCTTGGGTTTGGAAGCTCTTAGTCTCTGTCTGTAGGTTGGGATGAGATGGATTAGATAATGATCTGAAAAACCCAGAGCAGCCCTGGTAACAGCATGATATGAGTCCTTTAAAGCTGTGTAACAATGGTCCAGTGTGTTTTTATCTCTGGTGGGACACTTAATATGCTGTCTGTATTTGGGGAGTTCATTGGAGAGGTTTGCTCTGTTAAAATCTCCCAGTATTATGATGAAAGAGTTCGTGTATTTTTTCTCCAGGTCTGTAATCAGCTCAGCAAGATGTTTTTCAGCAGCAGAAGTGCAGCCATGAGGTGGAAAATATGAGCCAATTATTATAGTGATGTTATTGTGTGGGAGGGTGGACAGGGTGTGCTTTAGGTGGTCTGTAGCAGTTGCAGGAAGAGCACCGTCTAAGTAGCTGCCAGCCAGTAGTTCCGGAAAACAGAGGGTAGGCAAACCAGGTTTAATCCACATAGTTTGGAGATCCTTCTCCAAAATATGTCAAAATACAAAAATAGCAAAGATGCTTGGGGACAAAATCAGGTCCAGGTATCCAGCCTGCGAAGGAGCACATACAAAATTACTTGGATGGTGTGTAAATATATTATGTGTGTGCATCATTATTATTATGTTCATAACCAGTGTGGGAAATAAAATGTATAACCTGTGTTAGTATAAGACATTGTGTGGCCTGCAGAATTGTTATTGCACAAACTTGGCCTTGAGTGTGATGAAGCAGAAAATTACTGGGAACTGCAGGAGTGTGTGAAAAAGTAGAGACTGACTTACTCCCTGCTTATATCAGTAGATACGGGGTGCAGCTAGTGGACAATGACTGTCTAAATATGGTAAAGCCGGAAAAGTGTGTACGTGACTACATGTGAGAAAAAACTGTAAACAGGGCGCTGCCCATTTTAATGTGTTTTAATAAAAGCAATGAGCCCAGTGAGAAGCTCTGAAGTCGTCTCGGTGTGTGTCCTGATCACATGAGAGCTTCCCCTGGTCCAGGTACTTTGAATAACATACAGCTGTCTCCGTGTGATTTATTATAATGTGTTGTGAATTCCTCCAGGTTAAGGTGAATAAACGAACGTGCAGAAGGCCTCTTTAAAGAGGAACTTCAACAATTTGGTGATCCCGGACATGGACAACAACAGAGTGTGACAGATGGAAACCTCTGAGAACGGGGCGCCCACGAATCAAAGGTAGGCAGAGCCTATTGTATTAAATTCTGCCGATTGAATTTATGTATAGGCTAAATTAACCAGGTCTCAATTGGTTCTGAATGTCATTTTACTCTGCAAAACTGTAAAAGACTGTGTTAATTGGACATGTTAAAATGAAGTCAGATGAGATTTTCTGAAACGGTCTGCAAAATAAGCCAGCTTTAAAGTTTATTTAAAGCTGATAAAAGGTTAAAGGCCTTATTTGCTGAGAGTGGCGTCTTCACTTATTAATTGACGGATTAATAAAATAAGATAGGTTCAAGGCCTGTGACTTGGCAAACCACAAAGAATATTTTTAACAGGGGTTAAAGGCCCCATAGAAGACCATCTAAATATTTTTAAACAGGTGACAGGTTCATTCAAATCTTATGAAGGGTTAGAGTCCCATCTAGTGGTCACACTGAGGAATTACACAAGCGACTGGGAGTGCAGTCCATCTTAAATCATTGAACAATCATTCTGACTTAAAAATACGGTTGGAGTTTTGATTATTTGAGGGAAAATGAAATGCATTTATTGAATATAGGGTGAAGTGGCTTGTAGTGGATTGTTTCTGCAGATTTGTGCATATTTCCTGTGTGTGAGTGTCTGTCACAGACAGTTGTGTTGTATTGAGGAACTACGAGCTGGAATGTGTGTGTTTGCGACCGACCTGGATGATTATTTGGGGTAAAATAAAAAGACAAATACTAGATATAACTATCTGTGGTGCGGATTATAGAAGAAATGTGAATATTAAGTGTTTTTGTTGATATTAAGCGGGATTGACTGTGAGGAACGTCTGGGTGTATGTCTGTGTATGTCTGGGTGGCTTCCGGGTCCACCATTGCAGATGGAATAAAAGCACTGTGTTGTTAACAAAGGACAATACAGTGATAAGCGGATTTTATATGCATATTGTGAAACGTTAATTGAACATTTATTTCACAGGATTTTAAACAACAAGGAAGGTAAATTTCCGGACACAACAGCATGGCTGGATTTAGAAACACAATTAAATAACATACAAGCACTGGTTCTCCAAACCAGGGGTAAAGACGAAGCTGATAAGATTAAAAATAAGATCGAAAAAAAGGTAAGACAAACAATGAAGGCAGATGGAATTACTTTGACGGACAAGTGGAATTTAGGTGATTGGTTTAGAAAGAAACTGAACACAGCGAAGACAAACAGACAGGAAGCACAAAGTAAGTTGAATGATGCTTCTGTCTGGTCCAAAAGTAAGTACAGGACAAACATAGATAAATATGAAATAGACGAGCGCTTCTGGGGAGACATACTTTTGATTTACCAAGGAGGAATTCACACGATGCAGCGGAAAAAAACCCAGAGAAGGAGACAAGAAGGAGGGGTCAAAATCAACTCAGGGGACGAGCCCAGAGGAACCGCCCCCATATATAGACTCCTCCCCATGCATCTCCCTCACTGGTGCGCCCACACCGCCCCCTGGTGGATTGTACCCCATATTGGAAGTAGAAAATGGAACACTTGTAGTGCAGGGCTTGGACATTCTAGCTGATAAAGGTGGATCTTTCAGCGGATGTTCCAGCTCATCCATGTCAGTAGCTGCAGGTTCCTTCTATGATGCAGAAAAGAAAGCATTTCAGGACTACTCGCAGGGACTGATCCGGAAGGTTCAGTGGCTTTAATGCTAAGTGGATCCTGGAGGCCAGATAGGGTTTTGTGTCCCAATTCTTTTCTCACACCCACACCTTGTTACACCTCTACCCCAGCTGTAGAGGTGCAGGTAAGCAGGCACAGCATGCCACAGGAAACTGGAAAGACAGAGCAGATCCATCCTGAGGACGGATCCCCAATACACAGTCACACAGTTGGACAGTTAAGGGATCATTTAACCCGCAAAGCTGCAGCTAAACCAGAAGGCTTTAGTTATGCCCCAAAAACCAATTATCCCCTTTTACAGCAACAAGGCTCTGGAGCCCCCTATAGGTATAAACCTTTCTCTCTGGGCGACATTATGGCTCTCTGTGACAAACTGCCCCCCATAACTGAAGGAGCAGCAGTGTGGCTACAGACTTTAGACACCCTGACAGCAGGCACCACACTAGCATTAGGAGATTATAGAGCCGTGGCAGGACGGTGCATACCACACCACACATGTAGAGAGATTGAGACTGCTGCTTACACCTCAGAAGCCCCGGATTCTGACCTCTTCACCCAGCATGTCCACTGGCTAGGTGATGCATTGAGAACAGCATACCCTGTAACCAGGGGACACACCATCCCTAAGTTTGAATGGGACCCTAAAATTAACCCCAGGGAATACCTGGACCAGTGCAAATCTATGTGGCAAACTCAGACAGGAACTAACCCAGCTAATGAGGGGGCACAGCGAGACTGGTTCAGAGATGCTGTCCTTAAAGGACTGCCCCAACAGGTGAAGGCCAGTATGGACGACAATCCTGACATGTTTGGAGCGGATGCTGGAACTTGGGATCGCCATCTGATCCATCACCTGTCCAAAATAAGAGAGGACCATAAGAAAGATGAGGAGGAACTTAAAACTCTGCAGACCCAATTGCTAAAAATGCAGTTAGCCGAAGCAAAGCAGAAAGCAGGAGAAAAGAAGAAAGACAACAAAACTCCCAAAATAATGTATGAAGGTGCGGTTTCTCAGGGCCCCCAGACTCCTCCATTTCCTGGCCATCAGGACACGATTGCACAGAGGTCTGCAACCTCTGGTCCTTATCATGCCCAACCAGGCCGGTTCAGGGGCAGAGGCGAGCCAAGGGGCCGTGGATTCCGTGGAGGACCACCAAGGCGATGGGGGGGTGCTGACGCTTGCTACTACTGTAAGGAGCAGGGTCATTGGAGTCGAGAATGTCCGTACAACCTAGAGGCATATGAGTGTCGGTATGGACCCAGAGGAGGCCCAGGGCGACGCCCGTATCGAGGACGGGGTGGTCCACCACGTGGAGGTCAACAGCAACAACCTTCACTTCAGCTGCCAGCCTGGGATGAACCCAGCTTTGGGCCAGACCACTACTGAGGGCCCCCACAGAACCCCCCGGACAGAGGGACTGAGGACCCCTTACTGTCCGTGACGGTGTATGGACAAACTCTTCCTTTTTTGGTGGACACTGGGGCCACATGCTCAACTATTCAACAAGCCCCTCCTACCACCCTCTCCACAAGGACTACCACTGTCATGGGGTTGTCTGGGGCTAAACAGGTCCTGCCTTACACCACACCCCTAAAAACCGAGATAGGGGGACAGACTTTGAACCACAGCTATTTGGTGTCAGCGGACACCCCTGTCAACTTATTGGGCAGAGGCATGTTGATTAAAATGGGAACCACCATTTTATGTGGACCTGATGGACTGTCTGTGCATCTGCCCAATGGAGCTCAACTAGCCTGTGGCAACAATTCCCGCCTCTCTCATGGACAGTATCTCATACAACCCCTGGCTGACCCTATGGCTGACATATATTGGGTCCTCCTGCATCCAGAAACTACAGCGGGTGCAGGCATCCTCTCGTCCTTCCTTCGGTGGAAATCCTGGATCTCGACCCTGGTGCTCTACGTCTCTCCCCCTGACCCGCCACATGTCACCCTCTTCTATGACAGGAATAACTGTGAGTGTTATCAGGAAAGCTTTGCTGAGGAGCTGGAGGGGACTTCCTGGGAGATCGCCACCGCAGACATTTATGTAGCCCCTGAAGGTGTCGTAGCCTCCGTGCAGTTGTCTACAGAACAGGAGAACTGGTTTAAAATGTGGTCTGATGGTGTACCCCATGTTTCACTGGCGATACACCCTGCTCACGAAGCCCGTGAACTGGGAGGAGTGTTAAAACGCTCCCTGGGTCTCACTGACTGGCATTCTACGTCCACACCCAATCTCTCTTATTCCCCCTCAGGTAACACCTACCACATTACTAACATGTCCACAGACGTTGGCACCTTGGAACATGTGCAACTTGAAAGACATCATGGGAGAGAAAAAACAGATCATCCAATGGCTGCAGCTGTAGTTCAGAGCATGCCATCTTCACTTTGGGCTGAGGGCCCCACGGACGTGGGACTCATTCAGTGTTCTCCCATCACTTTCCAGCTTAACTCTGACCGACCCATTTGGAAATCCCAGTACCCTCACAAATCAGCAGCTGAAAGGGGAATTTCTGACACCATAGAAGGCCTGTGGAACGCTGGGTTGCTGGAACCAGCTGACTGCTCTTCTTGGAACACACCCATCTTACCAGTAGAAAAGAAGGGCACTGGGAAATGGAGAATGGCCCACGACTTGAGAGCTGTAAATGCAGCACTTTCCACTCCTACAGTTCCAGTGCCCAATCCTTATGTTGCTCTTACCAATCTAAACCCCGAACATGCATGGTTCACCTGCATCGGTCTGGCCAACGCTTTCTTCTGCCTGCCTCTAGCTGAGGAGTGCAGAGATGTTTTTGCATTTACATATAAGTCAAACAGGTACCGCTACACTCGTTTGCTGCAGGGTTTTGCTCTATCACCAGGAATGTTTAATCAGGTCCTTAAGGAATCCCTCCAAGACTGTCCCCTTCCACCAAACACCACATTGATTCAATATGTGGATGACATTCTTTTGGCGACACCAACTGTTTCTGAATGCTTGGAGGCCACGGCTGTGGTGCTCTCACACCTAGCAAAAGCTGGGTACAAGGTCAGCAAAGCCAAACTGCAAATTTGCTGGAAACAGGTGGATTTCTTAGGCAGGGTGATCTCCCAGCCCGGGACAGGAATGTCCCCTTCACATCAATCTGCTGTCCTTTCTCATCCAAAACCGGTGCAGGTGAAGGACATGCTTTCCTTCTTGGGACTCACCGGATACAGCAGGTCATTTATTCCAGGATACATTGACCTAACTGGTCCACTGCGCGACTTAGTGAAGAATGATGGATGACAAATGATGAAGAGTCTTGAGCACTGGTGGCATCCATACCTGAAACAGACGGTAGGTCATTGGATAAGCTCGTCTAGCACCTGCCAACAATTCAATGTGAGACCCACTCTGAAGCCTGCACCAGGTAAGTTCCCTGTGGACCCGGTAGCAGGTAAGGAAATCATCATAGACTACATGGACATGACTGAGAGAGTGAATGGGTTCAGATATCTTTTGGTGTGTGTGGATGCATTCACCGGTTGGCCAGAGGCCTGGCCAGCAAAAAAGGAAGACAGCAAAACAGTGGTGAAGTGTCTGATTAATCACTACATCCCCAGTCACGGTTTTCCTGTGAAAATCAGGTCAGATAACGGCACACATTTAAAAAATGAAGAACTTAGAGAGGTTGAAAAGTTCTTGGGACTGAGACACTCCTTTGGAACAGTGTACCACCCCCAATCTCAAGGGAAGGTGGAAAGGATGAACCAGACAATCAAAACCAAATTGGCTAAAATCTGTGCACAGACCAAAATGAATTGGGTCACAGCATTACCTTTAGCTTTGATGTCAGTAAGAAGCTCAGTGAGCCAGAGACATGGGTTGACGCCCCATGAACTGCAGACTGGAAGACCTTTTCTAGGCCCGAAAACCAGGTTACCTAATCTGACTGAATGTGAACAATCTATGTCTCACCGTGATTACTATAGATCTCTCCACAGCTTGGTTGCAGCATTCTCAAAACAGGTGGCCGCCCAACCATCCGAGGCTCGAGCCACCACCTCAGACGCAGAGTGGATCCTTCTGAAAGTCATCAAACGGAAGTGGTCAGAGTCCAGGTGGACGGGTCCATTCCAGGTCACAGAGAGAACCTCACATGCGGTGAGGGTCAAGGGCAAAGGAGACACGTGGTATCATTGGAGCCAGTGTGCAGCAGCAGAGGCACCACAGAGATTGCTGTCAGAGGTCCAGCAGAACCTGAGGGACAACACCAGCACACCAGAAGATCTTTCTCACCCAATTCAAGGGGCAGAATAATCCCTTAGGGTGAGAAAGTGTTCATTTACACCTAAAGGTTAGTCTACACCTTAGGTGCACCGTCAGATCAGTGGTCCCACCAATAGGGGCAGACTAATCCCCTGGTGAGACCACTTAGCTCCAGGTCAGTCTACACCTGTGAGTGAAGACCAGGACATTACACAGAAGAGGCGGATGTGATTGAGCTTTCCTCTCTTTCACTGGTGGTCGTAGCTGCTCTCCCACCGACGAACTGAACTGAACACTGAACTTTTAAAATAAAAAGAGGTCTTTTGTGTTTCACCATATTGTTAATCCTTATCTTCCTTTGCAGGTACCTTTGAAAAGAATGGGAGGTAAAAATCTAGGACCCAGGCCCCTTAAGTGTTGGGTCATGGTAGGTATAGGTGTTTTATCATTTTTTATTGTCACATTGATTCTAGGTTTGTATTGTGAACTTCCATTCCAGACATGCTCTGACAACCGCCAAACTGAGCAAATGTTCAAACGCGCAACCAATAAGGGAAAAGCGGACCGGTGTATGGCTAAATACGAGGGGATAGAGCTCAATTATGTTTGTGGGGCCACCACCACCTTTTCTTTTGACCTCTGTCCGGTGGTGTATTGCGGAAATGGCGGAACCGGGTGGGAAGGTTATGCCATTTATTTATGCACGGACGAAAGATGGTCTAAGTACTGTAAACAACGGGGGGACTCCTGACCCATACCCCTACCATGTGGCTCTTGGAGTGGGGTGACTAGTTGGATGGGCTCGGGATGGATTCCTGATAAAAAGGCAGTACCCGGTAATTTGACAATTATCAGCATCCAGCGTGGCACGCCAGGTGGAGCCATTACCAACGGACGTAACCCCCTTATGCTCTCCATGTACGTTAACTGCACTCAACGCTTTGTAGAGTATTTTACTCTTGCAGTATGGCAGTCAGGAACAGACACATGGGGACCAATAAAAATTAATTTTCGAACACCGTCTGTGCACCAGGACAACACAATTACCGTCCCACCGACAGTCAGGCCAAAAAATAAACCCCAGGTGATGGAACTTGATTACTCCAAATTGAAACCTATAGAGGTAATCCAAATGGCCACAGGATATACTGAAGATAACATTTGGCTTCAGTGGATAACACAAACAGCAAAAGAACAAAGCAAAGCTGAGTGTGTGGCCTGTGCCTCGGCCCGACCACATTTTACCACCGATCCTGCCCCTCTGTATCCAGAGGACACGTGGGGTTACAATTGTATGATACAACTAACTAAGGAGGCCACACCACACACTAACTGCGCCACACTAGCCAGCATTTTTCCTCCCATCCCCAATAACACCAAAACAGGACCATTTACCCCTCAAAAAGGGAATGGCTCTTATACTTGTTTTAATTTTACTGCTCAGAACCCTAAAATCAATGTGGGACAGATCCCCTTAGATTGGTGCAATAGGACCACTTCAGGAGGGGGTATTGGACGTTGGGCAAGATCAGGACTCTACTATCATTGCGGAGACCATAGACTGCTCACTAATATCCCACCAAAGACGGTAGGATTGTGTGCCATGGTTAGGCTACAGGCACCACTGATCCTGATAGGACCTAATATAACATATGCCACTACCACTCATGATAAGACCAGGGCGTTAACACGTAGAAGAAGAAGGCACGTCATGAAAAGGAGCGCAGGAACCTTTGACCTGAGTCAAGGCTCCCCCACTTACATTGATGCCATAGATGTACCTCGGGGAGTGCCAAATGAATATAAAATCAAATCTCAGCAGGTTTTGAAAATATCCCAATAATTGCAGCCTTTTTTCCGGTGACCCCAAATAAGAATGTTGACTGCATCAACTACATCCATTATAATGTTTTACGTCTAGCTAACCTAACAAGGGATGCGGTAGAAGGCCTGTCTGAACAATTGGCACCAACCTCCCTCATGGCTGTGCAATACCGAATGGCATTAGATATGTTGTTAGCAGAAAAAGGGGGCGTCTGTTCGATGTTTGGGGATATGAGTTGCACTTTTATTCCCAACAACACTGCACCTGATGGTTCCGTCTCAAAAGCTTTAGAAGGGTTAAAAATACTTTCCGCGACCATGCATGAGCACTCAGAAATAGACAATCCGTTAGAAGACTGGATGGCGGGCATGTTTGGACACTGGAAAGGGTTGATTATGTCATTGTTTATATTCATTGCTGTTTTTGTAGCTATTATGGTTACCTGTGGATGTTGCTGTGTACCATGTATAAGATCTTTGATTGTTCGCTTTATTACTACAACCATTGAAGGGAAAACCGCACCTCCTCCTCCTTCCCATATGATGCCTTTGCTTGCAGTGGATGCTAACGAGGAGGAGGACGACGATTAACCTGTAAGAGTAAGTGACAGGGCGTCTGATATGTATTACTGTCTAGGATGGTAGAATATTATATTGGCATATTTGGACAGACTATGGAATAAAGCACGGATAGACACCCTCCAGTTAGAGGGGTCAATACTCCCTGTCAAGATTTAGAAGGTTGTAAGCATCCTTGGGACTACGAAGGCCGGACAGGCAATAGTCCCTGGGCACATGGCGTGGCATTGGAGGCAGGGTCAAAAAGCATGATGACAAACATTTCCTTCTGCTCCACAGGTTGTAATGATTGTTAAAATCTTTTATTTAGCATCTCCAAGTAGTGGTGAAGTCACATAGGTGACTTCAAAAGGGGGAAATTGTGTAAATATATTATGTGTGTGCATTAATTATTATTATGTTCATAACCAGTGTGGGAAATAAAATGTATAACCAGTGTTAGTATAAGACATTGTGGCCTGCAGTATTGTTATTGCATAAACTTGGCCTTGAGTGTGATGAAGCAGAAAATACTGAGAGCTGAAGGAGTGTGTGAAAAAGTAGAGACTGACTTACTCCCTGCTTATATCAGTAGATACGAGTGCAGGTGCTGGAACAATGACTGTCTAAATATTGTAAAGCCGGAAAAAGTGTATACATGACTACATGTGAGAAAATATTGTAATCAAGGGCGCTGCCCATTTTAATGTGTGTTTTAATAAAAGCAATGAGCCCAGTGAGAAGCTCTGAAGTTGTCTCGGTGTGTGGCCTGATAACGAGAGCTTCCCCTGGTCCAGGTACTTTTGAATAACATACAGCTGTCTCCGTGTGATTTATTATAATGTGTGTAAATTCCTCCAGGTTATGGTGAATAAACGAACGTGCAGAAGGCCTCTTTAAAAAGGAACTTCAACAATGGCAAAGACAAAGCTAGGTTAATTGTGGCTTGAGTCTATACCACTGAGGGCAACACTCTGGTGCTGAACTGCTGGCGGCCTCCATCTTAAATACCCTCCAAGGATGATTAAGGAATATGGAAACACCTGTCACCACTCCTCACGAACCCAGAGCCACCTAGAGGCCAAGCACAGTGCACAACAACAAAACACAACACAGAGATCCTGACACTATTGCTTTTTTCCTCCTTATTATTGAGCAGAGAAGCTGAAATCATTTTCAAATTCTCTGCCTGAAAACCTGTTAGCAATAAGCTGCTAAAAGAGAACTCAAAATTCTGTTTGTAACAGAAATATATTGTCACATTTTCCAGGTGTGTGCCCCTAACGTTATGGATGTAATGGAGAGAGAGGAGGACACTCTGCTTCAATTTCTCCGGGACCGTGGGATTGGAGTAGAAGTTATAAACAGATTAAAAAACATTACAAGGTATTTTCCCTCCCACATTATTGGTAATATGTGTTGTAGTGTTAGACAAGCTGAGCAATAGGCTGTAAAATGCTCCTTTATTGACATACAAAACGTTTTTTACCGTCGGCCTCTAACCTTGTGGTTCAACAAACGACAACTTCAGTTAATGAAGCTACACACACACACACTCAAACGTAATTTCCTAATTGAACTACTTCAAATGTTTCATTTTGTTCAATTTTATATCCCACATCTGGAAAACAACGTTAAATAGAACTGAATCTAATCTAAATTTGTCTTAATAGAAACAGGTAGAATGCAGTTCAGATTTTTTTTAAAGACATTGGATTTTTTTTGGATAAATAAATACCTGAATTATGTTTTGCAGATTGATTCTTCAGTGGTTCCACTGATATCTGAACAAGATTTGTCAAAGAACATCCCACACTATGGAGACAGATTGGTTACTGTTGCCTTCTGTTGCAACAACCATCATTCTGATCCAGGAACATCCAGGAAAAGTTACCTGCTTGAAAGTATAAGGGCAAAGGTCTGTGCTCCATCTAGCAAGGTAGTTAAAAGAACAGAGATTTCCAAGAAACTAAAAGGAAATTAAAATGCGAAGAGAAAACGTAAAAGATTAGAAATTGGATGGATGAACTTTAGCGAAAAAGACAATGACTTCAAACAGGTGCGAACATTTAAGGGAGGAGGAACTAGGCATGTCAGTGTTGACAGATACACCACAGTCCGAGATATCCAAGAAATGGCACAATGTCTTTTTTTTCCCCAAATGGGCAATACAAGTTGCTCAAGCTAACTGATTGTGTTTGCAGCATATGTGACTTTTCCCTAAACGAGGTTGACCAAGAGTGCGCAGAAACAGAAGTCATAACAATTGACTTATCACATCAGGAATCAGATGTCATAAAGCTGGATGAAGACATTTTTGATATGCAGATGCTTGGTGTTCATAGCCGAGATGAAGGAAGTGAACGAGGAATAAATGTTGTAGAGGTAAAAAACAATGAAAATCTAGAAATGGAGTCCTCAGTGATAGAGCAACAAGAAGAAGACCAAGATGAGGGTGTCACAGATGTTATTTCTGTGGCTCAGGAGGTGGAGAATCAGTTCAACACTTCCACTGATGATGAAGTAACTGTTGGAGCATCACTTGGTGATTCTTTTGCCATGGACGACACATTGCCTTGGGAGGGACCAAAGCCAAAGTTTGTAGTTGTACTACGAAAGAGTAATTGCCTCGTGGACCTTTTGACAGCCTTTACTGACCCTGAGATGATGAACAAAGAAGTGTTTATCAAAAGAAAACTTCCAAATGGGAAGCTGGAAGAAGGGGAGGGCTCCGGGGTTTTCCGTGATTGTCTCTGAATTCTGGGAAGAATTCTACAGCGAGTTCACGCTAGGCACAGATGCGAAGGCCCCTGTGGAGATATATTATGTGTGTGCATTATTTTATAATGTGTGTGCATCATTATTGTGTTCATAACCAGTGTGGGAAATAAAATGTATAAGTCTGTGTTAGTGGCTTGCAGCAGTGTTGTTGCACAAACCTGGCCTTGAGTGTGGTGAAGCAGAGAAATACTGAAGAACTGTAATGGTGGGAAAAGAATGTGAGAAGATTAACGGGCCAAGTACTCCCTTCTCATATCAGCAGAAAAGCAGAGTCCAGGTGCAGGACAATAGCTGTCCAAATATGGTAAGCCGGAAAAGTCTGTATGTAACTACATGTGTGAAAAATCTGTGAAACAGGGCGCTGCCGATTTTCATGTGTGTTTCAATAAAAGCAATGGCCCCAGTGAGAAGCTCTGAAGTCGTCTCGGTGTGTGGTCAGATCACATGACAGAGAGCTTCCCCTGGCCAGGTATTTGAATAACATACAGCTGTCTCCGTGTGATTTATTCTAATGTCTTGTGAATTCTTTCAGCTTACGGTGAATAAACGAACACGCAGAACACCCCTTGGAGGGGTGCTTCAACACCCCTTACATGAGGCATGAATACCAAGTTCAGGAATGGCAGGCAGTGGCAAGGATTCTTGTCATAGGTTGGACAACTGTCAGGTATTTTTCACTGCTCCTCCTTCTTCATTTTTTGGAAGTAGCTCTATATGGTACTAGTTACCGCAGTGTTACTGATACCTTCCTACATTATGTCTCAAGAGAAGAGAGAACGATTCTTAAGCTTAAGACACTGTAGACAAAGATGAGCTGATGGATGTCCTGGATGCAGATGACTGCCATCATCTTGCTTCTGGAGACACAACTGCTGAACTAGTATCAGAGTTGGCACACAAAACTTTTATCTAGGCTCCAATGTTTTTCATTAAATGCTGGAAGCCCATTTTGAAAACTCTGGCAGACACTCTGCATCCACAGGGGCTTGTTGAGATAATGAATGAACATGTACCAACACCAAAATGTGTTAAAGAGCTTCTGAAGTTTCCAGAACAAATGACTGCACTTGAGAACATTGTGGCAAGACATTTGAAGAGGTTTAAAGGGGAATCAGACAACACTACACTGAAATCATTTCTCGTATTCATTTCTCCAAAACTCTGACAACCCAGGGTTCAGACCAGGAAGCAGGGTCGTAGTTTAACACTTCTCTCTGCAGCTTCTGTACTGCTACCCACCCATTACCCTATTAAGACAGTGTCTCGCCCACGGCCAAAATTGAATAGATTAAAAAATAATCTAAAAGGAGGAAATCATGAAAATCTCATAAAAATAAACACAACTCAGACTAAAAAGAAAAATAAAACAATTAAATGTGGCTTACTGAACATAAGATCTCTCTCTTCAAAGACTTTGCTAGTTAGTGACCTGATTTGTGACAATCAGATTGATTTATTTTGCCTCACAGAAACCTGGCTGCAGCAAGAGGATTATGTTAATATAAATGAGTCAACTCCTACTAATTATTTAAATTTTCACATTCCTCGAAATACTGGGCGAGAAGGAGGAGTAGCAACCATCTTTCAGTCTGATTTATTGATTAGTCCCAGACCAATAAATAGCTACAACTCCTTTGAATATTTAATCCTAAGTTTTCCTCATCCAAATTGCAAAGCACTAAAACCTCTTCTGTTTGTTGTTTTGTACCGTCCACCAGGTCCTTACTCTAAATTTTTAGATCAGTTTTCAGACCTTTTATCTGATTTAGTGTTAAATACAGATAAAGTTATTATAGTGGGGGATTTTAACATTCATGTAGACGCTGAAAGTGATAGCCTAAATATAGCCTTTAATGCTATCTTAGACTCAATTGGCTTTGCTCAAAACATTAATAAACCTACCCACCTTTGTCTTCATTCTCTGGACCTTGTGCTGACATATGGCATTGAGTGTAAAGACATAACAATATTTTCTCATAACCCTGTCCTGTCTGACCATTTCTTAATAACCTTTGAGTTTAATTTAACCGAGTACTCCACACCTGAAAGAAAATTTCATTATAGTAGATCTTTATCAGACAATGCTGTAACAACCTTTAAAGAATCTGTTCCACTTTTAATTTCCTCATTATCACTGAAAAGCACAGTGGAGGGCAATAATTCTGTTTCTGCCCCTTCACAAATTAATTATCTTGTTCATAGTGTTTCTTCATCATTGCGTGGTGGATTAGACAATGCAGCCCCCTTGAAAAAGAAGGTAATCATTCATAGGAGGCTAGCTCCCTGGTTTAATTCAGAGCTGCGTACTTTAAAGCACAATGTTAGAAAATTGGAGAGAAAATGGCGCTCTACACACCTAGAGGATTCCTACTTAATCTGGAAACATAGCCTACTGTTGTATAAAAAGACACTTCACCAAGCTAGAACAGCTTATTTCTCATCATTAATAGAAGAGAACAAGAATAATCCTAGGTTTCTCTTTAGTACAGTTGCTAAACTTACACAGAGTCATAGCTCTGTTGAGCCATCCATTCCCTTAGCTCTCAGCAGTCATGACTTTATGGGATTCTTCTTAAATAAAATTGATTCTATTAAAAAGAAAATCTTTGACATACTCCCGAAGATGATTACTGTTGGAATAATTGAATATAGATGTATCTTATATTTTCTCCTATTCTTTAACTTGACTATTTGATTATATAACCTTTCATGATGTATGTGTGAGAAAGGATGTGATGAGTTTGTCTGCAGGATAATAAATGGAGCTGAACTAGCAGAGAAGGAAGCAGTCCAGTTGAGGAGCATAAAGATGAAGGAGGTCATAAAGATGAAGGCTGATTACACTCAACAACAAAAGTCACAGCTGACCCTACCAGTTGGAGGAGACTGTGGGAAATGTGTTGTTAATGTATAAAGCTGTTTATGACCTGTTTACGATGCAGCTGTTGTTTCCCCCCATCCTTTAGAGAACAATGTTTTTGTAAACTAGGGACCCCCGAAAGACAATAAAAAGAGGAGGCGGACAGATGCTGTTCAGAGCGGTGCGAGATCTGTAACTGAGCAAATCTTGACCGTTTCTCCTCGCAAAGCAAGTAAAAGGAACTAATACTTTGTCTCTCTTTTCTTTTTGTGTTGTTATAAATATTGTTAGGTTGGTTAAACCTGAGAATTACTTCATCCTCAGCAAGTGAGACAACATTGGAAATAACTGTAGAACCTGATTTGTGTTTGGACTGTTCTGATCCTGTGAAGCTTCCTGAGTTATCAGAAATATTAGCTTCATCTAAACCTTCAACTTGTATGTTAGACCCAATCCCAACCAAATTATTTAAGGAAGTGTTCCCTCTGATTACCAGCCCCATTTTAGATATGATTAATCTATCTTTAGTAAATGGATCAGAACCACAGGCTTTTAAGTTAGCTGTAATTAAACCTTTACTTAAGAAACCTTCGCTTGATCGAGATGACTTGAAAAATTACAGACCTATATCCAATCTTCCATTTTATCTAAAATTCTTGAGAAAATAGTTGCTAATCAAATGTGTGAACATTTATACAGCAATGACCTGTTTGAAGAGTTTCAGTCAGGTTTCAGAGCTCATCATAGCACTGAAACAGCTCTGCTGAAAGTCACTAATGATATTCTTGTCAGGTTTAACCAACCTAACAATACTTATAACAACACAAAAAGAAAAGAGACAAAGTATTAGTTCCTTTTACTTGCTTTGCGAGGAGAAACGGTCAAGATTTGCTCAGTTACAGATCTCGCACCGCTCTGAACAGCATCTGTCCGCCTCCTCTTTTTATTGTCTTTCGGGGGTCCCTAGTTTACAAAAACATTGTTCTCTAAAGGATGGGGGGAAACAACAGCTGCATCGTAAACAGGTCATAAACAGCTTTATCTTTTAACAACAAATTTCCCACAGTCTCCTCCAACTTGTAGGGTCAGTTGTGCCTTTTGTTGAGTGTAATCAGCCTTCATCTTTATGACCTCCTCAACTGGACTGCTTCCTTCTCTGCTAGTTCAGCTCCTATTTATGATCTTTGCCTGCAGACAAACTCACACATCCTTTACTCACACATACATTATGAAAGGTTATGAGATCAAATAGTCAAGTTAAAGAATAGGAGAAAATATAAGATAAATCTATATTCAATTATTCCAACAATTCTTATGGCCTCAGATAATGGACTTGTGTCTGTTCTGGTTCTGTTAGATCTCAGTGCTGCATTTGATCCAGTCGACCATAATATTCTCTTAGAAAGGTTGGAATATGCTGTAGGGATCAGGGGAACAGCACTAGGCTGGTTTAAATCTTATCTGTCTGACAGATTCCAGTTTGTTCATGTAAATGATAAATCATCTTTAAACTCCAGGGTTAATTGTGGAGTACCACAGGGTTCAGTACTTGGGCCAATTCTCTTTACTATATATATGCTTCCAATAGGTCAAATTATCAGGCAGCATAGGATAAATTTTCACTGTTACGCTGATGATACTCAGCTTTACTTATCCATAAATCCTGATGAGTCCAACCAGTTAGATAGACTACAAGCATGTCTTGAAGATATAAAAACTTGGATGACTTTAAATTTTTTGCTTCTAAATTCAGACAAGACAGAAGTTGTCGTCTTTAAAAAAGAAACTGCTTAGTCAATCACTTAACCTGGATGGCATTAAATTGACCTCTGATAATAAAGTAAAAAACCTTGGTGTTAACTTTGACTAGGACATGTCATTTAAATCCCATATTAAACAGGTTTCTAGGATTTCCTTCTTTCATCTCCGGAACATTGCCAAAATTAGAAATATCCTGTCCAGGAGTGACGCTGAAAAACTAGTCCATGCATTTGTTACTTCAAGGCTGGACTATTGTAATTCTTTACTATCAGGATGTCCACAAAATGCAGTTAAAAGCCTTCAGCTGATTCAAAATGCTGCAGCAAGAGTTCTGATGAAAATTAAAAAGAGAGATCATATTTCTCCTATTTTAGCTTCCCTTCATTGGCTCCCTGTTAAATCCAGAATAGAATTTAAAATTCTCCTCCTCACATATAAAGCTCTTAATGATCTAGCTCCATCATACATCAGAGATCTGATTGGTCCATATGTTCCTAACAGAGCACTTTGTTCTCAGACTGCAGGTTTACTGGTGGTTCCTAGAGTCTCTAGAAGTAGAATGGGAGGCAGATCCTTTAGTTATCAGGCTCCTCTCCTGTGGAACCAGCTCCCAGTTTTAGTCCGTGAGGCAGACACCCTGTCTACTTTTAAGGCTAGGCTTAAAACTTTCCTTTTTGATAAAGCTTATAGTTAGAGTGGCTTAGTTTATCCTGAGCTATCTCTGTAGTTATGCTGCTATAGGCTTAGGCTGCTGGAGGACTTAATGACCACTTTCACCCTCTTCGCTACATTCTCATACTACTCTCTAATTTTACATTATTCGCTGTTATTTCAGCTTTTAACTTTGTTCTCTCTCTTTTCTCTTCCTAGAAGCTACACCTGGCCTGGCTCTGTGTCTACCTGTGACACCTTTCTGGAGAGGGGCATCGTCCGAGCTTCTGCTGGCAACAACTTAATGCTCACCTTCTACAGATGATCCACATGACCCTGTCTTTCAGTGTTTAACCCTTTCTCTCTCCTAGACATGGCTACTGACTGAGCTTCTACTGTGACTAACTCTATGTTCTCTCTTTCAGACTCTAACCTTGAAAACTGGCTCAGAGTTTATCTGTTCTTTCTTTCTAGATGAAACGACTAAAGGAGCTACATCCATTAACATTAACATTTTCCTTCCCATAGAAAGTCCTCCTGGATCAGTGCTTCTTTGTTCTCTTTGTGTCTCTGCTCTGTTCTCTCTAACCTCCAGTTGGTCGTGGCAGATGGCCGCTCACACTGAGCCTGGTTCTGGTTCTGCTGGAGGTTTCTTCCTGTTAAAAGGGAGTTTTTCCTCTCCACTGTCGCTACATTCATGCTCAGTATGAGGGATTGCTGCAAAGTCAACACCAGTGACTGTCCACTGTCTCTACATGCTCATCCAGGAGGAGTGAATGCTGCAAGTCACTGACTGGATGCAATCTGCTGGGTTTCCTTAGATAGAAAAACTTTTTATCCAATTTGAATAAATAACTGAATCTGACTGAACTGTTCAATGGTTACGATTAATAGGAATGTATGAACCTGACTGTTGCGAAGAGCCTTGAGACGACATGTGTTGTAAATTGGCGCTATATAAATAAACTGAATTGAAATAAATGAGGTGTGTCCAAACTTTTGGTCTGTACTGTACTTCCCCGAGGTCAGTGTATTGTTTGCGTTGAAGCCCCTGCTTTTTGAGCAGCCAATTGAAGTGTCTGTTGTTTGGAATTACTCCATGCTGAACCGCAAGTGTCTGATGATTAAAATAAAACGAAATGAGGTCGGATTTGTCCTTGTTTGCAAATGGCTGTCACAACAACTGTCAGTCAATAAGATGCACTACTGAGTCGTCCTCACGAGTTATATTTTTTTCCTCTCACGCCACCTGACGGGCTCCGTACTAATCAGTATGAAAGTACTAAATATTAAGCTGCCCTTTGGTGGTGACGTCTAAAAACAAGTGGAAACAAAAGCAGAAATGTTTTTAATTTTAAATAAAAATACCTAAATAAAAAAGAAAGGAAACTGATTGCGTAAATGTTTATATTTAAAAAATTACATTTAAATGCAGACATTTTTTAATAACTATAATTATTTGATCCATTCTTCTGTATTTGTTGTTTACTTTCTGCTGCGTGCCATAAAACCTTTGTTCCTCATGTCTTATTTACTGTTTCCTCATGGATCTAACACTGCTTCAAAGGAGAAAACCCCCAGGTGGCGCTACCCTAGTGACAATAAAACCAGAATACTTTTGTTTCGCAAAAACAGCCCAGCATGTTTGTCATTTTTTATTTATTTCAACGAACAGTTTCCTTTTGTTGCATTCACTTTACATGTAAAAGTCAATTAAAACACATCAAATAGTTTGAGCCAGACTACAGTAAATAGCAAGAATCAAAATATCATCCAGGGTATTTTTTTCTGGCTTGGTTGAACAAATCTGTAGAAATTGGAAATGAAACACATTTTGACCCATATCTGAATATTACATATTTTTTGTTCTAGAGCATCAGAAACAGAAAAGCACATTTTTCAGGAACTGTACACATAATACACATAGAAATAAAAGAAATACATAACAGGCATCTACTGACGTTCCAAAGTTGCACAGCAAACGTGAGAAAGTATTTTTTCTTAAACTATTTTGTTTTCAGCTACATGCATGCATATCACAAATCTCCCTTAGCGCTGTACACACCAGGGGTTCTGGAGAGGTTCTGGCCAGAACAAACATGATTTTCTGAACGGCATCTGGCCGACTGAATCAAACACAGGTCTGTACATGTGGCCCGCTCAAACGCTGAGGCTGAGATGGAGAGAGGTTCGCACTGTGTCTGAATACATCATCTGCAATGAGACACACTCACACTATTTGCTCCTACTGGGAGAGAAAAATAACCAGGATTTAGTTTCTTTCTTAAAAGTCACTGCAGCCTAAAGCTTTGGAAATGAGAGATTAGTGAGACTTGAATTAAGGATTTATTGCCCCTGTAAATGCATCAAGAGGAAATTAGTTTTTATGGGTTTGCTGTGCTGAAGTGCACTTATCTTTGTGGTTTTTAACAGGAATCTAAATTCCCAGCATGCACTTTCTTCTAGCCTGATTTGGAAATGGTGTTTCATTTAAAACTGGGTGAGATTTGCATATCAAACATACGGGGGTTGGACAATGAAACTGAAACACCTGGTTTTAGACCACAATAATTTATTAGTATGGTGTAGGGCCTCCTTTTGCGGCCAATACAGCGTCCATTCGTCTTGGGAATGACATATACAAGTCCTGCACAGTGGTCTTTGGGGCTTCTCCACACCGTAACTCTCCCAGATGTGGGGAAAACAGTAAAGGTGGACTCATCAGAGAACAATACATGTTTCACATTGTCCACAGCCCAAGATTTGCGCTCCTTGCACCATTGAAACCGACGTTTGGCATTGGCATGAAATGACCAAAGGTTTGGCTATAGCAGCCCGGCCGTGTATATTGACCCTGTGGAGCTCCTGACGGACAGTTCTGGTGGAAACAGGAGAGTTGAGGTGCACATTTAATTCTGCCGTGATTTGGACAGCCGTGGTTTTATGTTTTTTGGATACAATCCGGGTTAGCACCCGGTCCAATTTAGCCATGAAATCTCCCACACTAAAATGACAGGTGTTTCACTGTCATTGTCCAACCCCTGTATGTCTAAGTTTCCTGCAGATCTGTGGACTGCTCTCCCAACATTCTTCCCTGTTGCTGATTCCTAACTCTAAATAATTTTTCTTTTGCCAAATAGTGGCTGATGGGATTATAGTCAGAGCTTTGTGTCTCCTAGATATTCCATCCTTTGCTTCTCATAAATTTTCAACAAATGTAATTAAAGCATCTAAATGTTCTTCAAAATTCAAGTTGAGCCTCCTGTAGTCCTCCAGAGGATAAGGTTGTTTGACAAAGGAAGGACTCACGACAGTTTGAACCGTATCATCTCATTCCCAGCACTGTGAAATTAGATATGCACATCACTGCTGCCTGGGAGAAGCAATTCAATTTTCCTCACAGTGGGCTGTGTCTGAAGACGTAAAATAAATATTGCTAGTATTAGAAATCAAATTAAGTCCCAGATCCCTGCAGGCTCGGAGGAGGCATGTGGTCAGCAGTTGTATGGATACGGAGTCCTACACATGTCCAAAACCTGTATCAGTTCAGTCGCAGTGGGAGACAAAGTCAAACTCCCAAATATTGGAAAAGAAGACTCATTTTGACACAAAAACCCCCCACACAGTTCACATTAATTTACATGCTGTTAATGACAACACAAATAAAGAGACGTCTTACTTACAAGCAGAAACATCAAGTCTTTAACAGGAAACCAACAGCACTTCAAGGAATTTTTCAGTGGAGAATGAAAACCCTGCTTATCTACCACCACGCAGATATTTTCACTGAATGCAGGTTAAACATGCACCGTCATCACCTCGAGTTAGAGCTGAAACTGTGCAGAAAACAACAGACCAAAGGGGCAGTTACTAATGCTTAACTCTTTGGTATATTTAACTTTACTTGCAGTGGTGTTTTTATTTCATACTATCCTTTATATTTGTTATATTTCAATCCAATCGTGGATAAAGTCTGATAAACTTTGATGCATACAGCAAAAATGAAGCTTATCAGATGGCTTTGTAGGGTAGTTATCAGTGATCAGTGTCCTAGTTACAGAAAACTGCAGCCAGACTGATTTGAGTTTGTATTGTATTATTATTGGAGTTGGACTGAATGTAATTGGATCTGAACCTGACTATATGACTGGATGTCACTGGAATTAACTGGGTTGATTTACAATGATTTTGAACCATACTGGATTCTAATTTCCCCTCGGGGATCAATAAAGTATCTTTGAATTGAATTGAATTCTGTACAACTGAAATGAATTGGACCTGTTTTTCTAGAAAGGTGCATTGAGATGATCTTTGTTGTAAAATGGAGCGATATAATTGGGTTGAACGGAGAATAAAGGAGGAATTCTCGTAGCAGATGTCAGCTGCCGTATCCTTGCTAACACTTTCCCCTGATCACATTGAAATTATGCTAGGAGGCCATTTTGTGTCAGGGCTCAATCTCATTGAATACCATCACAGCCTAAACACTAGTGGTGTGGACACTTCAGCCGTAACTCATTTTGGCTCTGACTGAAGTCTGAATTGACAAAGAGGTTTGTGGCTGATGGCGGATTTTTCATTTTAGAGTGAAATATTCACATTTAAGTGAGCTGGTGTCCTGACCTGGAATGCCGTTAGCTATAAAGTAAAGAGATTTGCTCTGAGGTGCTGCTCTGAGTCCAAAACTCCTGGGACATTGAGAAGAATTCATATGAAGCGAAAAGGAGCCAGGAAGTAGTAGTGACTCAAATACTTCCTGATACTCTGTAGACTTTGACACTTTATATAAATCCCTCCCAGAATGCTCAGTCATTTGCCACCCAGCTGTAGTTAGGGCCTCTTGGCAGCATATGACTGGCTGGTGGTGGCAGTGGTGGGGGAACTAGAGGTGATGTCTGAGTAAACCAGGAAACCAGTAAAGGTGATGTACTTGGCGTGATTGCTGTAGGCTCCAAATCCATCTCTCTGGTGGGAGTAGAGCCAGACTATGTCCCCTGGTTTCAGTGCCAGCATCAGGCTCTGACTTTGCAGGGCTTTCTCACCCTGGCTGTCATCATAGATCATTGCCTGCACCTCCAGATGGTTCTTCATCAGCTTCACGGACAGCGTCTTCTGGGGCAGCTTGCCCACATTAAAGGAGAAGTAGTACGCCCCCGGGACGCGGCAGGTGAACACACCCTCCGTCATGTTAAAGTCCTCTCCGATGTTGACAAAAGCTGTGTCAAAGCTAATTGCTTGGTGCTGCGGCATGCCCACCTGGTCGACTCCCAGAATGCTTTGGGTGCGGCCCACAGAGAAGGCGGATCTCCCATCGTCCTCTTCATCATCATAGTCCTGCCCTTCCTCCACCTCTTCTCCTCTGCGTGGCTCCTTCTTCTCTGTATCTCCAGCCCTGGACTTGACCGGCTGTGTGTCCTGCTGGCGAAGGTTATCCTGCTGAGGATTATACGTCGGATGGTGCTGGTGGTGGTGGGTCTGGTAGCTGTAGGTGTCAGGGTAGATGAGATAACCGTTAAAGGTGGTGTAGTGTCCAGTGTTGCTGTAGAGGGCGTAGCGAGGGTCGCCATGGAGACGCAGCCAGACGGTGTCATCAAACTCCAGCTGCAGCATGACGCTCTGACTCTGCACCTGAGGATTTAAGCAGATTGTATGATCCCTGCTGGGGAGGCAAATCCAGGCATGTTTTACATCAAGGATATTGACAACAAACATGATCCAATCACGGAGGGATAATCCCTTATGAATTATCAGTTCCCCCAAAAAACAGAAACACCCACAATAAAGCTTAATCTAAGCTTTGACATGAAAAAAGACCTTCAAAACCTTAATATAAAACCAGAGAGAAATATTCAAGAAACAAAATAGTGGTACATTTCAGGGATTCTGTAAATATCAATTCAATTCAGTTTATTTATATAGACTATATATCAACAAAATGGTAGACATGCTTAAGTGCAGGATTGTTATAGTTCTCTGTTTGTGCAACGTGTTCATCAGTTAAGTACGGCACTGTGAATAAGTATGTTCCCCCCCAAATATTTTTTCTGTGTTTGGTTTTTTTGTCTCACTTAAATGTTTCATATCATTAAACAGATTTTATTTCAATATCAATCTTCCCACCAACACACTCAAGTTCCTCATTGGGCATCCGAACGTTTTTCCAAACCAAAACTAATGAAGAGCGTATGATCTGGCTGGTAAAACTATCTCACACCCCTTGAACCTTTCACATTTTGTCAAGTTGCAACCATACATTTTAATGTTTTTAACTGGGAGTTGATACAACAAACCAACACAAGGTAGTACATAAGGCTACGCTCACACTGCAGCTCTTAATGCTCAAATCCGATTCTTTCAGAGATATTTTGTTGTGTGGTTGTTGCCGCATGCACATAAGAACAATACGAGCATCATCAAGCGCCGCACAAGAGTAAACATGGCGAAATAGGTGTTATGGTTTAAGTGTGCAACAGAAGCAATTTATTGTCAGCGGGGTCTGGGTGGGAAACGTGAATAAAAGGAGAGTGAAACTCCTTTTTAGGGAGATCTGACTGCCAATTAGCGCAGCAAACTGTTTGGGTGCAGAGACACAGCCAGCAATGGTGGGGCAGGGATGTTAACAACTTTACAGAGACCGCGTTTATTCAGAACTTTATCATGTCGAGGGCAACTTTTAATCATATTTGTCGGCACCTCTGCAGAAGCCTTGAAGCAATCCAGTGTCTCGGACTGCAGCAGGAGCAGATCATTACATGCTCGATAACCTCGATAGCATTTTAAAGTCCTCTGTTTGAACAGTTGTAAATCAATTTTACAATACAAATTACATCCCACATCCAGACGGTTCCTGTGAGCCTTGTAATTAGGCTTGAATTAAGTTTTATCTGTGAATATTAACGAGCTCTTACGTCTCGTTGTCTCTCCACTCTGCAGTCCTATTCTAGCCTCCCGTCTGATTTACTAACTGCTACCGTTTCCTGCTGGGCGGCGCAAAATTGTGATGAATGCAATGTAAAGTGACGTCAAAGTCACATCTAATGCACTTCGGTCGTTCCCACTGGAGTCACATTCCAAAAGATCAGAAATGAGTTGGATTCAGGACCACATATGAATGTGGCTCACATGTGACTTGAAAAGGTCAGATATGGGCCAAATCTGAGCGTTCACACCCGCTTTAAACAGCCTGACCTGATCACCTCAAAAAAAATCACATTTGGGCAACATTTGCCTGCAGTGTGAACGGGGCCTAACTGTGACGTAAAATAAATTTTTTTTCAACATGCAATCACAGCTGCAAGTCCTTTGGGAAATGTCTCTACAAGCTTCAAAGACTGAAATTTTTTTTTTTTCTTTTTCCTTTGCAAAATAGCTCAGGATCAGTCAGACTGTATGGAGAGTGTCTGTGAACATCAATTTTCACTTCTTGCCTCTGATTCTGAATTGGATTTACTTTGACTGGACCTTTCTAGGACATAATAATACTTCGATCAATTGTAACTCTGGCTGTGTGTTTAGGGTGGTTGTCCTGCTGGAAGATGAACTTCTGCTCCAGTCTCCGGTCTTCTGCATTCTTGAAAAGGTTTTCTTTTAGGATTGCAGTGTATTTAGCTCCATCCATCTCTGACCAGCTTCCCTGTCCCTGCTGCAGAGAAGCATCCCCACAGCATGATGATGCTATCAATATGTTTCATGGTTGGGTGTGGTGAGTGGAGGAAGACATGCAATGTTTGCTTTCTACCACAAGGGGGCCACAAACAACACCTTCTTCCCCATGTTGACTTAGGGGGGCAGAATATAAATGCACGTCACACTTCTCAGATTGGTGGTTGTGAAAAAATGCAATTATTCACCTCTTTGTGCTATTCTATAACATAAAATTCTAATAAAATACTTTAATGTTTGTGGTTGTGATGTGAGAAAATGTGAAAGGTTCAAGGGGTATAAATACTATTCCTATGCAGATCAGTGGGGCCACTCCCAGCTGTTGCCAGATGACGGAGCTCCTCACCATATCATTGATTTTATCTAACACTGATTTACAACTGCAATAAAAGCCAAGTGGGAAATATTATGTAAATGTTTCATTAACACATTTGATGACCAAACAATCCTGTCCTTTTTAAAAAGCCTTTCCTCTTCTCAACCCAGTCTCTTGCTCCCACATTTAACAGTTGCTACAATCAACACCTTGAAAGTGAATGCCTTAGCTGTGTTTTAAAGGTCTCCAACCTACCTTCCTCTCCTCTCCGGCATTCTCCTCATACACAATGGCCTGCACCTCGTTCCTGTTCTTCATCAGCATCACAGACAAGTCTTTGTGAGGAAACTTCCCCACTGTAAAGGAAAAGTAGTAGGCCCCAGGGATGCGGCAGCGAAACAACCCAGCCTTGGCATCAAAATCACCACCAATGTTGACGTAAACAGTGTCAAAGGTCACGATCATTTTCGGTCCACCTTCCATGCTGTTAGTGCGTGACACTGAGAAAGCTGAGCGGAGCTCTGCATCGTCCAGCAAACGGGCGACACCCCAGGCACCGCCGGCGTGGCCCAGGCACAACAGGCCAACCAGCACACCTGCATGCAGCAGCATTGTTCTGTAGAAATGCAGAACAGAGAAGAGTCGTTATTTACAGGGGAGACACATTTTAGTCCATTATGCCTATGGATTGTAAATACTGCTGATGTGACAGAAGTTTTTGTTTTAGCTTTTAGGGTCCCAGAAAGACCCCAATCTTGGGTCACCTGGTAAGTTGGAACAGGTAAACAGTTAGTGAAAAATAAGTTATTAGCAAAAATAATTCTTCTATTTTTTCTTCTCCACTTGGATCCACGATTTAACTGATAGAATATTTTACATCCTTTAATTCATCCATTAATTGCTCCTGAATTGCACAATATAAACAATGCTTTTTATCAGACAAAATAAGCTTAAACTTGGAGGATTACTGAACTCAAAAGCTACATAAAAACCTACAGATGTCATGAATTGTTGTGTTTCTGTCGGACCAGCGTGCAGAGCAACACTCGGGAGCAGCTTGGTGAGTAGTTGAGCTTCTTTTAATAATAATAATAATAATAATAATAATAATAATGACAGACTAGATAACGGACATGGAGCAGGTGTAGAGGTCAGGGTAGTGTACAGGAGGAACCAGTGGAGAACTTTGAGAGAATAGGTACTGAGGTAAGGTGGATAATGGACCAATGAACACTGGGAGCTAATCAGGAAGGAATCAGAAGCAGCTGGTGGAAAAGGGAACGTAGGCAACTGAAGGAGGATGGCTAATTAACACAGAAGAGCAGGGATCCAGGAAAACAACAAAACATCTAAGAGCACAGAATAGGTAAACAATGAAACTAACTATAAAGCATAAACAGGAAAGAAACAGATTTAACACAAGGATAAAATGATGAATCTGAACAAAATCAAATTACAGCAACTGAAGACCGTAGAAAAAACAGGAACTAGGAACTCAAACTCAAAACCGAACAGGCAGAAAATGTCAACAGATGTTCAAAATGACCACAATAAGATAAAAGCCTGAAATCAGACAAAAAAAAAAAAAAGAATGAAATCAGACGAGGTGTTGAAAAATGAACTAATCAATTAAAGGAATCCATAACAGATTAAAAGGAAGGAGACTGAGTAAAACAGAAAGTCAATGCACAATTATGAACAGGCATAACTTTAGGGTCGAAACGATTATACAATATTAATATTTTCAAACTGAGATGATAAACCTCAAATAGTTACCTTTACTGAGGTTTTCAAATGTTACAATTTTAAAACCTTTTAAAGTTTTCTATCATAATGTTGCTGTGACTGAATTGCCTTGTATTACAATGCCAGAGAAAGTTCTGGAGTGACCCTGATTTTCGTCCAGTTGTATGGAGCATAAAGTTAGGCAGGGCCGCCCCTCGTCAACCTGTAGCTGCAAACCACTGGTCAGCTGGCTCAAAGGAGGCTTCTACACTTTTACCACTAATTAAGGTAACTCTGTTTTAAAACTACCGTTTATAAGCTATGCCTGCATCTCTGAGCAGATAGCCTAATTGAATAATATAATCTCAGCAATGCTCTATAGAGAGGAAATGAGTCCAATTTTCTGTGCAAAAAAGACTAAAACTACTACTACGTTTAGCAGCTGTTTGTTCTAATTTTCAAAAATATCAATAAATAAGTGGTACAGATAAAGTGACTACAACTATCTAACCAGAAAAAACTCACTTATTTTGCTCAACGGCAGGAGGAGTCAGCATGGGACCTAATTTCACAAGCATAAAAATCACATAAGCAGTCTATCCATAATGACACAAATGTAACTGTACATTACTGTAGGATCTCAGCTTCTCTCCTCCTGGTTGGTTCTGGCAGCTCGTTATCAGCTGGTACAGGCCTTTGCTGGTACATAACCTCAGTTATGTGGACTGCCTATCTGCCTATCTGCCTACCTGCCTGCCTGCCTGCACCTGGTAACATTCCCTCCTAAGGACTGCACTTAAACATACTCACCATCAGCACTCTCTCCTTGGATTCCTGGATTCCGGCCTCCTCCCCTGGTTTCTGGACTACTCCAACTTAGTTTCCTAGGCAAGCCTACCCTAGAAATAAACCTCACTTACCGTCTATATCCTGTGTGTTGAGTCTGTTTTCATCCTCTGGTTTGTTCTACTTTGACTACCTAAGTGATTCATGATAATTACTAGACTTTAATATAAACAACGGAACAGGATGTGGAACACACCCGTACAAATCACTGAGCAGTATTTAACTCATTTAACCACGTTGCTCTCAGCTGAGGAGGAAATTATTCATCTTTATCAGTGAAGACAAACTCTCTCACCATTCTGCTCCTGTGATGAACCAACAGAAAACACACACAGACAGGCGGAGGTGTCACTGTTCTCAAAACACCCAAAACACAGAACCAGTGACCTAACTTATGTGCTTTGTGAAGCTCCAGCAGATTTCAGGATCAGTATTAATTAGCAGGTTGTGTCTTTTTGAAATCCCAGTATGACGTTTGAGCAGAGTGAGCTGCTTGTTAATCGACTCAATTAAAAGACAATAACATGTCAAAGAGCCATCCAACTGAGCATGTGGTTGAAAAATGCATCTACATGACATGAGGTTGTGCTTACATGTCAGTGTTGGCACTGACTGGGCTAAATCTGGTCCACAAATGACAGTGGAGATCTAAATAGGATTTGAGACATGTTTTGTATCAACTGTAGAGTCATAATGCTCAGTAATTTGAACGTTTGCATACATGTATCTTCACAGATGCACTCCTATCAACCACTGACCAAGACTTGGGGAACAGGCATTCATAACAACGTTTGATTCACCTAAAATAATCTGGAACACCACAGAGATTGTCCCAATGTAATGTTTACGATCACTTTTTATTTAGATTCTTGTCAATACATGACGCTCCTTTAAATGAATGATCTTATTGTGCTATTTTAGAACTCGGTAACCTTTTATAATGAACGCCCGCTTGCCCTAAAACATTTCCAATCAGGTGGGAAACCATGAATTGGACTTCTGCATCCAGCCAGTGATATCTTTTCTAGGTTTATTTTGAAACTCGGTCTGTCTGGAAGCATAAACAACAGGTAAAAATGTGTCTAGCCAATAGATAACACCTGTTTAATCAATGTGTGCAATCTTTTCAAATTTCCACTGGGGTCACACTTCTGTGGGCTCTAGTGCTGACTCAGAAGAAGAGAAAATGATGGTTGATAGAAGCAGGCCCAGAACTAGAACCTTCAAAGAAGAGACCCATTTGGACTTATTAAACCTGGATCAACAGGCCTTTTATTCTAACCTTTTGATTTTTGTTCTAATCTTTAAAGTTCCAACAAGCTTTTTTTTGTGTTTTTTTTTTTGGCTTTGTGCACCTGTTGCAGAAATGAGACACTTTGTCCATCATGATTGTTTCTTTTATTTTGTTTTACAATTTGGTTCCAAATGTTATGATTCTGGACTGTTTGTCTGCATGCATTTTCACCTGCTCCTTCTCAGCCAGCTCCCTAATAACACCTCACCTGCTCTCCCTGTACACCTGTCTTTATAGGCAGCATGCTAACAGACAAACTGCACCAGATTATCGAAAGCCTTTGTTTGAGTAAATGTCCAGTGTTTCTTCCTCGACTGCCTGATCCTGATACCTTTTTTGCCCCCGGATTTCTCTGCTCTGCCTTGCCCACATTGGATATCTCACTGGCTTCTGAATTCTGGACATCGACCTTGCTTCTGCCTCCTGACTACCACTCTCTGCCTAACCCTCGGATCCGCCTGCCCGAATCTGCCTTCCCTTTCATGACCTTGTTTCTGTGCCCCGTCCAACGATTCAAGCCTCTCCCTCGGATCCTGTTGCCTGATTCTGCTTCCCCGGCTCTGACCCAGTTTCTGTCCCCTGACTGCTGCAATCTGCCTAGTCACTGGGATTGCAAACCGGAGATCCCATGTGAAGTTGTCCTGCTGTCTGCAGTCCATCACTCTGAGGAGCCAAAATTCAGTGTCCTGATTTTCCCACAGATTCTGAAAAGAGGTTCCTGAGCCTACCGCTGGTGGTTGTCTGCCGAACGTCACTCAGAGCTTTCAATAAATCTTTTTAATCTGTTGTGTCAGGCTGAAATTTCGGGTCCTCTGTACAACCTGTTACAGTCTAAGAGAAGAATCCACCAAGTCATTTTCAGATCATCTCTAGGAAAGGAACCCCAAGCTGGTCTAAGGGTGACCCTGGTGGTTTAGCAAAAGGTGTGTGTCAACATATTCTCCATCAGCAGCGTCAGAGTTAGGGAACTGCACCTCCCACCTCTCTCTGATTCACAGAGAAAAGTGACTCCATAGTCTGATATTAGACCACAAGAGGAAGAGTGTTCAAATATCCTGCCAGGATTATGACTGAAGCTTGCTGGAGGCTTCACAAATGTGTAGCCACCAGCTGCTTGCTAACAGACAAATGTTGGTGGGGTTGTATGTATATATTTGAACCTGTATGTGTTCAAATTCATATTAAAACGTGTGCACCCATGCAGGTCTTGTGTTTAAAAATCACTGAAGTTTGATGTACAATCAAAATGAACAGTTAAAGTAAATCCCTAGAAGCCCAAACTTGAGATAAATGCTCAGGAGTGAATGGAAACCTCTTCCTGTAAATTCTACTTTATTCCCAATAATGTGTTGGAGAGTTTTGTCCCTGTAATGCAACCACGGAGCCCGCAAGTGTCAGCAGATAAGAAAAAATAAAGCCGGTGGAAATCCGTGCTCACGCTTTATTAAACGTTGCTGTCAATTTCTGCAATCCGTGTGCACAGATTACTCAGTGGCATCTGTCGAGAGTTTGGACGCATGGCACACACCTACAAAGTAAGTTCAGTGGATTTGTTGTCATAAATAAACTTAAAGCACTGTCATATTTTAATCAGCACACTTCACAGCTTGTAATATGACTTTATTATTGTTACACTAAGGCATTCGAACACGTTTAAACTTCCGACAGATGTCACCGAGCAATCTACGTGCACGGATTGCAGAAACCGAAAGCACAGTTTAGTAAAGCGTGAGCTTTGTTTTTTTTTTTTACCCGCTGACACCTGCCGGGCTCTGTACTTTTCCCACTTCAGATGAGTTAATTACAAAATACATCTGGAGCGAATATATTTCTAAGCCATTAGTGACAATGATATTTTTAATGCTCCACTGCAGAAGACAGTGGAATGATGCATTCCTCTAACAGATCCACACAAAGATAAAAAGCATTGCTTGAAGAGTGTGGGAGATTTGGAGATTATTATATTAGACTCCTATATGTTAATGTCTGTGAACCTTCCACGACTGGATTCATAAGATTTGTATTCTGAATAAAAACAGGAACATGTTTTTACTCATGTTTTTACCAATTTAGTCATGGATAATTCATGAAAAAATCAATATATCACACACTGAAAGGATGAATTATTCCTTCTGTTATGTCCAAACCCTCTATTTGTAAACCCAAAAAGGTGCTTTGTTCCCTCTTTCTTCTGAGAACACAGTAAATATTTTTACGCAATCTTTGTATCACAAATAACGCTGGCTGAAAAACGTGTCAGACAAAACCATCCAGTGAAAAGCTTTAGTGGTTATTATTTATTATAAATCAATTTCTGATTAACACTCTGGATGTCTAGCATTCTGGCACGTTCAAGTTAGGTAATATTTATTAATACTGTCTTTTTTTCCCTCTAATGTCTTTAATTCATTCATTCATTCATCTTCTATACCGCTTCTTTTTTTCATACCGTGGGTTATTTGCACCTAAAACTTGTTTGCTCAAAATAAATGTCTTTAAATTGAAGCTAATTATAGTGGTTAATTGTTCTTAAGGCACTGAGCCTCAGCTGATTGTTTTTGTCTGATAGCCTGTCTCACTGCAGCGGAGGGAGAAATACTGCAAGAGAAAGAAACGCTGCCTGTGTGTGAATGAGCCTGTTGCAGATTTTAAAACCCTCCACTGCCGATATAAAAGTTGCACTGATGAGAATGCAGCTTCTTTGCATAATGGCAGCTCACTCCAAGAAATGGTGTTTGTTTGTCTGTGTAATAGCAGCAGCTTTAAGTGGTCATGTTGATAGAGCACTCCCCAGAGAGCAGGGTGCTTCAGGTTCAAACTGAAATGAAAGAATAGATCAAACATATCTCTTGTATGAGCACCCAGGGGATGGAGGCACGGAGAACAGAGGAGAACAGAGGAGAACAGAGGAAAGCACAACTTCATGCAAAAAATAAAAAATATACTGCAGTGGATCTGTCCTGCCCAGTTCCATAGTCACCATCCATATGGCTGCAAATTGAGCAGCTTATAATGTTTAATGATTATATATTTTTAGAATATGTTGGATTTAAATGTGTATCTGGCAGTGAAGGGTGGCTCAGTTGGTGGAGCAGAGGCTCTAGGTGCGGAGGCTATAGTCCTCAACTTGTTCTGGGTTCAGTCCCCGGTCTTGGGCCATTTGCTATATGCCTTCCCCTTCTCTCTTGTTGGGGTCATCCATTTTGGTCGCACATTTTGACACACGCAGCTCTGACGTCACTGGGAACATAAACCGGCTGAGATGCAGAGTTTCGTTGCCATTTCCCGCCTGTCTCACAGGACAGCTCATAAGAGGCGCATATCTGGAGAGACAAAAGCTCTCAGGCGAACTTTTGCTCCACAACACCATTCCTGGAAGAGCTTGAAAGCTGTAAATCTGTCTGATCTGAGAAGATCAGAGGATTTATTCCCTGATTGAAGACCACGCCGACACTCGGCGCAGGTGGAAACCCACAGAGGTTCTATGTCCAAGGAGAAGAGTTTCCTCCTTGTGTAATGCAGTCGACTAAAGGTTAATCTTTTCCCCTCCTGGATGGATGAGAAATTACCGTTTAATTCGGTCACGGACGTGTGATCACCCCTCCATTTTTCTTCAGACTTGATCCATCCTCAATTGGTGGAGAGAAGAAATCAACGTCAAAGTAATTTCGTTCCTTTCATAGTAAATCAGATAGGTGCATTGAGAGGTCTGGGCAGGATGAGGCAGTTAAGGTGATGTAGGATCACCTGTAGTTAATCCAAGGTAGCAACTTGTTGCAATACTGATGGAAGTATTTTATGCTGAGCTGTGTTTTGATTTGCTGCTGCGTGGTTCATGTTTGTCCAGCAGATCTCAAATCAGCCAGAAGTTAGAAGTTGGACTTTTAAAAGTTTTTTATTCAAAGCAACTGCGGTCTGGGCCTCACCGACCACCCTTTGTTCCAGTTTTATTCCCGCCTCAGAGTTTATGACCCTTTGTTCAAGATTTGGAGCGATCAGCTGATAGTGGCTAAAGGGGCGTGGCCCCACTGTTTTATCAGCTGATCGCTGATCGAGACATCAGAACACCAGGAGGACTTTTCTTCCCATTTAACCCAAATTACACATTTTGTCCATAAAACTACTGGTTTGATCTTCATAGACACTAAATGCGCATATATTATTATTTTATTATTATTGTTAGGTAGTCATTTTTATTCCCTTTGTGTAGAACAGTGCTTGTTAGTTAGGTGAAGGTTTTTGGACCAGAATAATGGTATATCAGGATTATTTGGCTTCAATAAATCTTCATATATATAATTAAGAGAAACGTTTGTGTTTATTTCGTGCAAGAGTGATTTATCTGTCAAAACAAGGTTGAAGTTCCTCCACCTTCGGTGAAGAGGTTGAATAAACAGAGACAGTTGGTGGTTTTGGTTAATAATTTGTAATTATTAAAGAGCTTTGAGCCCATAATCACAACACCAGAGGATCTCTCTGATTTCTATTCGTAAGTCATGATTTTTGGTTAAGAAATTTATTATTTTTTTCTCAAATTAGGATTTTAATTTATAATTCTGGATAAATATTAATTAATCAATAATCATAATCCTTACACTCTCCACGCTCTTTCCTGTCAAATCACTGTTCAATAAAGGCCACTAGTGCCAAAAAATGTGTATCTGTTGGTTAAAATGATTTTATTACCTATTAGGACGATGACACCAGCTGGATCACAAGCACATGAAAACTGTTTGACATTTCACTTTTTATTAGCAGATGGAGTTAATCTGGAAATACATAATAAAAACAGTCGAGCAAAACTAATTTGTTTTTCTATTCAGTCATTTATTACACTTTAATTTCTTTGTGAATGAGTACAGCAGAAGCAGCTGCAGCAGAAAGCTTTGTTAAGACACAAACCAGTGCTGTTCCCGATGAAGCAGGATCCCAGGTGTGATACCTCCAGCATTTCATTTACAGTTGGTGAAATTGTTTTGTCTTAGGAGTGAAAATGATTATATTTGAGTTGGTGCACAAGCTTGTCTGAGGTCGGCCAGCTTTCCAAGTTAAAAATAGCTGTGTCCGCGCAACATGTGTAGAAATCCACAGCAGTGTTTAAACGTTAGTCCGGAGGTGTCAAACCTTAATGCTAGGGAATTGCAAAGCTGGTACTGCTGAAATTCTTGGAAAAACAAAAAAACTATGTTTAGATTTTTTTTTCAAGTGTTAATTGTTCCTAGACATGCATGATCTCTGCTTTTTATCATTTAAAATTAGAACAAACACAGAACACTGGTTCAACAGTAGATAAGAGCGCTTCCTTAAAACATTTATTGCACTTCCTTAAGATCAATTGGATTAATTTTAAATAATTTGGACTAAGTAGGATTCTAGATTTTATATACCTGAACATTAACATGGACCATTTTGTCTTTAAGATGTAAAATAAAAAAATGACAAAATCCCTTTATACTGGAAAAAAACCCAAATAACTTTGTATAGATAAGATCCATGATTACCCAAATAAATCTTTTCCATTTAATTACACCACTCAGTCCAAGATACATGCCTGCATAAAGCACACAATTAGCAACACTAACCCTAACCCCATGAAGGCTGATATTAATTTACCCCATCTACAATGCAAAAAGCAACGTATAAGCTAAAATTAGCTAAAAAGCTAATGCTTACTACAGCCTATATTCAAAAGTCTATGAAATTGCCATTTAAAATTATTCACTCTTCAGCATTTACACAATAATAATAATAAGCAAAAAACTTCTGAAGAAATTTAGACGGGTCCTGCCTCTTGGCGCTTGCTTCTCGGACCACAGCCAATGGTTGGGGGCTGAGGTACAGAACCAAAGCAAAAGAACGGTGTGCATCATGATTGAGGGAAGAAGGTTAAGATGTCTATCTAGACCTGTTCTTGTTTCACCAGTAATCATGTGTCCTTGCATTGCTTTGGCAGTCGCAAAATAAAAATAATAAATAATAAATAAAAAGTCCAATTTAGAGATGTGTAGTAACAGGTGCCACAAGGCAATGGCATGGGAGTCAGGCCACTCACTGTTCTCCCTTCATTGCTATGGTAGGCCCCAACTAAGGAATGTTGAGGCTTTTATTTTGTAATTATCAGTGAGTTTATTTTGAAAGGATAAAATAGATCAATTTCCATCACAGAGTCCCAGCAATAGTGTTAAGACCAATGCTGCAATTATCGCTGTGTGAAATATGAAGACGTTTATTTTGTAGGGTATATCTAGGTGTTGTTTTGAAACACCAGTATAGTTGTCCTTTTAGATTTGGTGTACTTCCACTAGATATAAAGAACCTGCTTGCTATTCTAATATCATTAAGTATGCTATTATCAGCTGAAATAACCCCTAGTAACTATTAAAGATTGAGGCTTTAATTTTGAAAGTTTCAGTAAGCTTTATTTTAAAAGGCCAACATGGTCCTATTTCCAACACTGAGTGAGCTCCAACAGTAGTGTGAAGCCCAGTCCTCCAATTATCTATAGTTTAAAATGTAAAAGCTTTTATTTTGTTAACCATGATTTGTCTTATTTTGAAAATCCTGCATGGTTCCATTAGCTATATAGAACCTGCTTGCTATTCTAAAATCATTGTGTATGCTATTATCAGCTTAAAAAATCAATACAAACCATGGAACCCTGAGGCTTTTATTTTGAAAGTTTCAGTAAGCCTTTTTTCAAAGGACCGGCATAGTCCCATTTCCAACACTGGGTGAACTCCAACAGTAGTGTAATGCCCAGTCCTGCAATGATATATAGTTTAAAATGTGAAGGCTTTTATTTTGTAGAGCATGTTTTGTCTTATTTTGAAAATCTAGCAGGGTTGTCCTTTCAAGTCTGGGTTATTTCCATTGGTCATATAGAACCTGCTTGCTTGGCTGAAATCATTGTTTATGCTATTAGCTTTAAAAAAAATCATTTGTACATATGGAAGGTTGATGTTCAGTGTGAAAAAAATGGCTTTTATTTTGTAGAGTATGTGTAAGTCTTATTTTGAAAGTGTGGTTGTCAGCTATGACAACTCATGGAAGTTTCTGGCCTGAGCTGAGCATGGTGGCACGTACTCCCGAACTACCGCCCATAACTCGGAAACCATAAGGGCTATCAATGTCATTCTTGGACCGGTTTTATCAGAACGGACAGAAAACGATAACATCAATTATTTTTTGTTGAAAATATAATATTAAAGGCACAACACTAGGTGAAAAGAAAGGGAAAAATGGAGAAAAACAAAAATGCCTGAACATGCTCTCGAACAACGTCTAATAACTCGGAAACTATAAGGGCTATCGATTTGATTCATGCACCGTATGAATCAGCAGGCCTTGCTGAACAATCATGGAGCTTCTCAAGTTTCTACAAAAATCTGTCTGGGAGGTGTGACCCTTGAAAAAATGGATCATTTTGACCTTTTTTAACCTGACTAAAGATGGATCTTTCACTCTCAAACAAATGTATTTCAGGAGAAAATGGTGAAAAGTATCCAAAAGATCTTTGGACCGTCAGTATCAGCAGGCATCGGTGAACAATCCTGGAGAATTTCATGTGTCAACAATAATCCGTGTAGGAGATGTGACAGTGTAAAAAAAGTGATGATTTGGAAATGTTTTAATTTTAAGCTTTCTTAGGAAGGGCAGATTTAGTACTCTGAAACAAACCTATTTCATGACACAATGGTAAAAGATGTCAAAATAATTCCTTCACTGTGAGCACCAGCAAGGTCTGGAGATTAATTGGTGCATCGCTCATGTCTCTACCTCGAACAGTTTACGAGAGGCGGCGATTCGAAAACATGTGAGTTTAAGAATTTTTTGCTCAGATTTTTTCTGAAATTCCTATAGGTTTTCAATTCAGGGTGTGTTGACTTTGCGTTGCTTTGGGGCGTGTTGCTGGAAAACTGTTTGTCCCACAAAAACGAGGGTGACATTTTCTTAATCACGAAAGAGCATCCTATGTTTTGATGTATAATTTGTATAGGTAGAATGAAAATTAAGCGAGTGAGGAGAGTTTGTTCATTCTTTGTCAGGTTAATCCAAAACCTAGAGTGTACACTCTAGAGACACGAACATCACTGGATTACATTATAAACTGTAAAAGATATCAAAAAGTTGAATTAAACAATAATAGCAGAAGGCTGTGAAAGCATTTTAAAAGTTGAATGGTGTTTCTAGCTGAAAATATGCAGAAGTAGTTAAATGGCAAAAACAGTGAAGTTTTAGTGGAATTTGTGTCGTTTTCCATTCATTTCAATGGGAATAAAAAAACCATAAAAAGCTGAATATTTTAAAAAGTATAAAAGGTATAACTACCAAAAGTCATAGCCGGAATGTCCTGAAATGGCTGAATATTGTGAAATTTGAACGGTTAAAATAGCACAAAGTATGCAGAAGGAGAAGCGAATAAAAAGTGTACAGAAGCAACCAGAATAAGAATAATAAGAAGAAGACTAATAATATTATACGAATAATAATAATAAAGAGAAACAGGATCTCAATAGTATGAATGCCTTCAGCATTCACACAATTATCTTCTAAACGGGTGCTGACTTGCCTACTACTTATTGGGTTTGCCGTAATTAGAACAATGCAATACTTCAGTCAGTCAGTTATTGTCCATACCGCTTTTTCCATAGTGGGTCGTGGGGGAGCTGGTGCCTATCTCCTGCAGTCTAAGGGCGGAAGGCGCGGTACAACCTGGACAGGTCGCCGGTCCATCATAGACCAACACACAAACAACCATGCACACACACATTCACACATCTAAGGGCAATTTAGAGAGACCAATTAACCTAACAGGCATGTCTTTGGACTGTGGGAGGAAGCCGTAGTACCCGGAGAAAACCCACACATGCAAGGGGAGAACATGCAGACTCCATGCAGGAAGAACCCAGGAACTCTATGTGTTTGTTGTGTATTGGAGTTTGGTCGCTAGGAATGCTCCAGGAGATCCACTGTGTCCATAAGGACTTTCTTTTATCTCAACCAGGTCCATTTCAAAATGACAGATATGTGCACTTATCTGGAGGAACTTTAATGAAGAAGAATCTGAAAATATGAACACAGCCTCTCTTTATAGGTGTCCAGATAGAACGGACACACAGTTTCCCATATTTGGCTTCGTTACCTTTTGTGGTCCTTCCTAGAATAAGGCCTTGGCTTAGAAATGTGCTCCAAGTCCAACCTAGGGCTTCCTGATTTAATGTATCAGACACTACATTTCTAAAATGGTATGGAGTATTTTCTTAGTATTGGTATATAGTCTATAAAACTGTAACATCTTTTTAAATACCTATTCTAATCCAAAATTGTGGGTATTTGCTCATTTCCTATGTTCTTATTCATCTACGTTTGTTTTGTGTTGAGAAAATATAGGACACCTTTGAGGAGTTTAGCTGAAACAGCGCCACCTACAGTCATTGCATATGGTTGTCCTATTAAATGTCTCTCCAGAAGTAACAGGTAAGGGGGGTCTTTTTCTGGGCCTATTTTAAACATGTAAAGAAAATGAAACCAAATATTAGTTTTTGCTCCTCTGTTTTTGACCACTAAATAGAAAAAAGTTGGTTTGGATTTTAAAATGAAAATCAAATATTCAACAAATCAAATGAAGTCAGCGCGTCTTATGTCAATGTTGACAGCTGCATATTTCAGTGGTAAGTGGATCATTTCACAACCCGTACTCGTATTCGTCTTCCTCTTTATCCGGGACCGTGTTGCGGGGACAGCAGACTCAGCAGAGACACCCGGACGTCCCTCTCCCCAGACTCCTCCTCCAGCACCTCCGGGGGAACCCCAAGGCGTTCCCAGGCCAGCCGAGAGACATAGTCCCTCCAGCGTGTCCTGTGCCATCCCCAGGGCCTCTTCCTAGTGGGACGTGCCTGGAACATCTCCAGAGGAAGGCGTCCAGGAGGCATCCGGTATAGATGCCCGAGCCACCTCAACTGGCTCCTCTCGATGTGGAGGAGCAGCAGCTCTACTCCGAGCCCCTCCCGGATGGTCGAGCTCCTCACCCTATCTCTAAGGGAGTGCCCAGCCACCCTACGGAGGAAGCTCATTTCAGCCGCTTGTATCCAAGATCTCGTTCTTTCAGTCATGACCCAAAGTTCATGGCCATAGGTGAGGGTAGGAACGTAGACCGAACGGTAAATCGAGAGCTTCGCTTTTCGGCTCAGCTCTCTCTTCACTACAACAGACCGACACAGTGCCCCCATTACTGTGGCAGCCGCACCGATCCGTCTGTCGATCTCCCGCTCCATTCTTCCCTCACTCGTGAACAAGACCCCGAGATACTTGAACTCCTCCGCTTGAGGCAGGAACTCCCCTCCAACCTGAAGAGGACAAGCCACCCTTTTTCGGTCGAGTACCATGGCCTCGGACTTGGAGGAGCTGATCTTCATCCCAGCCGCTTCACACTCGGCTGCGAACCGCCCCAGTGCATGCTGTAGGTCTTGGCTAGAGGGGGCCTGCAGGACCAAGTCATCTGCAAAAAGAAGAGATGAAATATTCTGGTCCCCAAACCAGATCCCCTCCAGCCCTTTGCTGCGCCTAGAAATCCTGTCCATAAAAGTTATAAACAGGACCGGTGACAAAGGGCAGCCCTGCCGGATGCACCGGGAACAGGTCTGACTTAGTGCCGGCAATGCGAACCAAACTCCTGCTCCGCTTCTACAGAGACCAGATGGCCCCTAATAAAGGGCCCCCGATTCCATACTCCTGGAGCACCCCCCACAGGGCATCACGAGGGACACAGTCGAATGCTTTCTCCAGGTCCACAAAACACGTGTGAACCGGTTGGACAAACTCCCATGTGCCCTCGAGTACCCTGTAGAGGGTATAGAGCTGGTCCAGTGTTCCACGGCCGGGACGAAAACCACACTGCTCCTCCTGAAGCCGAGGTTTGACTATCGGCCGGACTCTCCTCTCCAATACCCTGGCGTAGGCCTTACCAGGGAGGCTGAGGAGTGTGATCCCCCTGTAGTTGGAACACACCCTCCGGTCACCCTTCTTATGAAGGGGGACCACCACCCCAGTCTGCCAATCCAGAGGCACTGTCCCTGACCGCCATTTCACAACATTTCCTGTTTAACAGCCTTCTCTTATATTCACCTTCATTTTTACCAGATCATAAATAGGCAGAGCAGCTATAAGCATGATCATAGCCCACACACCATATTAAAGCATCCCAAATCAGCAAGACATCAAAGATTCTTATTTTTCTCCCTGAGATCTGTCCTGTATCTATAAATAAAGGGAAGGGAACGGTAGAGATGTCCTCCCTGTGGACAGATCAATAACTGAAGATTGAGACAATGTCAAAAAGAGAACAGCAGAAGGAAAGGAAACAAAAGACAGAGGACTGTTGATGAGACTTTCCTGTGGGAAGGGATTTAATACAAACCATGAAGCTGTGCTGATATCTGTGTATGGATGCATGCTTGGCCTATATACCTTTGTTGTGTGGATGGAAATGTGCGTTTTTGTTGATTTCTAACTGCGTAGGTTGCCTTTGGTATGTGTGTGTAAGGAAATGCATGTGTGTGTTTTGTACAAATACGTGTTTATATTTATCAGTTGCTCACCCTGAAATTTGAACATTACGTATAAATTATTTTATAGGTTTAGGGAAATGTACTTTTTAAACTACATATGCATGCAGCAAGTTTTCACATATCTGCAAATTACACAGCAAGAAATATTAGAACATTGAGTTTTAGATTGATTTTATTGTTTGAATGAATTAAACCACACTGAGACAACTGCTTTGTCAGCTATGATTGTCAAGAAACATGTTTGCAGCACAAGACTGCACCAGCCTGCCTTACTGCCTGTCGGATCTCCAAGAAAAATAGATCTGAAATAAAGTTAGGTTTTTTTTTTAACAACTTTTCTTTTTTATATAATTTTATAATTCTGTTTTTTATCAAACAAAACAAATAGAATTATATCCTGATGGCAGCCTCGGAGCTTTGCTCTCTCGTTTTTTGTGTGTTTTTGTGGTCTCTTTCCACAGAGGAACTTCTTTTTTTACCGTGTCCTGTCCGGCAGAGTATCGCTCAGAATTGTTGTCTGAGTGCCAAGAAGAAGCCCAACAGATTTACTTTCACAAGTAGAGCATCACAGCTAATGCTTTAAAGCTCTGCTTGATATTTAGCAAATAAACTTTATTATAAACTTCTTTGGGAATATTTCAATTGTTAAGGACACGGAGACTGAAATGAAAAGGAAAAATGAAGCTCAAAAAAGAGAGAGATGGGGAAAAAGGGGAGAAAAGGAGGAAAGAGTGGAGGAGAGAAAGAAGGATAAAGATAATACAAGATTACACCCTGCTTGTTTATACACCTACAGCTTTTTTTTTTTCTTTTTAACAAAATAGTACACGGTAATTCTGAATGTAAAATGTACTTAGTTAGAGGTGCAGCCCAAAATAGAACATCTGTGTATCTGTCAACACCTGAAGCTTAACACCTGTGAGTATGAGTGTGGACGTTCTTTTGTATACAAGGTTTCTCCACAAAAATATGCAATAGCGAGTGTGAGGACCCACAGACCTGCCCCATGGTCCCTGGACGGACACTGAGGAGAACTGAGTCACAGACATCTAAAGGCCCCCCAAAGCACAAGAACCCCAGGAGAACCACTGCCGGGACTACCACAACCCCCCCAGAGAAGAGCAGTGGAGAGTCCCAGGGGAACCACCCAGCAGCGACAGTGCAGAAGCCCCAGGGAGCCGCAGCAATGAGTCCACAGGCCCCGCCGGCAGCCGTCCACGCCCGAGCAGATCCAGCCATGGACCCAAAGGCCCAAGACCCGGGGACACACCTCCCCCCAAGCAGAGGCCTGACAGAGCCCAGGAGGCCAGGCCCTGGCAAGCAGCCACCGGGAGTGAGCCAGCCCACACCAAAGCACCCGGCCGCGGACACCGAGAACCACAAGTACACCAGTGGGCAGAAACTCCAACCACCAGCAGGCGGTGTGGCGGAGAGGAAGCTGATCCAGAAGAGGGAGCAGTTCAAGACCCAACCTGTCGCAAAAAAAAAAAACAGGCACACACATTCACAATCACCCACTCCCACCCTCATGCATTACACATAAAATCACTCACACCCAACATAAGGATAACAACAATGGATGTCATACACTCACTCACACTCCCCATGCATACTCTATGCTCCCAGGTCCAGGCGCCTGTACCCCCTCAGGGCAACCAGCCCCCAGACCCTGGGGCAGAGGCAGGCAGACAGCGCCGGTACTGCCCAGACCTGGGTGACCCCGGCCCGGGTCCTGCCCCCCTGCCCCGAACCCAGTCTCCAACAACCCCCATCCACCTCCGGAGAGGGGGCTATGTACAAAAGAGGCGTCCACATGGCCCAAAGCAACCCGCCAACTGAAGCCGCCCCAGGACGGAACAGTCCCGAACCCCCAACGAGCCCTGATCTCAACCCCATGAGTCTCCCAACCCCAACAAGAACAAGAACCTCCCCACAGGGCCACCCCCAACAAGACACCGATATCGAACACATCCCCCCGAACCCAAACGGCACGAATCCCCACGCCCACAGGGGCACACCCCCACAGGTGAACTTCGTGGCCGAGAAGCCAATGAAGCCACACCCACACAGCGCAAGCTCCACACACAGCCCCGCTCTAAGAACCCCCGCCGCACCCCGCTCCCCCACCACACAGCGTGCTGCAACGGCAAGGCAAGGGCCCTGCGCAGCGCCACCCCCGCCCACCGGCACAGGGGTTAGGGATTTAGGTTTGTGATGGAGCTGCCAGATGGAGGTGTCTGGGAATGTGGAGGGAAAGACTGGGGAGCAAACCGCTCTCCCAGGGAGCCAGCACCCCGGCTGACCCCAATAGGCACCCCCGTTTGCTGAGTCCCAACAAAGGAGGGAGGCATAGGCACATCTGCCGGGCAAAAAACTAGGGACTGGAAACAGGCCCCGAGAACCAACTGAAAAATGGGGACCAACGTCCCCAGCACCCCCCCCCCCCCCGGAACCACCCAGCCCCTCAGATCCCGAACCCCAGCCCCGTTACCCAGTCCGCCACCCGAAGTAGCCACCAACCCCCAACAAAAAGGACCCAGCCACAAGTGCCCAAGCGGCCAAGAATGCGGCCCCACTCCAAACAAAGGAGCAAATCAGCCAGCCCAGCACAACCAAAATACGCCACACAAAGGAGGGCACATGACCAGCACGCCCAGCCACCCCCGAACCCACGGGGCAGAACCAACAGAGCGCCCAGCCCCCGAAGCCCGGCACCAGGAGCAGCACGGGCACCAGGCCAGTGACCTATGTCTGTCGCTGCAGGCCCCCCAAAAGCATCGCATGCAGCTACCAGATGTCCCCCCCAAGAGCCACCAAAGCCCCACCCCGGCCGGGACCGCAGCCCCCAGCGCCAGACCCCCCAGCAATCCCAGCCCAGGGACACCCCAAATGCCCTATCCCAGACACCCCCCCGAATCTGCCACAACGCCCCACAGGATGAAGCCAAGGGCGCCCCACCCCCACTAGGTGATGTAGCCGATTAAAGGAGCCCAGAGAGATTGATCTGACGTGGAGGCAGAGGCTGTCTCAAGGCTTATATAATCCAACAGAAAATTTCTATACTGATTAATATTAAGAAGGTTTTTATTTTTCCAGTTCATGAGGGTAGTTTTCTTAGTGATGCATAAGGCAGTGAAAACCACGTTAACTGAATTTGTCTCTATGATGACATCATCAAAGTTGCCCAACAAGCAAAGTGAAGGGGAAGGTGAAATATTACACTTTGATAAGTCTTCACATATCAGGCACCAGAACCTCTGAACAGGTGTACATAACCATAGTGCATGGACATAATTATCTGGTATATTGCTTGTGCAGTGTAAGCAAATATTGGAAGGTACCAAGCCCATCCTGAACATCCGTTGACCTGTATAGTATACTCTATGAAGGATTTTATATTGTATTAATTGCAAACTGGGGTTAGAGAAGTGTTGACGTTGAAGCTTTTGAAGCATACATGCCGTTTTATATATGAGCAAATAAATGGTAAATCTGAAATCTTAATATTATTGCATAGTGTCTGTTCTACATCTAGCCAGGGTTCATCTAGAGGACTGTGTTTAAACCATTTTGAGATGTAATGTAGCCTGTTAGCTAAGAAGTAAAGATGAAAGTTAGGCAGATCTAGTCCTCCTTTATCTTTGGTCTTTTGTAGTGTTTTTAAGCTAATACTTTGCTGGCTTATCTTTCCAAAGAAATTTAGTGATGGAGGAGTCCAGAGATCTAAACCAGTCAGATGATGGTTTATTCGGAATCATTGAGAATAAGTAATTGATTTTTGGCAAGACCATCATTTTTATTGAAGCAACCCTGCCCATGAGTGATATGGGTAGAGATTTTCATCTAGCAAGATCATCTTGCACTTTTTTTAAGAGCGGGATGTGGTTTAGTTTTGTTAAATCTGCCAATCTAGGAGACACATTAATGCCCAAGTATGTAATATTCCCTGACTGTAGTTGTATATTAGAAAAATTGTTGAAAGAACAATTAATTGGAAGAACTGTCGATTCTAACCAATTTATAGAATAGTCTGAAATTCTTGAGAAAGAATTAATCAATCCAATCACCTGAGCGACAGAGGTTTGCGAATGCTGGAGAAAGAGTAATACGTCATCTGCATAAAGACATATTTTATGTTCAATATTCCTGCATTTTATGCCTTTAATATCTTTAGTTTGTCTGATTGCTGCTGCTAGTGGTTCAATAAAAATAGCAAATAATGAGGGTGAAAGTGGGCATCCCTGCCTGGTGCCCCTCTGAAGACAGAAGCGGGAAGATGTTTGGTTATTTGTTCTGATACATGCCGCTGGGGAACTGTATAATATTTTTATCCAGTTTATGAAAGAGCTTCCAAAACCAAATTTAGTCATGGTTGCAAACAAGAATTTCCAGTTAACAGAGGAACGTCTAAACATCAGACAGTCTTCTCTTGGCAATTTTTCACCATCATTCATTGAGGAAAGCTTTACGGAGATCTTGACCAGCGGAGAAGCGGCTCTCTATGGGCCATACTGCCAGAGAAGGCGGAGAGGGAAGAGAGTCATGAAGCTCCGACACCGGGGACTCCGCTCACCATTGCCTTTAATCCACCTGGCAAATGTGTGTTCCCTGACCAACAAGATGGATAAACTGCTACTTCTCACCTGTAAAAACTTGGACCTCCGCGGATCTGCCCCCCTCTGCTTCATGAAACATGGTTGAGTGAGACCACTCCGGACTGCACACTTCTGATACCGGACTTTCAGCTGTTCAGAGCGGACCGCAAATGCAGACTTATTGGGGGAAAAGCAAGGTGGCAGAATTTGCTTTTATATAAACGAAGGTTGGTACAGAGACGTCAAAGTGTTGAAGAAGACATGTAGTCCTGACCTGGAGTCATTTCTCCGTAACTGTAAACCATTTTATTCACCGAGGGAGTTCTCCTTGTCTGTAGCTACTGGTTGGTTCTTACATACCACCTCAAGGCTCCACTTCAGATGTTGAAAAACAATTGGGTGAGCTGATAACAGATGTGGAGAAAAAACATCCAGACTCTCCCATCATTGTTCCTGGGGATTTCAACAGTGAAATCTTTTCCAATGAACTTCCCAAAAATAAACAGCAAATTAAGTGACCCACCAGGGATAAAAACACTCTGTACCACTGCTACACAACCTTAAAGGATACATATCATACTGTCACCATGGCTGCTTTGGGACTTTCTGACCTCTCTCTGCTCCATCTTATACCAACCTACAGACAGAAATGAAAAGCTTCCAAACCTGTGGTTCAAACTGTTAAGAAGTGGACTGATGAGTCAGAGCAGGTGTTACAGACCTGCTTTGACCAGCACACATTGGACTGTTTTTGAAACTTCAGCCACTGATTTAAACCAACTTACTGAGGTGGTGACATCATACATCAGTTTCTGTGAGGACACGTGCAGACCACGACCTTCTGCACATACAGTAAAAATAAACCTTGGTTCACTTCTCATCTGAGGCAGCTGTGCAGGCCAGGAACAAACTGACCAAGGAGATCAAAGCAGCAAAGAGAAGCTACAGTGTTGATTATGAATATATTATTTAATATAATACTTTAATATTTTATTGAATAATATTTTGGTCTGTTAAGGGTCTGTTAAGGGTCTTCTTCCTCTACACTAAAGGCTGGACCTCAGTGGAGCTGTCTGTGAAACTCCTTAAGTTTGCAGATGAAAACACCATTATTGGACTGATTCAGGACAGTGATGAGAATGCATAAAGACAGGAGGTAGATCGGCTGGTACACTGGTGTGGTCAGAACCACCTGGAACTCAACCCACTCAAGACTGTGGAGATGATGGTGGACTTTCGGAGAACACCACTACCACATCCCTCCCTCACCATCCTCAACAACACTGTGTCTGCTGTGGACCACCATTTCTCTTTTTTCTGAGATGATCCTCACACATGGACAATGTTTGGAAGAAGCAACTCAAGAAGTCCAACCTTCCCCAGGAGCTGCTAGTCATCTTCTCCACTGTCATTTTTCAGTCTGTCCTGTCTTCTTCCATCTCAGTGTGGTTTGGTTCATCCACTAAACAGAACTGGTCCAGACTGCAACCAACACTCAGGTCTGCAGAGAGAAGCATCAGGGCTGACCTTCCCTCCGTCCAGGACTTATACAGGTTAAGGGTCAGGAGTAGGGCATCTAACCTCTCTGCAGACCCCACACACCCTGCACACAAACTGTTTATGCTTTTACCTTCAGGTGGCGCTACAGAGCGTTGTCTGTTTAAACCAGCTGCCACAGAGACAGTTTCTTCCGCCAAGATGTTTCTCTGATGAACATTTGACAGTCAGAGCTCCAGAACAACACCATGCATACTCGGACTGATCTCACATTATATTCTATTGTAAAGTCAATTGTGTATATATGTACATTTAAAAAGATATTCTTTATTATTGAGATTACCGGAGTCAAATTCCAGGTTTGTCTGTAAAACTTGCCAATAAAGCTGATTTTGATTTTTGCAATATGACTAGAATTACATCTTGATGTGGTGCAGCGTTTTAGGTATTTTTAAGTTTCTGGATAAACTTGTGTATTATTTTCAGTAATCTTAGGAACAGGACATATATCGACTAAAAACAATTGATGACCAGTCCAGGCTGTGAGCCCCACCTCTCACCCAATAACAGCTGGAGAAAGACACCATCACCCCAACTCTACTTCAAAGCTATAACAAATGCAGCTGTGAATGCAAACGAGGTTCCAAAACAACACAGACATTATCTCCCAAAAATATTTATTTTTCTTTTCTAATTTGGTTAAGCTACCTTTGCCTTTTCACACACATCCAACATGCGCATCTCCTTTTATTTTGAGTAACAAATCCCACAGATGAACAGATTTACTGTGCTCTGTTGTTTTTTTAAGTTTACAGTTGTGTCAGTGTACACATGTGGTATTTGTATGTGTGATCTTTTGTGATTATGTATGTAGAAATGTGTGTTTGTTCCTCTGTGTGTGTTTGTTGTAAAGTGAGGACATTTTCATGGTCCTCACTTAGGACTATGGTGTGAATTTTGGGGTAGGGTCAGGGTTAGGCCATAGAAAGGGTTAAAATGAATGGAAATCAATGGAAGTCAATCAGGCAATGCAAGGTCCTCACAACATATAGTAAGACAAGAGTGTGTGTGTGTGTCCTACATGCTGAGCCATCTGCTGCAGGTGATAAACACATTAGCTCTCAACCTGAAGCACAACAACCACTCTAAAGCTCTAACCTGCTCGGTAAGGATTCAGTTTATACTAACTTTAATTCTTTTCTTACAAATTATGCTGATTTTACATTTCCTTCTGCTGCAGTGCCCAAGCGGACGTTTCATCATTTAAATGTCAAAGGATTTCATTTACCTGCTGCTCAATTCAATTCAATTCAGTTTATTTATATAGTGCCAATTCACAACACATGTCGTCTCAAGGTTCTTCACAACAGTCAGGTTCATACATTCCAATTAATCGTAATCATTGAACAGTTCAGTCAAATTCAGTTATTTATTCAAATTGGATAAAACGTTTTTCTATCTAAGGAAACCCAGCAGATTGCATCCAGTCAGTGACTTGCAGCATTCACTCCTCCTGGATGAGCATGTAGAGACAGTGGACAGTCACTGGTGTTGACTTTGCAGCAATCCCTCATACTGAGCATGCATGTAGCGACAGTGGAGAGGAAAAACTCCCTTTTAACAGGAAGAAACCTCCAGCAGAACCAGAACCAGGCTCAGTGTGAGCGGCCATCTGCCACGACCGACTGGGGTTTGAGAGAACAGAGCAGAGACACAAAGAGAACAAAGAAGCACTGATCCAGGAGTACTTTCTATGGGAAGGAAAAGTAAATGTTAATGGATGTAGCTCCTTTAGTCGTTTCACCTAGAAAGAAAGAACAGATAAACTCTGAGCCAGTTTTCAAGGTTAGAGTCTGAAAGAGAGCACATAGAGTTAGTTACAGTAGAAGTTCAGTCAGTAGCCATGTCTAGGAGAGAGAAAGGGTTAAACACTGAAAGACAGGGCCATGTGGATCATCTGTAGAAGGTGGGCATTAAGTTGTTGCCAGCAGAAGCTCGGACGATTCCCCTCTCCAGAAAGGTGTCACAGATAGACACAGAGCCAGGCCAGGTGTAGCTTCTATGAAGAGAAAAGAGAGAACATAAAGTTAAAAACTGAAATAACAGCAAATAATGCAAAATTGGAGAGTAGTGTGAGAATGTAGCGAAGAGGGTGAAAGTGGTCATTATGTCCTCCAGCAGCCTAAGCCTATAGCTGTTAAGGTTTACTTGAGATATAGGAATCCCGATTGCAGAGGAGCAGGCAGAGTGATGGTAAGTGAAAAAAGGTTTAATAACAAAAACTCACTCACTACAGGAGGCAGGAACAAAACAAACGGGCAGGCGAGATTGGCATGGCATGATCAAAAAGACAAGACTTTGTTTGCGAACAAGACATGAGAAATGTTTCTGCGACATCTAACTGAACAGGTGTGTATAAATGTAGCATGGTACAGGTGGAAAACAAAACTGATTAACATGGTGCAGGTGAACCGAATAAACTTAATTGACAGTGCTCTGTTAGGAACATATGGACCAATCAGATCTCTGATGTATGATGGAGCTAGATCATTAAGGGCTTTATATGTGAGGAGGAGAATTTTAAATTCTATTCTGGATTTAACAGGGAGCCAATGAACGGAAGCTAAAATAGGAGAAATATGATCTCTCTTTTTAATTTTCATCAGAACTCTTGCTGCAGCATTTTGAATCAGCTGAAGGCTTTTAACTGCATTTTGTGGACATCCTGATAGTAAAGAATTACAATAGTCCAGCCTTGAAGTAACAAATGCATGGACTAGTTTTTCAGCATCACTCCTGGACAGGATATTTCTAATGTTCCGGAGATGAAAGAAGGAAATCCTAGAAATCTGTTAAATATGGGATTTAAATGACATGTCCTAGTCAAAAATAACACCAAGGTTTTTACTTTATTATCAGAGGTCAATTTAATGCCATCCAGGTTAAGTGATTGACTAAGCAGTTTCTTTTTTAAAGACTCTGGTCCAAAGACAACAACTTCTGTCTTGTCTGAATCTAGAAGCAAAAAAATTAAAGTCATCCAAGTTTTTGTCTTCAAGACATGCTTGTAGTCTAACTAACTGGTTGGGTTCATCAGGATTTATGGATAAGTAAAGCTGAGTATCATCAGTAAGTAAAGCTGAGTATCATCAGCGTAACAGTGAACATTTATCCTATGCTGCCTGATAATTTGACCTATTGGAAGCATATACACTGCTCTAAAAATTAAAGGGAACACTTAAACAACACAATATAACTCCAAATAAATCAAACTTCTGTGAAATCAAACTGTCAACTTAGGATGCAATACTGATTGAAAATCAATTTCACAGCAAGTATGTCAGTGCAAGTAAAGCAGGAGTCCAAGCTGAGCGTTAATGTAACGCATATAGTTACAGGTGTCCTGTCAGCAAAAAAAAGGGGGGGGGGGCAGATGGGAAAAAAACTGTTCTTGTGGCGTGAGGTTTTGGTCCGGATGGACCGCAGCCTCCTGCCAGAGGGAAGAGTCTCAAAGAGTCTGTGACCGGGGTGGGAGGGATCAGCTAGAATCTTCCCTGCCCGCTTCAGGGTCCTGGAGGTGTACAGTTCCTGGAGCGACAGTAGACTGCAGCCAATCACCTTCTCAGCAGACCGAATGACACGCTGCAGCCTGCCCTTATCCTTGGCTGTAGCAGCGGCGTACCAGATGGTGATGGAGGAGGTGAGGATGGACTCAATGATGGCTGTGTAGAAGTGCACCATCAGTCTTTGGCAGGTTGAATTTCTTCAGCTGCCGCAGGAAGAACATCCTCTGCTGGGCTTTCTTGATGAGGGAGCTGATGTTTGGCTCCCACTTGAGATCCTGGGAGATGATGGTTCCCAGGAAGCGGAAAGATTCCACAGTGTCAATTGTGGAGTCACAGAGGGTGATGGGGGCAGGTGGGGCTGGGTTCTGCCTGAAGTCCACAACCATCTCCACTGTCTTTAGAGCGTTGAGCTCAAGGTTGTTCTGGCTGCACCAGTCCAACAGATGGTCCAACCTCCCATCTGTACGCGGACTCGTCACCATCAGAGATGAGTCCGATCAGGGTGGTGTCATCCGCAAACTTCAGAAGCTTGACAGACTGGTGACTGGAGGTGCAGCTGTTGGTGTACAGGGAGAAGAGCAGAGGAGAGAGAACACAGCCTTGGGGGGAACCGGTGCTGATGGTCAGGGAGTCAGAGACGTGCTTCCCCAGCCTCACGCGCTGCTTCCTGTCAGACATGAAGTCAGTGATCCACCTGCAGGTGGAGTCGGGCACACTCAGCTGGGAGAGCTTCTCCTGTAGCAGAGCTGGGACGATGGTGTTGAAGGCAGAGCTGAAATCCACAAACAGGATCCTGGCATAGGTTCCTGTGGAGTCCAGGTGCCGGAGGATGAAGTGAAGGGCTAGGTTGACTGCATCGTCTACAGACTTGTTAGCTCTGTAGGCAAACTGCAGGGTGTCCAGGAGGGGGTCGGTGATGTCTTTTAGGTGTGAGAGCACAAGGCGCTCAAAGGACTTCATCACCACAGAGGTCAGGACGACGGGTCTGAAGTCATTAAGCCCTGTGGTCCTTGGCTTCTTGGGGACAGGGACGATGGTGGAGGACTTGAAGCAGGCTGGCACATGACATGTCTCCAGTGAGGTGTTAAAAATGTCTGTGAAGCCTGGAGACAGCTGATCAGCGCAGTGCTTCAGGCTGGCTGGTGAGACAGAATCCGGACCAGCAGCTTTCCAGGGGTTCTGTCTCCTGAAGAGTTTGTTGACGTCCCTCTCCTGGATGGAAAGAGCCGTCCTCGGCGTGGGTAGGGGGCTGGTGGGGGGGAACTTCAGGGTGGGGGTTGGAGGTGCCAAGGCCCCTCTTGAGGTTGGAGAGATGGGGGTGGTGGATTGTGGCTGCAGCTGTTGGGGGGTGTCGTGGGGGATGGTTGCAGGACTGTCCCTTTGTCTTTCAAAGCTGCAGTAGAACTCGTTCAGGTCGTTGGCGAGGCGTCGGTCGTTGATGGAGTGGGGGGCTTTCGGCTTGTAGTTGGTGATTTGCTTGAGCCCTTTCCAGACAGACGCAGAGTTGTTGGCTGAGAACTGGTTTTGGAGCTTCTCAGAGTACAGTCGTTTGGCCTCTTTCACTGCCTTGCCAAACTTGTACTTTGCCTCTCTGTAGGGCAACAACCCAGCAGTAGGACCGCTACCTCCACCTTTGTGCAAGGAGGAAAAGGAGGAGCACTGCCAGAGACCTGCAAAATGACCTCCAGCAGGCCACAAATGTGCATGTGTCTGCACAAACGGTTAGAAACTGACTCCATGAGGATGGTATGAGGGCCCGACGTCCACAAATGGGGGTTGTGTTCACAGCCCAACACCGTGCAGGACGCTTGGCATTTGCCAGAGAACACCAGGATTGACAAATTCACCACTGGTGCCCTGTGGTCTTCACAGATGAAAGCAGGTTCACACTGAGCGCATGTGACAGATGTGACAGAGTCTGGAGACACCGTGGAGAGCGATCTGCTGCCTGCAACATCCTTCAGCATGACCGGTTTGGCAATGGGTCAGTAATGGTGTGGGGTGGCATTTCTTTGGAGGGTCACACGGCCCTCCATGTGCTCACCAAAGGTAGCCTGACTGCCATTAGGTACCGAGATGAGACCCCTTGTGAGACCATATGCTGGTGCGGTTGGCCCTGGGTTCCTCCTAATGCAGGACAATGCTAGACCTCATGTGGCTGGAGTGTGTCAGCAGTTCCTGGAAGATGAAGACATTGAAGCTATGGACTGGCCCGCCCGTTCCCCAGGCCTGAATCCAATTGAGCACATCTGGGACATCATGTCTCGCTCCATCCACCAACATCACGTTGCACCACAGACTGTCCAGGACTTGGCGGATGCTTTAGTCCAGGTCTGGGAGGAGATCCCTCTGAAGACCATCCACCATCTCATCAGGAGCATGTCCAGGCGTTGTAGGGAGGTCATACAGGCACGTGGAGGTCACACACAATACTGAGCCTCATTTTGACTTGTTTTAAGGACATTACATCAAAGTTGGATCTGCCTGTAGTGTGTTTTTCCACTTTAATTTTGTGTGTGACTCCAAATCCAGGCCTCCATTGGTTAATAAATTTGATTTCCATTGATGATTTTTGTATGATTTTGTTGTCAGCACCTTCAGCTTTGTACAGAACAAAGTATTCAGTGAGAATATTTCATTCATTCAGATCTAGGATGTTATTTGAGTGTTCCCTTTATTTTTGTGAGCAGTGTGTATAGTAAAGAGAATTGGCCCAAGTACTGAACCCTGTGGTACTCCGCAATTAACCCTGGAGTTTAAAGATGATTTATCATTTACATGAACAAACTGGAATCTGTCAGACAGATAAGATTTAAACCAGCCTAGCGCTGTTCCCCTGATCCCTACAGCATATTCCAGCCTTTCTAAGAGAATATTATGGTCGACTGGATCAAATGCAGCACTGAGATCTAACAGAACCAGAACAGACACAAGTCCATTATCTGAGGCCATAAGAATATCATTAGTGACTTTCAGCAGAGCTGTTTCAGTGCTATGATGAGCTCTGAAACCTGACTGAAACTCTTCAAACAGGTCATTGCTGTATAAATGTTCACACATTTGATTAGCAACTATTTTCTCAAGAATTTTAGATAAGAATGGAAGATTGGATATAGGTCTGTAATTTTTCAAGTCATCTCGATCAAGCGAAGGTTTCTTAAGTAAAGGTTTAATTACAGCTAACTTAAAAGCCTGTGGTTCTGATCCATTTACTAAAGATAGATTAATCATATCTAAAATGGGGCTGGTAATCAGAGGGAACACTTCCTTAAATAATTTGGTTGGGATTGGGTCTAACATACAAGTTGAAGGTTTAGATGAAGCTAATATTTCTGATAACTCAGGAAGCTTCACAGGATCAGAACAGTCCAAACACAAATCAGGTTCTGCAGTTGCATCCAATGTTGTCTCACTTGCTGAAGATGAAGTAATCATCTTCGGGAGTATGTCAAAGATTTTCTTTTTAAGAGAATCGATTTTATTTAAGAAGAATCCCATAAAGTCATGGCTGCTGAGAGCTAAGGGAATGGATGGCTCAACAGAGCTATGACTCTGTGTAAGTTTAGCAACTGTACTAAAGAGAAACCTAGGATTATTCTTGTTCTCTTCTATTAATGATGAGAAATAAGCTGTTCTAGCTTGGTGAAGTGTCTTTTTATACAACAGTAGGCTATTTTTCCAGATTAAGTAGGAATCCTCTAGGTGTGTAGAGCGCCATTTTCTCTCCAATTTTCTAACATTGTGCTTTAAAGTATGCAGCTCTGAATTAAACCATGGAGGCAGCCTCCTATGAATAATTACCTTCTTTTTCAAGGGGGCTGCATTGTCTAATGCATCACGCAATGATGAAGAAACACTATGAACAAGATAATTAATTTGTGAAGGGGAAGAAACAAAATTATTGCCCTCCACTGGGCTTTTCAGTGATAATGAGGAAATTAAAAGTGGGATAGATTCTTTAAAGGTTGTTACAGCATTGTCTGATAATGATCTACTATAATGAAATTTTCTTTCAGGTGTGGAGTACTCGGTTAAATTAAACTCAAAGGTTATTAAGAAATGGTCAGACAGGACAGGGTTATGAGAGAATATTGTTATGTCTTTACACTCAATGCCATATGTCAGCACAAGGTCCAGAGAATGAAGACAAAGGTGGGTAGGTTTGTTAATGTTTTGAGCAAAGCCAATTGAGTCTAAGATAGCATTAAAGGCTATATTTAGGCTATCACTTTCAGTGTCAACATGAATGTTAAAATCCCCCACTATAATAACTTTATCTGTATTTAACACTAAATCAGATAAAAGGTCTGAAAACTGATCTAAACATTGAGAGTAAGGACCTGGTGGTCGGTACAAAACAACAAACAGAAGTGGTTTTAGTGCTTTGCAATTTGGATGAGGAAAACTTAGGATTAAATATTCAAAAGAGTTGTAGCTATTGATTGGTCTGGGACTAGTCAATAAATCAGACTGAAAGATGGTTGCTACTCCTCCTCCTCGCCCAGTATTTCGAGGAATGTAAAAATTTAAATAATTAGTAGGAGTTGACTCATTTATAGTAACATAATCCTCTTGCGGCAGCCGGGTTTCTGTGAGGCAAAATAAATCAATGATTCTCTGCTTAATTTATTCCATAGCTATGATTGAAAATTTTGTCTCTTGATTGAAACTTTAGTGAAATTTGTTGCGAACCATAGATGGAATTATAGCATTTAAGTGGTCTGGGAGACTGTGTCCTCAAAATAATATTTGACACCTGCATTACTGTAGTGAAGGTAAATCCTCATGAATAAAGGCCTGTAGGAACTCTACAAGAACCGAGAATGTTGTTCTCTTTCTGATTTGGAGGTTCTTGTGTGTATTTCTTGACTCATCATTTGTGTAGAAGATTTTTTAACATGTTCTCTCTGACATTATGTAACTGGTCAAAATCCACTCTCCAATCCCCCCCCCCCCCCCCCCGAAAAATTACCATCAAACAGAACGTATAAAACTCTCTATTCTACATGTGTGTGCACTTCATCTTTGTCCTGGACCACATCATGCTGCTATAGGCTGAGGCTGCTGGAGGAGATAATGACCACTTTCATTCTTTCTGCAAAATTCTCATACTACTCTCCAGTTGTGCGTTATTTGCTGTTATTTCAGCTTTTAACTTTATGTTCTCTATGTTTTTTCTCTTCCTAGAAGCTACACCTGGGCTGGCTCTGTGTTTAGCTTTGGCACCTTCCTGGAGGGGGCATCAGCTGAGCTGCTGCTGTCAACAACTTAATGCCCACCCTCTACTGATGATCCACATGGCCCTGTCTTTCAGTGTTTAACCCTTTCTCTCTCCTAGACATAACTACTGACTGAGCTTCTACTGTGACTAACTCTATGTGCACTCTTTCAGACTCTAACCGTGAAAACTGGCTCAGAGTTTATCTGTTCTTTCTTTCTAGGTGAAACGACTAAAGGAGCTACATCCATAAACATTTACTTTTCCTTCCCATAGAAAGTACTCCTGTTTACTTTGTGTCTCTGCTCTGTTCTCTCCGCCCTCCAGTCGGTCGTGGCAGATGGCCTGTCACACTGAGCCTGGTTCTGGTTCTGCTGGAGGTTTCTTCCTGTTAAAAGGGAGTTTTTCCTCTCCACTGTCGCTACATGCATGCTCAGTATGAGGGATTGCTGCAAAGTCAACGCCAGTGACTGTCCACTGTCTCTACAGGCTCATCCAGGAGGAGTGAATGCTGCAAGTCACTGACTGGATGCAATCTACTTTCCTTAGATAGAAAAACCTTTTAACCAATTTGAATAATAAACTGAATCTGACTGTTTGATAGTTAGGTTTAACTGGAATGTCTGTAACTGACTGAATCGACTTTGTCAAGTGCCTTGAGACAACATGTGTTGCTGTATTGAATTAAACTGAATCATACTGAGATTAAGTGACTTTACTTCCAAATCCAGAATGCACGGTGAGTTGAATTTAACCAACTCAAGGTTAAAGGGAAGTGGGACTCAAATCCTTTTTAATATTTATTTTTCCCTTGCTTGTTCTAAATATTAGAATGAGAATTAACAGAGACCTTATGAATATGTCTGACAGCATGGAGAGATCAGATTTTTTTGGGGTCTCAAAAAACAGGGATGCAAAATTGCATGTTTGCTTTTAAAAATTGTTTAAATTGAGCAATTGCTCCACTGGCTCTGTTCTCCAGTGTCCAATGTTGCCATTCCCACTGTGAGGACTTCCCAGAATGCAAACTCCAGAAGACCAAAGAAATGTGTTCTGTCTCCCAGGCCCGCAAGAACAAACTGACATCATGTTTTTCTTGCAGCCCTGATTTGGGAGTTCTTGCAGCTGGTTTATTACACACATTCTGGCCAGAACTCTTTTCTTGAGTGGCATCCAAGAACCAATGCATCAGTCAGAAAGTAAAAGTGGGCGTGTTAACTACAGTGACAAATGCTGATGTGGGAGGGACTGCCTAGGAAGGTTGTCATAAAGTATGAAATGTCGCGGCCAGAAGGAACATCGTTCTTGTTCTTGCCATCTCAAGAAAAAGAAAATTTCTTTCTGTTCTTGTGGAGATTTTCAGCTCCTTCCATTCACTGCTGTTATGTTTCACACAACCACTGCACAGCTTGTTAATATAAAGCACTGGTTACGAATTAGTTTAAGGAAAACATTGCTTTTCTGTACTTTTTGGCTGCCTTTTGCTTGATTTCTTTCATTTGCTCCATTTTACATCTTTCTCAAACACAGACAAATAAATAAATACCCCTATCATGCGCTACAAAGCCAGATAAAATCGAAAAAGATATGTAAAATTTATTAAAATATTAAGAATGTTTTATTTCTAACACAATTCTTCTAAGTAATAGAAGTTCTGGCAAAGTTGTTTTATTCAACAAAAAAGAGCGTTTAAATCTCTCTACATTGAGCTAAAATCAAATCTGCGCTTGGATGAGCTGTTTAAATTTTTTTTGTGCAGTTCTATCTCATTTTTTCTCCCTGAACAATCCCCCACTCTGCTCTGTCACCCCTTTCTCTCTCATTAGATCAAAGCGTCACACAGATCTATTGTTGCATTGTACAGGCAAGGACACCAGCCTGCACAGAATAACAAAGAGATATTCATCACACATACAGTATGCTCTGGTGCACACACACATACAAAGAAGGGAGTTATTGTTTTCCATGCACCCTCATTTACATGTATTATAAAATTCCAGCTGTTTGCATCCTGGATTCATTAGTAGATGGTACCTTACCTCCCAAAGAAGATTACAACTCTTTCAAAATCTCCTTCATTCAACTTTTACCTGTATAACAGGCAGCCTGTGGATGTCACTATAGCTAAGGATCTTACTCATGAAAATATCCTTGTTTTTAGGTCAGATTTAGTGGTTTTCCATAGCTGCACATTAAATAAAAATTGCTTTCAGTGCTTTGTTTGGATAACAATCCTACAGAGTGACTTGCTAATATCTTATTAGGACAGGTTCATACCTAGAAAAGGCCTAAAACCCTCTTTGTATACATGTGTACACTTTCACAATGTATAAAACACTGTTTTATTTATGAGTTCAGACAATTTTCTATTGTGAAGCTCCAGCTCAAGGATGACCATTGCCATTGGGATAAAGATCGTCTTTAAAAATGACTTGCAACGGAGCGACAGCATCCAGCCTTGAAAACAATGCAGGCTGAAAAGCAACAACAGCAAGTTGACATCATCTGAGAGCTGCTGAGAGGAGAGAGATTTGATGAAGATGAATTATCATCACAGTTTTTGAGACTTTGTTAAAGGTGGTGTGGATTGTCTTTGAATCATTTCAATGAACAGCTACAGTTATTCAATAAATTAGAATATGTGAACCAATGAGCCTTGTTGGTCAGATTAAACTTTCCTTATAAAAACAACTATTAAACAGGCATTAAACATACTTTTCATTAAACCCACATTTTATGTATTAAAATGTTATTTTCCTGGTCTGGTGTAATATTATAATTATTTCTAATAATTATAAATGTTTTCATTTACTGTAAGCAGAAAATCATCATAATTATGATAAATAAAGGCTTGAAAACATTGGTCGGTGTGCAATTAATCTATATAATGTGTTTCATTCAGAAACTGAGTTACTAAAATGAATTCACTTTTCAAAAACATTTTAAATTATTGAATATGACTGGGCTGGAGCCTATACAGAAACATAAATGATGAAGGATGAAATAAAGTCTGGGATTATTTATTTTACTATTGTTTGTTTTTAGTGCCTGTTTAAAATGTACAGTTGAAGTGTTTTGGTACAAATGTGGTAGGTTTACAACTGCTGCAGGCCTGATTATGTCCTGAACGACATCATTCTAGGAAAATATTTATACAACTTTTACTAAAACAGGTTGAAAGAATTCCTTCTTTCACCTTACAATTCAAAAAAGTCATTTGAAAACCGTAAAGTATATTACTTTATTATGCAGAAAGTTTGGGCTGGAAGAGAAATGATGAGATCGTAACAATGTGAAAATGGAGACCTTGTGAGCAAGTAGCTGATGGAGTGAGCTGGAACTGATGAGGTGTGGCAAAAAGACAGGAATGTGGCTGGGATTAAAAGTCATTTCAATGACTTTAAACTACTGGTTAAAAAGAAAAAGCCAGTAACAATGCCTGGCATTCTTCTCTGAAAAAACTAACTTCAATGTGATCTGTTTGGGATTTTATGTGACAGGCCAACTCATTGTAGTGTATAATTGGGCAATGTTTAATTCTTTTACAGATACAAAACTAAAAAGTGTGCCGTGTATTGCACTCTGATACACCTGAATTAAAATTGGGTGCAACCATCTAGTAGATCTAGTAAATAGTGTCGTCATGTGTGTAATTTAATCTCAGTATAAATCCAACTGTTTTGTGAAGGCCTCAGTGGTTTGTTAGAGAACAAACAGCATCATGGAGACCAAGGAACACAGTAGACAGGTAAGAAAAAAAATCTTCAAGAGAAGGTTAAAGCAGAGTTAGATTCTAAAACAGCATCTCAAGCTTTGAACATCTCCAAGAGCTCTGTTCAACAGCTACATCCAGGACAACTCTGGAAGAAAACCTGTTAGAGCCTTCAGAAGACTTGAGGCTGGGATAGAGCTTCACCTTCCAGCAGCAAAACAACCCTAAACATACAGCCAGAAATACAATGGACTGGTTTAGATCACAGCATATTCATATTTTAGCATGGCCGAGTCAAAGTCCAGACTGAACTCAAATTCAGAATTTATTTCAGAATTGCTCTTCACTGACACTTTCCATCTAATCTGGCTGATATTTTAAACAGACAAATGGACAAAAATGTCAGTCTCTACATGTTTCTATGTCCTTACACTTCACAATTGTGCATTACTTTGTGTTGGCCTGTCACATAAAAATCCCAGTAAAAACCGTTGAGGTCTGTGGTTCTTTTGCAACAAAATGTGAAAACATTACAGGACTACTTTGGCAATGGACTGTATCTGCATCTTCCAAAGAATATCCTAGAATAAACCTCAAGCAAAGTTCTTAATTGATTCAGATGCATTTTAATTCAAACTGCAAAGCAGCTCACTCTTATGCATACTGGAGATGCGGCTACTGTCTGTTTTATATTTTCTTCTACTGTTAGGAAAAATGAGTTTGTACAACATGCATCAGGATGCTGTTTTGATATTAACAGTTAAATAAATGCACAGTTGAAATCAATGTTTCTTTAGGTTCAAGACAGTTCTCAAAAACCTTTAGCCTTATATTTTCTTACATTACTTAATGTTGAACAGTTATAGTTTCACTGAAAAAAAGTTTCATAACAGTCCATCATCTGACAGCTCCCTGGAAAATGGGATGGCATGAAGCTGAGGAGCTCGTTCATTTGTTGACATTTTGTACGGTAAGATAAAATCTGCTCAGGTCTGCAGTTATTTTCAGTGTTCAGAGTGTAACACAGACAACAAAAGACAGCACACTGCGTTCCTGCAGCTTTGCTCCTCTCTGCCTCAGTGTGCGTTTTATGTGTTTTTTTTCCCAGGATGTATTTCAGCAATTTTTCATCTGACCCTGATTCTTTTTATACACTTACCGGATAGCAACAGAAACTAGAGAAAACAGTTAATGTAACTGTAGATAAAACTGGGTGATGCTGAGGATTTATCCTGGTATAGTAAATAGATTTACAGATTAATGTTGCTAATGTTTTTGTTTTGAACAATAGATATTAACATGCAGAGGTCCAACGTCAGCCTTGGGGAACCTGAACAATCAAAGCTCACAAGTTTCTGTTTTTACTTTACACAAGTTGTAAGAATTTAATGTTCTGCTGAGGAGGCTTTGGTTCCAGCTGTCTTGTATGCGTCTAACATTTTCAGACGAGCTCAGGAAAGACATTTTTGACTGACCACAGCCATTGCTCTGTTTTATGGCCCTGTTCCGGCTTTAGGTTTGAGTGTCTGGCAGATTGGAGCAAAGTATATGTCAGACAGGTTGTACACAAACCTTTAACGAGAAAAATCCAAAGAGAATAAGATCAGAGCATTATTAAGTGTTTGCTGCAAACAAAAATGTTAATAAATTCATGTTCTCAGTAGATAATTGGAGGTCTTGAGCCTCAGGAGAGTCTGTTGTTCTTTGACTGAGTTATGAAAGCACCTCAACACCTTTAGAAGACAATTTACGGCTTGTATTTTTCATGATCCAGTCCTTGTCATGCCATGGAGCAGAGCTCAGGTTTGTGTTGTTGTATGTGTGTGGTAGAATTTTTGCACGCTTGATTAGGTGAAGATTATTGAAGCAGAATAGCAAAGTGTGTCAGGGCTGTTGATTTAATAAATGTTCACGTAGATAAAGCGTTTGTGTTTATTTTTATTTTTTTTACCGTGTCCTGTCCGGCAGAGTAGCTCAGAATTGTTGTCTGAGGGCCAAGAAGAAGCCCAACAGATTTACTTTCACAAGTGGAGTATTACAGCTAATGCTTTAAAGCTCTGCTTAATATTTATAAAAGAAACTTTATTATAAACTTCTTTGGGAATATTTAAATTGTTACGGACAGACTGAAATGAAAAGGAAAAAGAAGTTCGAAAAAGAAAGGCAAAAGGGAAATAGGGGAGAAAAGGAGGAAAGAGTGGAGGAGAGAAAGAAGGATGAAGAGAATACAAGATTACGCCCTGCTTGCTTATACACCTGCAGCTGGTTTCTTTTGTTTAACAAAATAGTACACGGTACTTATGAATGTAAAATGTACTTAGTGAGAGGTGCAGCCCAATATACAACGTCTGTGTATCTGTCAACACCTGAAGCTTAACACCTGTGAGTATGAGTGTGGACGCGCTTTTGTATACAAGGTTTCTCCACAAAAATATGCAATAGCGAGTGTGAGGACCCACAGACCTGCCCCATGGTCCCTGGACGGACACAGAGGAGATCCGAGCCACAGACATCCAAAGGCCCCCCAAAGCACAGGAACCCTAGGAGAACCACCGCCGGGACTACCGCAACCCCCCCAGAGAAGAGCAGTGGAGAGTCCCAGGGGAACCACCCAGCAGTAATAATGCAGAAGCCCCAGGGAGCCGCATCGACAAGACCACAGGCCCCGCTGGCAGCCATCCACGCCCAAGCAGATCCAGTCATGGACCCAGAGACCCAAGACCCCGGGACACACCACCCCCCAAGCAGAGGCCCGACAGAGCCCAGGGGGGCCAGGCCCCAGCAAGCAGCCACCAGGAGTGAGCCAGCACACACCAAAGCACCCGGCCCCGGACACAGAGAACCCCAAGTACACCAGCGGGCAGAGACTCCAACCACCGGCAGGTAGTGTGGCGGGGAGGAAATAGGCCCCCCATAAGATGGAGGGCCCTAAGCTGATCCAGGAGAGGGAGCAGTCCAAGACCTGTCACAAAAAAAACAGGCACACACAATCACAATCACCCACTCCCACCCTCATGCATACACATAAAATCACTCACACCCAACGTAAAGACAAACAACAAAGTTTGTGTTTATTTTGAGCAAGAGTGATTTATCTGTCAAAATAAGGTCAAAGTTCCCCCACCTTCGGTGAAGCGGTTGATTAAACAGTGACATTTACTGTGGTTTTGGTTAATAATTATCAGTTATTACTGAAAAATTACTAATTGTAATTATTAAAGAGCTTTGAGCCCATAATCACAACACCAGAGGACATCTCTGATTTCCGTTTGTAAGCAATGATTTTTGGTTAAGAAATTATTTTCTGAATTATGATGTTTAATTACAATTTTTGATAAATATTAATTAATCAATAATCATAATCCTTACATGCTGATATTCTCATCTTCTCCTAGGACCCCAGAACCCACAAGAAACATGTCCGGATGGTCCTGCAACATCTCCTGGAAAACCAACTTTACTTCAAAGCGAAGAAGTGTGAGTTTCATGTCCCCTCCATAACATTTCTAGCTTTCATTGTGGAGGGTGGGCAGATGAAGGCAGACACCCAGCAAGATCCAGGTTGTGGTGGAGTGGCCCACACCAAACACCCGAAAACCACTCCAACGTTATCTGGATTTGCCAACTTCTACCACAGGTTCATACGTGATTTCAGCATTATTGTCTGACCCCTCACAGCTCTCACTTTGACAAAAATAATCTATTACTGGACTCCTGAGCTGGAAAAGGCTTTTCAGACCCCGAAGGAAAGATTCTCATCCGCACCCATATTAATTCACCTAGACCTGAAGACCCAATTCGTTCTAGAAATGGATGCATCTGATACTGGAGTAGGACCTGTACTGTCCCAGAAGTCGACCACTGATGATAAACTCAATCTCTGTGCCTTTTTCTCCAGACATTTCTCTCCTCCGGAGAAGAATTACAATGTCGGTGACCGTGAACTCGCTACAAAGATGGCTCTGGAAGAATGGTGTCACTGGCTTGAAGGCACCATCTCACCCATCATCATTTGGACTGACCACAAGAACCTAGCCTAACTTCAGTCAGCCAAACGCCTCAACCCATGTCAATCCCGCTGGTCACTATTCTGTTCCGGTTTCAACTTCTCAATCACCTATCGTCCTGGTTCTAAGAACACCAAACCTGACGCACTCTCCAGTCAGTTCTCCCCAGAAAACTGAAAAACCACATAACCTGAAACCATCATCTCGCAATCCTGCATCCTTGAGGCCCTTACCTGGGACCTGGAAGATTGTATTCGTCCAACCCAGCAACAGGAACCCGACCCAGGAGGGGGACCTCTGGGAGTATGGATATCATCAAGAAATGTTCCAATCATAGCCTACTCCTGTCATAGAATGGTTTCGGGTCGGACCAGCTTGCAGGGAGATACTCAGAAGTCGCGAGGTAAGATTGTGAGTCATATTTATTATGAGATTGAGCATTGCAGGAATCTAGACCAGGTGTACTGGAAACAGCGTAACAATACGCATTAAACTTACAGTAGCAGAACAGGAACTAGGTTGACAGGGACTCAGGAGAAAAGCAGGAGCTAGACAGGTGCATCACAGGAATCTGACAGGTAACTGGCAGGACGAGGCAATGGGGAACAAATGACACCGGTGAGCTTATATGCAGGGAAGGTGAATGGTGAAACAATGGGAACGAGAGGAGTAGGTAATCTGAAGTATGCTTACAGGTGTGCTGTAAGGGAATTGAGGTCATGGAGGTTTCTATGGTAACTGGAGCTAGGAAACACAGAGACAGGAGTGGAAACTAAACACTAAACTAAACTGGGAGGAACAGGGAAAACAAACCTAAACATAAGTTAACGTAAATAGTAAGTCGAGGAAGAACTAAATCTAAGGATGTGGAAGAAACTACGTAAATGAACAGAATTACAGAATAACAGAATATAACTGACTGACAGGAACTAAAACATGAGGGATTAATGAAGAGAACTATGACTATAAAAACTGACTGAGAGGGAACTATACTGTAAAGCAAGGCTGGGGAAAGAACAACTAATATTAAGGGGAACAACCAACTGGGTAAATCATAACAAAAAGAGGTCTAAGGCCAGGAGGAAGAAACTAACAAAACTAAGCACAACCCAGGAGTAAATAAACCTAAATAAACTGCTCAATCAAAACAAACACAAAACCAATACAAAGTCCAAAATGGCAGATCCTGACAACTCCAAGAAACTGGCTCCCAGATTCCTCGGTCTGTTCAAAATTGATACCATCATTACCTCCGTGTACATACCACAGTCCATGTTTCTCAAATTAAGCCTGTCCAAACCAGCTCTTTGTGCCTTTCAGCCAGACCCCCTCCACCTGCCCGGGATGTAGATGGCCATCCACCATTTGATGTTCATCGCATTGTCGACTCCCGTCGTAGGAGACGAGGTTTCCAATACCTGGTGGATTGGGAGGGGTACGGCCCTGTAGAGCGTTCCTAGGTCACATGCAACTTCATCCTTGACCCATCACTCATCTCCGACTATGAGACTTCCATTCCGTCTACCTCTGGACGGCTACCAGGAGGCCTACGTTACGGGTCTGTGTGGGGGTGATGTCATGTCATGGAGCAGAGCTCAGGTTTGTGTTGTGTGTGGGTGGTTGTCTCTTACTTCCACCAACAGGGTGCGACAGTCTTCTTAAGCTGCTGGAACCCTGAAGGAGGTGTCAGATTGTTAACTCCCATGAATGATAATCAGACCCGCAGACCTGTTCTGTGTGCTTACTTTCCATGACCTTGCATTGTACTTACCTTTCTCTCTTCTCCATAGAGTGGAAATGAACTCTGAGAACCCGGACCTGGTTCCCTTGCTGTCCATGTTCCTAGCTCGAGTTCTCCTGGGGCTGAAACATTTCACTGTGCCTCACCCGTCCTAAGTCTCCTTCCATTTTCCGGAGCCCACTCATGTACAGAAGGTACTCACCTCTTCCCCTTAGATCCTCACCACACAAAGACTCCTGCTTGTCCACCCTCCAACATCACACCAACCATCTGGAAGGATAACCAGAGAAACCATCACCGCCTCCCGGCAAGTCCACTTCCTCCTCTCAAGTAAGAGCTATCATCAGACATTCTAAGTTAAACACCATAGCCAGCCATTCGTACTCAACTACCTCTCTTCCATAGTGTTCCAACCAGCTGTGCCCAGATGTCCTGATGACTTCAGTATTTTTCCTTGTTTATCAATAAACCTGGTTAGCTCTGACCTTGCCTCCGTAATTGTTGCTTGCCCTACAGTCACGTGGTTCTCCATTACTATGAAAGGTCCGAACTGGAAGAATGTTTATATTTGATGTAAACTTTCCACCAAAAGTAAGGAAAGTTGTGTTTGGTTGATTATTTCTTTGTTGTAACAATCCTATTTGTCACATTTGTAAGGAAATTGGATTTGTGGGTTGAGCAGCTGACCATGATAAACTTGTGAAATCCTCTTTTCCAACTTAGCTTATTCTGCTATTGTCTCCTGTTTGGTGTGGTTAAATGGACTAGATGGACCCTCTCCACTCACAAATTCTTGGGGGAGTCTAAAATTAGTCCCCTCTAACCAAGCGCAGTCATTTTGGAGGATAGAGTTTGGTTTTAAAGAATAGAGATATGTGATTGCCACTGGTTGCAAAATCTCAGCATCTTTCTGCATTGAAATTGCCTCCCGTGATCAAAAGCTTTGTTTTCCCCATGAGGAAGATGTTTCCCCAAACCATGAAACTGCCTCCCCCAAAAACTGTTTTTCAGAGAAGATTTGACTAAAGTACTTATATTGACCAGTTTTATCTTGGCTGTTCAAAGTGGTGAAAACAGAATAGTAAATATTTGTTAAAATATTCACTGATTTACAATGGCAGGATTTGATTGAAGGAATATGGCTCACCACCCAGTGTAGCAAAGCTTGATGGTGAGTGCTAGAAAAAAACAAGAGGAAGAAGTATGTTAAAGCAGAGAGACATCTAAACCCGTAATACTGTCCCAGAGACTGGGGTTGCCCAATCTCTGTTAGATCTTCTAAAATGTAAAAAACACAACAGTGACTGTGAAGTTGTGGTTTCAAACGAGTTGATTAGTTCACTTATTCACAGCACCAAGTTTTGACATAGGGGCCCCCCAGGTCGTGCTCAATGGCCAGGTGACACAGCACTCAATAATATAATATCTCATCAGTCAGTTGCATCATGAACTAACTTCCTGTTGCTTATTTGTATGTCCATTCGAGTAAGTAGAGTGTGATTGCTTTATTATGTTATTTGATGTACACCACTTTGATTTAACTCTTGTATCCTTAGAAAACAGACACTGGCATTTAGAGCACTTTTCAGGTTCTGGCTCAAAAACTGAAAAAGAACCTGACTATAACTGCTTTGAAATAATCAAACCATTGAAATAAGCATGTTACACATTAAACATGTGTAACAATGAAAATGTCAGTTTAGGTTTGTTACTTCTTTTTTTTAAACTTATATTATTTAACAATGGGGAAAATGTGAAACTAACTAACTTTTTTAACTTCATATTAACTTTTTTTAATTTGCTCAAGACCTCACAGCTGGAGATAGACATTGGCAGACTGCAGCTCCCACCAGGATGAAGCTAAATGAATGCATGATGGGTGGATGAGGTCCTAAGCAGCAATTCTAGGATCATTGACACAGTTTACAAAGTTTTCAATTCCAGTTTGAACTTTACCCATCTTAGAAATGATTTATGGGATCTGATTGCCTTATTAGTCATGTTTTACTCGGATCATCCATTCTAGTGATTGGACTCACCTTTAAAATAAAGCAAATATCTTCAAAACACCATGGCTGCACACTGAATCCATTTTCATCTATCGTAGTCTGAATACTGAAGTCAGTCTTGTTCTGTCCTCTGCAGGATGTACATATAGAGAGCCTTGCCTCCCAGTGGACTTCAGTGACCTTTCAGATTTATCAAATACAACCTCTTTGCAAAAGAATGGAAAAAATCAATATGTTTTTTGAAGATCATTTAAAAGTGTTTACTGACTGATTCCACGAAAAAGAAATTCCCTCTAGGCTGACGAGAAAGAGTTAAATAAGGATGAGCTTTAAACTTTATTTATTTAATTTGTATTGCTCTCACATGCTTGGGCTTACATAGAAAAATCCCTGATAAAAATCTGAGTGCAGTGATCTGAAGGAGGGAGCATCTCTTTGCTGGTACTTTCTCTGAATTTGGTTTATCTAAACACTTTGAGGTCACCCCACTCTGGACTGAAAGTCAATATCAGAACGTGAACTTGGACTGAGGCTGATCATCAAAGGTTGCAGTGGAGGGTGAAACGTCATTATCAGGATGTGGAGCCTTAAAGACGATACAGAGATGTGAAGCTGGGGAATTGCAGGTTGAACAATTACACTCTATGTTGCTTATGGAATAAAGATTTCCATTACAAAGAATAATCCCCACTGACAGCCGGTTAGCATAAGCAGATCCCAACAAGAGCAGAAATCGCTTGTAGTCTGTTCTGAAATAAATGGTGCTCAAAGCAAATGTCCTGAAAAATAAGACAATACTAAGGCTTTAAAAAACCATGAAGTTTAGACTCCACGAACCAAACAATATGTGCATTGAATATTTTACACGTTGGTAGCATTGTTGCCTTATAGCAAGAAGGTCCCGGGTTTGACTCCCTGCCATGGGTCTTTCTGCATGGAGTGTGCATGTTCTTCCTGTGCATGCGTGGGTTCTCAGCAGGTACTCCAGCTGCCTCCCACAATCCAAAAACATGCCTGTTAGGTTAATTTGTCTCTCTAAATTGCCCTTAGATGTGTGAATGTGTGTGCGCATGGTTGTTTGTGTGTTGGTCTGTGGGTTCTCACCCGTTACTCTGGCTTCCTCCCACAGTCCAAAAAGGTCAACTAGTCTCTCTACATTGCCCTTAGGTGTGAATGAGTGTGTGCATAGTTGTTTGTCCTGTATGTCTCTGTGTTGCCCTGCGATGGACTGGTGACCTATCCACCTCTCGCCCATAGGGTGCTGGAGATACACACCAGCTCCCCCGTGACCCACTATGGAAGAAGCGGTATAGAAGATGGATGGATGAATGAATGAATGAATATTTTATGGGGAGTCCTAATTTTTTCATCTGACTGTATATTTTTTGTTTAACATTTTTCAATAAATAGAAACTGTGATATTTTTTCAGGGTTTTCAAGGTCTTACCCATCCCTACTTTTGTAAGGTAAGGTAAGGTAAGGGAAGTTTATTTATATAGCGCTTTTCAGTAACGAGACACTCAAAGCGCTGTACATACAATTACTATACAATCACAAAAAACACAGAAAAACAAATCAAATGCTGAGAAATCTAAAAATCTCTGGTCAATATTACAATGATACACATAACATTATTAATCCTTTGGGTTTTACTGGTAAGAGCTGGTTCTAAACCAATCTTTCTAAAGAGGTAATTATTGTTATGATTCTGGCACGTCTGCTCTACCCTGTCTCCCCGGCTGCAATCGGCAGATGAGATGCACCTGGTGGCTTCTGCAGTGTAGTGCAATCTATGACATGCCAAGCACCTGTGTCTTCCCTGATATATACTGACTCTGACAAGCAGACGGTGCCAGATTTTTGAAAGCCATCGTGTGAGTAGATATCCAGCGTTCCTTCCTGTCTGATCATTGTTTCTTGACCTTGTCTTGCCTCTTGGATTTTTGCCTCTCTGCCTGCTCCCTGTCGGACTGTTTGGATTTTGGTTGTCGACCCTGTTTCCTGCATCTGGTTTATGCCTCTGCCTGCCCCTTGCATGACGCCTCTTATTCTGATCATTGACCCTGTTTCTGTCCTCGGATTATTGAGCCAGCCTTGCCCTTGGATTATTCAGCCTGAAGTCACCTCTTACCTGCGCTGTGGAGATCACCGCCTGCCGCCCACTGAGATATCCCCTCTGGGTTTTGTTGGAAAATATTCATGCTATGCTTATAGGATTGTTATGGCTATGCTTAAGTATGTTTAATAATGTGTGAAATAAAATGTATTGTGTAACTTAGAAGCCTCCAAACAGGCTTATATTTGTGTGTGTTGGACTTAGATATCATCTGCCCAGTAACTGAAGATATTTTTGGATGTGTCTCTGTAAATCTTCTGCCTAACGACAAGAACATATTTTTATATGTAAGACTTACTTTTGCCCAGTGACAACAGATACTTTTATATTTCTACATATGTAAATAAAGGTCAAAAGTGTCGAAAAGTCAGCTGAATGGGTGTCAGACAGCTCCGGATATGAAATCAGACAGTCGATTAAAATGTATGTTTTTTCATGTACAAGTATACGCCTGGCTTTTGAATAAAGACTGCTGTTCTTGGGGAAGTAATCAGAAGTTTTGGAAGTTTCAGAAGGATTCGGACGATCTTCTCCCTGTACAGGCATCTAAAGACTGCAGTCTCCATGTTTCTTTTATTACTTTGTTTTTTATTAATAACAGTATAGGTGGTCTTAGCTTTACCAAACAAACGAGCATGCAGGAGTTTAGGGATAACTCCAACAGTTTCAAGTGCTACTCAAGACAAAAGCAGGTTAGTGACTTTTCTGATCCCTGCAATATCTGGAGAAACTACAAGTCACTAATCCTTCTTTCTGCCCCAGTGATTCCCGGAAGCTGTGTGGAGTTTTACCTGAGTGACGTTTTCCTGTGGCTGAATAAACCTTTTAAATTTTCAGTACTGTGTCTGGCTGAATCTTGGGTCCGCCTGTTTCTGATCCGTAATAATTATATCATTAAATCATTAAGTCCTCTATGTAGGGGAAAGCATCTTGTGCTAAGAAGTCTCATCATTCCACTGAATTCTAACTAGTGAAGCTGAGTCACTGGTACAAAACAGCTTTAATCCACATTTTCAGGTGCTAATAATATATTGCTTTTACTGGTGCTGAAGTTGAAGTAGGTAATCTAATTCAGAAAGCTGGGTCATTGGTGTAAGAGCAGCTAAAGTCCAAGTTACTAATAATGTTTGGTTTTCGCTGGTAAAATCTATGAAAAGTAATGAAATCACACATTTGGGTAACGTAAGATAGGAGGGGGAAAAAAAATTATATTTCAGACTCTATTCTTAGCAGAATGGACTCTGAAACAGTACAAAAAAACCTCAGCAGGGGTAAGCAACACACACATAAGTAGATTCAGCAAGGGTACGGTGGAAACTTGAGGGTGTGAATATATATAAGTCTGAGTGTGTTTGTACAATCAATGCTATTCGCCACACATCTCGCACTGTCTTCTTGCAGCTCTTTGTGTGCATAAGTCTTCCTCATACATGCAATGAGGGGATTTTGGGTGTTGAACCTGACAGCATAAAAAATCCTTCATAAACACCTCTCGTTCTCCAACTGCTTCTCTTTGCTGTTACTTTCTCTGAATTTGGTTTATCTAAACACTTTGAGGTCACATATCTCTGCTTCTTCCGTTTCCTCTCCAAATGCACAGAAGAAACACACAGAATATCTGGAGAGGCTAATGATCAACTGTACCTCAGCTGCACAGCCACAAGCTTATGTTGCAACCTGGTCACTTTGGACAGAAATCAAAGGCAGCTGGGGAAACTATTATCTGAAGGTGCACTGACAGACCCCTGCTGCTGCCACTGTCCGCTCCTCGTCCTTCCATCCTTAGCACTTGTCACCATGCTGTCAGCTGCCCGCTCAACTGTAGACACGAGGACCTGCCTGGGGACCGGATGCATGGCAGGAAGGCAGAGACAGAGATGCAAACAAAAAGAAACATGAAAGACAAGACACTGAGGTGTAAGCCAGGATTTGCAGTTGTAGCACACAATAGAGAGCGATTTCTATGAATGTATATTTGTTTTGTTAACTGTTCTTTTGCTGGCCTAAATTTAAAATACAAAGTGAACCTGGAGCCAAAAAGGAGCTCTCTAACAGCTCTCATTTCATTCAACGATGCTGCGAAGCCAGAAGGTGAAGAAAACTAGGACGAGAAAGCAGAGAAATGGTGCCCTGGTAGGAAACACAGCAGAGTTTGATCCATCCATAACAGACGGGAAACAAGCAAGGCAGCAGACTGGACTCCCTGACTGCTGCTTTGCCTCATTACGAGTGTGGTTACAACGACCCAATACATGCCAGTCATGTCAGAAGCAGTGGAGGATTGAAATGTAAATGTATAGATGAAGAAAAGGAGAATGAGACTAAAGCAAGCCTTTACACCATTTGTCCTTGTTTGTTTATATGTCCTCACATAAAAATAAAGAAATCCACCAAAAACTGTTAAAATTCTGTACTCAGTAAATTCTGATCTGCAGAAGTTTTTGGGTGTTTTTTATTTTATACAAGAGACAAAAGTTTAAATGGTTGAAGTGAAAATGAGTGCACTGAAGCAGCTCCCCCCTCTACAGATTGAAAGCAAACTGAAAGACCTTGTAAGGCAAAAAGAAACAAGTGAAAGCCTCGGAGCGATGCCAGCAGCTTTGCAAGGCTCTGCACAGCACCGCTCTGAATTACATGCATGCAGTGAAAATACCAACAACACTCACAATCAGATGACATATTCTTAGCTTTCCAGCAAATAACTCATCTTAGTTTGTTGTGCTGCATATTCACGTTTAATGGAGGTAATTTTGATACATACTGCATTTTATTTTGCATGAAGAATTAAACATTAAAACTATACTCACAGGCTCACATATTACACACTAATACACTAATATTTAGGTAAACCTCCCTTAGGAAGTTAAACCCCAAACACTTTGCAGCCATCAACAGGTCTTTGGTTTAGTTCTGGTTGCATATGTGACCACCCTTCCTGGCAGAGTTCATTTCAGTCATTTGGTTTCCACATCAGGCCTGCTGAAAGGTCAGTCCAAAAGATGGATTTTGGCCTGTTTCTAACTCCCACCCAGTTCCATACTGTAGTTATTCCACCCTAAAAAAAGATAATTATTTAATGCCCAAAGTAATCGGATGTTAAAGCTAATGAATGTTTACTGGCCTTCACATTTATTGGGGGAGTTGGGGGAACAACATTGGACTGCCCCATTTTCCAGCAGTGAGATTACTCACCGTCGTTTATAAAACTTGTGTGCAGCAGGCTTTGAGGCTGATTTTCTGTTATTAGGTGGTTATGTCAGGATTTTTGGTACTGAAGTGTAGCACTCCCTATGGGTTACAGAGAGAAGTAGAACCCAACAGGGTTATTTATACTGTGCTGTGACATGGTTGTTTTTTGCAGTTTGTGATTCCCTAATTCGTCCTTTTTTTGTCCCTGAGCAAAGTTTGTTGCTGTTGTCCTTCCCAACATTTGTTTGCATGTTAATCAACCTGAACCCAAACTCTGCCCTCACCCTTGCTCTACTTTACTGTACTCATTATTTTGCTTGTACAAACTTCAGGAATATGGGACTATGCTTTGTTGCATGTATTGTCAGAGTTATGAGTTATTTCTGAGCTATGATCAGAGTGAATAATAAAAGTCCCAATAGAATTCAATGACAATATTGTGTCAAGCTCTAAATCTCTCTTGGATGTTGACTTTTAACCTGTTGGTGACTTTCAATGTCAACAGTTACCTAAAGGAGCCAACAATCATCCACCATCTTTTCATTTAGTTTCACAGTACACATTCAACTCTGAGGTTGTCATGCCTAGCCTGTGCCTAGCCTGTGCTGTGTTTTTGTTTATTTCTCCTAGTCTGGTTCTTAGTTTACCCTTTGTTCTGTGTTCAACATGTTAATTGTTTTCACTCCCTTTCTTTCCCTGCAGTCTGGCTCACACCTGTTCCCTGTTTTCCTCGATCATCTAGTCTCTTTGTTCATTGGTTCACCCTGTATTTCAGTTTGTATTTAAGCCCCTTAGTTACTACTGTTGTTTGCTGGTTCCTACCGTGATGTCTGGTTCTGGCGTCATAGACGCCTGGTGTCCCGCTAGCCATTTGTTTTCCCAGCTTACCTGGTTTTGAGTTAGGAGTATTACAACTCGACTTACCTCCTGGAAATCCTTCTTGCACGTTGGTCCTACCTCCAAACTCTGTCATATGACAGAAGGAACCAGCCAAAATGGACCAAGCGAAGAGGATGCCGCAGGGGTTTGAGTCTGGGCAGGTGCTGTTCGGGCAACTTTCGAGCCTCCTGGCTGCCTGCAGTTCGCCTGGCTCGTAGCGGAGGGAGCAACAGAAGGCCGTGGACAAGATCAATCCCCTGTTTGACCTCATTCCGGGAAGTCCGGACTCCGTATGTCGTCTGCCTCCACTCCTGCTTTCTGATCCTGTTCCTGGGCGGTTTGAGGACGAGCCGCAACCTGTTCCTGTTCTGGAGGAGCTCGAAGCCGAGCAGCCTCAGTTCCTGAGCGGTTTGTGGACATACCACTGTCTGATCTGGTTCTTGGTCAGGAGGAGTTTGAGGAAGAGCTGCCTCTTCTCCCTGTTCCTGTCTGTGAGGGGTACGAGGAAGCACTACCCTCATCTGCTGTGCCTCGGCAGCCCTGCCGCAGGTCTCCAGAGCACCGCCGCAGACCTCCATTCCAGGCCGCGTTTTGGGTGGGGCACGGGGACGTGGCGCCACCAGTCGAGGCCCCTGACCCGGAGCATGTTCCTGTTGGGTTGAGGGCCCCCTCTGCTGGCGCTGTAGGAGCTTTGCCGCTGGCCTCCTGACTGGGACCTGAGAAGGGTCCCCGCTCTGCCGAGCTGGCCTCGGGTGCATCGGTCACCCCGACGAGGGCGCCAGGATGAGCTGCTGCAGGAGTACATCCAGTGTTTCCACCGGCCTCCTGCATTGCTGCTGGACGTCCGACGCTGATCTCTGTGTGGGCGGGTTCTTCATCACCGGCCTCCTGGACCTCGCCTCTGCCATTGCCACCAGCCTCCTGGACCTTGCCTGGACCTCAGTTGCGGGTCTCGGAATCATCGGAGTCCCCAGGGTCCTCCTGGCATTCCGTGCTGAACTCAGTGCCTGCACGGGACGACCCCTGGTCACCCGCATGAACTCTTTGTTTTTGCTGTTCTTAGTGACCTGTGACGCTGTTCGCCCGCTTGGGTCTGGTCGTTTTTTGTTCAGGCCTTGGTTGAGTAACACTTTTGTTTCTAGCCCTGTTTTGGGTACTTTTTTGTTTCTTGTGCTCCATCCGAGGCCCCCTCTGCCCATCCTGGTCAGGTTGTTTTTTGCTTCGTTTTGTGGACATTTAGGGTGTCCGGGATCTGCCCTTAGGGAGGAGCTATATCATGCCCAGCCTGTGCCTGTGCCTGTGCTGTGTTTTTGTTTATTTCTCCTAGTCTGGTTCTTAGCTTACCCTTTGTTCTATGTTCAACATGTTAATTGTTTTCAGTCCCTCTCTTTCCCTTCAGTCTGACCCACACCTGTTCCCCACTTTCCTCGATCATCTATTCTCTGTGTTCATTGGTTCACCCTGTATTTCAGTTTGTATTTAAGCCCTTTAGTTACTATTGTTGTCTGCTGGTTCCTACCGTGATGTCTGGATCTGGCTTCATAGATGCCAGGTGTCCTGCTAGCCATTTGTTTTCCCAGCTTGCCTGGTTTTGAGTTAGGAGTATTAAAACTCGACTTACCTTATCCCCCTGCCTCCTGGAAATCCTTCTTGCATGTTGGTCCTACCTCCAAACTCCGTCATATGACAGAGGTTAATTGTCCTTTTTGGACACATGAGCTATTTTTGGGTCAAGTCTCAACATTTGTAAAAGTCTTAGGTTTGTGAAGAAATAAACCAGGATCAAGAAAGGATGGTATCTTTAAAATATTTGGCTGTTTTTCCAGAAGAGATTGTGTCTTCTGGTGTTACTATTTAGGCAATATATCTTGTCACTGCCCCCACCCTTTTTTTTTTTTTTTTGGTCTACACATCAAAGTCACATGGTTTAGTGTAGAAAATAACATGCCTGTTTTAGGCTTTATCATAAAATACCTTGTTAGGTGTATGTATTAAACAATATGAACTGTAGTGAGCGCTGCGCATCTAAAGCATGAGTAGAAACTGAAGCTGTTTGTCTTGCAGGATTGTCCTTTATTCAGCTCCTTCCATCTTCCCAACAGCTTCTAAGTCCTAGCTGAAGAAAACCATCCCCACATCATGATGCTGCCACCTCCATGTTTACTTGTTGGCAAATACGTGGTGTGGTGGTGGACCCCAGAATACAGACGAGCAGGAAGCAGTGTGGTGTGAGCAAAACATTTAATAAATTAAACTTACTTCAGCAGGTGGTGGCAAAAACAGGCATGAGATAGGTTCAAAGGATTTAAAAGAAAAAATGTTATGGTTTTTGAGAAACCCGACTCAAAGTAACTAAAACCTCAACTGCTTCAATTTGACACATTTGGCACTTGTGACTGTAATTTACATTTGAAAAGTATCAGTCACTTTCAAATCAGTCAGGGGTCCAATATATTGTTTTGTTAATCTCTGACAAGTTACCTAAAGTAACAGGAGCAATTTCACGTTTTTCTGTTCTTATTTGCGTAATGGTAAGATAGAAAGGCAGCAGAACTACTCCAAGTCACCCTTAATGTATTGCTGTATCACAAGTTGATGATACAGCAAAACATTCAGTGTGTGTTATCTTCAGGATGTTGCAGGAGTGAGATTAGTGCAGCACAGGGGGATTACAAATGATGACACTGTGCAAAGGCATCCTCTGCTGAACACAATCATCTTCTCCTGCTCCGGGTTTATTCTGACGGGTTTATTGCAGACACTTTCAGTGATCCAAACCTCAAGCTGTGCAGTTTAAAATAATCCAACTTGTGTTTCCTTTATCCACTTCTCACATCACACTTTACACTCAAACTCTCTGTGTCTCCTGTTTAAATATGTGCTTTCCTGTGGCTGGTCAATAATCTTGTTCTGGTTTCAGTCTGTCTTTTGGTCCTGTGTGGAATCCACTTTGAGCTTTCAAGCTTGGAGAGCTCAGAATGAACTGCTTTGAGTGCTCTATTTGGTGTTTGCAGAGCTGTGCTTGACATCAGCAAAGCATATTTGCAAAAAACTCACATTCAGCTTTATTCGGAACATGTTGCCAGAGTTACTGTTGCAGCAGGAAACTGGTTAAACATGACTTGTTGTCTAAAACGTCTGCAGAAGCAGCTACACAGATGAGGCCCTCCATTACACCATCTGTTCAGATTATTGGATGGTCATGAAGAACCTCTTGACTTTGGTTGAATGTTATTTAGCAAAACCCTTCATGACACACAATTAGCTGCTCGTGCTGCACAGCACAGCACCGTTTTTGTGGTAAAACTGGAAACAGACATGAAAAATCATAAGCACATTCAAAACACTATCGATGTCTTTAAAGCACATTCAAAGGGAAAAAAAGCCGGCAAGCTAATATGATCTCTGCTCCTCGGCTGCTTTGCTACTTTAAATAATACAATATGCTTGGGAAATTCCACCAGTATGTGGAAAATATGTGTTTGAAGACCCTGCGACTTCTCCCACTTAGAAATCATGGAGGTGTCTGAAATTTTCATCTTAGGTGCATGTCCACTGTGAGAGACATAATTTACAAAAAATATCTGGAAATAACAAGGTATGATTTTTTTAATAATGTATTTGTGTTTTACTGCTGCAAATAAGTATTTGAACACCTGTTACAGAGGTCAAACGTTTCCTGGAGTTTTTCACCCGATATGTACAAATGGCAGCAGGGATTTTGGCCAATTCCTCCACACAGATCTTCTCCAGATCAGCCAGGTTTCTTGGCTATCGCTGAGAAAAACAGAGTTTGAGCTCCCTCCAAAGATTTTCTCTAGGTCTAGGTCTGGAGACTGGCTAGGCCACTCCAGAACCTTGAAATTCTTCTTACGGAGCCACTCCTTGGTTATCCTGGCTGTGTGCTTGGGGTCATTGTCATGTTGGAAGACCCAGCCACGACCCATCTTCAATGCTCTAACTGAGGGAAGGAGGTTTTTCCCCAAAATCTCGCAATACATGACCCCAATCATCCTCGCCTTAACACAGTGCAGTCGTCCTGTCCCATGTGCAGAAAAACACCCTCAAAGCATGATGCTTCCACCCCCTGCTTCACAGTAGGGATGGTGTTTTTGGGATGGTACTCATAATTCTTCATCCTCCAAACACGACGAGTGGAATTAAGACTAAAAAGTTCTATTTTGGTCTCATCTGACCACAGAACTTTCTCCCATGACTCCTCTGGGTCATCCAAATGGTCATAGGTAAACTTAAGACGGGCCTGGACGGGTGCTGATTTAAGCAGGGGAACCAGCCCCATTTTAGATATGATTAATCTATCCTTAGTAAATGGATCAGAACCACAGGCTTTTAAGGTAGCTGTAATTAAACCTTTACTTAAGAAACCTTCGCTTGATTGAGATGATTTAATAAATTACAGACCTATATCCAATCTTCCATTCTTATCTAAAAGTGCTAGGCTGGTTTAAATCTTATCTGTCTGACAGATTCCGGTTTGTTCATGTAAATGATAAATCATCTTTAAACTCCAGGGTTAATTGTGGAGTACCACAGGGTTCAGTACTTGGGCCAATTCTCTTTACTATATATATGCTTCCAATAGGTCAAATTATCAGGCAGCATGGGATAGATTTTCACTGTTACGCTGATGATACTCAACTTTACTCATCCATGAATCCTGATGAACCCAACCAGTTAGATAGACTACAAGCATGTCTTGAAGACATAAAAACTTGGATGACTTTAAATTTTTTGCTTCTAAATTCAGACAAGACAGAAGTTGTCGTCTTTGGACCGGAGTCTTTAAAAAAGAAACTGCTTAGTCAATCACTTAACCTGGATGGCATTAAATCGACCTCTGATAATAAAGTAAAAACCTTGGTGTTATTTTTGACTAGGACATGTCATTTAAATCCCATATTAAACAGGTTTCTAGGATTTCCATCTTTCACCTCCAGAACATTAGAAATATCCTGTCCAGGAGTGACGCTGAAAAACTAGTCCATGCATTTGTTACTTCAAGGCTGGACTATTGTAATTCTTTACTACCAGGATGTCCACAAAATGCAGTTAAAAGCTTTCAGCTGATTCAAAATGCTGCAGCAAGAGTTCTGATGAAAATTAAAAAGAGAGATCATATTTCTCCTATTTTAGCTTCCCTTCATTGGCTCCCTGTTAAATCCAGAATAGAATTTAAAATTCTCCTCCTCACATATAAAGCCCTTAATGATCTAGCTCCATCATACATCAGAGATCTGATTAGTCCATATGTTCCTAACAGAGCACTTCGTTCTCAGACTGCAGGTTTACTGGTGGTTCCTAGAGTCTCTAGAAGTAGAATGGGAGGCAGATCCTTTAGTTATCAGGCTCCTCTCCTGTGGAACCAGCTCCTAGTTTTAGTCCGTGAGGCAGACACCCTGTCTACTTTTAAGGCTAGGCTTAAAACTTTCCTTTTTGATAAAGCTTATAGTTAGAGTGGCTTAGGTTATCCTGAGCTATCTCTGTAGTTATGCTGCTATAGGCTTAGGCTGCTGGAGGACATAATGACCACTTTCACCCTCTTCGCTACATTCTCACACTACTCTCCAATTTTGCATTATTTGCTGTTATTTCAATTTTTAACTTTGTTCTCTCTCTTTTCTCTTCCTAGAAGAGAAGATCTCTCTTGCTGCAGCATTTTGAATCAGCTGAAGGCTTTTAACTGCATTTTGTGGACATCCTGATAGTGAAGAATTACAATAGTCCAGCCTTGAAGTAACAAATGCATGGACTAGTTTTTCAGCGTCACTCCTGGACAGGATATTTCTAAGTTTGGCAATGTTCTGGAGATGAAAGAAGGAAATCCTAGAAACCTGTTTAATATGGGATTTAAATTACATGTCCTGGTCAAAAATAACACCATGGTTTTTTACATTATTATCAGAGTTCAATTTAATGCCATCCAGGTTAAGTGATTGACTAAGCAGTTTCTTTTTTAAAGACTCCGGTCCGAAGACGACAACTTCTGTCTTGTCTGAATTTAGAAGCAGAAAATTTAGTCATCCAAACTGAGCCTGGAATATAAAGAAAGTGAACTGCGGCAGTGCTGACTGAAGAAGGAGGACCAGAAGGCATCAGAAAGTATAATTATTTTTTTCTTCCAGTGTCAGATTGATATGTTACAAATTGATTTTGTAATTTAAGAATAACTTGCTTCTGACAGTAGAACATTTTAACAGATAGTGTTCCACGGCAGGGAGGTTAATTAACAGAAGTTAATTAAAGTAAAGCCCTGTTCTTGTGCACCACCAAGAGTCTTTATTTGTCTTTGTTTTTGCAGTAAGGGTCAGAGAATATGCACATATCCAGCATCCCTCAATAAAAGTCAAAGTCTTGACTAAGAACAAGATATAATCACAGTAAGGAAAGCACAAATAATTCTTTTTAGTTTTGACAATCTATCACAAATCAGCAGAGAATTTGTAATGACAACATACATTTGAACAATCTATATCTGTATGCAACTGGCTGAATGCCCCTAATGTCTTGTACAATCTCCATAGGTGCATTAAAGTATCCTTTTTTCTAACTGATTTGGAAACAGGACCTCTAATATGATTTCTTCCCTGATGCAGTGAGATGAGGTTCTAACAGTTAGGATTATCAGGATCTTGGGCAGGCTGTGAAGAAAAGTTTTTCTTTTTCTCACTTCTGTGTCTGCCCTGGTTGGTCCAGAAAGTCATTATTAGATTGTATAATGAGGATAGTAAATCAGGTCTAAATACTCAAAGATGTAACACTTAATGGCCGTGTTTGCACTGCCGTGTAATTGGTGAAAATGCATCCTGAATGAAGTGAAAAGCTAGAGCAGACAATGAAACAAATAAGAGTAGAAAAAGAAACCAAGAGTGCAATTTTGCTAATATGCCCATGGATGGCAATAAATAAATAAACTGATTATAAATTCAGCATTTCTGAACACAGCTGCAGATTTCATCTACTTTAACAAGCTTCGATCCCAAATACTATCTTGAAATTTGCCACCAGCTTAAGTCTTTTTCCGCTCAGCTCCCTCTAATTGCGGGCTCCCTTTACAGCTGTTCCACATTCATGTAATCAGTCTCACCTGTTTCCCCTCCAATAATCACTCATCCCAGTGCAAATCCTTTCTTTCTTTCTTTCTTTCTTTCTTCCTAGATTCTCCTGTGACCATCTCGGTTCCCACTGGGCGCCTTGTGTTTGTCGTAGTTATCTTACATTTATTCTCTGTTGATATAGGTTTTTGGACTCAATTAAGTTTTTTAACTAATAAACTTCGCATGAAGTAGCCTGCCTGCCTGTCTTCTGAGTGTGATTGGACTCAAATGAAGAAACAAACTTAGGTAAGGTTGAGTATTTTAATAATAAACAAGGAGAACTGACATGAAACACAGGAAATGGAAACAGGCAGACAAACAGGAGAAACCAGCAGAGAACAATGAGTACCAGTTAGCTTAAATACGGAGGCAGGGGAGGATAAATCACAAGCAAACCAGGGAATCAATCAGAGGAAATGTGAAGCAGCTGTGGCAGAAGAAAAACAGGGAAGCTGAGGGAGACACACTAATGAACATCTGGGACACAAAGAAATATCAATCAAGGGATAAAGATAAACAGATGTAACAGAAATAATACTAAATGTAAAAAGAACACAAGAATAAACTAAGAAACTAAATACAAAGAAATGAACTAATAAGGCAATACCTTACTAGCATTAATGAACAAAGAGAAATGAACTGGATAAGGCAAGACTATGTCTTATCAACATAATAAACAAACACAACTGAAAAATAAAACCCAATCATTTGCAGGTTGTAACATATGCAGGGTTGTTTGCCCTAAAATAAATTTTACAACTTTCAGACCCAAAACATAAAACATAAAGAGCAAAGCATGATTTTAGACGAAATATCAGTGAAGGATATAGTGTCACTGGTTGCATTAAAAACATAATTTTGACAATTAGTTTTGGGTGTAATTGAAAAGTCCTTTTGATTTATTGCAATGTTTCAGTGAATTTTACATTAATTTCAATCACATATGACATTTTATGCAGTTCAAGTGATATTTTTACATCCCCTAAATCTGGGTTTCTTTTTCAACTTGGGCCTGTTTCACATTTTATTGTGGATTTACATGCCAAGTTAAAGCAACAATCTTGACTGAATGTATCTGAGGCTGATATCCAGTTTTATGCTTATGATGCAGTGATGTAATCTGGCGCATCAACACCTTAGCAGACCCTTTGGAGCCACATCAATCCGTTAATATTGTTCAGCATGTTTTGTGTTTCACCAGGGCGTCATAAGGAGCAGAAACCTGGAGGGAGACGAGGCGCTCGTTGTCTCTGACAGCGTGGTAATTCTGACTGTGTTCTGCAGTTCTCTGCATTTCTCTAACCTGGTCTAATTGAGTTTCTGGTTCTGCTTCGCAGATCTGATCACCCTGCGACAGAGCCCTGGATTTCCATGCTCCTGTTCTCCAAGTCATGCTCCCTTCCCCTCCTATATCTAGTTCTGCAGCTCTAAGATCACTTTGTGTAAACACCAAACCATGGTTCACCTGCCTGTCCACCCTCCATCACCGCATGCTCAATTGAAGCACAGTCGCCCAAGGATCACACAGAGAGAACGTCAGCACTGTGAATCTCCGTGCTGCTCCTCCTGCCAAACTCAGCCTCTGTGGGGAAGAGTTTCTTGCACACCTCTCCATAACTTCACCCAAACAATAACCTCTCTCCTCTCCTCCTCGGTGCCAGTCCAGATCCCTCTGGCAGCTCCAGTCCAGGCTCAGTCTAATTTTGCTTGTATTACAATTAAACTGTTAAACCTGCTGTTCAGTCTCCGTGATTGTTTCCACACTCAGAGTTGCTGAAGCCAACATTATAACAGAGTTATTCTAAATTTCCTGAACTAATTTAACACACAAACTGTATTATTTTCTCTAAAACAAAATATAATTCCCTGAAGAATTTTATGAAGATTCAGAATAAGACAGCTTTACTAATCCTTATAGGTAATTGATTTGTAACTTACCAGTCCATCCATTCATCTCTAACATGCATCCACTAACTAAAATCATTAATAACAACAACAAGACAGTCAAAGACTCCATTCCTCCTCCACCCAATGTAGGGTCACCAACACCATAGAAGAAAATCCTGCATCCGGATAGTGATCCGGATCACCACCAAAAACAATTTTTCCAAGAATATGTAACTTTTTCCTTAAAGCTGCTAACAAACACAGACAGAAATACTGGACACAATTACAAGTAGGTAATAAAATGTTTTCCTTCTTGTCAAAGGTAAAAAATATTTAGGCATTGTTCATATTCAACAGCCTAATTAAGAGTAGAGGAAATAAACGACCTGTAATGATAGAAGTTCTGGCCTTATTGTGGTCAGGCAGGCTGATCATTTTCTTTGCTTTTTCAGCCACCTGTTTCTTAGAAACCTCAAGTCTCTCTGCTGAAGTCCAATAATCTTGGAGCAAACATTCATAATACTGCTTAGGATGATTTTGCCTTTAACTGACAGCCAATTAAAATTAGATAAAGGAAAGGGTTAAAAAGAAGATGAAGTATCTACATACATTTACTTTTGATTTTTGACTGAGGAGCCCTTTCCTTTAAGGTCTCATGTCTACGCAGCCGGGTACTAAAATAAAGTTAAAGCCTTGTTTCTTGTTTTTAGAACCAAGTCTTGTCTTTCTTTTGATCAACTGTTTCTGTTACTTTTATGTTTGAGCTGTATTATGCTACATTTTTTCACAGTGCCTTTCATTTTAAGACTGACTATGAAGCAGAGGTTCATTTTATACTTCTAATATATGAATAAATGACTATATGTTACATTGTCCATTCAGTTTGGGTTGTTTGAATTGTCAGAGAAAACATGTTGAAATATCTAAGAAACAAATCATTTCAACAACCATCTGGACTAAAGTCTCTTGCATTGTTGTTGAAAAACATTGGCTGACTTTTATTTCCAAAGTGGTTTTGTTAGTTGAGGTTTGCTTACAGTTGTTTCTGCACATCTGTGTTAAAGTCACAGTACAGTGTTTCGTTCAGGTTGGGGCTGAACATTCACTGGATCAACACCTCGATTCTTTCCGTTTTAGCCCGTCTGTTGTAGATTTGCTGCTGTGTTTGGGATCATTTCCCAGGTGATGACCATGGTTTGACAAGTTGTCTTCACACCGTGAACTCTAGAATAAGTTGGTACACATAGGAGTTCGTGGTCGGCTCAGTGACTGCAAGGTGGCTACAAAACAAGCCAAAATCATCACTATGACACACAATACTCACAGTGGAAACAGTGGAGTATAACACGTAAATATTTTACAAATTGGGAGAAATCCACATAAGACATTTGTCTTTAAAAATGCATGCTTAGGACTATTCAGAACCACATTTTGTGCTCAGAGGTGTTGAAGATATGTGTATTACATCTATTCTGTGTATGTATCTGTGTGTGTGTCTGTGTGTGATGATATTTCTGTGTCTCATAAATCTTGGTCTCTTTGTTTGCTCTCATGGTGTGAACAGCTGCCAGTAGCCTTCAATAAGAAAGGGCTTCAGAAGCAGCCAGTTGCAGACAGACACTCTTTCTTACAGATGCTGTTAATAACACAAGCATATGTGGTTACAAATGTGTAATGGGCTCACACACTGAGCCAGATGATCAACGTGCACCCTGCACGGAGCCATGTATTAACACTGATGTGGATTCAGATACTGTATCTGCAGACAAAAGGAGTCAACCTCCTCTGTGTGGAACTCCCACCTAAAGATAAGGGAGGTCTTGGTACCTCAGGATCACTCACAGTCTCTTCCCTCCAGGGATTCTTTGATATCTCCACCATGCATAATAATATATAATCCATAGGGTTTCCATTCATACTGTTTCTGAGATTCTCACAAATGAGATGAGTATGGCTCAGATGAAAATGTAAAAGATGCAGGTTGTCCATCTGCTACCCACTCCCACAAGACTTCATCACTTTAATAATCACCTCTGATATTAACACTCTAAGGACATCACAGCGTATACATTGCTTCCTCTGTCCCTGTATAGGTATAGCTGCTGGTGGAGATTGGTGCAGATAAATAATGCATGGTGCTCAGACGCAGCACGACTGCTCAGTCCTCATAGCCAGTATTATGCTTTTGTGCCAGCACTTACAAAGGGTTAAAGAAAAGGATCCCTGAACACGACAGCAAGATTCACAACACCTTTTGCACGTTGAGTGTCTCTGAACAATATATTCTTGTTCTTGTTAAATCAAATAGGAAATTATTCAGAGCCGTTTCTGTGACCAGTTAAACGTCTGCTGATGCTCTGGCGTTTACACTGCATTCCTGCACACTCCCATCTTTAATCTGATCGAGAACTTCTGTACATCCGCACTCACACCTAAACAACATCTTTACCGTGCAATGCACATGATGAAGACACCACCTTACAGAGGAGGAGAAGAGATGCCTCACCTGTTAGTACGGTTTCTATCTTCCGACCAGGCTGTGTGTAGAGGTGAAACTTCTGCCTTACTGGATGGATCTCCCGTCCTTCTTTACTCTGCCTCTTTCTCTATACACCCTCCCCTCTCTGACTCTCTCTATTTGCTCTCCCACCCTCCATGCTGTGTTTTTTTTTTGATCCCCCCAGTCACCGTTTCTTCTCTGCCTCACTCTCCCTTCTTCAATGTCTTCACTCAGCCTACTGGTGATCCTGGCTTTGGAAATATATACAGAGATACCCAAAGGCTACCTAAACACACACAAAATGACCTCACAATTTATCCCTGTTTATGTATACATGTTCAATCAATGAAGGCTGGGATCTGATGAGGGGGTTTCAGAGGTGCAATGCGCACCACTGCAGTGGAAGCTGCAGGCTAGATGCACTTAGATATGATGCTCTGTTCAGCTAGATCCAAGTGTGTGTGTTCACCTGTGTTTGGTGTGTGTCTGTGTTCACAGTTAAATTGGCGGGGAGGAACACCAGTGCCGTAAGAACCATTCTGTAGAAGGGCTGGCAACTTCCTCCTTCTTGCTCATTGTTGGGACTCATTATCTCACCTCTGGGAGGCTGGTGGGTGAGACAAAGGAAGTGAGTGATGAAGACACACACACACACTAAAGAAAAAACATGCAATACTCTGAAACTGAAATTCATCCCACTCGGTCTTCTTTTTATAATCTCATTCAAATTCCACAGTCTGTTGCTCACTCATTTAAATGAGCACTTGACTAAATCCCTCCTGTGCTTTTGCTTTTCTTGGCCAACATTTGGCAGGCTGCCGTGCTCTGTTGCATCCCAGCTTACAGGACAATTTCTCAGCATGCTGCCATGCTCTTTGTGGTGCCGCCAACATGCAGATATAGAGTTAAAAGAGTGGGCAACATGACAAAGCTAAACAGAGCTAATGTCAGATGGGTGGCGTGCGTCAGCTGTGACCAGTACTAGACATGCTTTCTCTATCAGGAGCACATTATTTCAGCTATTAAGAAAACTTGTTCATCCCAAAAAACTGCAAAAGCATATCAGTCTTTACCCTGAGGAACTTTCATCTTTGTTTACTGTCATTATTAAAGCATCAACAATACTGAAAAGTACCAGATATACTCTTCAAAACCAAAGTCAATTGGCAGAAATCAGTCAGAAAACAGAGACAGTCTCAAAACATTTAAAGAAACAACTCAGGAATGTTTAAAATGGCAACTTTTCTAACTTCCTGTCGAAGTTAGCAGTACTGTAATTCTATGTAAAGGGGATGTATAATGAAAGTTACGTCTGTAACTACGGTTCTATGAATCCCGGATGACTGCCAGAGGCGGTGCTTCAAGCACTGAATGATTATTCTTGCGCATGCACAGGCCGAGAATTGATAACAACAGTCACCTGATCTACCACCGAACCCGACATGCCAACGGGAAATGGCTGCCACATACACCTTCAAGGTGGAAAGGGGATGGCCCCAGATCCAGGAACCCCTGAAGGAAGGTCAGCAAATGGGAAACAGGACAGTGTACAGGGTCCAGTCCCTTACCACTGCACCAGTAAGCAAAGACAGCCCACTTGGCACCATAGACGGCCTGTGTGGATGGCCTCATATGCCAGTCATGGTGTGGCCCACCCTGCCTCCATAATGGGAGAAGGCAGAGCCAGCCCCTGTAGAGGCCAAAGCCAGAGCTGCAGGCGGCTCAAATTGGGGTGGAGAATCTGGCCCCCCAGCTGGGAGTGGAGATTCCTCTTGGGGGAAGGCGCATCGGCGAGCCGGAGCAGAGCCAGAGCAGCAGAGGAAACCAGGACCTTGCAAGCCAAAACAAGGCTACCAATAGAAGCCTGTGCCCATCCTGGACCACCATCAGGAGCATCTGAAAGATCAGGGGGAATGGGGGAAAGGCATAGAGAAGGGTGCAATGCACTGGCACTTGTGTGGCAGTTCATCGCAGCCCAGAGGACTGGCACTGTCCATCTGGGAGAACCAGAGGAATCCGTCTCTGGAGGCAAACAGGTCCACCTCTGCCCTGCCGAAGGTCGCTCAGACGCGATCCACCACCTCTGGGTGGAGGCGCCATTCCCCTGGAAGTGGCACCTGCCGAGACAGAATGTCAGCAGGCATGTTCTGCGGACCTGGAATATATGCCACCCTGAGACTTGCAAGGCATGGTGCCACCCAGACCAGGAGCCTGCGGGTCAGGCACAGCAGTCTCAGAGACCTGGACCTCCCTTGCTGATTTATGTGAAAGACAACTGTGGTGTTGTCCGACAGAACCAAGATTTGCCTCCCCAGCAACCCTGGAATGAAAGCACACAGCACCAGGAACACAGCCATCAGCTCCAGAACATTTATATGTTCCCCGCACTGCCGTGGGGACCACAACCCCTGTGCCGCACGGGCTTGCCAGGTTGCTCCCCAATCCCTTGCAGGAAGCATCTGCATGGACGATCTCCCTTCGACACGGAAGGGGGACAAGTAGAACACCCGCTACGATGTAGGACCCGTTCTGCAATGGGAACAGAGACTGCAGGCACTGAGGCACAACCTGAAGCCGCTGGAACCTGTAAACACAGCGGCAGGGTCCAGACCGACCCCGTTCAGCCACATCTGTAGGGGTCGCAATGAAAGAAGCCCCAGGGGCACCAGACTGGATGCAGCAGTGAGCATGCCCAGAAGACGCAGGTACTCCACAAATCGTGGAGCCTGCCAAGACAGAAGCCTGGAAGCATGGCTAAAACATCGGTGACCTACTGAAGAGAAGGGGAGGCGGTCATGGAAACAGAGTCTAGAACCATGCCTTGGAAAATAGTCACAAGGGAGGGAGTCAGGCTGGTCTTTTCCAGGTTCACTCTCAAGCCCAGTTGACGCACGTGGGCAAGGACCATCTGAGTGTCCTGAACCACCTGGTCACGGGTTGCAGCACGAATGAGCTACTTGTACAAATAAGGCAGGATCCGCACTTCCCGTGCCTACAGGAGGGAAAGGGCCGCTGCCACACATCGAGTGAACACCCATGGAGAGAGGGAAAGACTAAAGGGAAGGACCCTGAACTAAAAGTGCCGCCCTCGAAACAACAAAGCGGAGGAACCGCTAATGATCCAGAGCAATAGGGACATGAAAATACACGTCTGTCAGGTCAATAGACAAGAACCAGTTGCCTAGGGAAATTGTCTACAGGACCTCCCTGGTGGTCAACATGTGAAAGGGCATGACCCTCAGGAAAGCGTTCAGACCCTGGAGGTCCAGTATTGGACGAAAACCGCCTGTCTTCTTGGGAACCAGAAAATAAACTAAATAAAAGTCACCTGGATCCTGCAGGGGGTCCAACCACTGGCTCCAATGAATCACCGGCGGGCCCTCCAGCCCTCAAGAGGCCTGGGGAAACAGCAACCAGATTGAGTGGCACAAACTGGGTGGGAAGTCTGGGTCCAACCATTGTCCCCGTGGGCCCGTGCTGGTCTCGGTCCAGGAGCCATGCTTGTGGACCCCAAGAAATGAACAGGAGGGGGGAAGGACTCCCGCAATGTGCTTGCCGCTGCCCCAGCAGCAAGAGGCCGGGGGGTAGGTCTATGGAGCCCACCAGCTGCTGCCTCGTTCGGGAGCCTAAGAGCTCCACCGGAACCACAGGAAAAGCTCTCAGTGTTCTCCTACAGGGCTCGGTCAAAGATGATTGCGCCAGCCACACCCGGTGCCGAGCATGGACCAGCGTCGAGAGCGTGCGCCCAAGCTCACGTGTCATCAGGGTGAAGGCCTGCAGAGACACATCCAACAAGCACTGGGTGGACTGGTCCAAGGGAACCGACTCCAAAGAGGACCAACATTAGATGGGAGAGTGAGTTCCCGATCCGGCCCATCTGGGCACCTGAGTCATAGGCCCTACAAAGTAGATCATCCGTGACACGGCATTGTGGTCATGGACAATGGGCATTAGGCCTCAATGCCTCATCAGGAGGAACAATAAGAGAGGCAATGGCAGATTTGACGCACAACAGAGATTGTCCATGATCAACAAACAGGCGGCAACAGAGGGGTCGAACGCTGTCAAGACCCTGTTGCGGCAATAATAGCAGCAAGCTACAGGACTCAGCACGAGCAGAAAAATGCCACTGATAAGTCAACAGACAAGGACTAAATTAAAGCGAACAGTAAACTACTGCCAAAAAAAGTAAATGGACTCAGCACGAGGTTAAACTTACTGTTCTGCAACAATCTAGATTTTGACCCAAGCTTAAAGAATAATCAAGTCTTATCAAATTTTCTGACAAGATGTAGCTATGTGTTTGAACCTAAATAACAAAGAGTGGCATCTGTTTGAATAAAATATATTAGTTTGAATTATTATAATTATTCCTATTATGATATTGTTTTTATTATTATAATTCTGTCATATAAATGTGACACAAAGCAGAGACATAGAAGAAAAGTGTATGGGGGTAACTGCTTTATTACAGCACTGTGTATGTTTCTGAACATTTTTACTCATTAAAGACCTGAACCAGCTTGTCTATTTTCCGTCATGATGTAGGGTTGTTTGGTGTTTGCTTTCAGGTTTCTTCTTGTTTTTCACAGTTGAGGTTTTGACTCATGCTTTTTGTTTTGCCATCTTGTTCGTGTTTTGTCAAGTTTGGTTTTCGGATCTGGTTATGCTTTTGCTTCATGTTTTTCTAGTTTGTGTTCAAGAGTCTGTTTTGCTCCAGTCACGTATTGTTCTGTTAATTAAGTTTATTCAGTTCACCTGCTTCAAGTTAATTTGTCTCCTGGCTCCACCTGGTTTTCACGCCATTTATTCACACCTGTTCTGTTTAGTCTTCGCGGAAACAGCTTTCACTCTCATGCTCATGTCAAGTTTGATGCTCAAGTCTTATTTTTTGATCATGCCATGCCTGTCTTACCTGCTCGTTTGTTTTGTTCCTGCCTCCTGTAGTGAGTGAGTTTTCGTTATTAAATCTTTTTCACTTACCATCACGCTGCCTGCTCGTCTGCATTGTGGAGTCCAATATCAAGACAGAACCGTGACAATTTTCTCTGAACATCTCATTTTTTCCCACTTTGAGGATTAAAAATACAATTCTGTCAGTGATGACACATTCCACATTACACTGTTTTTAAATGATTAATTAGAAAAATATAACAGGAGCTGTATCACCTACCATTCCTCTAATGACCATCTTCTTATTGGCTCTTTATTCTGTCATCTGCCACCTTCAGCAGGTGTTCCTCCATCCTGCACCATAAGAGCAGCTTACAGGACAGCCTCAGCTAATGACCCACCCCAGCTACCAGTTAATGATGGGCGAAGATGATAAATTGGTCCCAATGTCCCCCCTGTCTCCTGTCCAGTTAAACCTTATTTTTAGTCCTTTCCCTAGTCTCTCTCTGACTTTTCATCATCACAATCCCTCCATCCATATGGGGATCAGCCAGTTAACCTATGGCTTGTGTACTTGTGCCAGGCAGAGAGATGAGAAGCATCAGTAACTTGCTCCCTCCATGTGTAAGTGTGATAAAGCGAGAAGATGCATTTCTGTTGAATGTCAGAGTTGTCTTCACTGGCATTAATTAGTGAGAAAAGCATCTGCTTCAAATGCAGTAGCTGCCTGGAAGACCTTTGAAATGTTATGCATCAACAGGCTTTATTTATGAGCAGAATTCAAAGATAATTTAACATAAACACAAATAAAAAAGTTTCACTTTTTATTTTACAAGAATCAAAATTAAGACCTTTGCTATTGCTTAGATAAATAGATGGAAGAATGTACAATACAAAAATAGATGGAAGGAAAATGGATGGATCCTTAGATGACAAGAAGACAAGGTGTAAACTATTGAGGTGTAAAACGTAGAAAAGGAAGATAGCTAAGAAGGATCCTTGCAAAAAGTATTGCAGTGGTGATAACAGTTTTCTACATCTAATGTTGATAGGCTTCTTTAATTTAGACTGAAGAACTTAAACTAGAAGGTAAAGTAAATGTTCCAGCATTGTCATATTTCATCAATCTGTTTAATTTATCCTGCTTTATTCTGAGGGCTAGCTATGTTGATTTATTCTTTTTGGACCAGATCACCTCCCTCCTGTTGTCCTCGGGTCAAAATGACCCGCCACTGTGTTAAAACCCCCCAAAAATCCCCTATTTTTTTTTACTTGAAATTTTATGACTTTTCCTAGATTGGCACCAACAATAGAAAAAGTGAAATGTTGCTTTTATTCACATTTCCATATAAGCTGTACAAAAAAAGGTACAAAGGTGGTCTTTGGGTCAAAATGACCCGTGAGACAAATAGAGTTGAAATCAAGGTCACAGAGTTATTTACAAACAACAGAATGTTACAATGTTTTAGATGTGTCTCAGATCAATCAGGCAAATCAGGTGGTTTCTCGCAGGCTTCAGAAGACCGCCTGTTTATTTCCAGAGGTTATAAAGGTGCTGCAGATAACAGGACCCCGAATTCTGTCTGTGCTGAAGCCATGAGTGTGCGTTATACTGCTGAAGATGCTGTAGAGCTGATTTTCTCAGATGTCCAGCAAGACAACTCTGATTCAGTTTTGTTCAAGATTGCGCCGCAGATGGTCGCCTTGGCATGTTGGTGCGCATTGTTTTGTTTTGGATCGGATTGTATCGTCGTCATCCGCTTTATCCGGGACCGGGTCGCGGGGGCAGCAGACTCAGCAGAGACGCCCAGACGTCCCTCTCCCCAGACACCTCCTCCAGTTCCTCCAGGGGGAGCCCAAGGCGTTCCCAGGCCAGCCGAGAGACATAGTCCCTCCAGCGTGTCCTGGGCCGTCCCCTGGGCCTCCTCCCGGTGGGACGTGCCTGGAACATCCCCCGAGGAAGGCGTCCAGGAGGCATCCGGTATAGATGCCCGAGCCACCTCAACTGGCTCCTCTCGATGTGGAGGAGCAGCGGCTCTACTCCGAGCCCCTCCTGGATGTCCAAGCTCCTCACCCTATCTCTAAGGGAGTGCCCAGCCACCCTACGGAGGAAGCTCATTTCAGCCGCTTGTATCCGGGATCTCGTTCTTTCGGTCATGACCCAAAGTTCATGGCCATAGGTGATGGTAGGAACGTAGACCAACCGGTAAATCGAGAGCTTTGCTTTTCAGCTCAGCTCTCTCTTCACCATAACGGACCGGCACAGCACCCCCATTACTGTGGCAGCCGCACCGATCCGTCTGTTGATCTCCCGCTCCATTCTTCCCTCACTCGTGAACAAGACCCCGAGATAGTTGAACTCCTCCACTTGAGCCAGGAACTCCCCTCCAACCTGAAGAGGACAAGCCACCCTTTTCCGGTTGAGAACCATGGCCTCGGACTTGGAGGAGCTGATCTTCATCCCAGCCACTTCACACTCGGCTGCGAACCGCCCCAGTGCATGCTGTAGGTCTTGGCTAGAGGGGGTCAGCAGGACCACGTCATCTGCAAAAAGAAGACACGAAATCCTCTGGTCCCTAAACCAGACCCCCTCCGGCCCTTGGCTGCATCTAGAAATCCTGTCCATAAAAGTTATGAACAGGACCGGTGACAAAGGGCAGCCCTGCCGGAGTCCAACATGCACCGGGAACAAGTCCGACTTAGTGCCGGCAATGCGAACCAAACTCCTGCTCCGCTTGTACAGAGACCGGATGGCCCCTAGTAAAGGGCCCCCGATTCCATACTCCTGGTGCATCCCCCACAGGGCATCACGAGGGGCACAGTCAGGGGCTTTCTCCAGGTCCACAAAACACATGTGAACCGGTTGGGCAAACTCCCATGAACCCTTGAGTACCCTGTGTTGAAGCACCCTCCCAAGGGGTGTTCTGTGTGTTCGTTTATTCACCGTAAGCTGAAAGAATTCACAAGACATTATAATAAATCACACGGAGACAGCTGTATGTTATTCAAATACTTGGCCAGGGGAAGCTCTCGCATGTGGTAACACAACACACACCGAGACGACTTCAGAGCTTCTCACTGGGGCCATTGCTTTTATTGAAACACACATCAAAATAGGCAACGCCCTGTTTTACAGTTTTTTCACACATGTAGTCACGTTACACACATTTTCCTGCCTACCATATTAGGACATGTTCCGGTCTCACAGCTGCATTCTGTATCTACTGATATAAGCAGGGAGTAACTCTGTAGTTGCATTATCATTAATTTTCCCACACATGCAGTTCTTCAGTATTTTTCTGCTTCATCACACTCAAGGCCAAGTTTGTGCAACAACCGTTCTGCAGGCCACAATGTCTTATACTAACACAGGTTATACATTTCATTTCCCACACTGTTTATGAACATAATAATAATTAATGCACACACATAATATATCTCCACAATTTCCCCCTCACCACTACTTGGAGATGCTAAATAAAAGATTTTAACAATCATTACAACCTGTGGAGCAGAAGGAAATGTTTGTCATCATGCTTTTTGACCCTGCCTCCAATGCCACGCCATGTTCCCAGGGACTATTGCCTGTCGGGCCTTTGTAGTCCCAAGGATGCTTACAACCTTCTAAATCTTGACAGGGAGTATTGACCCCTCTATACTTTATTGTCTGGATGACTGGAGCATGCTTGGAAAGGCGGTTCACAGAACAATCCGAAAATCAATGTAACAATGAAGAATGCTAAAACACCTATACCTACCATGACCCAACCCTTAAGGGGCCTGGGTCCTAGATTTTCACCTCCCCTTCGTTTCGAAGGTACCTGCAAAGGAAGATGAGGATTAACAATATGGTGAAACACAAAAGACCTTTTTATTATTATTTTTTTTAAAGTTCAGAGTGTTCAGTTCAGTTCTCGGTGGGAGAGCAGCTACGACCACCAGTGAAAGAGAGGAAAACTCAGTCACATCCGCCTCTTCTGTGTGATGTCCTGGTCTTCACTCACAGGTGTAGACTGACCTGGAGTTAAGTGGTCTCACCAAGGGATTATTCTGCACCTATTTGGTGGGACCACTGATTTAACAGTGCACCTAAGGTGTAGACTAACCTTTAGGTGTAAATGAACGCTTTCTCACCCTAGGGGATTATTCTGCCCCTTGAATTGGGTGAGAAAGGTCTTCTGGTGTGCTGGTGTTGTCCCTAAGGTTCTGCTGGAACTCTGGCAGCGATCTCAGTGGTGCCTCTGCTGCTGCACACTGGCTCCAAAGATACCACGTGTCTCCTTTGCCCTTGACTCTCACCGCATGTGAGGTTCTCTCTGTGACCTGGAATGGACCCGTCCACCTGGGCTCTGACCACTTCCGTTTGATGACGTTCAGAAGGATCCACTCAGCTTCGGACATGGTTGGCTGAGGTCCCTCGGTTGGTTTCTCTGGAACCTGTTTTGAGAACTCTGTACCCAAAATTAAGTTGGTGACTGAGGTGTCCTGCCAGTCCCCAGCTGCCAGAGAGTGCTTTACCACTCCTCTCAATTCCTTCGCTTGATGCTCAGGATGCAAAGAAAGAGAATCATGAGGAACATTCTGCTTGGTCAGGTGTTAAATCAACTGTTGCAGCCACACCCTCAGGAGCGACATAAACATTTTTGGATGAAATAAACCATGTCCTACCTTCTACGGTTTCATTAAACAAATCTGGTACCATTCTGTGTGACAACGGTCGTAGAACAGAGTGACATGGGGCGGGTCAGGCGGAGAGGTGCAGGGGCAGAGGCTTTGAATCCAGGGTTTCCACAGCTGACACACCAAGAAGATGCTGCTTGGAGGTTTGGTCAACAGTGTCCAGTAGATGTCAGCATATGCCTCTGCAACTGGCTGTAAAAATATTGCCCATGCTGAAGCATTTGTCCACATGCCAAAGAGGAACCATCTGGAAAAGTTATCGTTAACCCATCAGTACCACACAACACTGATGCTCCCAGCTTCACTAATAAGTCTCTGCCCAGCAAATTAGCAGGTGTGCTGAGTGAACACACAAAAGGGTGAGTTACTCTCTGAGTCCCAATCTGAACAGGAAGAATTTATGCAGCCCCTGAGACGCCCATCACAGAAACAGTCTTAGTAGAGAGCAGTGGTTTAGGAGGTTGCTGTGTTATGGTGGAATAAGTAGCTCCAGTGTCCACTCAGAAATTCAGACAGTTCTCTCCCACCTTTGCAGACAACGTGGGATCTGCTGTGCCCACGCTGCACAGTTGTAGCACACATCTCCCAGTGCCCCACTGGCTCCACCCCTTCCTCTGGGTGCTCCACACCATCCACCACGACCAGCTGACCACCAACATGCCATCCGCCTCCACGACCGGGGACACTGTACCTGTAATTATTAAAATGTATAGGGTGCAAGAGGGAGTAACCCCCTTCTTGCCACTGATCAGTCATAGACATAGGGGTGTGTGCTGCTGGAGGAACAGGTTGAGCTGCAGCTAACATTACATTTTCAGTTAAATCATTTTTCTCTTATTTAATTTGTCTTTGGCCTCTTGCAGCTGCAATTTAAGATTATGTAGCTGCTCTTTCTCCTCTTTTCTTTTTCTGTGCCTCCTGAGCTGTTGTTTTCCTTAATGTCAACGCCAGTGACTGTCCACTGTCTCTACATGTTCATCCAGGAGGAGTGAATGCTGCAAGTCACTGACTGGATGCAACCTGCTGGATTTCCTTAGATAGAAAAACTTTTTATACAATTTGAATAAATAACTGAATCTGACTGAACTGTTCAATGGTTAGGATTAACTGGAATGTATGAACCTGACTGTTGTGAAGAACCTTGAGACGACACGTGTTGTAAATTGGCGCTATATAAATAAACTGAACTGAATTGAATTGAAAGAAATGACAAATATTCACATATTTTACTGGTGGATTATAAAACAGGCGGCATGTACAGAAAAAAGGTAAGTTGGTAAGTAGGTAAATTGTTAAAAGTGGTATTGTGAAATACTAAAAAGTTTGGAAAAAAAACCTCACCTTAACCACTCCCACTCCAGCCTCACACCTCAATATAAAAGCTTCTTATTCTAGAGCTTCAACTTGTTTTGGTGCTGTCTCGTTAAATGCTACTGAGGCACTTCACACCCCGCCCTCCGAGGTAGCGGTAGGTTCTGCTATCACAAGGGCCAGGACATCATATTAACACAATAAGTTCATATCTAAAATAAAGTTTGTTGTCATTTTGGCGTTATTTACCTAGCTTCAACAAACCCACTGTCATCTGGACAAAGCCAGCTGCACTGTGAGGATCATGATCTTTGATTTCTTCAGAACATTTAACACAATTCAACCTGATTTGCTTTGTCAGAAACTCCAGAAGACTCAGGTGGAGGCCTCAACAATCTCCTGGATTAATGACTACCTGACAAACAGACCAGTTTGTGAGACTGAAGGGTTGCGAGTCTAACCAGGTAGTCAGCAGCACAGTAGCACCACAATTCAATTCAATTCAGTTTTATTTATATAGCGCCAATTCACAACACATGTTGTCTCAAGGCACTTCACAACCGTCAGGTTCATACATTCCAATTAATCCTAACCATTGAACAGTGCAGTCGGAGTTAGCTTTTTATTCAAATTGGATAAAAAGTTTTTCTATCTAAGGAAACACAGCAGATTGCATCCAGTCAGTGACTTGAAGCATTCACTCCTCCTGGATGAGCATGTAGAGACAGTGGACAGTCACTGGCGTTGACTTTGCAGCAATCCCTCATACTGATCATGCATGTAGCGACAGTGGAGAGGAAAAACTCCCTTTTAACAGGAAGAAACCTCCAGCAGAACCAGAACCAGGCTCAGTGTGAGCAGCCATCTGCCACGACTGACTTGGGGTTTGAGAGAACAGAGCAGAGACACAAAGAGAACAAAGAAGCACTGATCCAGGAGTACTTTCTATGGGAAGGAAAAGTAAATGTTAATGGATGTAGCTCCTTTAGTCGTTTCACCTAGAAAGAAAGAACAGATACACTCTGAGCCAGTTTTCAAGGTTAGAGTCTGAAAGAGAGAACATAGAGTTAGTTACAGTAGAAGCTCAGTCAGTAGCCATGTCTAGGAGAGAGAAAGGGTTAAACACTAAAAGACAGGGCCATGTGGATCATCTGTAGAGGGTGAGCATTAAGTTGTTGCCAGCAGAAGCTCGGACGATACCCCTCTCCAGAAAGGTGTCACAGGTAGACACAGAGCCAGGCCAGGTGTAGCTTCTAGGAAGAGAAAATAGAGAACAAAGTTAAAAGCTGAAATAACAGCAAATAATGTAAAATTGGAGAGTAGTGTGAGAATGTAGCGAAGAGGGTGAAAGTGGTCATTATGTCCTCCAGCAGCCTAAGCCTATAGCAGCATTACTACACAGATAGTTTCAGTTCAGATTATTTAGTTAAACAGCGCTTATTTACAACAATGTCGTCTCAAGGAACCCCACAAAGGGTCCCACTGATGGTCATTGTTCTACTAAAAACCACAATGATTGGGATACCTCCCTCTGTCAGACTGATTATAACCATTGGAAAAGAGAAGGGGGTCATACAGGTAGCAGAAATGGAGGGTGTGTTTGCACCTCAACCGTAACTGAGCCGGTTTAGGCTAAACCTGACTCCCCCTTACTCCAACCAACAGGGAGGGAAGAAGGCGGAGGTAAAAAATAAGGAAGATAGCTCAGGATACACTAAGCCACTCTAACTATAAGCTTTATCAAAAAGGAAAGTTTTAAGCCTAGCCTTAAAAGTAGACAGGGTGTCTGCCTCACGGACTAAAACTGGGAGCTGGTTCCACAGGAGAGGAGCCTGATAACTAAAAGATCTGCCTCCCATTCTACTTCTAGAGACTCTAGGAACCACCAGTAAACCTGCAGTCTGAGAACAAAGTGCTCTGTTAGGAACATATGGACCAATCAGATCTCTGATGTATGATGGAGCTAGATCATTAAGTGCTTTATATGTGAGGAGGAGAATTTTAAATTCTATTCTGGATTTAACAGGGAGCCAATGAAGGGAAGCTAAAATAGGAGAAATATGATCTCTCTTTTTAATTTTCATCAGAACTCTTGCTGCAGCATTTTGAATCAGCTGAAGGCTTTTAACAGCATTTTGTGGACATCCTGATAGTAAAGAATTACAATAGTCCAGCCTTGAAGTAACAAATGCATGGACTAGTTTTTCAGCATCACTCCTGGACAGGATATTTCTAATTTTGGCAATGTTCTGGAGATGAAAGAAGGAAATCCTAGAAACCTGTTTAATATGGGATTTAAATGACATGTCCTGGTCAAAAATAACACCAATGTTTTTTACTTTATTATCAGAGGTCAATTTAGTGCCATCCAGGTTAAGTGATTGACTAAGCAGTTTCTTTTTTAAAGACTCCGGTCCAAAGACGACAACTTCTGTCTTGTCTGAATTTAGAAGCTAAAAATTTAAAGTCATCCAAGTTTTTATATCTTCAAGACATGCTTGTAGTCTATCTAACTGGTTGGGCTCATCAGGATTTATGGATAAGTAAAGCTGAGTATCATCAGTGCAACAGTGAACATTTATCCTATGCTGCCTGATAATTTGACCTATTGGAAGCATATATATATAGTAAAAAGAATTGGCCCAAGTACTGAACCCTGTGGTACTCCACAATTAACCCTGTAGTTTAAAGATGATTTATCATTTACATGAACAAACTGGAATCTGTCAGACAGATCACAGGGGACGGTACTCTCACCATTCCTTTTCACTCTGTACACCTCAGACCTCCAGGACCAGACAGACTCCTGTCATCTGCAGGAATACTCAGATGATTCTGCGGTCTTGGGGTGGATCAGAGATGGACAAGAAACTACAGGGAGAAAGTACAGGGAGCTGGTGGGCCACTTTGTGGCATGGTGTGGAAACAATCATCTCATCTTGAACGTGAATAAAACAAAGGAGATGGTTATAGATCTTAGATGAAATGGGAATATGTCAAAAACTATTTCCATCATGGAAGAAGAGGTGGAGGTGGTGGAGGAGTATAAATACCTCGATGTTCACCTGGACAACAGACTGGAGTTGAGATGCAACTGTGAAGCCATCTACAAGAAGGAACAGAGCAGACTGTACTTCTTAAGGAAGCTCAGGACCTTCAGTGTTTGCAGCACGATCTTCTATGAGTCTGTTGTGAAGTGTGATCTCTTCTCCATCATCTACTGGGGTAGCAGCATCAGAGCCAGGGACTTGAAAAAGCTCAACAAGCTGATAAAGAAGGCTGGTTCTGTTCTGGAGACTCCTCTGGAACCTCTGGATATCATTGTGCAAAGAAGGATGCCTCATAAAATGAGGAACATTATGAAGAACCCTGAGCATCCTGTTCATGAGACTGTCCTACAACAACAGTGTCTTCAGTCAGAGGCTTCTTCAGATCTGTTGCAAGACAGACCACTACAGGAGATCCTTCCTGCCCACAGCCAGCAGCATCTACAACAGCTCTTTGAAGAAACGTTCGTAATATGAGCTACAACCAGTATAGCCAGATCTTGCGCAAAAAACAAGCAACCAGCTCTGTGAAAATAAGCCCAAAACAAGCCCAATGGGCAACCACCACACTATGTAAAACAGAGGGCAATTATAAACATTATAAATATATATAATTATTATGGCATTATACATCAGCAACAGCAAAATTATGCTAAACACTTTAACCATGAAAATTTTGAATAACTTAAATTATTTGAATAACTCTTATTTTTAAATTCTGATATAAACAAAAGTGTGTTTTGCATACATAACACCAAAATGAAAGTAAACATAGTCAATAAAAAAACTGTCTTTAAACTGTTCAAAAGAAAAGACACACATGAGCCAATTCAAACAGGCTCAGTGTAAAACCATTTTTGTTCGTGGTCAGAAATCACGTATGCATGGCGCACCACTGCTTGTTGGGCCTGCAGGCTGGGGCTCCACCGGGGTTTGGGGGCGGAGTTGTCGGGGTGCCCGGTAACTGGTGCTGCCGTGGCCATCTTCCACTGCTTCCTTCTGTGGTTCTGGCCCATGGTCGGGCGCCGGGCTGCGGTTGGTGGTCGGGTGGGTGGAGGTGGCGGAGCATGTCTTGTGACTGCACCGGGGTGGCTGGCGGGTTATGCTTGGCCTGGAGCGGTTGGCCTGCATGGCCCAGGTACCCTGCCGGTGCATGTATCCCTCTTGTGGACTGGTGGGCTGGGGCTGCTGGTGCTGTCTGTAGGGTTGGGCGGGCTTGGCGGTGTGCTGCTCTACTGGCTGTCGGGTCCGGGGGGGATCGGGGCGGTGGGCTGGGGGATGGCGTGGAGGGGCTGCAGCCAGTGGTGTGGAAGGGTTGTGTCCACTTCTAGGATGTGGGGTCACCGGCATTTGGATTGGCTGGGCGGCGATGTTGGAGTTGAGCTGAATAGTGTTTCTCCCTGGGTGGTTGTTGCAGTGGCAGTGATGTAGTGTTTTTTGTGGTTGAGGGGGGCGTGGTGGGAGACACTGGCCCTGGGTGCCTGCCAGTGGCTGGGGACCTCTTGGTGGGTGAGTTTGTCCCATCATGGTGCAGGGTCGGGGGTCCTGTTGTGGGTGCGGTGCTCGGTGGGGTCTGCCCTGTTGCACTAGTGGGCGGGGGTGGCGTTGCACGCTGTGTGTGGAGCTTGCGCTTTGTGGATGGGGCCTCATTGGCTTCTCGGCTGTGGAGTTCACCTGTGGGGGTTTGCCCCTGTGGGGAGGGGATTCATGGTGTTTGGGTTCGGTGGCATGTGTTCGATATCGGTGTCCTTGTTGGGGGTGGCCCTGTGGGGAGGTTCATATTGGGGTTCACTGGGGGTGGGAGACTCATGGGGTTGGGATCGGAGCTCATTGGGGGGTCGGGACTGCCCTGTCCTGGGGCGGCTCTGGTTGGCGGGCTGGTTTGAGCCATGTGGACCCTTTTGTACCCTTTTGTACATAGCCCCCTCTCCAGAGGTAGATGCGGGTTGTTGGGGACTGGGTTCAGGGCGGGGGGGTGGGGGCCGGGTCGCCCGGGTCTTGGCGGTGCCGGCATTGTCTGCCTGTCTCTGTCCCAGGAGGGAAGGGGACTACCTCCTGGGTCCGGGGGCTGGTTGCCCCTAGGGGATTCCGGCGCATGGACCTGGGAGTATAGAGTATGCATGGGGAGTGTGAGTGAGTGTATGATGTCCATTGTTGTTTGTCTTTACGTTGGGTGCTAGTGATTTTATGTGTATGCATGAGGGTTGGAGTGGGTGATTGTGACTGTGTGTGCCTGTTTTTTTTTTTGTGACAGGTTGGGTCTTGGACTGCTCCCTCTCCTGGATCAGTTTAAGCCCCTCCATATTATGGGGAGCCTATTTCCTCCCCGCCACACTACCTGCCGGTGGTTGGAGTCTCTGCCCGCTGGTGTACTTTGGGTTCTCGGTGTCCAGGGCCGGGTGCTTTGGTGTGTGCTGGCTCACTCCTGGTGGCTGCTTGCCGGGGCCTGGCCCCCTGGGCTCTGTCGGGCCTCTGCTTGGGGGGTGGTGTGTCCCGGGGTCTTGGGTCTCTGGGTCCATGACTGGATCTGCTTGGGCGTGGACGGCTGCCGGCGGGGCCTGTGGTCTTGTCGATGCGGCTCCCTGGGGCTTCTGCATTATTACTGCTGGGTGGTTCCCCTGGGACTCTCCACTGCTCTTCTCTGGGGGGGTTGCGGTAGTCCCGGCGGTGGTTCTCCTAGGGTTCCTGTGCTTTGGGGGGCCTTTGGATGTCTGTGGCTCGGATCTCCTCTGTGTCCGTCCAGGGACCATGGGGCAGGTCTGTGGGTCCTCACACTCGCTATTGCATATTTTTGTGGAGAAATCTTGTATACAATAGCAAGTCCACACTCATACTCACAGGTGTTAAGTTTCAGGTGTTGACAGATACACAGATGTTCTATATTGGGCTGCACCTCTCACTAAGTACATTTTACATTCATAAATACCGTGTGCTATTTTGTTAAAAAAAACCAAAACAGCAGCAGCTGTATAAGCAAGCAGGGTGTAATCTTGTATTCTATTCATCTTTCTTTCTCTCCTCCACTCTTTCCTCCTTTTCTCCCCTTTTTCCCCCATCTCTCTTTTTCGAGCTTCTTTTTTCCTTTTAATTTCAGTCTCTGTGTCCATAACAATTGAAATATTCCCAAAGAAGTTTATAATAAAGTTTATTTTCTAAATATCAAGCTTGTGAGAGTAAACCTGTTGGGCAATTTCTTGGCACTCAGACAACAATTCTGAGCTACTCTGCCAGACAGGACATGGTTAAAAAGACACAAAAGAAATCACATATGTAAAAATCAGCATAAAAGCTGGCACAGATAAAAAGATGTGAAACGGCACCATTTACCTGGACTACAATACATTATTGCAATTTTCCCCACTCACTGCAACTCATTGTCACTCTGAGCTCCGGCGCGTGTGTTTGGGGTCTGTGGTCAACTCAGGCTGTATTGAATTATTTGCAACTTACTGCTTTGCTGCGTTTGACACTTTTTACAGCTATTTTTCTATTGTTTCTTATGATTTTTTTTCCTAATGCTGTTCAATTGCTTGTGTTTTTATGTGTTGTATTACATTTTACTCACTGAAAAGCACTTTGATTAACCTAGTGGTTATAAAAAAGGGCTATACAAATAAATTATTATTAATATTATTATTACCCCCCTCCTTGAACCGCCACCTTAACGTGGTGGAGGGGTTTGAGTGCTTGAAGGAATGGCCTCTCCAATCTATGGTAGTCACGGATTGTCCATAATGAACACCATGTTCAAGCATAAAGGTGTTCATCAGTGCACTTGGGCCCAGGACACCCTAGTCAGGAGGTTGATGATCGAATTTGTTGTTATGTCTTCAGACCTTCGGCCGCATGTTTTGGACACTCGGGGGAAGAGAGGTGCTGAGCTGTCCACTGATCACCACCTGGTGGTAAGTTGGTTCCACTAGAAGAGGAGAAAGCCAGAGAGACTTGGCAGGCCCAAGCATATAGTGAGGGTCTGGTGGAACCCTCGGCCAGGGATGTATTCAACTTCTGTCTCCGGGAGAGCTTTGACCGGGAGAGGTTGGAGACATAGAGTCAGAGTGGACCATGTTCTCTGCTTTTATTGTCAATGCTGCCGCCCGTAGCTGTGGCCATAAGGTCTGCAGTGCCTGTCGGTTTGCAATCCCCGAACCCGGTGGTGGATACCAGCAGTAAAGGATGCTGTCAACCTGAAGAAGGAGCCCTATCGACTGTGGTTGGCTTGTGGGACTCCTGAGGCGGCTGACGGATACAATGAGGCCAAGCATGCCACAGCCCGGGCTGTGGCAAAGGCAAAAATTCTGGCCTGGGAGGAGTTTGGTGAGGCCATGGAGAAAGACTGCTGGTTGGCCTCAAAGCGATTCTGGCACACCATCCGGAGATGGATCTCCTCAGTCCTCCTGTCACGCATTACCAGGTGGAAGCAGAGGCTAGGGACTTGGGGTTGGACTCTTTCATCACCCAGGCTGAAGTCACCGAGGTGCTTAAAAGCTCCACGGTGGCAGGCCTTAGGGCTGTCATGGTTGACATGCCTCTTCAACACCAAGAGACCGCAATGCCGTGTCATGGATGATCAGAGAATGGCGGTCCTAAACCATGCCTCTGGACTGGCAGACCGGCATGGTAGTCCCCCTCCATAAGAAGGGTGACCGGAGGGTGTGTTGCAATTATAGGGGATCACACTCCTCAGCCTCCCTGGTAAGGCCTACGCCAGGGTGTTGGAGAGGAGAATCCGGCCAATAGTGGAACCTCAGCTTCAGGAGGAGCAGTGTGATTTTTGTCCCGGCCGTGGAACACTGGACCAGCTCTATACCCTCTACAGGGTGCTCGAGGGTTCATGGGAGTTTTCCCAACCGGTCCACATGTGTTTTGTGGACCTGGAAAACACATTTGAATGTGTTCCTCGTGATGCCCTGTGGGGGGTGCTCCAGGAGTATGGAGTCAGGAGCCCTTTATTAGGGGCCATCCGGTCCCTGTATGAGCGGAACAGGAGTTTGGTCCACATTGCCGGCACTAAGTCGGACCTGTTCCCAGTGCATGTTGGACTCCGGCAGGGCTGACCTTTGTCACCGGTCCTGTTCATAACTTTTATGGACAGGATTTCTAGGCGCAGCCAAGGGCCGGATGGGGTCTGGCTTGGGGACCTGTGGATTTCGTCTCTTCTTTTTGCAAATGATGTGGTCCTACCGGCCCCCTCTAGCCAAGACCTACAGCATGCACTTAGACGCTTTGCAGCTGAGTGTGAAGCAGCTGAGATAAAGATCAGCTCCTCCAAGTCCGAAGGAATGGTTCTTGACTTGAAAAGGGTGGCTTGTCCTCTTCAGGTTGGAGGGGAGTTCCTGTCTAGAATGGAGGAGTTCAAGTATCTTGGGGTCTTGTTCACGAGTGAGGGGGGAATGGAGCTGGAGATCGACAGACGGATCGGTGCGGCTGCCGCAGTAATGGGGGCGCTGTGCCGGTCCGTTGCGGTGAAGAGAGAGCTGAGACGAAAGGTGAAGCTCTTGATTTTCTGGGTGTCTCTACTGAGTCTGCTTCCCCGGCGACCTGGTCCCTAATGAAGCGGAAGACGACGAGTATGAGCACGAGTATTATTATTAGAAGAAGCAATCTTCATCAAGCTTCCTTCAGCCCACTCCCACCTGGAGCATCTTTATCCCTCACAAATTGGTCAATAAACCCAACCGTATGCCCCTTTTCCACTGGCCAGCCCGGAACAGCTCCACACGGCTCCGCACAGCTCTGCATGTTGTGTATTGCATTTCCATAGACCCGCTTTTGCTCCGCTGAGGGGAACACCTCCTGGATGCGCGGCTTTAAAGCATCATGTGTCGTACTGCACAACCGCAAACGAGACACCCAACCGCCAATGTAAAGAAGAAAAGAACGAAACACGTTACAAAAACAAGGTAAGGTAATGTAAGGTAAGTTTATTTATATAGCGCTTTTCAGCAACAAGACACTCAAAGCGCTGTACATACAATTACAATACAATCACAAAGCAAATAAACACAGATACAGACACAGAAAAACAAATCAAATGATAAAATCAAGCAACAGAGGTAATTTAAAAAAGCAAAATAAAACAAAATAAAGAGAGTAGAATGATGGACAAGAAAATGAAAGGAAAATTGGACTGAAAACGCAACTAATCATGCCTAAATGGCACAGTCAAAGGCCACTCTGAACAAATAAGTTTTTAATCTTGATTTAAAACAACTTCGGGTTTCGGCGCTTTTACAGTTTTCTGGCAGTTTATTCCAGATTAGTGGTGCATAAGAACTATAAGCTGCTTCTCCATGTTTGGTTCTGGTTCTGCAGAATAGATTTGATCGAGATGACCTGAGAGGTCTAGGTGGTTGATACACTGACAATTCAATTCAATTCAGTTTATATATATAGCGCCAATTCACAACACATGTCGTCTCAAGGCACTTCACAAAAGTCAGGTTCATACATTCCACTTAATCCTAACAATTGAACAGTTCAGTCAGATTCAGTTATTTATTCAAATTGGATAAAAGGTTTTTCTATCTAAGGAAACCCAGCAGATTGCATCCAGTCAGTGACTTGCAGCATTCACTCCTCCTGGATGAGCATGTAGAGACAGTGGACAGTCACTGGTGTTGACTTTGCAGCAATCCCTCATACTGAGCATGCATGTAGCAACAGTGGAGAGGAAAAACTCCCTTTTAACAGGAAGAAACCTCCAGCAGAACCAGAACCAGGCTCAGTGTGAGCGGCCATCTGCCACGACCGACTTGGGGTTTGAGAGAACAGAGACACAAAGAGAACAAAGAAGCACTGATCCAGGAGTACTTTCTATGGGAAGGAAAAGTAAATGTTAATGGATGTAGCTCCTTTAGTCGTTTCACCTAGAAAGAAAGAACAGATAAACTCTGAGCCAGTTTTCAAGGTTAGAGTCTGAAAGAGAGCACATAGAGTTAGTTACAGTAGAAGCTCAGTCAGTAGCCATGTCTAGGAGAAAGAAAGGGTTAAACACTGAAAGACAGGGCCATGTGGATCATTGGTAGAGGGTGAGCATTAAGTTGTTGCCAGCAGAAGCTCGGACGATTCCCTTCTCCAGAAAGGTGTCACAGGTAGACACAGAGTCAGGCCAGGTGTAGCTTCTAAGAAGAGAAAAGAGAGAGAACATAAAGTTAAAAGCTGAAATAACAGCAAATAATGTAAAATTGGAGAGTAGTGTGAGAATGTAGCGAAGAGGGTGAAAGTGGTCATTATGTCCTCTAGCAGCCTAAGCCTATAGCAGCATAACTACACAGATAGCTCAGGATAAACTAAGCTACTCTAACTATAAGCTTTATCAAAAAGGAAAGTTTTAAGCGGTGTCTGCCTCACGGACTAAAACTGGGAGCTGGTTCCACAGGAGAGGAGCCTGGTAACTAAAGGATCTGCCTCTCATTCTACTTCTAGAGACTCTAGGAACCACCAGTAAACCTGCAGTCTGAGTACGAAGTGCTCAGACTGCAGGTTTACTGGTGGTTCTGGGTAACGTCACTTCCTGTTTTCGCTGTTGGTGAATTGTTTGGTGTGTGAAGCTCTCTCGTTTGATTTGATCTCTCTCTACTGTGATATCTCTTACTTGTTCTAATACATAAGCACGTTAAAACACTTACTTTCTGTTGCTGCATTTAACGTTTGGGGACTCTGTGTTTACACGGTTTTTCTAGTAGTGGTAAGGGGTCGCTAGCTTAGCTTTAGCTCCACCATGGCTACCTGTTTTACTGTTTCTCTCTCCTCCTCTCCTCCTCTCTCCTGCTCTCTGTGTCAGATTTTCAGTTACTCCTCTGCCTCCTTTAGTGATAATGGGACGTGTAATAAATGTAGCATTTTTGTATCTTTGGAGGCGAGGGTGTCGGAATTGGAGGCCCGGCTCCACGCTGTTGAAAAACCAGCAGATAACCGAGGCCCCTTAGCCAGCGCGGAGCCACCGAGGGTAGCTCCCCGTAGTAGTCCTCCAGCAGAGCCCGCGCAGCCGGGGCTTCAGGCCGGCTGGGTGACAGTACGTAGAAAGCATAGTCCTAGATCCCAGCCCACAGGTCACCACCAACCCGTCTGCGTTTCTAACAGATTTTCCCCGCTCAGTGACACACCTGCTGAGAAGCCAACTTTGGTAATTGGCAGCTCCATAGTGTTGTGGAATTTTCTTATCAAAGTGGGTAGAAGTTGACTCATAACAAGAGAAAATCCGGACTTTGTCTTTATAAGTTTTATTCAAAGGCATTCAACGTTTGAAGACCCTGACACTGAGGTTAGTCAGTGAAACAGAGCCCCGATCAACATTTACACACAGTATTTATACCAGAACATGACAGTGTTATCTCAACACTTCAAAGAGTCTGTGTTTTATGACCCCAGACCCTTCTCGGGTTCAGAGGTGACTAGGTTACCTAGGAACAACCATCTACTCTCCCTGAGGCATCACCCTAACAAATGCCCTTAACCATTAAACTTCTGACAATGGCTTTTACAGCTTCCTCCTCTAACACAGATGTTCACTGGAGTGAGGTAAACCAAAGGTCATACACTGTGGAAGGCTTACTGCAAGAATTTCCATCACAATAGTCAGAAACGTGGCACTAGAGACACCAGCGACCATAGTCAAATGTCTGCCAGGGGCCAGAACGGGCGACATCAAATCCTACCTGAAACTGCTGGCTAAGGATCAGCGTAAATACAGTAAGATTGTTATTCACGCTGGTGGTAATGACACCCGGTTACATCAATCGGAGGTCACCAAAGTTAGTGTTGCTTCGGTGTGTAAGTTTGCCAAAACAATGTCGGACTCTGTCATTTTCTCTGGTTCCATCACACTCCTTTCTTCTGATTACAAGATAATCACAACTAAAGGAAAATTCTTCAAAACCATCAGCTCTCTCAGCTAACAGATAATCCAAAGCCATTCTAGTTTGCAAACTCATCGTTCTAAGAGCTTGGGCTGATTGAAGTATAAGTTGTGACCGTAGGTAGTAAGTGAGCTAGATAACATACTCCAGACCAAGTAGCAGGCAGATACAGATATGATCTATTTCCACACATCCAATCCATGTTCTTAGGACACGAAAACCCATCTCTACTAGGAAAAGTAACAAGAACCCTGGTTAATTTACCTGCCATGCCATACAATTAACCTCCATCCGGTAAGGCTGTAAGATTAAGAGTTAACACAAAGGGATCTGGAGCCAAAGATTCTGAAATAGTATAAGGATCAGTCCTGACAGGACAAGGTCTAGATATATTAATGTGGGTCAAGGCACATGAAACTGGTATAATAGTTTTACAACCCTCCGTCTTCCCAAGGAAATAAGGTGTACTTTCCTCCTGTGTAATACAAATATCTGGATCTTTAATCGGATTTCTAATACCCCGAATTCTATAAAGAGTTCCTGTAGAAGCACACGTTAAATTAGTCTCACTAGAAAATTTACTAACATTTCTGCTTTTTCTTACAGTATAATTCCTCGCAGTTTTGATGCATCAGTTGCCACCAAACATTATCAGCATGATCATAGTAGTCAGAAAAGTGATGAATCTCTCTTCGAATCCGCTGATGAATATTATTAGTCAGATTAACCACACATTGTCTTTGCTGTACCTTTCCCAAAATGAACACAAGAGTTATAAAAATACTTGCAATACCAATCATTAGCATCAGAACAGACTATCTTCCATATAGCTGCCTCATGACCTTGAAGTGGAATGTCCTTTCTTCTGGTACTGAAAGCAAACAGTTTTTTCTCAAAGAAAACCAATTATAAACACAACTTAAAAAACAAAAATACAAAAAATCCTGCTGTCTCTCCTGAGTGGCTTCAAGCTGCCCTGTTACCAGTCTGGTACAGGTGGGCGGTTGTAGGAAGCTCCTCTAGAAATATATTTAGAAACAGGAACTCTAACCTGCTGGAAGTTAGGCTTCCATAGTCCAACTAAACAACCGTGGAAATGAACACATTCAAATTTGTAATAATACCATAATGATAAATATCAAGCAATAAACATAAAAGTTAGATAAAAGCATCCGAGATATCCTCCTCAGAGTCAGTCTCGCTGTCAAAGTGGGAGGAAAGAATCTCTCACTGTGGTGTGTGTGCAGTGAGGCAAATGACCTTATGATTTCTAACTTTCAGGCAATGCGATGGCCTTAAGTAGATTCTGAAATATCGTTGCACTGCCCAAGGGATTATTGTGCCCTTGTAAGAACAGTGTTCTTCAACCACCTCTTCAATCACTCGCCAGTGATCAGCTTACAGTTCTTTGTCTTGTGGTGGTCTGCTGTCCTCACACCTTTCAGCCGTGGATGATCCAGTTAGAAGATGACTTGTGTCCTGGAAGCCAGATGAAGCTGGAGGAGCTGGAGCTTTCCTGCAGCTTTCTTGCAGCTTTCCTGGGTGTCTAGTAGGATCTGATATGGGCCATTCCAGGCCTGGACTTCCTGTGTTTTCTCCTAAATTCTCTGAGCAGAATCCAGTCGCCAGGAATAAAAGACTGGAGGGTGGAAGTGGCTGTTTCTGGTAATGCAGCCTTCACCGTCTGTGAAACTTGAGAAAACACAGTGGACAGGTTTTGACAGTAAAACAACATCCTATCTTCACACAAAGATGTGGAAGAAAATTATCTTGGCAATATCCCCATGTCCAAATTAGGAGACCTGCCACACAGCACTTCAAAAGGACTGAGATTTACCTGTGTCCTTTGTCTCAATCTCATATAAGTGAGAACAATAGGTAGAACCTTCACAACACTTGGCTAATTTTCAATTCAAAGTCCCATTCTCAAACCTAAGTACTTAACTACATGAACTTCATCAAAACATCCAACAAAATCAAAAGAATTGATCTTCTGACTTCACCTGATATACTAGCAGTGACCATCAGCTAAATATTCTGAATATCAAAAATGCGACATGATGTTTGAGGAAGGTCTGATTACAGGTCAATATTTCATAGTTTCAGAAAACCCACAAAGAATTTCAAAAATGGTCTAATCTGTGGAGATGTAAAATTTCACAAAAGAATCAACACCAAAATTTCAGAGAGGTTTTCAGAATGTGGTCTTAGGGAGCTATGCACCATTTATATAAACAAAGTACAACGTCTCTCTCGCATTGTCACTAAGTCCTCACTGGAGGTATGAGCTACCCTTTTTCCCATGAGTGCAAAAACTTTTGGAACCCCATGTTGCTTTATTCTGACATTCCCCTCTTCTGGCGCAGGGTCCAACCCATGCGACAATCCAGCAAAAAGTTTGTACAAAAATGTTAGTAACCAAGATCACATTACATAGAACCAAAGAAATGAATTCTGACATAACTATGTGTCTCTGTGAATTTAACGAAAGCAACATAAAGAAATCCAGATGTTTTTAACTGCAATTCAGTTCCATTAACAACAAAACACAAACTTTAATTATTCAGTTCATCAATGTCTCACTTAGAAATTAGTCACATATCATCCTGATTTGTCTTGTACAAAGATGAGTATTAGATTAATGGACATCCAATGTAATTTGGATGAATAAACCCTTCAAATTTAATCTAATAAATAATTCCCACCAAGTATAAAGTCATAACTCAGATTCTTTATCAAAAATATATTCCTTACTTTTGGCATATCTTGAATTGTCAGCTAGCTTAATGGCACCAGGGAAACTTTCAATCTAATAAATCACCAATGATTCTGCATGTAAAACTAATTCTTCAAACTAGTTTAAACTATTTCATTAACCTTTTAATAATAAAACACATAAATCTAAAAGTCATCCTACATCCAAAAAAACATGTTTTTAAGGCAACAATCACTACAAGCATTTTGATTCTATTGTCTCTTAAACAGTGTTAAAACTCAGGAAGGGAGGTGCTGAGCGTTACCATGACAACAAAGGCATGAACCAACCTGGTAGGTGGGCGGAGTCAGGCAGAACTAACCTTTGATTGACAGCCTATGGGCGGACCCACAGTTTCTTCATCCCATCCCACATTAGTGTAACTTAAACTGCAAAACTGTTAACATGCACCTACCTGAGAAACAAGCTGCTTCTTAACTCTCCTGAAAACTTAAAGTTTAATCAATCTGGGATTTAGAAACTTTATTCTAAACATGGATTATTGTTTCATGCAACATATATAACAAACATTCATTCCAACAAACAAAGACAAAACATCAGAGACAAACAAATGGACAAATTTGAAGCTTCAAGAAATCAAAGAAATTTTTAACAATCTCTTTTCAGAATATGTTTTCTCAACCATATCTTTTAATGCTATAATTGATCAATGTTGTTATGACAATCTTCAGGATCCTTTTTTAAAAAATGAGTGCACATAGTCCAAAAAATCTCAAAGTATTTAGAAACACAGCAACAGTTTTCTCTTATATGAATCCAAATTTACTGATGCTGAAACCTTTTGCTAATTCTTTGTACTGTAACTCTGTAATAATAACTACAATCCTGAGAGTTATTGTTATAATTCTCTTTTTGTTTGGCTCAATTTAATCGCAGCTGTATTGCAGAATTTCAAGTTAAATGCAAAGAAGTATTTTTAATTTAATTCAATTCAAATTCAAAGATACTTTATTGATCCCCGAGGGGAAATTAGAAAAGTCGGCGTTGACATTTTTATGTTATACCCAAACTAAACAAAACTGCAGTGTTTGACTTAATCATAAATTAAGATAAGAAGCTTGTCTCCAAACTGGACTTTTTCTCATTTTCTTTAATTTGGGCTATTTAAATTTTGAGAGTTGGGGAAAACGTATTACTAGAACCCCTCTTTAATAATCCACATGCTGATAAATGTTCCAATATTTTATCTCTTAGTAATCTGAAATCACCTTGTGTACCTTTGTACTCCTAGGTATTCTTTTAATCTTTAAACCCTAAGAAATCAAACAAGGAGACTTGAGTTTGAGCCGACCATCCTCTTACTGTTAAGAGCCTTTATTTCTTTTCTTTTCCTAAAATGAAGGATTTTACTTGTCTTGATTCTGTTACAAAAATCCTAACCTTGGTTCCAAAACTAAACTCTTCAACCCCAATCTGTGTCCCCAGAGTAGAAATTTTTGAGTATTATTGCATTTCAAAGCCACCAAATGACTGGAACTCATCATTTGGCTTAGATCTATTTTAATAGGTAATCGGTCTACCTTTAATTAAGTATTATAATTTTATGGACCCAAAATCTATGGCTTACGAGCTTCAGGAGTCCAGGAACCACAAGTTGAGTACTACTGCATTAAACAATGATGTTAACTTTCTGCAGAGATTGAAGGATTGGCTAAATATATTGTTTCTGCTTGGACCATAATCAGATTTAAAATTATTAGTTCACAGCTCCTAATTTACCTCAGATCATATTTGCTTCTAACCCAGTTCATAAGAAGCTTCAGACAAACATTATGCTAAAAAACCAAAAACAGAACAAAAACCAGATCTGTTTTAAAATAAAGAAAAAGCATGCTTAAAAAAACTTGTTACTGTGGTGGAAAATAACTCCACGGTTCTGAAGGCCTTTTCATGCAGAGTCTTTTAGGAAACATGAGATTAGTTTAATTTTTGTGTGGTACCACTGTCCAATCAGATTCTTTTTAAATAACCCCATTTTTCATTCTCATTTTAAAGGTTTGTTTTACCAAGGAAAATGTGTTTAACAAAACCAATTACTCTCAAACGTTTTTAGCTGGTGATATCTTAGAAAACAACAAGTGTTTTAATATTTCTGTGCAACACAGAACTGATCAGGTGTCCTTTCCTTCTCCAAAGGGAGAAAAAAGAACCTGCAGAACCAAACCTTTCATAGTTTTTGTCAGGACCTGATATAAGGTACAGTATAAATCAACATGCTGCATGAATCAGAAGAGGGAAGAAAAATACCTAATATAACCTCTTCCCAGCAGCTACTGTGAAAAACAATGAATTTGTACTTTCCATAAGCGTCAGTTAGCACTTGCGGACAAAAAACTGCACCAAACTGGAAGTACTGTGTCAGAGACTGTATGAAGACCATCTGCAGTAAAACTAAGCCTGTTTTAATGAGGTCTCTACCCATTAGATTTATGGGATACGAAATCTGACAACAGAAAATTATACCTGAAGGAGAAACCCATCAGATTTTACGCATTCGCTGGGTTTTAAAAATACTCCTTCATGAGATCTGTCCTAAGAATAACATAGAAACACATGGTTACTGCTGAGTTTTGGAGATGTTGTAACTTCCTCTGCTTTTAATAACTTTTAATAACTAGAATAATTGACCCTGAATATTCCACGACGAAAGAGAACTTGTTTCTCTAAAAGAATTAACCGGAAAGTATCAAATGAGTTATCACCCTTTTAAAGATACTTTTCTAACCCTAAAATAATATTTTAACCCGCTATATCTGTCAACGTCAAGCAAGCGTGTCACATGAGCAGCGGTTAATAAGCGTTCTTCGTTGCAGAAAATATGAAAAGATTTATGCAAATGTGTGTGTGTTTGTACGTTACCTCCATCAGTTTCTAAATCGCTCCAGAGTCAGACTGTCAGGCACACAGTCCTCTATCAGTCCAAAATACAACCAGGCCCTTCCTAGGTCTGTTGGTGAGACATTCAATCATTCTTTGTCCACTTTAACTTCTCCAGGAGGGAGAAAGAAGAAACTTTGCTCCGGTTTCTCTTCTGCCCGCATAAGATGCTTTCAATATAAATCCAGTGTATCGCTCTTCTGGCTCTTGCAAACAGCATGGATCTTTGTCCATCTCAGTGGGTCCAGACTTCTTCTGAGTTTTTTTTTTTTTTTTTTTTCTTGTAGAAAGTCACACTGCGATTTTCAACAGGAAGGCAGATCTCTCTCTTTCAGGCCGTGCTGGAGAAGCGTCTCTGGCGGAGTAGCCATGGAGAAGGGCAGGTTTCTAAAATCCAGACTCAAAAACGCAGATGTTGAACTCAAATCCCATATATGTGAGTATTTGTGTGTGAGAGAGGCAGAAGAAAAGTTTAGTATAGGTTCAGATTTTGTACAAATAAATATTATCAGTCAGTCAGTCAGTCAGTTGTCCCCCTGCCTGTCACTTCCTTCCACAACATGCACGATACTCCTTTCTAAAACAACTTTCTTTTCGCATCTCTAATGTTCCTTTTCACTTTTACCTTCTTTTCCGACTGATCGCAATATTTAAGACAAACAAAACTTCCTTCAGGAAAGTTTTAACTCTTTAACCCCTTAATTGATGCACTCTGTGCTTTTTAATCTTTTCTTATGTTTTTTTATTTATTTTTCCATCAACTGTTTTACTTGAAACTTTTTAAACTATTTAACTTATTTACACTCAAACTTCCACGCTGTGAAAAACCAAACTTATCTTCCAAATTAAAGCACATTTAACACAATCATCCCCACTTTTTCCTTTCATTATTTTATAAATCAGAGTATGAAGAAGGAGACACCCCTGATGCCTCAAGGTTCCGGAACCATTTTCTTTTTTTTACCAGTTCAGCGGCACGTCTGCCGTCTGGCTTTTCTCCTTTATGAGGTGTAGAAAATTGCTAAAAACCACCTGCAAAACCCTGTGTTTTGCTTTATCCCATTGTTACCAATGAGAACCTCCCTGCCATTCCTTTTGCAGGGTAACCGGGCCCTCAGCTGATATCCTCCCTCTCGCAACTCTGGAACCTAATTAATTAGTTAGGAGATGATGGTTAATGTGTGATAAAAATAATAATATACATTATATAATACAGAGCAACTTCTCACCCAGATATATTTGAAGACAAATAGTTCGGATCTAATCGTCCAGAAGCCGCAGGCGAGGATGAGAACTCCCCTCCGTAAAATGGAAGTGGACTGAGAACAACTCTCAGGCTGGCCAGGCGTCCGTGTCCCCTCCTGCGGTCTCCTCTGGCACGTTAGATCCTGTTCGTGACGCTAAAATTGTTGTGGAATTTTCTTATCAAAGTGGGTAGAAGTTGACTCATAACAAGAGAAAATCCGGACTTTGTCTTTATAAGTTTTATTCAAAGGCATTCAGCGTTTGAAGACCCTGACACTGAGGTTAGTCAGTGAAACAGAGCCCCGATCAACATTTACACACAGTATTTATACCAGAACATGACAGTGTTATCTCAACACTTCAAAGAGTCTGTGTTTTATGACCCCAGACCCTTCTCGGGTTCAGAGGTGACTAGGTTACCTAGGAACAACCATCTACTCTCCCCGAGGCATCACCCTAACAAATGCCCTTAACCATTAAACTTCTGATAATGGCTTTTACAGCTTCCTCCTCTAACACAGATGTTCACTGGAGTGAGGTAAACCAAAGGTCATAGACTGTGGAATGCTTACTGCAAGAATTTCCATCACAATAGTCAGAAACGTGGCACTAGAGACACCAGCGACCATAGTCAAATGTCTGCCAGGGGCCAGAACGGGCGACATCAAATCCTACCTGAAACTGCTGGCTAAGGATCAGCGTAAATACAGTAAGATTGTTATTTACGCTGGCGGTAATGACACCCGGTTACATCAATCGGAGGTCACCAAAGTTAGTGTTGCTTTGGTGTGTAAGTTTGCCAAAACAATGTCGGACTCTGTCATTTTCTCTGGTCCCCTCCCTGATCTGACCAGTGACGACATGTTTAGCCGCATGCTGTCATTCAACCGCTGGCTGTCTAGGTGGTGTCCAGAAAACAATGTGGGTTACATTGATAACTGGTGAACATTTTGGGGAAAACCTGGTCTGATCCGGAGAGACGGCATCCATCCCACTTTGGATGGAGCAGCTCTTCTTTCTAGGAATCTGGCCGAATTTATTAGTTCTGTAATACTCTGACAACCCAGGGTTCAGACCAGGAAGCAGGGTCGTAGTTTAACACTCCTCTCTGCAGCTTCTGTACTGCTACCCACCCATTACTCTATTAAGACAGTGTCTCGCCCACGGCCAAAATTGAATAGATTAAAAAATAATCTAAAAGGAGGAAATCAGGAAAATCTAATAAAAATAAACACAACTCAGACCGAAAAGAAAAATAAAACAATTAAATGTGGCTTACTGAACATAAAATCTCTCTCTTCAAAGACTTTGCTAGTTAGTGACCTGATTTGTGAAAATCAGATTGATTTACTTTGCCTCACAGAAACCTGGCTGCCGCAAGAGGATTATGTTACTATAAATGAGTCAACTCCTACTAATTATTTAAATGTTCACATTCCTCGAATTACTGGGCGAGGAGGAGGAGTAGCAACCATCTTTCAGTCTGATTTATTCATTAGCCCCAGACCAATCAATAGCTACAACCCTTTTGAATATTTAATCCTTAGTTTTCCTCATCCAAATTGCAAAGCACTAAAACCACTTCTGTTTGTTGTTTTGTATCGACCACCAGGTCCTTACTCTCAATTTTTAGATCAGTTTTCAGACCTTTTATCTGATTTAGTGTTAAATACAGATAAAGTTATTATAGTGGGGGATTTTAACATTCATGTAGATGCTGAAAGTGATAGCCTAAATATAGTGTTTAATGCTATCTTAGACTCAATTGGCTTTGATCAAAACATTAACAAACCTACCCACCTTTGTCTTCATTCTCTGGACCTTGTGCTGACATATGGCATTGAGTGTAAAGACATAACAATATTTTCTCATAACCCTGTCCTGTCTGACCATTTCTTAATAACCTTTGAGTTTAATTTAACCGAGTACTCCACACCTGAAAGAAAATTTCATTATAGTAGATCATTATCAGGCGATGCTGTAACAACCTTTAAAGAATCTGTTCCACTTTTAATTTCCTCATTATCACTGAAAAGCACAGTGGAGGGCAATAATTTTGTTTCTGCCCCTTCACAAATTGATTATTTTGTTCATAGTGTTTCTTCATCATTGCGTGATGCATTAGACAATGCAGCCCCCTTGAAAAAGAAGGTAATCATTAATAGGAGGCTAGCTCCTTGGTTTAATTCAGAGCTGCGTACTTTAAAGCACAATGTTAGAAAATTGGAAAGAAAATGGCACTCTACACACCTAGAGGATTCCTACTTAATGAAAAATAGCCTACTGTTGTATAAAAAGACACTTCACCAAGCTAGAACAGCTTATTTCTCATCATTAATAGAAGAGAACAAGAATAATCCTAGGTTTCACTTTAGTACAGTTGCTAAACTTACACAGAGTCATAGCTCTGTTGAGCCATCCATTCTCTTAGCTCTCAGCAGTCATGACTTTATGGGATTCTTCTTAAATAAAATTGATTCTATTAAAAAAAAATCTTTGACATACTCCCGAAGATGATTACTTCATCCTCAGCAAGTGAGACAACATTGGAAGTAACTGTAGAACCTGATTTGTGTTTGGACTGTTTTGATCCTGTGGAGCTTCCTGAGTTATCAGAAATATTGGCTTCATCTAAACCTTCAACTTGTATGTTAGACCCAATCCCAACCAAATTATTTAAGGAAGTGTTCCCTCTGATTACCAGCCCCATTTTAGATATGATTAATCTATCTTTAGTAAATGGATATGTACCACAGGCTTTTAAGTTAGCTATAATTAAACCTTTACTTAAGAAACCTTTGCTTGATCGAGATGACTTGAAAAATTACAGACCTATATCCAATCTTCCATTCTTATCTAAAATTCTTGAGAAAATTGTTGCTAATCAAATGTGTGAACATTTATACAGCAATGACCTGTTTGAAGAGTTTCAGTCAGGATTCAGAGCTCATCATAGCACTGAAACAGCTCTGCTGAAAGTCACTAATGATATTCTTATGGCTTCAGTTAATGGACTTGTGTCTGTTCTGGTTCTGTTAGATCTCAGTGGTGCATTTGATCCAGTCGATCATAATATTCTCTTAAAAAGGCTGGAATATTCTGTAGGGATCAGGGGAACAGCGCTAGGCTGGTTTAAATCTTATCTGTCTGACAGATTCCAGTTTGTTCATGTAAATGATAAATCATCTTTAAACTCCAGGGTTAATTGTGGAGTACCACAGGGTTCAGTACTTGGGCCAATTCTCTTTACTATATATTTGCTTCCAATAGGTCAAATTATTAGGCAGCATGGGATAAATTTTCACTGTTGCGCTGATGATACTCAGCTTTACTTATCCATAAATCCTGACGAGCCCAACCAGTTAGATAGACTACAAGCATGTCTTGAAGATATAAAAACATGGATGACGTTAAATTTTTTGCTTCTAAATTCAGACAAGACAGAAGTTGTTGTCTTTGGACCGGAGTCTTTAAAAAAGAAACTGCTTAGTCAATCACTTAACCTGGATGGCACTAAATTGACCTCTGATAATAAAGTAAAAAACCTTGGTGTTATTTTTGACCAGGACATGTCATTTAAATCCCATATTAAACAGGTTTCTTGGATTTCCTTCTTTCATCTCCGGAACATTGCCAAAATTAGAAATATCCTGTCCAGGAGTGACGCTGAAAAACTAGTCCATGCATTTGTTACTTCAAGGCTGGACTATTGTCATTCTTTACTATCAGGATGTCCACAAAATGCAGTTAAAAACCTTCAGCTGATTCAAAATGCTGCAGCAAGAGTTCTGATGAAAATTAAAAAGAGAGATCATATTTCTCCTATTTTAGCTTCCCTTCATTGGCTCCCTGTTAAATCCAGAATAGAATTTAAAATTCTCCTCCTCACATATAAAGCCCTTAATGATCTAGCTCCATCATACATCAGAGATCTGATTGGTCCATATGTTCCTAACAGAGCACTTCGTTCTCAGACTGCAGGTTTACTGGTGGTTCCTAGAGTCTCTAGAAGTAGAATGGGAGGCAGATCCTTTAGTTATCAGGCTCCTCTCCTGTGGAACCAGCTCCCAGTTTTAGTCCGTGAGGCAGACACCCTGTCTACTTTTAAGGCTAGGCTTAAAACTTTCCTTTTTGATAAAGCTTATAGTTAGAGTGGCTTAGTGTATCCTGAGCTATCTTCCTTATTTTTTACCTCCGTCTTCTTCCCTCCCTGTTGGTTGGAGTAAGGGGGAGTCAGGTTTAGCCTAAACCGGCTCAGTTATGGTTGAGGTGCAAACACACCCTCCATTTCTGCTACCTGTATGACCCCTTCTCTTTTCCGATGGTTATAATCAGTCTGACAGAGGGAGGTATCCCAATCATTGTGGTTTTTAGTAGAACAATGACCATCAGTGGGACCCTTTGTGGGGTTCCTTGAGACGACATTGTTGTAAATAAGCGCTGTTTAACTAAATAATCTGAACTGAAACTATCTGTGTAGTTATGCTGCTATAGGCTTAGGCTGCTGGAGGACATAACGAACACTTTCACCCTCTTCGCTACATTCTCACACTACTCTCCAATTTTACATTATTTGCTGTTATTTCAGCTTTTAACTTTGTTCTCTTTTCTCTTCCTAGAAGCTACACCTGGCCTGGCTCTGTGTCTACCTGTGACACCTTTCTGGAGAGGGGAATCGTCCGAGCTTCTGCTGGCAACAACTTAATGCTCACCTTCTACAGATGATCCACATGGCCCTGTCTTTTAGTGTTTAACCCTTTCTCTCTCCTAGACATGGAAATTGACTGCACTTTTACCGTAACTAATTATATGTGCTCTCTTTCAGACTCTAACCTTGAAAACTGGCTCAGAGTTTATCTGTTCTTTCTTTCTAGGTGAAACGACTAAAGGAGCTACATCCATTAACATTTACTTTTCATTCCCATAGAAAGTACTCCTGGATCAGTGCTTCTGTGTTATTTTTGTGTCTCTGCTCTGTTCTCTCAAACCCCCAGTTGGTCGTGGCAGATGGCCGCTCACACTGAGCCTGGTTCTGGTTCTGCTGGAGGTTTCTTCCTGTTAAAAGGGAGTTTTTCCTCTCCACTGTCGCTACATGCATGCTCAGTATGAGGGATATCTGCAAAGGCAACGCCAGTGACTGTCCACTGTCTCTACATGCTCATCCAGGAGGAGGGAATGCTGCAAGTCACTGACTGGATGCAATCTGCTGGGTTTCCTTAGATAGAAAAACGTTTTGTCCAATTTGAATAAAAAGCTAACTCCGACTGCACTGTTCAATTGTTAGGATTAATTGGAATGTATGAACCTGACTGTTGTGAAGAACCTTGAGACAACATGTGTTGTGAATTGGCGCTATATAAATAAAACTGAATTGAATTGAACTCTGTTAGGAACATATGGACCAATCAGATCTCTGATGTATGATGGAGCTAGATCATTAAGGGCTTTATATGTGAGGAAGAGAATTTTAAATTTTATTCTGGATTTAACAGGGAGCCAATGAAGGGAAGCTAAAATAGGAGAAATATGATCTCTCTTATCAACAAGTCTGTAATGTATTTTGTTGCTAAGCCATTCAGTGATTTATAGACTAACAGAAGTATTTTAAAGTCTATTATCTGAGCTACAGGGAGCCAGTGTAGGGACTTTAGAACCAGGGTGATGTGCTCCACTTTCTTAGTTCTAGTGAGGACGCGGGCAGCAGTGTTCTGGATCAGTGTTCTGACTTTTTAGATCAGTGTCTGCCTAAAAAGTCTGATCGACTTTTTAGGCAGACCTGTGAAGACGCCGTTGCAGTAATCAATTCTACTAAACAAGACGTAACACTGGTGGTAGCATGAGACGGACTCTACAACCCACACAAGTGGCTCAGGTAGTGCAGCTCATCCAGGATGGAACATCAATGCGAGCTGTGGCAAGAAGGTTTGCTGTGTCTGTCAGCGTAGTGTCCAGAACCTGGAGGTGCTACCAGGAGACAGGCCAGTACACCAGGAGACGTGGAGGAGGCCGTAGGAGGCCAACAACCCAGCAGCAGGACCGCTACCTCCACCTTTGTGCAAGGAGGAACAGGAGGAGCACTGCCAGAGCCCTGCAGAATGACCTCCAGCAGGCCACAAATGTGCATGTGTCTGCACCAACGGTTAGAAACCGACTCCATGAGGATGGTATGAGGGCCCGACGTCCACAAATGGGGGTTGTGCTCACAGCCCAACACCGTGCAGGACGCTTGGCATTTGCCAGAGAACACCAGGATTGGCAAATTCACCTCTGAGGCCCTGTGGTCTTCACAGATGAAAGCAGGTTCACACTGAGCACATGTGACAGACGTGATAGAGTCTGGAGACACCGTGGAGAGAGATCTGCTGCCTGCAACATCCTTCAGCAAGACCAGTTTGGTAGTGGGTCAGTAATGGTGTGGGGTGGCATTTCTTCCCATGTGCTCGCCAGAGGTAGCCTGACTGCCATCAGGTACCGAGATGAGATCCTCAGATCCCTTGTGAGACCATATGCTGGTGCGGTTGGCCCTGGGTTCCTCCTAATGCAGGACAATGCTAGACCTCATGTGGCTGGAGTGTGTCAGCAGTTCCTGGAAGATGAAGACATTGAAGCTATGGACTGGCCAGCCCGTTCTCCAGACCTGAATCTGATTGAGCACATCTGGGACATCATGTCTTGCTCCATCCACCAACGTCACATTGCACCACAGACTGTCCAGGAGTTGGTGGATGCTTTAGTCCAGGTCTGGGAGGAGATCCCTCAGGAGACCATCCACCGTCTCATCAGGAGCATGTCCAGGCGTTGTAGGGAGGTCATACAGACACGTGGAGGTCACACACAACACTGAGCCTCATTTTGACTTGTTTTAAGGACATTACATCAAAGTTGGATCAGCCTCTAGTGTGTTTTTCTACTTTAATTTTGTGTGTGACTCCAAATCCAGGCCTCCATTGGTTAATAAATTTGATTTCCATTGATGATTTTTGTGAGATTTTGTTGTCAGCACATTTAACTTTGTACAGAACAAAGTATTCAATGAGAATATTTCATTCATTCAGATCTAGGATGTTATTTGAGTGTTCCCTTGATTTTTTTGAGCAGTGTAGATATATTTATATATTTATTCAACCGCCACTGAATATTGCAGTCTCCTATGATCGCCATAAAAGCTTGCACCTCGTCGTTGCTCCAGGGGTTACTTGTCCGTATAACTGTCTGGATTCCATATGTTTCTCTCACTCGCTTGAATGCATGTTTGACAATTGCAGTTGTTTTTTTATGCTGGTGTAACCGATTCTTGCTGCACTCCAAAGTCTCAGAGCAGAACAAATAACCCCTCGACTCTGCGTTGTGTGATTTTTTATGAAGGAAGACAAGGAGTTTCTGGTCGATCAAACATTTTATTTCCTGCCTGAGAACATAACGGGTTCATATCAGTGCAATCGGCTTCAGCTTCGTACAGCACACTACAACAGGGCTTCATGTTAGCATTTTGCTTTAGCATGCAGAGTGTCTTTCTATATTAAACAAACTGAAAGTGCAAAAAACTGGTGTCAAGTACACATCTAGTATGCACCCACCACACTCAATGTGTATAAATTCATAAAGACATGTTTTATGGATTGCTAATGTTTTTCTATGCTCTGTGCTGAAAAATGCAACTCACCTCTGGTGCAGCTTTCACAGACTGGCACCGAATACCATAGCCAGTAGCATATAACCAGCCACACCAAGAGCGGGGCGCTATTTCCCCATTGCACTTATACATAAAGCAAGTGGAACTGTACAACTTAACTGCTGTTACACTGGTTGACTTATGGCTGGCCGTGCCCACGGCTAGTTAGTGAACAGCCGTTTGTTCACGTCACATACAGTACCGACTCGGCCTTGCTTAGCCCAGCTAAGAAGAAGGTACCAAAAAAGTAGGTACCGGTACCGAAATAACAGTAATGCAAATGCTCGCTATGCGAGCTGAGTGGAAAAGGGGCATTAGATTGCCCAGCACACTCTGTGCATGGATTGTGGACTTTCCCACTAACAGACCACAAAATGTCAGTATGGGAAACCATCCCATCTTGAGATTAGCAACCATAATTCTTTTTTTTTTTTTTTACAAAATAGTACACGGTATTTATGAATGTAAAATGTACTTAGTGAGAAGTGCAGCCCAATATAAAACATCTGTGTATCTGTCAACACCTGAAGCTTAACACCTGTGAGTATGAGTGTGGACGTGCTTTTGTATTCAAGCTTTCTCCACAAAAATATGCAATAGCGAGTGTGAGGACCCACAGACCTGCCCCGTGGTCCCTGGACGGACACTGAGGAGATCCGAGCCACAGACATCTAAAGACCCCCCAAAGCACAGGAACCCCAGGAGAACCACCACCGGGACTACCGCAACCCCCCCCCCCACACACACATGCTCAAGATAAACATATGCACCCCCCTCACACCACCTTCACCGTTCCCGGCATGATGTTGTTTTGTAAACTTGTTGCTTCTTTGTTCTGAGGTTTTTTGCAATCTCAAACTGTATCCTGCTAAGGATAAAGTGTGAAATATGATTTTTTTTTCCCTCTACTTACCTAATGTGGCCTCTTTTCTCATCTAGCAAGGGCAGCGCCTGTGAGTGGGCAGCTAAGCCTCGGTGAACCACCACCGGGACCACCACCCGTCCCCCCTTGTCATGTGTCATGATGTATGTTTGGATGGGTTGTACTGGAATTCTAATTTCCCCTCGGGGATCAATAAAGTATCTTTGAATTGAATTGAATTGAAGAGCAGTAGAGAGTCCCAGGGGAACCACCCAGCAGCGACAGTGCAGAAGCCCCAAGGAGCCGCAGTGACGAGCCCATAGGCCCTGCCGGCAGCCGTCCACGCCCGAGCAGATCCAGCCATGTATCCAACCATAATTCTGAATACAGGTGTGACCCAGGGGTGCGTGCTGAGTCCAGCCCTCTTTAACCCTCTTCACACACAACTGTACCCCCCTACAATTTTCCAACAGCATAAACAAATTTGCCAATGACACCACCATCATCATCAGACTTATCTCAAATAACAATGAGTCCTACTACATGCAGGAGGTCCAACACTTTGTTGCATGGTGTACAGACAATAACCATTCTCTGTCATGGTTTTAGGTACAAATCTGACCCACATGCAGAATCACACTCAGAAGAACCTGCAGAGATTTTAAGATGTTTTTATTTTTACACAGAGGAATAGTTCTAGGATCTGGAATCGGGAACCCGCCAGCTGCACAGAGGAGGGAAACAGGTGAGTATAGAATAATGAGGTACTTAAATATTGTTTGCTAATATCTTTCTTACAGGGGAGAGGAATAGAACCGCCAGGGGGAATGGAAATGTGGAGTCTGGGAGCTCAACACAGGAGTAGCCTTGGTGAGATAAGTTCATCCAAGAGGAGTGGTCTTTGAGGCACGAAGACGTTTCTGGGAGCTTGGTTTCTTTACCATCCATGAAGGGCAGGATGATGGAGAGGAGAACTGGTGAAAAAGCTTGCCTGAGAGCACGTTTAAGAGTGAACAAGGTTTGCTGATGACTTGGGCCAGTTCGTCATTGAGCCTGGAAGCTGCCAGCCAGAAGGTAGTTTCAAGAAGGGAACTTAAAACTTGAATCTTGAAATTTCAGAGGACCCAGCCAGAAATCACCAGAGAATACTTTGATCCAGAGGTGTGGAGTATATTTAATCCAGACGTAACTGAGGACTGGAGGCTGGATGGAAACTGGTCAGGAACCTGAGGAGGAGGACATGAGAAGGTAAGTCAAGCACTAGAGAAACCTGAGACAAGATTAGGTCTGGGCTAGAGTCTGTTATCACTGTTGGCTAAAGCTCAGCCGATGAGGTGCTGGCAGCTTCAGGCTTAAGTACACCCAGTCAGCAATCAGGAGATGTACAACACCTGTTCACTCACACCAGGAGCATTAGTGCCCTCTACGGACCAAGCACAGTTAATAGCAGGCAAAAAGAGCACAAACAAAAAACTCCCAGACCCCAACATTCTCTGCCACTGCTGCACTGAAGTATTGCACCTCCACATAGAAAATTAGGAGGGTGTCATGATATATAGGTAGTTGATTTTTGTTTTGGATCTTGCTCATGGTTGTTTATGTTTTCCAGGTGATGATTTAGTTCCTTTTTGGTTTAGTTTCCTATTTATTCTGTTTATGGTTAAATAGCTGAAATTGTACCAGAAGCTTGACAATGGGGTTAAGCTGCAACTTACTAACCAAATATTTGTTGGAGTGTATGTGCATATTTGAGCAAGTATGTGTAATGTTCACCCTATAAGGAACTCGGTGTAATCATTCTACTCTAAAAAAATAAATGCTTCATATTAATAATTAAAAGACCAAATTTAAAATGTAATTCATACTCATGATGCGTTTCTACAAAGCTCTCTATATAAATCTATATAAATATATAATGTCCTGTTTTACATAAAAACATAAGATTTCTTATTTTTGTGCAATGTATGACAAAACAGAACCTGCAGTAATAAACTTCTCTGTTGAGGGGAATACTTTAATAATAAGGCAGTCAATATAACTGAGGTGAGTGACTTAGACTTTCTCATCCTTAGTGTTGACTGAAGTCTATGTGGAAGTGTGCAAATAAGAATGTAACTATATGAGTAAATGATTGCGTATTCCACCGCTGCACTGCTGAAACAGTTCAGTTTCATTAAAAGGTTGCTGATTTCCCTCTGGTTAATTATTCATCACAGCGATACATGAACACTGAGCCTTCAGACACGACCTCTAAAGAGAGAAGTCACGTTTTCCACTACCCTGAATATTACATATTTACATTTTTTAAAGATAGACTAAATGAGTTTGTGTTTGCTTTTGTGATTTGTTGCATTTTGTATTTTATTATATAAATATTTGAAAGATTATTAAAACTGTGAAATGCTTTTTTAGGAATCCTGGATCTGTACCTGTTTTCCACCACTGTTTTCTCACTGACATTCTGTTTGAAAAATAAAAAAACAATTTAGGTTAACTTCCTCAGAATAAAATGCTGATCAGAAACAATTTTTACTGTTTTGTGCAGTTATTAATATCAAGGGCTTTAGAGCACATAGCTTTAGGTTGTGCATAGCTCTGTAGCTGTGGGCTGCCCTAGTTTCACCATTAGGTCTGTTTTTCAAAGAACAAGCTGGAAGTAAATGTAGCTGCAATGAGTTGAGTTTCCTTGCAGAAATTAGAAAACTGGGATTTCATTGTTGCTCTTTATAAATGCAAGGATCACTTGCAAATGTATAACACGTGTTGTGACTATGAATATGAATATATTATTTAATATTAATACTTTAATATTTGATCAAATAATATTTGGGTCTGTTAAGGGTTGTCCTGTGAATACCAGCCCAGTAAGGCGATGGTATTAGGACAAAATAGAAAGGTGTGAGACGAGCTCTGACATTATTATACTAACCCTAACCCTAACAGCATAAACTCTGCACATATATGGAATGAATTCACACAATTTCTTAAAATACAAGAATTTATTAACAAAAATAAGTCAACTCAAAGTCAAACATGTTTCAATCAACAAACTCTTTACTATGCTAAAATCATCCAACTAAACTACCAAGCAGAATTAAAGAAAATACTGTTAATAAAAGGGTTAAAATACGCCGCGTTATGGCCGATCTTCTGTGTTTAAAATCACCCTTTAAAGAAAGCTTGTCTTAACTTTAAAAAAACACAAACACAGAACACAAAACTAACCTCGTGTGTTGAGTAGATAATCTGCTAACACACAAACAAAACCAAACTTCATAAAACCAAAAAAAAGTTTTAGATTATTTCATCCTAAATTATTTATATCACGACGACGAAGTTTGAAGAAAGCATCCACAGAGAACAAAGGATTAACTTCAGCTAACTTCTGTAGGTGTTGGGTGGGGCGGCTCGCTCTGTCCGCCAACCAAACTGCACACACTGAAAAAACTGACTTTTTGGTATAGTAAAATATATTAAATTAATGAATTTGTTTTTACACTGTAATATTGTGTTTCAGAGATAACAGGAATTTATAACGTAAAACATTGTGTTTCATTCATGTAATAAATGAACTATGAAGAAAGAGTAATTTTTAATATTGAATTGCTCATAGTATTTACATGTTTAACGCTCTCGTCACATAAACCTGAAAATACTAAGTAACTTTTAATTTGAAAGTGTAGTTTGTGTTTGAAACCACACATGCGCATTTGGACAGAAAAGCCCGCGATGGTTAACGTTGACGGTAGCTAAAGAAGACTGTGGGTTAGTGTGTCACGGAGGTGGTGCTCATCTGGGCTGTATGAGCTTGGGTGAAATGTAAGTAAATGCATTTTTGTTTAAAGTTTGTGATAACATATTGATCCTTGAGATAGTTTCAATCTCGTGTGCATTCATTTTAGTTTTAATCATGTTGGCTAAGGCGACCAGATTAAAGATAACATCCACACCTAGTGCTACATGTGCAGGAGAGCTATGCTAACGTTAGCTGTTCCACTTTATTTGGTGAAGCTAATATTTCAGTGTATGTAAGTGCTACTAGTGCAGGACAGCTCTGCTAATGTTAGTTGTTTTACTCTTTTAGGGACGTTTGCTTTTAACTTGTGCTTAGTTAATTAGTGGAGCTAATATAACACACTACATTAAATATTTTATTTAATGTAGTGAGCAGTAACTGAGCAGTAACTCAGTTAATGTTAGTAATTTCATGCCACACACCACTAACGGATTTAAAGTTAGCAAAGAGATGGAGATTAATGTTTGTCAAAGGCAGAAAGCTCCCTCGGAAACAAGTTATTTTGAGTAACTTAATGTAGCTGGTAATGATTAGCTTTATTTCAATGACTAAGTTAAGTTATTTAAATGCACCAGATGCTAACTGATGCTAAAAGATCCCCTTAAATCAAATTATGTAACTTGATTGACCATTTAACCAAGTAATGGCTCTCATGTGAGTCCAGCAAATTCAGTTGTATAATTTTTGTTACTCAGAGTGTAAGTTCATTTGTAATTTGTTAGTTAAACACAAATTCTCATAAATGTGTTTTGCTTTTTATCAACAGGAAAGCAGAAGGGTATTACAGTGAGTTGTGTTAGACCCAGGAGCCAGTTGAGTAGAAACGGAGAGCTTGGCAGGAGGAGTCATTTGTCTCAGGCTGCAACATTAGTCTTGTTCAGTTATGTGGAAATCTAGGTATGCATGTTTTAAGATTCTTGTTGTTTTTTTCACTATTCTCTATTGTGTTATGTAATTTTAAAAATGTAGCTTAATGTTTCGATCATTGTTTTAACATTACAAATTTTATCTGTTCTTTTACAGGGTGACGCTATTCTTAGGACGAGCCAATACAGTAGACAATTGAGGTCTAGGGAGGAGGACATTGACAGGTTTCCACGATTGTGTCATCATGGAAAAACAGTAGGTCTCCTATGTGATGAGATGGTCATGCAAAAATTGCAAGTTTAGGACATCAAAACATTTAGACCTCTTAAAGCATTATAGATTGAAACATCTACACATCGGTCAGGCACTCCCCTGTTTGTACTCAGATTGTCCTTGTTTGTATAAACAAATGCTGTTTAGAAATTGTTAATATTACCTTACTTTGTCTGGTTTAGACCTAACCTCATCTTTTTTTAGTCATGTGATATGTCCTATTTTGTGACTTCTGTGTTAAATGGATTAAATCTCCATTCACCCAAACTTATATGTATATATTTAGTTAAAAATATATATGTTGGAGATTAAATTGTTTAACAGAACAGACAGTTAAATTTAGTCATACTTGTTCAGTAGACCATATCGATGAGGTTCTTGATGTGTTGATTAATGACGGTAATGCCACTGTTACAGAGATTTCGTTTGTTGAAGAATTTGAAGTGAACATTCATGTGTGTTCATAAATAAACAGTATATTTGAACTGTATTTTAATTTTGTGATTTGTGATATACCTATATTAAATGCATTAAAAAATTCATATGAGAACATTTATCAAAAATAAATTGGAAACATTTACATAATTATAGTGAGTAAATCAACTTAATACAAATGAGTAATGAAATGTTAAACACAAATAAAAACTACTCAATTACTTCATAACATGAAATACTACAGATTTATAATATTTACTTAATATTTTGATGTTCCCAATTGAAAGAAATTAATAGACTTTACCTAATTATTTCAAATAAATGTAATTTCTAACTTTATTATAATGAAGTAACATTTACTTAATATCTTCACAACTGTTAAGTGTAATGGTACGTATACTTTACTAGATGCTGGGAAGTAAGTTATACTTGATTTTGTAGCAGTAAAAGTTATTAAAAAAGTGTTAGTGCAAATTGTGACGAGAATTTTATTAAGTAAATCTTACAAGTTATTTTTTTCAGTGCAGTTACTGCCACAACCACGGTGATGCGTCCCGTTGTCTCTCCTTTGGGAAACTGCTTCACTTGGCTTGCTGGGAACTCTCTGGAAACAGTTTACTTCTGCAGATCTCAGAGAGAATGTCAAGCAACGCTTGTACCTTAATTACCCCTTTTCATGAATGAATACCGGATACACAAACAGCAATTCATTCGTACTTAACTTAGTGCATATGATCACGTGATCTTATGACACTCTTGGATCCAGTTTGAAGAGTTATGTCTGTTTGCCTGCAAAGAGACATTGGCGCGCTGTCCCTCTCCTGTCCCAATCCTGTCCCAATCCTCTAGAGACGTGGAAGAGATTGATTCATTGGAAAGGCAGGGGTTTTATTCAAAACAGCGATGTCACGGGGAGTCCACCATTACCCTTTTCCTGGCTGTGCAGGAAGTAGGTTAACGTGATTTATTTTGAAAGTTCCAGAAAAGTTCGTACCGGATGTTATAATCCATGGCTGTGGGACCCAACACACAAATCACACTAATGCCTTCCACAAAAGCCAACTAATTCAAAATAATCAGTCTCATGTAATAATAAGATTTTTGGAGGCCTTTTTGGGGGCTAACTGTGTGTGCCAGTATGTTTCCTGCAGAGCGCAGCAGTAAGAGCAACTTCAGTTGGTAAGGGCGGTATATGGGGAGACCTGTCTGCCTGTACTGTACCTAATGCTTTATTAGGATCAAAGCAGAAGCATCAAACTGGTTTCAATCATGTTTTACTGACTAAATTAGGCTTCCTTATGCACCAAATGGATTTTCTTCCTCACACTAGAGACTCTTGGGGAGCTCCACAGGTTCTTGTGCTTGGCCCAAGACTTTCCCCTTAGATTTGCTTTCATATGGAATTATTACAAGCTATTTCATGTTAAGAGTGGAAAAGATACGTTTCTGTTGCAGAGCTGATGACACTTGAAAGCCAGATGACTAAAGTCAACCATTTAAATTACAAGTCTTAATAGCATTTGAATTTTCTGCTTCTAAATTCAGACAAAACACATTTTTTGTGACTTTAGGAACAGACTGTTAATCAATTTACTTACTGACCTTAACTACACAACTTCTGGGAGTCAGATTTAATAAAAGCAGTTGGCTTCTAAGACATGTTTGTACAAATTCAATTCCAGCTGGAATGTGAAGTACCTGGAGAAAACATATGCATGGGGAAACCTCCAAGATAGACCCAGGCTGAGATGCAATGGTGCTAACCTTCTCACGAGCATGCAGCCTTTTGAACAAACATGGAAACAAATACCTTCTAATCCACTGTCAGTAAGATTGTACAGGTCTTAAGATAGCTCCTAGCTTGTACTGCGACTGTCCATTGGATAAAACACAGCAGCAAGTCTCTAAGAGGTCTCCATTAATTTTAATTTTGCCAACATAAAAGGCCAGTGCTTGATAGAAAAAAAACATAAACTGTCTGAAGTGCAGCGATCAATGTTGTTTAATTGTGTTTTTGCACTGCTTTGAAGGTATGCTAATATACAGGGGTTGGGCAATGAAACTGAAACACCTGGTTTTAGACCACAATAATTTATTACTATGGTGTAGGGCCTCCTTTTGCCACCAATACAGCATCAATTCATCTTGGGAATGACATATACAAGTCCTGCACAGTGGTCAGAGGGATTTTAAACCATTCTTCTTGCAGGATACTTGCCAGGTCACTACGTGATACTGGTGGAGGAAAACGTTTCCTGACTCGCTCCTCCAAAACACCCCAAAGTGACTCAATAATATTTAGATCTGGTGACTGTGCAGGCCATGGGAGATGTTCAACTTCACTTTCATGTTTATCAAACCAATCTTTCACCAGTCTTGCTGTGTGTATTGGTGCATTGTCATCCTGATACACGGCACCGCCTTCAGGATACAATGTTTGAACCATTGGATGCACATGGTCCTCAAGAATGGTTCAGTAGTCCTTTTGTCAGTGACCCGCCCATCTAGCACAAGTATTGGGCCAAGGGAATGCCATGATAGGCAGCCCAAACCATCACTGATCCACCCCCATGCTTCACTCTGGGCATGCAACAGTCTGGGTGGTACGCTTCTTTGGGGCTTCTCCACACCGTAACTCTCATGGATGTGGGGAAAACAGTAAAGGTGGACTCATCCGAGAACAATACATGTTTCACATTGTCCACAGCCCAAGATTTGCACTCCTTGCACCATTGAAACCGACGTTTGGCATTGGCATGAGTGACCAAAGGTTTGGCTATAGCAGCCCGGCCGTGTATATTGACCCTGTGGAGCTCCTGACGGACAGTTCTGGTGGAAACAGGAGAGTTGAGGTGCACATTTAATTCTGCCGTGATTTGGGCAGCCGTGGTTTTATGTTTTTTGGATACAATCCAGGTTAGCACCCGAACATCCCTTTCAGACAGCTTCCTCTTGCGTCCACAGTTAATCCTGTTGGATGTGGTTCGTCCTTCTTGGTGGTATGCTGACATTACCCTGGATACCGTGGCTCTTGATACATCACAAAGACTTGCTGTCTTGGTCACAGATGTGCCAGCAAGACGTGCATCAACAATTTGTCCTCTTTTGAACTCTGGTATGTCACCCATAATGTTGTGTGCATTTCAATATTTTGAGCAAAACTGTGCTCTTACCCTGCTAATTGAACCTTCACACTCTGCTCTTACTGGTGCAATGTGCAATCAATGAAGACTGGCTACCAGGCTGGTCCAATTTAGCCATGAAACCTCCCACACTAAAATGACAGGTGTTTCAGTTTCATTGTCCAACCCCTGTATGTTAATGTTTGCAAATAATCGTGATAATCGTCTTGTTTGCCTGTCATGTTTCAACACACCTGCAGGGTTCCAATGCAGTATCGAAAATACACACAGAATATGATTAAAACATTTCTCAAGTCTGGATAATTATATCGAAAGACAAATAGAATCTGAAATTCTTTCTGAATTTCCAGACTTTATACCTTGTCACATTAGTTTAAAGGTCATGTCCATCTCTGCCCACCCATCAGTTCACTCATTTGTCCATCTTGATTGCTAATTATTTATCTGTCTGTCCATCTCCTCATTTCTCCATCCGATTGTCTAATTTTCTGTTTGCTTGTCTTTCCAGCTATTTATTTGTCCATCCGTTGGTTTGTTTGTTCATCCACCTGTTTATCTTTTCATTTATTCGTTTATTTATACTTCATTTATTTTCATCTATCTTTTTATTTGTTCATTTGACCAGCTGACCGTTTGTCTGTTTGTCTAAATTGTTTTTGGTTTGTTTGACTGTTTGTTCATTCATCTATTAGATTATGTCTAACCATTTGTTTGTTTATCTGTTTATTTGTTTCTTTCTTTGTTTGTTTGTTTGTCCATTTGAGCATCCATCTGCTCTGAACAGACATTTATCAATTTGTCTATTGCTTTGTCCATTCCTTCATCGCTTTGTCGTCTCATTCATTTTAATTTTTGTATTCAAAGCCTGACACTGTAGAAATTATTAGGAAGTTATGTATTTTTATTTTAAAAATTGCTTGTAAAAGACTGAGGACTCTGGAGATCTAAGTCTGGAAAGGTCTTAAATTTTGACATAAAAATATGTAATTGTAACACCTCTGTAACAGTGACTAATCTTATGACTAAAATTTAAATGTGTTTTTTCTTTAAAGTCCAGCAGTTCTACTATTTTTTTTTTTTTAGCTCTACTGCATTTATGTCTAAAAAACCTTACTAGTGATTGTTTTTTGCTCAACGACTAAATGTGACTTTAAATCAGTGACCTAAAAAACAAGCTCCCTGGGCCTGCAGCTGAGCTGACTCGTGACTGTGAGCTGTGAGTGACAATAAAAAGCTGACAGAAATGGAAGTTGTTCCCGTGCAACATGCAATCTGCTGCTTGTCATACATCATGCATTTTAAAAACTGGATGTGTCAATTAAAAGCAGATAATATGGGCTCATCCAGGGAGGTGCGTTTCCTCTGTCACAAGGTCTCTGGTGGGTAACAAATTCGTGTGCATGCTGAGAGATATTTCCCAAATGTCTTCAATGTGACTTTCAGGTTTTCCCCCACTTTTTATTAATAGAGCTGTGTGATATGTGTTGGTTTTATTTTTTGTCTTGAGACCATAATCCCATTAGTGCAGGCTGATACAGGTTCAGTTGAGAATCCTGACAATTTGATATACCTGTCCTTGACAGACTCTATTCTGAAGTTTCATCCTGTCCTCTGTCATAATTTCTGCATGTTCATTCAACCTGACAATAGGCGGAGTTACTGTCACAGTGTGAGCAGAAAATATCCCTGTGCTGCATCTGAAGATGGTGACGGCAGGCAATCATCACACAGGTGGCAATAATCTCTCTGTGCTGACATGACTGCCTCAATCTGCCTGTATGTCCCGAGGCCTCCATCACAGACGTGATTCAATATGCCTCCATCAAAATGCAATTTCTCTGCTTCTCCATCAGTGCTTACCACTCCTCCTCTGCACCCTCTTTCTCTTCTTCTTCTTCTTCTTCACCCCTTCATTTTCTTCTTGAATAACTTACTCATCCTCTTATTTCACACCTTTCTGTTTCACTGCCATTTACTGTCTTTCACCTCATCTCTCTCCTTCTCCGTTGACAGGTCTCAGGTTGGATCCTTATATTTCCCCTGGGCTTCTTCTACCAGCTTGCTCTTTTGTGTTGTCTCTCTGAGTGATCTCAACACATGGTCTTAGACATTTTGGAGTTAAGTGATGATGAGGGTATTAAAGAAGATGAGGGTGGCTTACAGTCTCTACAGGGCTTCTGGTATACTAAATGGATGAAGGAAGATTTGGACCGGCCAACTGATGGACTTTATTACAGAGGGTGATGCCCATGATTTCTGCCTGCAGGAAGACAGGAAGATGGCATGAAAACTGAGAATAGATTAAAAGAGGTATTTACTGCCCTGCATAAATGAGTCTGTCAAGAGGCTTTCCTTGAGGTGTTTTAGGAGAGAAGCACACTTAGAACATCTCAGTTATCTTCAAAGTATTGAAGCTGAGGCTTGCTGACTGGCAACTATTAATATTAATGTGATTTTCAAAAGATTATGAGCTGACTCTTCCAGTTTTATGCCATAAAGTTGATAAAACAGGTTTTATCCTGAACTATGAGAAAAAAAAACTTTCATTTGTGACTTTGAATAACTCTTTATCATAAATAAAATAAAGTTTGAAATAACTAGGTAGGTAAAAATAGACAGAAACAAAAGGGATCTTTGTTTACATGATAACATCATTAAATGAAACTTTAAACCACTTTTCTTTGAGCTTCTGTACCAGAACACAGTTGTTTGTTTTCTTCTCAAACTTTTAAGGGTCAAATAAAAAATAATAATAATACAATGAGCAAATCAACATCAGCTTCCTATTGTGTGACTGTCCTTATATGAAGCTCACTGAGATATGAACAACACATCAAGATTCATGCCTTATCATTAGTAGCTAAAGCTAAGATATATTTGGGATTTGCTGCTTATATATTGATTATTATTAGGAGTTTTTAGTTATGCTTTTGGGAGTTAGAAAAACCCTTAAACAGTAGCTTCTAATGTGGTCACACAATGAGTGTTTATTATTCAAGGTTAAAGCTTGCAGGTGTTTTCTGTCTGTATCGTGAGAAGCTGGCAGTGTATTAGGGAGGCATGGTACTCCTCTCACTGAAGATTCCTGAAGATGTGTGGGAAACAATTCTTTAATTAAATGATGAAATGTATCTCTGTTTCTTTGATACTGTTGCTGGGGAGACATCTACAGACAAAATGATTGTGTACCGGTCCTTCTCAAAATATTAGCATATTGTGATAAAGTTCATTATTTTCCATAATGTCATGATGAAAATTTAACATTCATATATTTTAGATTCATTGCACACTAACTGAAATATTTCAGGTCTTTTATTGTCTTAATACGGATGATTTTGGCATACAGCTCATGAAAACCCAAAATTCCTATCTCACAAAATTAGCATATCATTAAAAGGGTCTCTAAACGAGCTATGAACCTAATCATCTGAATCAACGAGTTAACTCTAAACACCTGCAAAAGATTCCTGAGGCCTTTCAAACTCCCAGCCTGGTTCATCACTCAAAACCCCAATCATGGGTAAGACTGCCGACCTGACTGCTGTCCAGAAGGCCACTATTGACACCCTCAAGCAAGAGGGTAAGACACAGAAAGACATTTCTGAACGAATAGGCTGTTCCCAGAGTGCTGTATCAAGGCACCTCAGTGGGAAGTCTGTGGGAAGGAAAAAGTGTGGCAGAAAACGCTGCACAACGAGAAGAGGTGACCGGACCCTGAGGAAGATTGTGGAGAAGGGCCGATTCCAGACCTTGGGGGATCTGCGGAAGCAGTGGACTGAGTCTGGAGTAGAAACATCCAGAGCCACCGTGCACAGGCGTGTGCAGGAAATGGGCTACAGGTGCCGCATTCCCCAGGTCAAGCCACTTTTGAACCAGAAACAGCGGCAGAAGCGCCTGACCTGGGCTACAGAGAAGCAGCACTGGACTGTTGCTCAGTGGTCCAAAGTACTTTTTTCAGATGAAAGCAAATTCTGCATGTCATTCGGAAATCAAGGTGCCAGAGTCTGGAGGAAGACTGGGGAGAAGGAAATGCCAAAATGCCAGAAGTCCAGTGTCAAGTACCCACAGTCAGTGATGGTCTGGGGTGCAGTGTCAGCTGCTGGTGTTGGTCCACTGTGTTTTATCAAGGGCAGGGTCAATGCAGCTAGCTATCAGGAGATTTTGGAGCACTTCATGCTTCCATCTGCTGAAAAGCTTTATGGAGATGAAGATTTCATTTTTCAGCACGACCTGTCACCTGCTCACAGTGCCAAAACCACTGGTAAATGGTTTACTGACCATGGTATCACTGTGCTCAATTGGCCTGCCTACTCTCCTGACCTGAACCCCATAGAGAATCTGTGGGATATTGTGAAGAGAACGTTGAGAGACTCAAGACCCAACACTCTGGATGAGCTAAAGGCCGCTATCGAAGCATCCTGTGCCTCCATAAGACCTCAGCAGTGCCACAGGCTGATTGCCTCCATGCCACGCCGCATTGAAGCAGTCATTTCTGCAAAAGGATTCCCGACCACGTATTGAGTGCATAACTGTACATGATTATTTGAAGGTTGACGTTTTTTGTATTAAAAACACTTTTCTTTTATTGGTCGGATGAAATATGCTAATTTTGTGAGATAGGAGTTTTGGGTTTTCATGAGCTGTATGCCAAAATCATCCGTATTAAGACAATAAAAGACCTGAAATATTTCAGTTAGTGTGCAATGAATCTAAAATATATGAATGTTAAATTTTCATCATGACATTATGGAAAATAATGAACTTTATCACAATATGCTAATATTTTGAGAAGGACCTGTATGTGTACTGCATAGCAGCGTGGGGTATAAAATGTAATGTGGCGCACCTCCAACACACAGACATTTCCAGGTACCAGTGTAAGTGTGATGTCTCCTCTCTGAATTCAGATTGGTTTTAATAAACTTGTGGAAACGTACAACTGATCTCTGACTGGGGATTGTCCTTTGAGGTGTCAAATTAAAAGAGTCGGGTAGAGGTGAGCAGTAATGTACGGCCAGTAAAGTTTTCCTACCTCAACAATTGGTGCCGTGACACGGATTTGGCTCTAACTAAAGGATAATTAATTGACTCCGAGGCGGACGTCGTTCTACAACACCACAGGGTCGACACAAAACAAAAGGTAAGGAGATCTATATTTATTCTCCTTTTGCCTGCTAATAGTGTAGGTGGTGTTGTGGAATAGATATCTGTTTTCTCTTAAATTTACAGTCTTGATCAGTTTTGGGTAAAATATTTGTTGGTTGAAATAATGGATTACGGTAAAGAAATGATATATTGCGTAAAAATATTTGTTGATTGACACAAGACAAATTTTAGTCGAGATACTTGAATGTTGAGGCTGTAACATACTTTTCACTGAAGATACTTAAATGGTGACGGTGTTGAAGTAAATAAGTTCCGGATTTGGCAATCCAAACTCAGTCCTGACGAGGACTGGGGTATTTAGGCTGGGGTTAGTAAGAGCCTCCCCGAGGGACTGAGGACGCCTCAAAGTGGCCAGGGATAGGACCCCGAGACCCTGAACTGGCAGGTGAGGGAATACAGTTGAGATACTTAAATGGTGAAACTGTAATAATAAGATTAAGTAAAAGGAATTCCAGGGAGTCAACGGAGAGTTGATTCCTAGGTGTCAAACCGGGTTTGGCATCACAGCGGTCGGACCAGGAGAGATTGAAAAAGTCCTGCTGAGTGGAAGGGTTTAAGGCCCTCTGCGCGATTGTGTTAAATAAAAATTTGGGAAGATAAGTTTGGTTTTTCACAGAGTGGAAGTTTTAGGGTACTCGTACTCGTCGTCATCCGCTTATCCGGGACCGGGTCGCGGGGGCAGCAGACTCAACAGAGACGCCCAGACGTCCCTCTCTCCAGACACCTCCTCCAGTTCCTCCAGGGGGAGCCCAAGGCGTTCCCAGGCCAGCCAAGAGACATAGTCCGTCCAGCGTGTCCTGGGCCGTCCCCTGGGCCTCCTCCCGGTGGGACGTGCCTGGAACACCTCCCGAGGAAGGCATCCAGGAGGCATCCGGTATAGATGCCCGAGCCACCTCAACTAGCTCCTCTCGATGTGGAGGAGCAGCGGCTCTACTCCGAGCCCCTCCCGGATGGCCGAGCTCCTCACCCTATCTCTAAGGGAGTGCCCGGCCACCCTACGGAGGAAGCTCATTTCAGCCGCTTGTATCCAGGATCTCGTTCTTTCGGTCATGACCCAAAGATCACCACAACGGACCGGCACAGCGCCCCCATTACTGTGGCAGCCGCACCGATCCGTCTGTCGATCTCCCGCTCCATTCTTCCCTCACTCGTGAACAAGACCCCGATACTTAAACTCCTCCACTTGAGGCAGGAACTCCCCTCCAACCTGAAGAGGACAAGCCACCCTTTTCCGGTCGAGTACCATGGCCTCGGACTTGGAGGAGCTGATCCTCATCCCAGTCGCTTCACACTCGGCTGCGAACCACCACAGCGCATGCTGTAGGTCTTGGCTAGAGGGGGCCAGCAGGACCACGTCATCTGCAAAAAGAAGAGACGAAATCCACTGGTCCCCAAACCCGACCCCCTCCGGCCCTTGGCTGCGTCTAGAAATCCTGTCCATAAAAGTTATGAACAGGACCGGTGACAAAGGGCAGCCCTGCCGGAGTCCAACATGCACTGGGAACAGGTCCGACTTAGTGCCGGCAATGCGGACCAAACTCCTGCTCCGCTTGTACAGAGACCGGATGGCCCCTAGTAAAGGGCCCCCGATTCCATACTCCTGGAGCACCCCCCACAGGGCATCATGAGGGACACAGTCGAATGCCTTCTCCAGGTCCACAAAACACATGTGAACCAGTTGGGCAAACTCCCATGAACCCTCGAGCACCCTGTAGAGGGTATAGAGCTGGTCCAGTGTTCCACGGCCGGGACGAAAACCACACTGCTCCTCCTGAAGCCGAGGTTCGACTATTGGTCGGACTCTCCTCTCCAATACCCTGGCGTAGGCCTTACCAGGGAGGCTGAGGAGTGTGATCCCCCTGTAGTTGGAACACATCCTCCGGTCCCCCCAGTCTGCCAGTCCAGAGGCACTGTCCCCGACCGCCACGCAATGTTGAAGAGACGTGTCAACGATGACAGCCCTACAACATCCAGAGACTTAAGGTACTCAGGGCGGATCTCATCCACCCCCGAAGCCCTGCCACTGCGGAGCTTTTTAACCACCTTGGTGACTTCAGCCTGGGTGATGAAAGAGACCAACCCCGAGTCCCCAGCCTCTGTTTCCACCACGGAATGCGTGATGGCAGGATTGAGGAGATCCTCGAAGTACTCCTTCCACTGCCCGATAATGTCCTCAGTCGAGGTCAGCAGTCCCCCGCCCCCACTATAAACAGTGTTGGCGAAGCACTGCTTCCCCCTCCTGAGGCGACGGACGGTTTGCCAGAATCGCTTCGAGGCCAACCGGTAGTCCTTCTCCATGGCCTCACCGAACTCCTCCCAGGCCCGAGTTTTTGCCTCTGCCACAGCCCGGGCCGCAGCACGCTTGGCCTCACGGTACTCGTCAGCCGCCTCAGGAGTCCCACAAGCCAACCACAGCCGATAGGACTCCTTCTTCAGCTTAACAGCATCCCTTACTGCCGGTGTCCACCACCGGGTTCTGGGATTGCCGCCGCGACAGGCACCGCAGACCTTACTGCCACAGCTACGGGCAGCAGCATAGACAATAGATGCGGAGAACATGGTCCACTCGGACTCTATGTCTCCAACATCCCCCGGGATCTGGTCGAAGCTCTCCCGGAGGTGGGAGTTGAATACATCCCTGGCCGAGGGCTTTGCCAGGCGTTCCCAGCAGACCCTCACTATGCGTTTGGGCCCGCCAAGTCTGTCCGGCTTTCTCCTCCTCCATCGGATCCAACTAACCACCAGGTGGTGATCAGTGGACAGCTCAGCCCCTCTCTTCACCCGAGTGTCCAAAACATGCGGCCGAAGGTCTGATGATACGACAACAAAGTTGATCATCGACCTCCTGCCTAGGGTGTCCTGGTGCCAAGTGCACTGATAGACACCCTTATGTTTGAACATGGTGTTCGTTATGGACAATCCATGACTAGCACAGAAGTCCAATAACAAAACACCACTCGGATTCAGATCGGGGAGGCCATTCCTCCTGATCACGCCTCTCCAAGTGTCACTGTCGTTCCCCACGTGGGCGTTGAAGTCCCCCAGCAGAATAATGGAGTCCCCGGGAGGGGCACTGTCCAGCACCCCCGACAGGGACGCCAAGAAGGCCGGGTACTCTGCACTACCACTCGGCCCGTAGGCTGAAATGATAGTCAGAGACCTCTCCCCAACCCGAAGGCGCAGGGATACGACCCTCTCATCCACTGGGGTAAACCCCAACACGAGAAGGCTGAGCTGGGGGGCACAAACCCACACCAGCCCGCCGCCTCTCCCCGTGGGCCACTCCAGAGTAGAAGAGAGTCCAACCCCTCTCAAGGAGATGGGTTCCAGAGCCCACGCTGTGCGTGGAGGCGAGCCCGACTATTTCTAGTCGATATCTCTCGACCTCCCGCACAAGCTCAGGCTCCTTCCCCCCCAGCGAGGTGACATTCCACGTCCCTAGAGCCAGCCTAAGCATCCGGGGATCGGGCCGCTGAGGTCTCCACCTTCGTCCGCCACCCAATCCTCTTTGCACTGGTCCCTCATGGTTCCCCCTGCAGGTGGTGGGCCCACTGGGGGATGGCCTCGCGTCTCTCGTTCGGGCTTGGCCCGGCCGGGTCCCGCGAGGAGCAACCCAAGTTTTAGGGTAAATAAGTTAAATAGTTTAGATAGTTTCAAGTAAAACAGTTGATGGATGGAGATGAGAAAAATAAAAAACATAAGAAAAAGATTAAAAAGCACAGAGTGCATCAGTTAAGGTGTTAAAGAGTTAAAACCTTCCTGCAGGAAGTTTCGTTTGTCTTAAATATTGCGATCAGTTGGAAAAGAAAGGAGTATAGTGCATGTTATGGTGGACTACTGACTGACTGACAATATTTCTGTGTGCAAAATCTGAACCTATACTAAACTTTTTCATCTGCCTCTCTCACACACACACACACATACACACACACATACACACATATATGGGATTTGAGTGTAACATCTGCGTTTTTGAGTCTGGACTTTAGAAACCTGCCCTTCTCATGGCTACTCCATCAGAGATGCTTCTTCAGCACGGCCTGAAAGAGAGAGAGCCTGCCTGTCTGCCTGCCTGCTTGCTGCAAATCACAGTGTGAGTTTCCACCAGAAAGAAACTCAGAAGAAGTCTGGCGCCAAACCCACTGAGATGGACAATGATCCATGCTGCTGCAGAGCCAGAAGAGTGATACACTGGATTTATATTGGAAGCACATCTTATGCGGGCAGAAGAGAAACAAGCCGGAGCAAAGTTCTTTCTCCCTCCTCGAAAAGTTAAAGAGGACAAGGAGTGAATGTCTCACCAACAGACCTGAAAGGCCTGGTTGTTTTTGGACTGATAGAGGACTGTGTGCCATGACAGTCTGACTTTGGAGCGATTTAGAAACTGATGGAGGTAACGTACAAACACACACACATTTACATAAATCTTTTCCTATTTTCTGCAATGAAGAACGCTTATTAACCGCTGCTCATGTGACATGCTTGCTTGAAGTGGACAGATATAGCGGGTTAAAATATTATTTTAGGGTTAGAAAAGTATCTTTAAAAGGGTGATAACTTAACTCATTTGATACTTTCCGGTTAATTCTTTTAGAGAAACAAGTTTTCTTTTGTCGTGGAATATTCAGGGTCAATTATTCTAGTTATTAAAGTTATTAAAAGCAGAGGAAGTTACAACATCTCCAAAACTCAGCAGTAACCAAGTGTTTCTATGTTATTCTCAGGACAGATCTCATGAAGGAGCATTTTTATAAAACCCAGCGCATGCGTAAAACCTGATGGGTTTCTCCTTCAGGTATAATTTTCTGTTGTCAGAGTTTGTATCCCATAAATCTAATGGGTAGAGACCTCATTAAAACAGGCTTAGTTCTACTGCAGATGGTCTTCATACAGTTTCTGACACAGTATTTACAGTTTGGTGCAGTTTTCGTCCGCAAGTGCTAACTGACGCTTGTGGAAAGTACAAATTCATTGTTTTTCACAACAGCTGCTGGTAAGAGGTTAAATTAAATTATTTCCTTCCCTCTTCTGATTCATGCAGCGTGTTGATTTGTACTGAACCTTATATCAGGTCCTGACAAAAACTATGAAAGGCTTGGTTCTGCAGGTACTTTTTTCTCCCTTTGGGGAAGGAAAGGAAAACTAATCAGTTCTGTGTTGCACAGAAATATTAAAACACTTGTTGTTTTCTAAGATATCACTGGCTAAAACATTTTAAACTTTTGAGAGTAATTGGTTTTGTTAAACACATTTCCCTTGGTAAAACAAACCTTTAAAATGAGAATGAAAAAATTGGGTTATTTTTGAAGGTAAGAAATATTCTGATTGGACAGTGGTACCACACACAAATGAAACTAATCTTATGTTCCATAAAAGACTCTGCATAGAAAAGGCTCTCAGAACCGTGGAGTTATTTTCCACCACAGTACCAAATTTTTTAAGCATCCTTTTTCCTTTACAGGTCCTTCTCAAAATATTAGCATATTGTGATAAAGTTAATTATTTTCCATAATGTCATGATGAAAATTTAACATTCATATATTTTAGATTCATTGCACACTAACTGAAATATTTCAAGTCTTTTATTGTCTTAATACGGATTATTTTGGCATACAGCTCATGAAAACCCAAAATTCCTATCTCACAAAATTAGCATATTTCATCCGACCAATAAAAGAAAAGTGTTTTTAATACAAAAAACGTCAACCTTCAAATAATCATGTACAGTTATGCACTCAATACTTGGTCGGGAATCCTTTGGCAGAAATGACTGCTTCAATGCGGCGTGGCATGGAGGCAATCAGCCTGTGGCACTGCTGAGGTCTTATGGAGGCCCAGGATGCTTCGATAGCGGCCTTTAGCTCATCCAGAGTGTTGGGTCTTGAGTCTCTCAACGTTCTCTTCACAATATCCCACAGATTCTCTATGGGGTTCAGGTCAGGAGAGTTGGCAGGCCAATTGAGCACAGTGATACCATGGTCAGTAAACCATTTACCAGTGGTTTTGGCACTGTGAGCAGGTGCCAGGTCGTGCTGAAAAATGAAATCTTCATCTCCATAAAGCTTTTCAGCAGATGGAAGCATGAAGTGCTCCAAAATCTCCTGATAGCTAGCTGCATTGACCCTGCCCTTGATAAAACACAGTGGACCAACACCAGCAGCTGACACGGCACCCCAGACCATCACTGACTGTGGATACTTGACACTGGACTTCTGGCATTTTGGCATTTCCTTCTCCCCAGTCTTCCTCCAGACTCTGGCACGTTGATTTCCGAATGACATGCAGAATTTGCTTTCATCCGAAAAAGTACTTTGGACCACTGAGCAACAGTCCAGTGCTGCTTCTCTGTAGCCCAGGTCAGGCGCTTCTGCCGCTGTTTCTGGTTCAAAAGTGGCTTGACCTGGGGAATGCGGCACCTGTAGCCCATTTCCTGCACACGCCTGTGCACGGTGGCTCTGGATGTTTCTACTCCAGACTCAGTCCACTGCTTCCGCAGGTCCCCCAAGGTCTGGAATCGGCCCTTCTCCACAATCTTCCTCAGGGTCCGGTCACCTCTTCTCGTTGTGCAGCGTTTTCTGCCACACTTTTTCCTTCCCACAGACTTCCCACTGAGGTGCCTTGATACAGCACTCTGGGAACAGCCTATTCGTTCAGAAATGTCTTTCTGTGTCTTACCCTCTTGCTTGAGGGTGTCAATAGTGGTCTTCTGGACAGCAGTCAGGTCGGCAGTCTTACCCATGATTGGGGTTTTGAGTGATGAACCAGGCTGGGAGTTTTAAAGGCCTCAGGAATCTTTTGCAGGTGTTTAGAGTTAACTCGTTGATTCAGATGATTAGGTTCATAGCTCGTTTAGAGACCCTTTTAATGATATGCTAATTTTGTGAGATAGGAATTTGGGGTTTTCATGAGCTGTATGCCAAAATCATCCGTATTAAGACAATAAAAGACCTGAAATATTTCAGTTAGTGTGCAATGAATCTAAAATATATGAATGTTAAATTTTCATCATGACATTATGGAAAATAATGAACTTTATCACAATATGCTAATATTTTGAGAAGGACCTGTATTTTAAAACAGATCTGTATTTTTTGTTTTTGGCTTTTTAGCATAATGTTTGTCTGAAGCTTCTTATGAACTGGGTTAGGAGCAAATATGATCTGAGGTAAATTAGGAGCTGTGAACTAGTGATTTTTAAATCTGATTATTGTGCAAGCAGAAATCATACACTAACAGGTCTGGGGATATTTAGCCAATCCTTTAAGAGAGCTAACATCATTGTTCAATGCAGCAATACTCAACCTGTGGTTCCTGGACTCCTGAAGCTCGTAAGCCATAGATTTTGGGTCCATAAAATTATAATATTTAATTAAAGGTAGACCAATTACTTATTAAAATAGATCTAAGCCAATGATGAGTTCCAGTCATTTGGAGGCTTTGAAATGCAATAATATTAAAAATTTCTACTCTGGGTGACAGAGATTGGGGTTGAAGAGTTTAGTTTTGGAACCAAGGTTAGGATTTTTATAACGAAATAAAGATAAAGAAAATCCTTCATTTTAGGAAAAGAAAAGAAATAAAGGCTCTCTCAACACTAAAGAGGATGGTCGTCTCAAACTCCAGTCTCCTTGTTTGATTTCTTAGGGTTTAAAGATTAAAAGAATAACTAGGAGTACAAAGGTACACAAGGTAATTTCAAATTACTAAGAGATAAAATATTGGAACATTTATCAGCATTTGGATTATTAAAGAGGGGTTCTAGTAATAATTTTCTCCCCAACTCTCAAAATTTAAATAGCCAAATTAAGGAAAATTATGTGTGTCTTCCCTTTGAAACACTATGTGGAAAAAAGTCCAGTTTGGAGTCAAGTTTCTTATCTTAATTTCTGATTAAATCAAACACTGCAGTTTTTGTTTTGTTTGGGTATAACATGAAAATGTCAACGCTGACTTAAAATACTTCTTTGCATTTAACCTGAGCAGAGAAATTCTTGAATGCAGCTGCTATTAAATTGAGCCAAACAAAAAGAGAACTATAACAATAACTCTCAGGATTGTAGTTATTATTACAGAGTTACAGTACAAAGAATTAGCAAAAGGTTTCAGCATCACTATGTGCACTCATTTTTAAAAAGGATCCTGACAATTGTCATAACAAAATTGATCAATTATAGCATTAAAAGATATGGTTGAGAAAGCATATTCTGAAAAGAGATTGTTAAAAATTTCTTTGAATTCTTGAAGCTTCAAATTTGGCCATTTGTTTGTCTCTGATGTTTTGTCTTTGTTTTGTTGGAATGAATGTTTGTTTATATGTTGCATGAAACAATAATCCATGTTTAGAATAATGTTTCTAAATCCCAGATTGATTAAACTTTGAGTTTTCAGGAGAGTTAAGAAGCAGCTTGTTTCTGAGGTAGGTGCATGTTAACAGTTTTGCAGTTTAAGTTACACTAATGTGGGATGGGATGAAGAAACTGTGAGTCCCGCCCATAGGCTGCCAATCAGAGGTTAGTTCTGCCTGACTCCGCCCACCTACCAGGTTGGTTCACACCTTTGCTGTCATGGTAACGCTCAGCACCTCCCTTCCTGAGTTTTAACACTGTTTAAGAGACAATAGAATCAAAATGCTTGTAGTGATTGTTGCCTTAAAAACATGTTTTTTTGGATGTAGCATGACTTTTAGATTTATGTGTTTTATTATTAAAAGGTTAATGAAATAGTTAAAACTAGTTTGAAGAATTAGTTTTGCATACAGAATCATTGGTGATTTATTAGATTGAAAGTTTCCCTGGTACCATTAAACTAACTGATAGTTCAAGATATGCAAAAGTAAGGAATATATTTTGATAAAGAATCAGAGTTATGATTTCATACTTGACAGGAATTATTTATTCGATTAAATTTGTAGAGTGTATGCGTCAATATTACATTAGATTTCCATTAGTCTAATATTTATCTTCATACAAGACAAATCAGGATATGTGACTAATTTCTAAGTGAAATATTGATGAACTGTACAACGACTGAAGTTTGTGTTTTGTTGTTAATGGAACTGAGTTACAGTTAAAAACATCTGGATTTTATTTATGTGGCTTTCATTACATTCATAGAGACACATAGTTATGTCAGAAATCATTTCTTTGGTTCTATGTAATGTGATCTTGGTTACTAGAACATTCATGTTTAAACCTTTTGCTGGATTGTCGCAGGGGTTGGATCCTGCGCCAGAAGGGGGGAATGTCAGAATAAAGTAACATGGGGATATTGCCAAGATCAATTTAAAGTAACATGGGGATATTGCCAAGATCAATTTTTTCCACATCTTTGTGTGAAGGTAGGATGGTGTTCCCTCCTGGACTTAAACAGGAACCTTTTTCTGAGGCACATGGAGTAGGATACGTTGGAATTAAACAGATGCTGGAGAATCTGAAGGAGTGGAGGCATCCTTTTATGACAGACATGGTGAAACACTTTGTGAAATGCTGTACAGTGTGTGGGCAATTCAACCCAAAGAAAACTTTGACACCATTGCAGGAAAATTTCCTTTAATCACAAGGCCAGGAAAGGAAATAATTATTGACTATACAGACATGGTGCAGTCAGTAAGAGGTTTCTGATATCTGCTCGTGTGCTCATCCTTTCACAGGATGGCCAGAAGCATGGCCAGCAAAAAGGAAGATAGCAAAACTGTGGTTAAATGTCTCATTAACCATTACATTCCCAGACACGGGTTTCCTGAAAAGATAAGGACTGACAATGGAACCCATTTTAAGAACCAGGAGCTGCAACAGGTGGAGTCCAGTTTGGGGCTGAAACACAGGTGTTCAGTGAACTCAACCACAGGATACACTCCATACGAGCTGGAAACCGGAAGGAGTTTTCGGGGACAACGAGGAGCAGTTCTGACATCTACAGGTGATATACAGAATCTGTCACACAAAGTCTATTTTTCTCAGCTACAGACGGTGGTGGAAACCTACAACAAGGTTCTGGGATCTGAGAGATCTACAGGAGAGCCAACAACACCACAGGTCGAGTGGGTGTGGTTGAAGATCATTATGCAAAAGTGGGTGGAGCCAAGGTTCACAGGACCGTACCAGGTGACAGAAAGGACATCCCACGCAGTGAGGCTTAAGGGCAAAGGAGACACGTGGTTTCATTGGAGCCAGTGCGCCGAGGCACCGGAACCAGGGAGACCCCTGGAGGAGATTGGAGAAAACACAGCTTCATCACAAGGGGCAGAATAATCCCCTCAGCTGTGTCAGACAACTAGGCAGTCTACCTTAGTTGTTGAAGAAAGAAGACCAACAGACACCCGCGCACAAGATGTCACCTGTATAAGGGACCAACGAACAGCGACACTGCACCACCCGGAGGACAAAAGGACGAGAGAAAACAAAAAAAATAAAATAACATTTTCAATTTATGGTTTTTACTTAACAAAAATTATATTTTATATGTTTTTGCATTTTTACTCTTTTATTATATTCATCTATTGTTGTGCTTACTGTTCAGGGGCCATAAGGATTGTAGTGATCGAACCCAGGCAGTGTTTGTTTTTAATGAAGAAACGCAATTAATTAATAGGACTGAGAAGACATCCTCCACTTAGAAGGGGTCAAGACATCCCTGCTGAGGATCAGAAGGTTTTAAGCACCCTGAGACTACAGAAGCAGGAAATGCAATAGTCCTCAGGCAAAAGGTGAGGCAGAGGCAGCAGGGCCTAAAGCACAGTTAATGTAAAATAATCCTTCTGTCCACTCTGGAGTAAGAGGTGTATATTGATATTGGTTTAATTTATTTTTATCTTCTCTCTGAAAGTATTAATTAAAGTTCATAGGATGATTCAATTTCAGCGAGTTCCATTGCATTGTTGGTTCCAGGCATGCTTAATTACAGCACTAGCGGCCGCACTAATAACCAAAACGGAGGGGACCGGTGGGAGCACCAAAACTAAACAGCCCCCTTCTATAGTTATGCACAGCCCGTCTGACCCTTATGGCGCCAAATTGACCATTCATGCTAATACTAAAGGAATCACGGTAGCACAACTTGACTTATGTAACATTATTAATAGTGGAACCAACCAGGTGGGTTGGCATGGTTATGACATCTATATGTGTGTGTTGAAAGGCCACCCCAGTAAATTGTCTCGGAATCCGTGTGGAAGTTGGGATCAGGTAGTTACACTCATTGTTATGACCGCAGGAACAACTTAGGACAGCTGCAAAAGAATATATCCTTGATTAGAGCCACACCAACACCTGGTGGACCTGTGAACCCCCTCATATTCACCACTCGATATCTGACATATGTCCAACTCACCCCATGATCTCTTAAGACAAGTAATGGGTATTATTTTGTCATAGGTGTCGACAAATCAGGAAAAGACCCTAAAGGCATTATTAAGGTACAACTAGTGAAACCTTCAGCCTCCCCTCAGCAAACAGTATTTAAGGACACAACATCACCTACTCCCGGTCCTGGGCCGTCCCTTGTCCATTATGTAGATGTACATACCGTGAAGGACCTTATAACATTGGAAACAGGATTTACTGATGCTAACATATGGCTACAATGGATGGCTGACACTGCTCAAGAAAATCATATGTCTGACTGTGTAGCCTGTGCAGCTGCAAGACCCTCCCTTTACACTGAACCTGCTCCTCTGTACCCCTCTGATACTTGGGGCTATAACTGTATGCTAAATCTAACCAAGGCAGCTACACCCACTAACTGTACCACACTAGCTACTATTTTTCCGCCCATTAACAATAAAACTCTCGCTGGACCATTTACCCCTTATAAAGGCAATGGAAGCTACAGATGTTTCAATTTTACATCTCCAAATGCTATAGTGCTTCTAGGTGAAATCCCACAGGATTGGTGTAACAGAATTGAACCTGGTTCAAACATTGGAAGGTGGGCTAGAGCTGGTTTATACTATTATTGTGGTGACAGGAGATTTTTGATTGCCTGGGGAGTGTGTGCTATGGTCAGATTACAGGCACCACTGATGTTAATTGGTGAAGCCATAAAATAACTAATAACACTCATCTACCCTCTGTCCTAACAGCTCAGAGGCGCAGACACGTGTTAAGGAAGCGTGCAACTAACCCCTTCAATCTCACGTAGAACTCTTCCACCTATATTGATGCAATCGGAGTGCCTAGAGGAGTCCCAGATGAGTATAAATTAGCGAATCAAGTAGTAGCCGGCTTTGAAAATATTCCCGTAATCTCAGCGTTTATTCCAATAACTCCTAATGTTACACGTCTCAACAGGATGAGGCTAAATGCAACAAATGAAGATTGGTTTGAGTGAGCCTCCGTCCCAGCTTCCTTCTGGGTGAGAGTTCATGCAAACCTGAAACATGGATTAATAATGTCCGTGAGTGAAGAAGCGAACATCCATTTCCTCTCTCAAACTTTGACTTTTATTACAAATCTTCACATTCATGAATTATTACAATAACATTTTTCTCATTCACTGTAATCATGTCCAGGTTTTTATATGACCTTTGTAACTCTCCGTTTCAGATACAGGATGTGTTCTCATCAAGCATAACGGCAACATGTAAACTTAAACGCCTCACTCACAGGTGTCTTTAAATATCCCTCATTCACATAGAAAAATACAATCTTCGTCTGTCTTACACATCCTCATTGCAGTATTTCTGAGGGGAATAAACCATGTTAACATGTGTGATTACATTTAGACGTATTTGGATAACCATGCTCACTACAAGCACTCGCCTGTAGAATAGCTGTATGTCTGCCGGCAAAACCCTATAGTGAAACTGATTACATCGTGAAGAACATAGTGAATAAACTCACTCAAACAATGCTGGTTAAATGTGGGGTTTAACAGTAACATTAAAGCTCCCCTTGCATTCAGCATTACTCTCCCAACAATAACAATAAAACACAAAACACATGTCAGAATACCACACCAACCTTATTAAAGTTAAATCGAGGGCTGTACTTTAGTTTACTGATACACGCGGCGGTCACCGCTAAGTAGCTGTGGTGGCTAGCGGCTACTTCCGCTAGTAGCTTATCAGGTACGATTCCGATAAAAATCGCTCCGTGTCCGCTTAAATATATACACACCAACTCACTAATGATCTTATTCGCCTCTTTACACTTAAAGGGGAAAGGCCAGTTTACAAGTGTTCCACATTACTAACCTGAAACATGGATTAATAATGTCCGTGAGTGAAGAAGCGAACCTCCATTTCCTCTCTCAAACTTTGACTGAGGGGAGGAGGGGAGAAGGACGCCTTTCACTACCGCGCCCGGAGAAACGGTGTCTATTTTTTTAGTTCCGCCCCCCCTTTTTGTTCCCTTTAAACTTAAACACAATTTCAGTCCCCAAAAGTAGAGTCGTTGTCCCTCACTGGTAACCCGTGAGTTCTGTATTGGTTTCTTCTCTTTCTTTTAATAAATAAACAATGGATGGACTCTCACTATAGAATGTATCACACACTCCCCGACAAACAAAAGGTGGCTCCTGACACATAACATCCCACAATCATCTGTATCCCTGTGTTGTTGTTTTTTGTTTTTTTTCCTTAATAGTACACTCCAATAAGTCAAAAGAAGTATGGAAACATAGTCTGTGTGCTCAGATGTATGCAACTGTCCAAGGCACTCCACTCCCTATGCCGGAATACATAACTGGTAAATAAGGGTATGGAATGATGGGTGGAGGCTGGATGGGGTGTAGGTACGGGGAGGGAAAGCCCTGGTACATGCTTAGTGTCGGTTGTACCCCAACTGCATTCACTGAGGAACGTGGTTGGTATACTGGTTGACCCAGAGATGGGTAAGTAAACACAGACCCCGGCCGTCTTTCCCTTGCAGATCTCCTAAGGGGGACCGGATGTTCAGCCTGCTGGACTGTGGTTTTGTTCTCTCGAGAGGCAGGGTGTCGTTCCTCCTCGCTACACTGTTTACACCGTTCACCGTCACCGGCCACCCACTGTGGTCCACTTCTATTACTCTCCCCTTCCCGTTCAGATTCCATAGGAGTTGTTTCGTTCAGATTAGTCTCCTCCTCTTCAGCCATGTCTTGGAAGTCCCAGGGAGTATTTTGATCGGGTGACTGGTTATTAAGTGGAGGTTTCTCCACTGGTACTCGAAGCCAGTAACGAGGTTCTTCCTCATCCTCCTGATCGTCCGATTCACTCGTGGCTGGTTGTGGTATGTCATGCCTCGACCGAAGGCCTTTGGGGCTCCTTCTGACTCTCCTTTGAGTCTCTGCTGTACTTGCGGTCGGATTCTGGACTGATTCTATCGCTAGGTCATTTACTTGTAACAACAGGTTCCTGTGCAGCGTGCGAACTGGACGACTGCCAACCTCAGGGCTGACTTTGTAAACGGGGTTGTCGCCCACTTGTTCTTTCACAATGTAGATCTGTTGCTCCCAATATGGTTTAAGCTTTCCAGGCCCCCCTCGTTCACTGAGGTTCCGTACTAAGACCCTATCCCCAAGTTGGAGAACGACGCCTCTACACCTCTTATCATAATGTGCCTTGCCTCTACTGCTGGACTGTTGGCTGTTCGCATTAGCTATCCGATATGCCTCCGTCATCTTTCTAGCCCACTTTTCAGCATACCCCCTTGGTTCGCTGGCTTCGGCCCCTTGCTCTGTTAGGAGGCCAAAAAGAATGTCAACGGGGAGACGGGGGTGTCGACCATACAGCAAACAATACGGGAAGAATCCTGTGGCCTCATGTTTCGTACAGTTGTATGCGTGCAGCACATGAGGTTGGTGATCTTTCCAATTTTCTTTCTCTTTCTCTCCTAGAGTCCGGAGCATTTGCAGTAATGTTCGATTCAGGCGTTCCGCTGGATTACCCTGGGGATGATATGGAGAGGTTCTTGAGTGAGCCACACCAACTAATCGTCTAAGACTTCTAAAAAGCTCATTCTCAAACTCTCGGCCCTGATCATGGTGGAGTTTTGCTGGGTACCCAAATCGTGGGATGAAATCATGGAAGAGTCTGTCAGCTGCTGTCTTACCAGCCTTGTTCTTGGTGGGATAGGCTTGGGCGAACCTGGTGAAACGGTCTATGACAACCAGGATATACTCATATCCCCCTTTACTGGTCTCTAGGTGGAGAAAATCAATACACACCAGCTCAAGAGGTGTGGTAGACGTGATACTGCCCATTGGTGCTCTCTCATGCATCACTGGCTTCTTCTGTTTGATGCACGAGCACCTCCTAGTAATGTATTCCTCTATTTCCCTCTTCATGAAGGCCCAGTAAAATCGCTCCCTGGCCAAGTTCAGCACTTTTTCCACCCCGACATGACTCATCTTGTTGTGTAACTGGGTTAGGACCATTTGTTTATATACACTGGGTAGAACTAACTGTTTTCGGCTCACAGTCTTCTGGTAAAGGAGATCATTCTCCATATACAATTTGCCCCACTCTCGCAGCAGCCTCCTAATATGTGCGTTCTCATTACTCCTGTCGGTCTCTGTTGGCGGTTTGTTTTGTAGTTTCCATTCCACGACCTTTCCAATGACTGGGTCCTTCCTCTGTTCCCTCACCAGCTCTTTATGGTTGATTGCCTGTAGACCCTCAAGCCCGGGTTGACTAGGGAGTGATAGGTTGAGGGCTGTCACCCAAGCCACATCTCCCTGCTGGGCCCTTCGACCTCCTTCCCAGGCGGCACATACTGCCTCCTCTGATAGTTCCTCAGAACACTCAGCCATAAAGGTGTCTATGTTCAGGGGCCAGCGTGACAAGGTGTCTGCGTCAATGGCGGTTTTCCCTGGCCGGTACTTGATGTCGAAATGGAAATCGGCCAGTTGTCCCACCCACCGATGACCCACGGCATTAAGCTTGGCAGTGCTCAGTACGTATGTGAGAGGGTTGTTGTTCGTAAAGACAGTGAAGTGTGGGGCATAGTATAGATAATCACGGAACTTGTCACAGATTGCCCATTTTAATGCTAAGAATTCAAGTTTCCCAATGTGCAGATGATAATTCTATTCCGCTGGTGTCAGTGTGCGAGACCCATACCCAATCACTCTTCTCTTCTCATTCTGATCCTGATACAGGACCGCGCCCAGACCCTTTTGGGAAGCGTCTGTGTGTAGGATGAATGGACGGTCAAAATCAGGGTAGGCGAGCACCGGGGGTGTGATCAGCCGATCCACAAGCTGTTCCCGAATCGGCTGATGTTCCTTGGTCCACTCTACTGGGGTTCGGGAGGACTGCTGGTGCCCCTTTGTTTTTCCCCTTGATGGTTTGGACTGAGGGGTGTCGGCTTTTGACTGTAGTAGATCATACAGGGGTTTAGCAATACGTGAGAAATCCTGCACGTATGTCCTGTAATAACTCAGGAATCCTAATAGTTGCCTAATATCTCCCACGGTTCGTGGCGTCTTGTGTTTCAGTGCTTGTACTGCTTCGAGATCTTTAGGGTCCATCATCACTCCGTCTGCTGACACCAACCTGCCTACGTATCCAACTTCCTGACGAAAGAGCTCGCATTTCTCCGGTTTCAACTTCACCCCATGGCGTTTCAATGCTTGTAGTACTTTGCGTAACACTTGTATGTGACCGTTGAATGATCTAGAGAAGCACAGGACATCATCGAGGTAGGGAATACAACACTCATCCCTCAGCTCGTCAAGCATCCCCTCCATGCTTCTTTGAAAAGCTGCCGGTGCATTTGACAACCCGAATGGTATTCGGACCCACTCGTACAGCCCCCATGGGGTCGTGAATGCGGTGAGGTATCTTGACCCCTCGGCGATGAAGCCCTGGTGGTACGCTTTTCCTTGGTCGAGAATCGAAAACCAGGCGAATCCCCCCAGGGAGTAGGTGAGGTCTTGGATCCTAGGTAGAGGGTGACGGTCCGGTACAGTCTTATTGTTGAGAAGACGGTAGTCCACACAGAGTCGTAGGGACCCGTCCTTCTTCCTCACACATATGACTGGAGCTGCATACGGTGACTGGGACTTCACGATCCACCCTTTAACCAGAAGCTCCTGAATATACTCCTTCACCTCTTTATAAAGGGGTTTTGGGATGGATGCGTAGGCCCTCTGAACAGGGATGTCATCCTTAGTCCTGATCTCCATCTGTAGGGAAGGGATGCATCCAATGTCATCACTGTTGCGGGAAAAAGCTCCGCACTCCTCGTAGAGTACTTCTTCTACCACCCGTCGTTGTTCAGGGTCTAGATGACTAAGGTCAACAGGAGGGAGCCAGGAGTCAAGTGAAGGGGTGGTCGGGGATGTGACACCGTTAACCTCAACCACTTCCTTTTGGTGTGATCTGGGGATATCGGTTTCCAGGATCTTTACGATAGGCTGGATCGTCCCCAAGAGAGTTCTCTTGGGTAGCGTGATCTCATGTTTAGTTTGGTTAGAGACGGGCATTTTAACGCGCGGCTGCTTGGCATCGTTAATCTTTAAGAGGCCTTCCCCAACACCCAGGTGTTCTAAGATGGTATCCCCTCCTGCTGGTTCATATAGGACGAGGGGGTCAGTTGTGTTAAAATGTGGGGGTACCCTGCACCACACCTGAACTGTCTCACCCGGGGGAATAACAGTATGGTCCCTACCCACTCTTACTATAACTGGCTCGCCATATATCTTTGGCGGCACCTGGATGAAACTCACAATCACCTCTACTTGTTCCTGTTCTACCCCAAAGGCTCTGCGGAGGAGACTAACTACTGTAGAAACTGCCTCACCTGATAGCTCCTTCCGTCTAATGACCTCCCCCAGTACATTGGCCCCGAGGAGGGGTTGAGGAAGTGGCAACTGACTAACTAGGAACGGAGCCTGGATGGTTAGATTGGGATCTTCATTCCCTGTGAGGTTAACCGTGAGCTCCACCCACCCACTGTATGGTACTGCATGGCCGGTAATCGCATAGACACCCAGTTCCTCCTCTAATAGTTCCGACAGGTGTCTCACGGTACCGTTCGGGATGTGGGTGGCCACCCATTCTTTGTCGATAATACTCACTTGCGATCCTGAGTCAAATAGGGCTGTAATTGGATAACCACCAAGCAGGCACTTCAGCAGACTTTTCTCCCCCACTAAAGGGGCCTTATTGGTGACTGAGTTCTGCTTGATACTTGTATTCGTTTCTTGTTGTTGTCTTTGCTTGGGATGTTTTGGTCTTCGACCTAGGATGTGGTTTACTGCTTGGGACTGGAACTGTTCGCCGGTCTCTGGGTGTCCCTCAACAGAGACCGGGTCCCGTTTCCCGATACCTGAGTTCGTTTCAAGCACCCCACCGCTCTGTGTCCTGCTTCTCCACATGCAAAGCAGTGGTAACATTCCAAGGCGTTCCGCTCGAGACACCTGGGACAGCGAGCCGCCCTGCCCCTCACCTGAGTTGTGGGTGGCCTCAGCAGAGGTTGCGGTGGCCGGTTTGAAGATGACTGATAGGCGAAGTGTTGGTGCGTACAAGCTGGCCCACTTAAGGGTTGAGTCCTTGAGGTATTAGTAGCCTTCTGCTCCCTCAGAGACGCTACCATCTGCATCAGGGCCTCCACTTGAACACTGAGCTGTTCTATGGTTTGAAGATTCTTGTTGTCTTTTATACTGACATTTGTGATTGTTTGTTGTGCTCACCCCTTGTTTCGACCTTGGTGTTGTGGATTTGTGTTGGCTTTTGCTTAAGAGGTTGACCCCATCGGCGTTGATGCTCATTTTCATCGCTCATGATTTTCATGACTTGGCTGAGGATTTCCTCGTCTGTGATCTGGCTGTCCGTCAGTAGCGGCCTCACTCTTTGACGAAGGTCCCCATGTTTTGCCCCCAACCCCTGATATATGGTATAGAGGAAAACCTTCTGTATAGTTACAGGGTCATATGCGATATCTGTGCTAGTGTGTCGTGTTCGGGAAAGGAGCTTCTGTTTCAGCCCGATCATGCGGTACAGAAACTGCTGAGGCGATTCTTGATCTGATTGCTTGGCACACATTAATTCCTGAAACATCTCAGTTGATGCTCTCTCACCTAGGTGGGACCTGAGGAAGCCTTTGAGCTCTGCTATTGTGACTGAATCTTTGTTTATGAGCATCTCTTTAAAGACTCCTGGTTTTATAATCCTCAACACCCCTCTGACCACTTCTGTCTCTGTAAAGCCCTCTTTCACTCCCTCATTGATTTGCTTACTGATGTTGCTGTAGTTGAGGTCAGAGTTCTGATCTCCAATCTGGCCACCATGTAATTTGAAGTCTCTACGCTGTAGGTAAGCGAGGTCCTTTAGACACACGGTTTGATCTTGAATCATATGTGGTAGACTGTAAGACTCTGACTCACCTTGACGGGGGAGAGTTGTGGTTGGTGGGGTAGCACTATATTCATACTGCCGAGGTTTCTCACCGAATTCCTCATACGCCTCTTTCAGCTCTTCTACAGACTGTAGTTTGGCGCGAGGCTGGGTCACGGAGTGCCGTTGAGGCTGAGTGACTGTACTGTGTGGGTAGAAATGAGGCTGTGTTGTGTCGTGTGTAATGGTAGTGGACTGGCTGGGAGCAGCCGCTGTGTGTGTGTTTACCTCATGCAGCTCTATTGTCTCGGAAACACTGGTAACATGAACACTTAATAACCTATGTATCCGATCATTTAAGTCCAACAAATGTCCCACCCCCTCATCTTCCAGCCTGAGTAAGGCATCAGACTGCAGATATGAGGTTACGAAGTTCATGGCGCTTTCTTCATCATTTGGATCCAGCTCCTCTCCATCCTGGGTAGTGGTAGCGATCTCTTTTGCCAACTGGTAGACGTCCTCACTTGACAGTCTGAACAGCTACTTCTTGATGCCCCATACTAGCTCTTTGCGAACCGATGCCATGGTTTTTGGTTCTGCTCTGCATAAGTCCCCTAGTGACCAACTTAGGGGCTCAGTTCCCTACAATGGGCATATGTCATTCCCTGGATCGGTGATGTGGCTCTTTGGTGAGCGGTATACCCTGACCTCAGGATCAGCAGCGCGGTTCCTCTGGCGAACAGTGAGGATTCCTTCCCACTCTGGTCTTCCACCCTGGACACCCGCCGGATGACTCCTGGTCTCCACGATATACTGCCACTCCTGGTCACGTGGTTCTGGTATCACTGGATCTTCTCCTGTTGGTTTTGATGAGGAGAGATCCCGGACGAGCCCCCACTGTTTGTTACACGTCTCAACAGGATGAGGCTAAATGCAACAAATGAATATTGGTTTGAGTGAGCCTCCGTCCCAGCTTCCTTCTGGGTGAGAGTCCATGCAAACCTGAAACATGGATTAATAATGTCCGTGAGTGAAGAAGCGAACCTCCATTTCCTCTCTCAAACTTTGACTGAGGGGAGGAGGGGAGAAGGACGCCTTTCACTTCCGCGCCCGGAGAAACGGTGTCTATTTTTTTAGTTCCGCCCCCCCCTTTTTGTTCTCTTTAAACTTAAACACAATTTCAGTCCCCAAAAGTAGAGTCGTTGTCCCTCACTGGTAACCCGTGAGTTCTGTATTGGTTTCTTCTCTTTCTTTTAATAAATAAACAATCGACGGACTCTCACTATAGAGTGTATCACACAAACAAGAATGTAGACCGCATTAATTATATTCATTACAATGTACTACAACTGGCCAACTTAACCCAGGATGCCGTTGAAGGTCTCAGAACAACTAGCCCCCACCTCTCTCATGGCCATACAAAACAGAATGGCATTGGATATGTTGCTAGCTGAAAAAGGGGGTGTCTGTGCCATGTTTGGAGATATGTGTTGTACTTTTATCCCAATAACACCGCTCCTGACGGATCTGTCACCCGAGCCTTAGAAGGACTGAGAACTCTGAGTAAAACTATGCACGAGCATTCAGGGATTGACAATGCATTGGAGCAATGGTTCACTGATATGTTTGGAAAATGGAAAGGTTTAGTCATGTCATTAATGATTTCTATAGCTATTTTTGTTGCCATTATTGTTACCTGTGGTTGTTGTTGTTGTGTACCATGCATCAGGGCTCTGATGGTTCGCTTCGTCACTGCCACAATTGAGAAGGGGAATGCTGAATCTAAACCTCCTACTTATCAGATGTGTGCTTTGACGGACGGACTTCAGGGGCTGGAGCTGGCTGCAACCTATGTGGAGTGATTTCCTGGTGGAGATCAAAAGGGGGAATTGTGGAAATAAATGCCTTATCATTAGTAGCTAAAGCTAAGATATATTTGGGATTTGCTGCTTATAGATTGATTATTATTAGGAGTTTTTAGTTAAGCTTTTGAGAGTTAGAAAAATCCTTAAACAGTAGCTTCTAATGTGGTCACACAATGAGTGTTTATTATTCAAGGTTAAAGCTTGCAGGTGTTTTCTGTCTGTATCGTGAGAAGCTGGCAGTGTATTAGGGAGGCATGGTACTCCTCTCACTGAAGATTCCTGAAGACGTGTGGGAAACAATTCTTTAATTAAATGATGAAATATATCTCTGTTTCTTTGATACTGTTGCTGGGGAGACATCCACAGACAGAATGTGTATGTGTACTGCATAGCAGCGTGGGGTATAAAATGTAATGTGGCGCACCCCCAGTGAGACAACACACAGACGTTTTCAGGTACCAGTGTAAGTGTGTGTCTCCCTCTCTGAATTCAGATTGGTTTTAATAAACTTGTGGAAACGTACAACTGATCTCTGACTGAGTATTGTCCTTTGGGGTGTCAAATTAAAAGAGTCGGGGAGAGGTGAGGAGTAATGTACAGCCAGTAAAGTTTTCCTACATCAACTGTGCTAATAATTGTACCAATCATTTCCTTAAAAACAGTTACTTGTTTCTTTCTCATCACTGAAAAAAATTACTCAAATTTAAGGTTGTGAGGGTTCGCCAGGCTCCACGCCTCTGGAGTTCCACAGAGTGTCTGGGAAGTCCTCTACTCTGCTCAGTCGGCCTCCACGTCTTTGGTGCAGGCCTGGTCGCCCACCTGAACTCTGTTTGTCTTTTTTCTTTTTTTTTTGATCATGCCATGCCTGTCTTGCCTGCCCGTTTGTTTTGTTCCTGCCTCCTGCTGAGTGTGAGTTTTTATAATTAAACCTTTTTTTTTTCACTCACCATCACGCTGCCTGCTCGTCTGCATTCTGAGGTCCAATTCCAAGTAAACCGTGACAGAACCGTGACAGGTTGCATGTTTCAGTACATTTTAGAGTGAGATGATGCTCATGTAATGCAAGAACACATTATATATTCAATCATGGTATTAATTTATTTTAAAGGTGAATGTTTAGGGCATTTTGCACATGTTACCAGGACTTCAACAAAATTGAGGGTGCCTGTCATCGTTAATATATCAAGGTATTTCCTAAATACATAAATGATTTAAAGTGAAGATCATAGTGTAAGATAAGGTCACAGTTTTCTCCATATGACAATCTTGCACAAGACTGTGATGGCACAGAGAGATGAAATCTTTCTGCTGAGAAAATCTAGTTATAATCATTATAATGCTACAGCCCTCTATCCACAACCAGTCAACAATCATGAATTATGTTATTTTTAATAATGTGATAAAATATTGCTAAAAAAAACTAATTTAGTAGTAGTTTACTTTTATAAATGTTCCTATTTTTCTGCCTTAAAATGTATTTTACCTACGTCTTATTTTGACGCATCATCAGTTCATCTAAAATTTATAGCTGAGTGATTAAAATTTGCTGAGTTTATAAACACGCTCTTCTTTAGCTTTCAAGTTTTTTTGTTTGCTTGTTTAAATTAATTGTATGTTTTATAATATATTTGATTTATTTACTTAGTTTACCAAGTCTTGTTAAGAGGAACAAGTGCATGTTAGCATTAATGTATTAACAGAATGATACATTCTTGGAGAGCTGTTTAGTTTCAGCTTTTGTATCATTTATTTTATTAATGATTTGTTGCTCTGAAATTAATTAATAAAAAATGATCTATGACTGGAGGTTAACTGATTTGTTTATTTCTGTGGTGGTTGCTCATGCTTATCACTTAGGGCAGCCAATGCCATAAGGTCTATACTATTAATTTTCATCAGTCTAATTTTTTAACCTTGGATCAGAGCTTCTTTTGGAAACTAAACACAGATTGACTTTAGGCCTCCTACCTACAGCACCGTAAATTTCCTGGCTACAGATGAAGAGTTGCTCTCTTTACAATATGGCCTGGTTCTGATCTGAACCCATTGCCTTCTAAACAGCAGCTGACTGAATGCTTGTTATTAATCCAGCAGAACACAGAGACTGGAGCCCCTCTCCCTTGGCCCATTTCTTTCAAAAACACTGTTGCAGTAATTAGGGAAAATGTGATAAAGTAATGTAGGAAATGGACCTTTAGCTTGGTTGTGTTGATGCACACCTGCAGGCGTAAAACCTGTGTTTGAAGCCTTTGAACTCCAAAAAAGCTTTCTGTGGACATACTTATCCACTTAGTGGGTCTAAAATAAACTACCCTTTCATCCATCTTTTATGTTTCTGTACCTGTACAATATTGTTCACTGTTGCAAGTTGCCTGCAGGCTTTTACCTATCTCCAGTGGCCAATGTGCGAGAGACAAGGTCCTCTCAGGCTTTCAGAAGTACAAATCATCCATCCGAACTGTATTGGACTTCACAACAAATACAAAATAAGCTGCTGCAGTCTGTGGGTCCCTTAAAAACAAAACAAAAAAGACCAGCTGTACCTTAGCAGAACCAAATTGACAAAATCTTAGAGAAATATGCAGATTTTGTTGTTGTTAACATGCAAGTATAAAATATGGCCAGACTCAGCAAACCTTCACTTAAAGTTTAATTATAGTCCCAAGAGTGTTGCTTCAGCATGTTAACAATGCTGCCATGTATAGTTATTGTTGCTAAGCTACAGTTAAACAATGAATTACAAGTAAGGACTTTATGGAATAATGATGAATACATGTCTCTCTTAAATGTATACTAGAATAATACATTTATCAAACATTACTGTTCCAGATTTTTATTTTCTTCATTCTGAAACCAGTTTCCCTTGAAGCAGAATGCATAAAAGCAGAGATCCTGACAGAAAGCAGCCAGCAGGAGTTAAATTTACACATTCTGTCAAGGTCAGGGCGTGCACGTCTACAGTGTTATTGAGCAGAGACACATCTCACATGCTGCTCTCCAAGGCATCTCTGATAGGCTGGCTCACCTTCACCATGTTACCATGTGCATTAACAGTAACAAAGACAGAAAGCTTCAAACGGTGCAACAAGGGTTGTTGGAGTGCCGTTTTTGTCTGACAAAATACTGTATTGCAGAATCGAAACAATTTGACATAAGAGTTCTTGTCTGAAGGTACACAACTAAATGTTTAATATTCGTATCAGTTTTCAAGTAAGGTGGTGCAGTTGGTAGCACTGTTGCCTTGCAGCAAGAAGGTCCTGGGATTGACTCTTGGCCGGGGGTCTTTATGCAAGGAGTTAGCATGTTATCCCTGTGTATGCATGGCTTCTCACCAGTTGCTCCAGTTTCCTCCCACAGTCCAAAAACATGACTGTTAGGTTAACTGGTTTCTCTAAATTGCCCTTGGGTGTGAATGAGTGTGTGCATGGTTGTTTGTCCTGTATGTCTCTGTGATGGACTGGCGACCTCTCCAGGGTGGACCCCGCCTCTCCCCCATAGACTGCATGAGATAGGCAGGAGCTCCCCCTTCACCCACTATGGAAGAAGCGGTAGAAATTGACTGACTGACTGTTTACAGTTCAGCTGCAGAAACAAGTCCTCATATATACTTAATACTTTTACACATATCTGTCACTTATATAAAGTTTAGCTGTGATTGACAAATGACAGGCTTCCTCAGAGGTGAAACTGAAATATTTTAAATAACCTCAAATACATCTGTAAAATCTGTTACAGCTAGGTCTGTGCAGCAGCGACCTAATGATGGATTAAAGCACAGTATTATTTGTGCTTGTTTGTAAATTCTGATATGTTGAAAACTCCCCAATAAATTCCGAATGACAGCTGATGTGATCTACACGGAATTAATGTATTTCAGGTGAGATTTGAAAACCTGCATTTCTGAAACAACATGATCTGTACTACTGTTGCTCATGCTCAGTATGCTCCCAGCCTACTTGTAAGTTTTCATGTCATCATCATCATTAAACTCACTATGCGGCTTGCTCGCCATCATCTGCACTATGGTCCTGGATCAAATAACCCAAATGTGACAACAAAAAGGACGCAGCCAAAGTTGAAACCTCATTATAAAAGTCAGCAACACTGTAAGATGAATATGGGAGCCAAAAACTTGGTTGTTTTTTTCCTCCCATCAGTTAGAGTTAAATTGTCTAAAAATAATTAAAAAGTCAGAATTGTTTCTGCTGTAACTTGTTTAAACTTTGTCTTTGGTAGTCCATCCATCCATTTTCTATACCGAACAGGACACTTCTGTACAGGGTTGAGGTGGAGGTGGTGCCTATCTCCAGCAGTCTGGACAGGTCCGCAGTCCAACTCAGGGTGTTTGGTAGGCTTTTAATACAAAGGTTCTGAAAGAACATATCCTTTGTTCCCATTGCTTTTATCACCAATTGAAACTCACCAAGACACTAAAAATACAACAAGAAGGCTAAAAGGGATAAACTATGTATATATAATTGCATCCATAATGGATGCATCCAGGTTTTATGTTCAGAAGACCAACCAATTTCTTCAGTGTGGTACAAGGTCTGCCCTGCAACAGATACAGCACCTTGCAAAAGTATTCATACCCTATGAACTTTTTCACATTTTGTCTCATTCCAGACATAAATTACAGCCTATTTATTGGGATATTATGGGCTAGACTGTCACAGAGTGGAACATAATTGTTAAGTGGAAAAAAAGTTGTTTTTCTGGAATGTTTACAAATAAAAATCAGAAAAGTGTGGCATGCATTTCTTGCAGCACATGTTTTTTTTGCTGTATGTCTCTACCAGCATTGTACATCTAGAGACTGATATCGTTGACCATTCTCTTCTGCAAACAGCTCAAGTCAGACTTGATGGAACGCATCTGTAAACATCTATTTTCAAGTCACAGATTCTTAAATGGATTTACATTTGGACTTTGACTGGGTCTTTGTAACATGCTTTGATATAATCTATTATAGCTCTTGCTGCATGTTTACTGTTTTCCTGCTTGAAGGTATACCTCTGCCTTAGACTCTAATCTAGTTCAATCTCCAACAAGTTTTCTCCCATCAAGTCAAGTTTATTTATATAGCGCTTTTCAGCAACAAGGCACTCAAAGCACTGTACATGAGGAAAAACATTACAATGATACAGAAAATCATACACAGAAAAACAAATCAAATCACATTAATAATCCTTGGGAGTTTACTGGTTAGAGTTGGTTCTAATCCAATCTTTCTAATAGAGGTAATTGGCTCATTAAGTCCTCTGTGGTAAGAAATTCATCCAGTGCTAGAAGAAAGGTCCAAACTTTCAAATACTAATAATGTTTGGCTTTCACTGGTATTCTCTGTCCAGTATTTAGCTTTATCCATCTTCCTGTCAGCTCTGAGGTGATTTCCTGTCCCTGTTGAAGAAAAGCACCCACACAGCATAATGCAGCCACTACCGTGTATTTTGATAGGGGTGGTGTGTTTAGAATAATGTGCAGTTTCAGTTTTCTTCCAGAGCGTTTTGCAAGTCTATCAAATAGTTCACTTTGCCATGCCTGCCTTACATGTCCTATAGCAATATGGAATTCTTATTTCTTTCTTTTAACAATCTTTCCAGTCTTCTATTTAGGCCAAATCTGTGGCGTGCACAATTAATGGCTGTGTTGTGGATTTTCTTATCAAAGTGGGAGAGAAGACAACTCATTAACAAGAGAAAGACCGGACTTTGTCTTTATAGGTTTATTACTAGAGGGGGCCAGCCGGCCCCTTCTAGTCGAGAAGAAAAAAAGTATGAAGAAGAAAATCCATCTCCTCTGGGTTTCTGTTGCTACTTTGGTGTTCAAATGTAGTTGTGCACCTGCACCTCTTTACTACTCCACGTAGCCCCACAAGACATTTTCAAACTCTTTCATCTTTGGATTCACTACTTTGTTTTTCTTCTTCTTCTACTCAACTGCGCTGCTCTTGCGTCACATAGTATGATGGGCTAGGAACGGGATGCATTCACACTTCAAGTGAACCACTCCAGGATTTGGGTAAACCGTGACAAGATTGTCAGTTGTATGGGTATGGTTCAGTGGTCCATTTCAGGATCCAGGAAAGGGTTCACACTGGCGTCATCCCATCTGGTAACTGGGCTCTGGCACAGTAAAAAATGTTTTAAAGATTTGATGTGAAAGCACTGCAACACTCTCCTTGCTAGGTTTCCAGTTGTGACATTATCTGAGACTTTCAAGAATATCATAATGCATAATTTATCTCCCATCTCACCATTTTTGCTTCTTATATGTGTTGCTCTATCATAAACTCTCCATGATATACATGGAAGCTTTTGGTTGTAAAGTGACAAGGTATGCAAAAAAGCTCAAAGGGGTCTTAATATCTTTTCAAGGCACTGTCTGCAAAAAGTTATAAAATCTGCAAAAATAATTTTTTATGTCCTTGGCGGTTTAATTTTAGGTAGGTTTAACAGTATTAAAACATGGATACCATCTAACACTATTTCTCATCCTAGTCCTACCCTCTTTGAATTGGAACCGTCCTGCCATAACAACATGGACAAAGACGTTGGTAATATTTACTGCTGCTTTGCATTGTCATATATCCGAACTTTAATAGTCAGAGTTATATTTTCTTTTTATCGAAAGTTTTATTTTTCCTGGTTATCATGTACTTTATATTTGTTTCTAAATTGGTAAAATTCATCATTGAAGTGCTACTTGTGAACTCCTTGTGTCCATACGCTCTCAGATTTAGAGTTTTCATACCCAGCAACCAAACAGTTTTCCACATTGCTAAATCCAGAAGGAAGATAATAAAGAGCAATGTCTCAACCTTTATGGTGTGTAATCATCAACATGCTCAGATTTGGCCTAGATATTGACTCTTTCAAACTTGTTAAGTAGTACAGATCATGTTGTTTCAGAAATGCAGGTTTTCAAATCTCACCTGAAATACATTAATTCCGTGTAGATCACATCAGCTGTCATTCGGAATTTATTGGGGAGTTTTCAACATATCAGAATTTACAAACAAGCACAAATAATACTGTGCTTTAATCCATCATTAGGTCGCTGCTGCACAGACCTAGCTGTAACAGATTTTACAGATGTATTTGAGGTTATTTAAAATATTTCAGTTTCACCTCTGAGGAAGCCTGTCATTTGTCAATCACAGCTAAACTTTATATAAGTGACAGATAAGTGTAAAAGTATTAAGTATATATGAGGACTTGTTTCTGCAGCTGAACTGTAAACAGTCAGTCAGTCAATTTCTACCGCTTCTTCCATAGTGGGTGAAGGGGGAGCTCCTGCCTATCTCATGCAGTCTATGGGGGAGAGGCGGGGTTCACCCTGGAGAGGTCGCCAGTCCATCACAGAGACATACAGGACAAACAACCATGCACACACTCATTCACACCCAAGGGCAATTTAGAGAAACCAGTTAACCTAACAGTCATGTTTTTGGACTGTGGGAGGAAACTGGAGCACCTGGTGAGAACCCATGCATACACAGGGATAACATGCTAACTCCTTGCATAAAGACCCCCGGCCGAGAGTCAATCCCAGGACCTTCTTGCTGCAAGGCAACAGTGCTACCAACTGCACCACCTTACTTGAAAACTGATACGAATATTAAACATTTAGTTGTGTACCTTCAGACAAGAACTCTTATGTCAAATTGTTGCGATTCTGCAATACAGTATTTTGTCAAACAAAAACGGCACTCCAACAACCCTTGTTGCACCGTTTGAAGCTTTCTGTCTTTGTTACTGTTAATGCACATGGTAACATGGTGAAGGTGAGCCAGCCTATCAGAGATGCCTTGGAGAGCAGCATGTGAGATGTGTCTCTGCTCAATAACACTGTAGACGTGCACGCCCTGACCTTGACAGAATGTGTAAATTTAACTCCTGCTGGCTGCTTTCTGTCAGGATCTCTGCTTTTATGCATTCCGTAGCCCGGGCACCCTACAGAGCAAGCTCATTTCAGCCGCTTGTATCCGGGATCTCGTTCTTCCGATTATGACCCAAAGTTTTTACTTCTTTCCTATTATTTATATTATCAACATCAAAGCACAGTGGGTCTTTTGCATGATGTGCTCTTACAGCCTGTGCACGCTTGATAAGTTATGTGCAGATTTTGCCATGAACAGGTTGGTGCGCATTCAGTAGATGATCAATGACAGCGATGTTACGCTGGAATGATGTTGAATGAATTGTTGCAAGGAGTTTTACTATAGGTAAAAATATCATGGCTTCTGTTAGTGATTGGCCCCAAATCAGAGCTTAGATAATCCTACATAAAATCCTCTATTCTCATCTATTTTTTATATTTTTATTTTTGACAACCCAAATCTGTTGGCACATGTACAAAAGATTCTCTCTCCCTGTCTTCTGTCATTCTATCTATGCCTCATTCTGGCCACAGTGACAGCAGACTTTTTTGTGTCCCAGTTAGCACCTGCATTTTAAACATGCTAAATCCACTCACAAAAATTGCACCCGCAAACCGTTTCAAGCTTTGAAAATCGCATTGCGGGTGGTAAGGGACATTTGCATATCCTCCTGCCATGAATTTGCGCGTTTGGGTCATTATCATGTTTTGCGTATTCATGAAGGCAGACAAACCAAAATGTTTGCACCCGCAGTTCTGGTGACTTTGCACACTCAATCCGATTAGCACTTCGTTTGTAGATCAGCTTTATAGCTAGAAGAAAAGAAGAATTCTCAACCTCAGAAAAGAAAGTTTAAAGGATAATCCAGGAGATTTAGGCCAATAGAAACAGGAGGTAAACTGTACTCTCACACATGAAGCTAAGAATAGTTTTGACTGAATCACCACCATTGTAGACAGACAATCTGGATGTGAGCGCAAGCTCTGCCACATCTTTCTGTTTTTTTTCCATGGGGGCTACATTAGTACAACTACTCTTTAGTGTCTATAGAAATGTGCACTAGAACAAATTAAACATTTTCTCTATAGATGTATAGCCATGAATGACATAAATGGGACACCTAGCAGGTGAGAATTCTGAAGAGGGTTACTATATGAATTAGCCCAAACATATAAAAACCCCACATCTGATTTATGGTAGGATACTTTCAGTAGCATGCATTTAGTGTTGCAAAATGAAAAAGTGTTCCATCTAATGAAAGATGAAAACATTCTAGGGGATTAATTTATCTAAATTTAGTTGAGGGAATTTACAGCATCTTGTTTTGTGGTCCTTTAAATTTAATCAGTTTGGTCATATGATATGTCAATAATTAAAATGTATTTTGATTCATTCAAGCTTTTGGCTCTGCTGGAAGGCTGCTTCACATCCCTGCCACTGCTCTGTCCCAGACGATTCAAGCATTTTGTTGCTGTTTTGATTCTGATCAGCTTAATGTCACAAGTAGGTTATTTCTGATTGCTTGTCTACAGGGGTTGGACAATGAAACTGAAACACCTGGTTTTAGACCACAATAATTTATTAGTATGGTTTAGGGCCTCCTTTTGCGGCCAATACAGCGTCAATTTGTCTTGGGAATGACATATACAAGTCCTGCACAGTGGTCAGAGGGATTTTAAGCCATTCTTCTTGCAGGATAGTGGCCAGGTCACTACGTGATACTGGTGGAGGAAAACGTTTCCTGACTCGCTCCTCCAAAACACCCCAAAGTGGCTCAATAATATTTAGATATGGTGACTGTGCAGGCCATGGGAGATGTTCAACTTCACTTTAATGTTCATCAAACCAATCTTTCACCAGTCTTGCTGTGTGTATTGGTGCATTGTCATACTGATACACGGCACTGCCTTCAGGATTGGATGCACATAGTCCTCAAGAATGGTTCCGTAGTCCTTGGCAGTGACGCGCCCATCTAGCACAAGTATTGGGCCAAGGGAATGCCATGATATGGCAGCCCAAACCATCACTGATCCACCCCTATGCTTCACTCTGGGCATGCAACAGTCTGGGTGGTACGCTTCTTTGGGGCTTCTCCACACCGTAATTCTCCCGGATGTGGGGAAAACAGTAAAGGTGGACTCATCAGAGAACAATACATGTTTCACATTGTCCACAGCCCAAGATTTGCGCTCCTTGCACCATTGAAACCAACGTTTGGCATTGGCATGAGTGACCAAAGGTTTGGCTATAGCAGCCCGGCCGTGTATATTGACCCTGTGGAGCTCCCGACGGACAGTTCTGGTGGAAACAGGAGAGTTGAGGTGCACATTTAATTCTGCTATGATTTGGGCAGCCGTGGTTTTATGTTTTTTGGATACAATCCGGGTTAGCACCCGAACATCCCTTTCAGACAACTTTCTCTTGCGTCCACGGTTAATCCTGTTGGATGTGGTTTGTCCTTCTTGGTGGTATGCTGACATTACCCTGGATACAGTGGCTCTTGATACATCACAAAGACTTGCTGTCTTAGTCACAGATGCGCCAGCAAGACGTGCACCAACAATTTGTCCTCTTTTGAACTCTGGTATGTCACCCATGATGTTGTGTGCATTTCAATATTTTGAACAAAACTGTGCTCTTACCCTGCTAATTGAACCTTCACACTCTGCTCTTACTGCTGCAATGTGCAATCAATGAAGACTGGCTACCAGGCTGGTCCAATTTAGCCATGAAACCTCCCACACTAAAATGACAAGTGTTTCAGTTTCATTGTCCAACCCTTGTATGTTCATTACACCACAGAGGAGCAATTAGTGCTTTAATATAAATGTGTTTCTTACAATTAAAATCAACCAGCTACAAGTTGATTTGTCTATAAAAATCCCAGATCTTCTCCAAAATCATAGTTATTTTTTCTTCCCCAAACATATTGCCTTTGAGCTCTTCTCTTTATTTTACTTTGGTGATGTTATAGGTTTGGAAACAGTTTAAGAACAAAATGTTTGTAGGCCAATGTATTCCTTTTAGGAGCATAATCTGAAGCCTGTGGGCATATCTTCTCGCTCCTCTGAGTCCAATTATGCAGTGTGTTGTGTGAGTAGACGGGTGGTGGTGCAGATTTAGCCCTATATCGAGTCAGCGCCAGTCACCTCCTCCAATCCCTCCTCTGACACCCTATGGCTTTCATATTTACTCATCTTCAGAAACAAAGGGGGACACACATACACCAGGCAGATGATTTGTTTATATTTAGCAAGCTGTGTGCCGCTGCATCTTTGTTTACACTGTAAGACATCTAATTGCCAAAACTGAATTTATTTAATCATGTAGCTGAAGGCAGAAAATTAATCTTGCAACAGTTGCATTTTTGTATTCATTGCTTCCCCTGCTTAACCAATAGGCTTATCTCTGCAGAAACAAAACAAATATACTTTGTGTTTTCTGCTTTGTCAGATATACTATTGGCCATTAAGATGTGCCTTACAGCTTATTTTAAGTTAACCAATCCACTGTGCAACATTTTGTTTCATGCAACAAGATAACACATCTCCTCTATCTGAAACTTATATAAACATACTTTTACTATCAGGGCCTACTAATATTAAAATGTTCACCACAGACGACAACAAACCTGGACAATATCAGGGCAAATGTAGTAACACTTGGCTATAAAGAATGAATCCAAATTAAAATTCAAAAATACTTTATTCATCCCAAAGAGAAATGAATTGTTGTTGTAGCTCATATTCTGCAGGTTTCTTCAAAGAGCCGTTGTTAATGTTGATGCTGTGGGCAGGAAGGATATCCTGTAGCACCTGTCTTACAGCAGATCTGAACACTGTTGTTATACAACAGTCTGATGAAGAGGATGCTCAGGGTTCTCCATGATGTTCTTCATTTTATGAAGAATCCTTCTTTGTACAATGATCTCCAGAGGTTCCAGAGGACTCCTCAGAACAGAACCAGCCTTCTTTATTAGCTTGTTGAGCTTTTTCAAGTCCCTGGTTCTGATGCTGCTACCCAGCAGATGATGGAGAACACAACACAACAGACTTAGAGAAGATATGCAGCATCTTGCTGCAAACACTGAAGGTCCTAAGCTTCCTCAAGAAGAACAGTCTGCTCTGTCCCTTCTTAAAGACGTCTTCACAGTTGCATCTCCACTCCAGTCTGTTGTCCAGGTGAACACCGAGGTATTTATACTCCTCCACCACCTCCACTTCTTCTGCCATGATGGAAATAGTGTTTGACTTATTCCTGTTTCTTTTAAAATCTACAATCATCTCCTTTGTTTTATTCACATTCAAAATGAGATGATTGTTTCCACACCATGCCACAAAGCGGTCCACCACCTTCCTGTACTCAGCTTCTTGTCCATCTCTGATCCACCCCACGACTGCAGAATCATCTGAGTATTTCTGCAGATGACAGGAGTCTGTCTTGTACTGGAAGTCTGAGGTGTACAGAGTGAAGAGGAATGGTGAGAGTACAGTCCCCTGTGGTGCTCCTGTGCTGCTGACTACCTGGTTAGACTCACAACCCTTCAGTCTCACAAACTGTGGTCTGTTTGTTTAGTCTTCTGATAAGGCAAATCAGATTTAATTGTATTAAATGTTCTGGAGAAATCAAAGAACATGATCCTCACAGTGCTGCTGGCTTGGTCCAGATGACAGTGGGTTTGTTGAAGCAGGTGTTTGATGGCATCTTCAACTCCAACTCCACAGCGATAAGCAAACTGAAGGAGGTTCTGATGGTTTATTGTTTGCTTACTCAGGTGGGCCAACATGAGTCTCTCTAGGACCTTCATGATGTGGGATGTCAGGACAACAGATCTATAATCATTAAAGACTAATGGGTGAGTTTTCTTTGGTACTGGAAAAGGACAGGAGGTCTTCCACAACAGTGGAACCTTCTTCTGGGCCAGGCTAAGGTTGAAGAGGTGCTGCAAAATCCCACAGAGCTGCTCTGCACAGCCTTTCAGGACTCTAGGGCTGACACCATCTGGACCTGCAGCCTTGTTCTGATTCAGTCTCTCCAGTTGTCTCTTCATCTGACTTCTAGAGACACACAGGTGGAAGGTAGAGACAAAAGGATCATCAGCATTTACTGATTTGGTTGAAGGCAAACATGTAAATGCATAAGAGTCCATGGCTGAGGTAGAAGATAAAACATCTGAGGTGTGACAGGAACGCTGTGGGTCAAAGGAGCGTGGGATGTCCAGATGTCTCCTGTAAGCACGAGAGGAGGATGCTGAGCTTGTTTCTGAACTGAACCTATTCAGAATCAGAATCAGAATCAGCTTTATTGCCAAGTTCGTACATACAAACAAGGAATTTGACTCCGGTTGTTATGATTTGGGGTTGTTTGGTTTTTGGTTTCCTGTTTTTTTCCTTATGTTTTTCACTGCTCAAGTTTTGAATCATGCTTCTGTTTATTATTTTCCTGTTTATGCTTTTGTTTCATGTTTTTCTAGTTATATTTCTATTAGTTTGTTTCTTTGGATTTGCGTTCTGTTCAAGCCATGTTTTGCTCCTGTCACATTGTGTTCTCTGTTAATCAACTTTATCCTGTTCACCTGCACCTAGTTAATCTGTCTTGCTTTACCTGGTTTAACTCCATATATACACACCTGTTCTGTCATTCATTGCGGAAACATTTTTCATGCTCAAGTCTTGTTTTCAATTCAAGCTCATGTCCTCCTGTTCATGTCAAGCCTGTCTTGCCAGCCTGCCCATGTCAGTTTTGCCTGTGCGTTTATTGTTTTGGTTTCTGCCTCCTAGTGAGTGAGTTTTTTGTTTTTAAATCTTTTGCACTTACCGTCATGCTGCCTTCTGGTCTGCATTCTGGGGTCCTATATCTCGCAAACCCTAACACTGGTACACTTTGCTCTTTGGTTTTGTTTTTGCATTACAGAATATACATATTTACAATATACAATATACACATATATAATAAAAAGGTGCATTTGCAACATCTGTATGCAGTTGTTTTGTACTCTATTGAATGTTCAACAGAGAAACAGCCAGGGGGAAGAAACTGTCTCTGTGGCAGCTGGTTTTAGCGAACAGTGCTCTGTAGCGCCACCTGAAGGTAAAGCTCTGAACAGTTTATGTGCAGGGTGTGTGGGGTCTGCAGAGATTTTAGCAGCTCTTTTCCTGACCCTAGACCTAAATAAGTCCTGGATGGAGGGAAGGTCAGCCCTGATTATTCTCTCTGTATTCCTGATTATTCGTTGCAGTCTGGACCTGTCCTGTTTTGTGGATGATCCAAACCACACTGAGATGGATGAAGACTGAATGATGGCAGTGTAGAAGATGACCAGCAGCTCCTGTGGAAGGTTGAACTTCTTGAGTTGCCTCAGGAAGTACAGTCTCTGCTGGGCCTTCTTTCGAACAGTGTCTATGTGTGAAGACCATCTCAGGTCCTCAGAGATGGTGGTTCCTAAGAACCTGGAGTGGTCCACGGCCGATACAGTGTTGTTGAGGATGATGAGGGGGGTGTATGGGGGTGGTGTTCTCCGAAAGTCCACCACCAGGGAGTTTTGACCGCACCAGTGTACCAGCCGATCCACCTGCTGTCTGTATGCAGACTCATCACCGTCCTGGACCAGTCCAATGACAGTGGTGTCATCTGTATACTTAAGGAGTTTCACGGACAAGTCCGATGAGTTGCAGTCATTTGTGTACAGGGAGAAGAGGAGTGGGGATAGAACACACCCCTGGGGGGCACCAGTACTTATTGATCTGGATCGGGAGAAGATGCTTCCCAGTCTCACCTGCTGCTGTCGGTCCATCAGGAAGCTATTGATCCACTGACAGGTGGAGGCTGGGATGTTAAGCTGGGTGAGCTTCTGGTGGAGGATGTCTGGTATGATGGTGTTGAAGGCCGAGCTGAAGTCTACAAACAGGATCCTGGCGTAGGTCTCTGGGTGGTCGATCCTGTTGCAGGATGAAGTGTAGACCTAAGTTAACAGCATCATCGGCCGACCTGTTTGCTTGGTAAGCAAATTGCAGGGGGTCCAGCAGGGAGCCTGTGATGTCTTTCAGGTGCTTCAACACCAGCCGCTCAAAGGATTTCATGACCACAGACGTCAGGGCTACAGGCCTGTAGTCATTTAATCCTAGGATGGTGGGTTTCTTGGGAATCGGGATGATGGTGGATCGTTTGAGGCAGGAGCGGACCTCACATTTCTCCAGTGATTTGTTGAAGATCCTTGTGAAGATCGGAGCGAGTTGATTTGCACAGGCTTTCAGGAATGATGGGGAGACGTTATCAGGTCCTCCAGCTTTCTTTGTTTTCATGCGCTGAAAGAGCCTGTTTACATCTTCCTCGGAGATCTTTAGTGCAGGCAGAGGATCTGAAGGTAGGGGGTTGGTTGTTTTACGGGTCAAATTTGTTCCTGAATGGGATGTAGAGGAGATGGTTTGAGGTGTGAATGGCTTCTTGTCATTGAAGAACGTGTTTAGTTCATTGGCTCTGTCCAGACATCCATCGGTCTGATCTTCCGTTGGAAGTGTATCAGAGAGTGAAGCATGGTTAAAATCACCAGATATTGCCACCAATGCATTGGGGTGTTGTGTCTGTAGCTTAGCAACAACTAAGCTGATGACATAACATGGAGTGTCGGCAACAGCTAAAGGTGGTACGTAAACTGTTGCCAAAATAACACTGGTGAACCTTCTATAATATGGATGAAAAGTTACTGCTAACAGTCCAATTTCTGTACTGCAGAGACAACAATTCACAGTAACGTCCTGTATTACACCATCTGTAGTTCACAAGTACTGGCAGTCCACCTCCTTTGCATTTGCCGCTCCTCTTTAGAACTCTGTCTGCTCGTATGGTCAGAAAGCCTGGCAGAGCGACGCTGGAGTCAGGGATATGATCCTGCAGCCATGTCTCAGTGAAACACATAATACTGCATTCCAAATACTCACTGCACACACACTGATTTAGAAATGAGTTGTACATGAGGTCCTCAATATGAATGTGCAGTCAGCATGTCTTTAGGGCGCTGCAGTTGAATTTGGTAACAGTTTGCTCTGTGTCCAGGTTAACTGCTTTGGACAATTCTAGCCAGTAACAACACATTTCATTACATTTTTTGCATTCAAACACTGCAGCAAAACTTCAGTCCTCAGGACCTATTTAGTATTACAGGGGTTGGACCATGAAACTGAAACACCTGTCATTTTAGTGTGGGAGGTTTCATGGCTAAATTGGACCAGCCTGGTAGCCAGTCTTCATTGATTGCACATTGCAGCAGTAAGAGCAGAGTGTGAAGGTTCAATTAGCAGGGTAAGAGCACAGTTTTGTTCAAAATATTGAAATGCACACAACATCATGGGTGACATACCAGAGTTCAAAAGAGGACAAATTGTTGGTGCACGTCTTGCTGGCGCATCTGTGACTAAGACAGCAAGTCTTTGTGATGTATCAAGAGCCACTGTATCCAGGGTAATGTCAGCATACCATCAAGAAGGACAAACCCCATCCAACAGGATTAACCGTGGACGCAAGAGAAAGTTGTCTGAAAGGGATGTTCGGGTGCTAACCCGGATTGTATCCAAAAAACATAAAACCACGGCTGCCCAAATCATAGCAGAATTAAATGTGCACCTCAACTCTCCTGTTTCCACCAGAACTGTCCGTCGGGAGCTCCACAGGCTCAATATACACGGCCGGGCTGCTATAGCCAAACCTTTGGTCACTCATGCCAATGCCAAACGTTGGTTTCAATGGTGCAGGGAGCGCAAATCTTGGGCTGTGGACAATGTGAAACATGAATTGTTCTCTGATGAGTCCACCTTTACTGTTTTCCCCACATCCGGGAGAATTACGGTGTGGAGAAGCCCCAAAGAAGCGTACCACCCAGACTGTTGCATGCCCAGAGTGAAGCATAGGGGTGGATCAGTGATGGTTTGGGCTGCCATATCATGGCATTCCCTTGGCCCAATACTTGTGCTAGATGGGCACGTCACTGCCAAGGACTACCAAACCATTCTTGAGGACCATGTGCATCCAATGGTTCAAACATTGTATCCTGAAGGCGGTGCCGTGTACCAGGATGACAATGCACCAATACACACAGCAAGACTGGTGAAAGATTGGTCTGATGAACATGAAAGTGAAGTTGAACATCTCCCATGGCCTGCACAGTCACCAGATCTAAATATTATTGAGCCACTTTGGGGTGTTTTGGAGGAGCGAGTCAGGAAACGTTTTCCTCCACCAGTATCACGTAGTGACCTGACCACTATCCTGCAAGAAGAATGGCTTAAAATCCCTCTGACCACTGTGCAGGACTTGTATATGTCATTCCCAAGACGAATTGACGCTGTATTGGCTGCAAAAGGAGGCCCTACACCATACTAATAAATTATTGTGATCTAAAACCAGGTGTTTCAGTTTCATTATCCAACCCCTGTATGTGTGCAGCAGATTTTTACATTAATTTATTTTATATTTTCTTTTGCTTTATACTTGCAGGGTGAGATCATTGTTACAGTTGCTACAGACAGGTTACATGTCCATCAAAGCACAACATGACATGCATAATTTTTTAAATGTCAGAAGGATCATGTTAGGAATAACTTTGCTTACTATTACTTATAGATGATCTTTCACACGCAGACCAGAATGATAAAGTATCAATGCTAATGTTTTCACTTTTCTTAGGATGGGATAATAATCCTCAGTGACCTACAGTTTGACATAAAGTTTAGTGCAGTTGAGGCGGTTGCCAAAACTCAAGCCCTCCTGTATAGACGCCACTGTCATATCCACTGTGTTTGTGTGCTGTGTTATTTCTGTGCAGGGTGTGACTGGCAGGTGTTGCTGCACAGGTGTAGCTCATCTGAGAGCAATCAGCTGGGCTTCTTATGGAGTGGAAACCCAGAGGGAGGCGTCAGCTCGTTTTCTCACTTGGCGTGGTAACAGCTAGACCTCTGCTACTCTGCAGTCCTGCTCCTAAGCAGATTTCCTTATATGCTTGTTTTTCTCTCCTGCCTTGCAGCTTGACCTTCTACCTAAGGAAATCGTGGAATCGTCCTGGTCTCCGGTTTCACTCGTGTCATGTTCAGAGGAGTTTGGAAACTCCAGCCTCGACGCCCCCCCGGCATTACCAAGATCTCAACCCCGTTAGTCAACCTCTAAGAAACATCCTTACTTCCTTTCCTCTGTTCTCTCCCTCAGAGAGATCCCGATTTTGCCTGCTGCTCCACTCCAGGTTCCAGTCCAACCTTACAGAACTGAGTGTTGTAAATAAATGGTTTAAAACATTGCCTTGGTCCTCGTGGTTGTGTCTATTTAGAGTCTGAGAAAATCCATTATGACAGCCACCTAGAGACAGTGATCACCTCACGTCTGGATAACTCTCTTTTGATTGGAGTTAGCCAGGCTTCCCTCTCAGGCCCTCAGCTAGTACTAAAGGCTGCTGCCTGTACAAGCAAACAAGAACACAAAACTCCAGTTTTAGCGTCTCTTCACTGACTTCCCATTCAATTTCAAATCCATTTTTTAATTATTTTATTAGTTTTTAACCCTCTTGACTTTCTTAATTGTCTCAACTGCTTCAACCTTGCATGCCATCGTGTGCTAAATCCAGAGGAGACACACCATTGGCAGTTTTGGCTCCTAAAATGGGGAGGGAACTGATGCTGCAGGGTCCATCTCCTGCTGTTTTTTTTTTTTTAACTCAATTAAACGCACCCTTTTTCTCTTTTGCTTTTAAACCAGTGTGAGCTGTCATCTGTGTCATTTTACCCTTTGTATGTACCTGTGATATTTTCAGAATCAGTATCAGCTTTATTGCCAAGTTCGTACATACAAAGAATTTGCCTCTGGTACACTTTGCTCTTTTGTTCTGTTTTTGCATTACAGAATATACAAATTTACAATTTACAATGTACAATATACACATATCTAATAAAAATGGTGCATTTGCAACATCTGTATGCTGTTGTTTTGTACTCTATTGAATGTTCATCAGAGAAACAGCCTGGGGGAAGAAACTGTCTCTGTGGCGGCTGGTGATATTTTAAATGTTCTCCTATGTGGTAACCTACAGATAAATTTTTTATTTACTTTACAGCTTGTTCTCTCTCATTTTTGAACAAGACGACCACATAACACAGCTGTTATGTTGCATTGAAAGAGCTACACTGCGAGGAGGTGGCTGAGTTGCTTTGAGCATCTTGTTGGGAAGCCTTCTGGTTGCCTTCCAAGAATGTTCTTTAAGCCATGCCCCACTGAGCGAAGGCTTATTGGCAGACCTAGGACTCTCTGGAGAGATTATGTATCAAGTTTGACTTCGAAAGGACTCAATAGTCCTTTCGAAGTCCTACACTCTGGCGCTAGATTTGTGGGTCAGCTGGTGGATGGAAAAAACAACATCCTAAAACAAACACCAGGTATGGCAGTTTTTTTTTCTGCTTTTTATTCAGTCCTCATAGCTACTCAAAAAATAGAAGTGTGTCTTTTAATTATGGACCTAAACAGGTTTCTTAGATAATCATTTTCAAGTCCTTTTTGAACTGGTGTCACAATACTTTAGCATTTGTTTCTCTAGCAAGATCTTTTGAGAAGAGGAGGGCAAGACAATGAACACCAGGGGCATTAATTATCAGATTTATTACCTTGGAGATCTTGCATCAGAACTTAAGAAATCAGAAATTACCTAACGTGAAAACCTGTGCTGTATAACACCAGCATATCATCTGTTGCTATATTATTACCACAGTATTAACACACTGTAGTTACAAAGAGACAAGAAGAGAAAAGGAAAAACAATGGTTTATTTTTCTTTCTTTTGTTGACACATGTTATGATTGTGTATTTTTGGACCAGCTTAACAGTGTGTGGTCCTGTGGAGACTATAAAACCACTGATCAGAGACCGAGGCTGTAACAACACCCAGTGGGAGGAGGATAATGTTCTGTTCTGTGAAAAAAACCTTCTTCCCCCCTGAACACATCTGCTGATGATCTTCCTTCCACGCCTCCCAAACTTTTCATTTTGATTCACCAATGGCATTCCTCATTCAGTGCTTTCATCCCTGTCAACACATGCCCCAGACACCCTTTAACAAATAGCAACAAATAGCATAGCATTTATTACAAATTAACAGAGACTCAGGACTGTCTTACAGTGGGGTTTCCTCTAAAGACATTTAGAAAATGATTGTCTGCTTCTAGAAGTAGCAGTTATGACTGAAAGTATTCATACCCCTGGCAGATATAGATTTAAAATTATCCTCATTCAACCCTTGTTTCTCTGTTATAGAAATGGGATGTAGTTAAGATTCATGTGTTTGTTAAGGCCAACACTTTTGGCAACATGTTGGAATAAAGCTGTCTTGTCCTTTGGGACAACAGTGTGTCTACTGTGGATCCCTTCCGGTTTCTAAGAACTGCCTTTCTCTGGACCTGAGGTAGTCCTCACATGTTTAGACACTGCTGGGAAGAACGTCCAGCAGAGACTGTACTTCCTGAGGCAGCTCAAGAAGTTCAACCTTCCACAGGAGCTGCTGGTCATCTTCTACACTGCCATCATTCAGTCTTCGTTCATCTCAGTGGGGTTTGGATCATCCACAAAACAGGACCGGTCCAGATATTTTTAAATGGCTAAGATCGGATCAAGACAAAAAAAATAAATAAAAGATGTTCTAATGACGTTCTTGTTTTGAAGCAGGAACAGGAAATGGGTCACATTATACTTTTACCCCAGGAGAACAGGATGAAATGAATTACTAAAAGTTCCTGAACACTGATCAACAACAAAAAAAAAATAAGTATACGTTACAAAAATGCACACATTAATTTTTTCTGAATTATTTCTCTTAATGAGATTTTGTCCCTTGCTTAATAAATCTACTCACGTTAAATGTTGTTTTCTGTGTAAGATTATGGTTCTGCAATAAAGATTGATTTATTTTAAACCTTTTATTACAAATCTTTACCCAGGTTGCCAATAAATGTGGAGTATATTTATATGAAATAATTATTATCAACTGATGGCTCTTCAGTTTCTTGAAAAGGTCTGCTACTTGTAACTCAAAGGTAGGGACAATGGGACTCAGATTAGTAAATAATGGAGCCACAACCAAAAATTAAGCTTTACTTTGTTTTAATAAAACAAATAATGTCTCCCAGGATAGCCAACCCAGAACTGTCAGAACAAGCATTATCTCTTTTATTGGCAACATTAAAAAACAGAATGAATAGAACAGGAAGAGAAGCTGCCTCTCACAATAAAGAGAAATAGAGAAATAAAGAGTGGTTATCACTAGTTGCATCTTCAGACCACAATGTTAAAATCAGATGGCAGGGCCCACAATATTGTTACAGAGCAATGTTTAAAATGTGTCAGCTAAACTTGACAGAGAAGTGGTAAACATCAAGAGAAGCTGTTGCTGCTGCATTTCGAGTACCTTAAGTATGATCCAGACTGCTTTACTTGCACAATGATCACCTGCACTGTTGTATTGCTCTTGCATCTTATACTGCTCTATATTTACTCTCACTCACTTAAAACTGTGCACATATATTTATATTATATTGTAGATATGTTTATACTGTTTAATTTGTACTGTATTGCACCGACTACGCCAAAACAAATTCCTTGTATGTCCAAAAACGTACTTGGCAATAAAGCTTTTCTGATTCTGATTCTGATTCTGATTCTGACTCAGACAAGTCATCACTTTCCATCAGCAGGAGAGAAGCAGTTAAAGCTTAGACTACTAAGGTTGCCTCAGTAGCTGCTCTACCTGGTGAAATGACTTCTGTTTCAACCAACTTCATGTAGGCAGAAATACAAAAATCACCCCAAAGGAGAATTATGGAAAAAGAGCATGTCAGTAAAGTTTCCAGAATGGTTTCATTTACTTCTTTGTGACACCTGACAAGGTTCAGATTTATTATTACCGAGTTCTAAAACGTAAAACCCGAGAAATGAAAATGGTCCTATTTAAAAACTACAATAAGTGCAGCTGCATAATGTAAACGTCTTAAACATAAAAGAGAACAAAGCAGAACATCATGTGTTCAAATGATTTATTCAGCACTGCTATTGATTAGTATGAATAATTTGTTTATTCCCCGCGATGGTCCAGGCTGCATCTTTTAAATCAGTTTTCCCTGCAATATTTTATTGTCTTCTATGTGTATGAAAGAAAAACAATCTATTTTAGATTAAATTCAAGAAAAAATAAATCACTCTATTCTTTCTGAAAACATAGCACCCCCCACTTGCCTGAGACTGTCCTTGTGTCTTTTCCCAGGTGACACCAATCCCATTCACACCCTGCAAATAGAAACACTTCAGAGAGATGTGTGTTTGTGAGGGCGAGATAGAGGTAGACGCTGAAGGGTGACGCTGGGTCATGAAAAAACAAGAAGTCCAAAAGCTTTGATTGTGATATGATAGGACCACAGACCCAACTTCCAAACAAAATATGTGGTTCTTGTGGGTTGGAACAAACTATCATTGGCCATAAGTCCCAGATACTTCTCTTTTGAAGAAGCTTAATGCAGAGGCAGACCTTCTCTGCGAATAAACTATAATACATATATGATATTTTAGCTTCCCACACCCATTTTGAGAAGTGGCCAGACGTGCCCCAGTTTAACTCAGTTTGTTAATAGGATTACACAGTCTACCACATGCTGCAGGCAACACTAAAAAAACAAAAATCTTATAAAATGTGCTGCAGCAACCTTAACCAAAAATCAATACTCCTACTTGGGGTTCACCTGCATTTCTCCCACCTAGAAGCCACAAACAAAATCAGAAACAAATCAGATCTTGATGATCTCTGCTCTCTGATTGACAGGTCTTTTAATTTAATGTTTTATTTATTCCACTTCAGTATAATGTTCTGAATCTGATGTCATTCTAAACTGAATCAATTTGTCTATGACTTTATATCTGAGTTTCTATATTTTTTGCAAAATATATAAACTTTTAAACAGTTTGGGAGCTTGGCAAGTAAAACGTTTATAAAAAATAACATTACAAAATTCAAACAGAAACCATTTTGTCTGCAGCTGAGAGGCTCCAGCAACAAGTCGACCCGTTATGTGTGCATGTTGTGATGGATGAATGAATGTGTGTGTGTGCATGTGCAGTGTCAGTAGTTTGGTATCCTATCTACTATCACTGAAGCATCCTCCCCTCTCCTCCGTTAATGTGCTGTTGCTATGATACCAGCCGCAGATCTTTACTCCCCCACTCACAAATAGCCTGCATCTGTGTGTGAGGCATCTTTTCCTCCAAACACAAACACACACAGTTTTATAAATCGGAGCCTCACACCTCAAAAGGTCACCTGTTTTGTAATGTATCTGCAGACCCATTCTCATCTCCAGCGACCTGCAAAAAATTTTAAAGACAGTGATTTTCACCAGATTGCAACTGGAATGTTTTATCCATCAACATCTCTTACTTCTTTCAATAAAAATCATCATTGGGCATCTGTTAGCTTTATTGTTTAAATTCAGTTCCATTGAGATTTATTAAGTGTAGAGGTGAGCAACACTTATGGGTTACCACATGCTATTGCGCTGATGTATTAAGGTTAGTTGCACCCAAAGTAGTTTTATTTAAATGCAAAGATAATGAGCAAGATATATTTTGTGTTAATTGGGGATCAAATTCAGTACACAAGAGGGAAAGTCACATTTTGGAAGAATGACGTTTTTAGTGAAATGATGTCCAGAACTTACAGAATCATGAATGCACAGCATTCAGGTTTTACAGCAAGGAATTAAGGAAGCAAGCGATGGTACCTTTCACACTTCAACTGATTTGGTACCTATACCTGGTTCTTGAGAATCGGTACCGGTACTCAACGAAACTAGTTTTCGGTACCTTTGTGTGTTTATGTGGTAATAGATGCTAATTCGTTTAATAACAAAATCTCAAAATTTTTCAATTTAACATATTCATTTCTCAATATCTAAACTTTAATGAATATAACAAAACAACATCCAGCTGTTTGTATTGTAACATCTCAGTTGTTTCAAACATTTCTTCTCTCATGTTGCTGGCTGCAGATGTAGCAGTGTGATGTTACACCAGATTGTAAAACAGGCAGTTTATTTTGTTATATGGAAGTTATATGGGCACCGTCAGCTTTTATTTTGAAAAGACGACAGCTCCACTGCGAAACAGTGTGTAACTAAATGGTTTAGAAATGTTGATTTTATTTGCATTTAATCTGTTATGATTGTAATTGTGAATTATTACCTGTTCTATTAAGCTCATAGATTGTTATTTTGGGTTTCAGTTCAGTGTTTAAACAGATACATTTAACGGATCATACCATTATGGTGGGGCAAACGTTTTCCCACATCATCAGACGGTCTCTTTTCTTTTGGATTCCATGGGAGAAGGCACTGTGAAATGCCGTGATGAGAAAGAGCCTGTTTTCTGACTATTTTTCTGTTACCTTAATGCAGGAGCATCAAATGTGCCTTCACATCAGCTGTTGTCTGGCTGTTATTCCCACAAGGCACAACGCAGAATCAACTACACTACACAGAGGACCAGTGCTAACGAATGCTGGCCTGCTAACGGTACCGAAGGCAGGAGTTGTTGCCATGGGTCTGAGGTTGACAAAAATTGCACAAGGGTAATCTGCATCGTATTTTGATAAGTGGAGCCATACTTTCTAGCGCTTTCTATCAGCCATGCTTTACTGACGGTACCAGTGGCTGCTGATGTCATTACGCTCTTGTGCGTGCAATGCTGTGTTCACGTCCAGCATGGAAAATTGCTCACTCTTTCACTCCCTCAGTGTTGCAACGATTCGTTTAGGTACCAAAACATGGTACCGTTTGATTTTACATGAATCAGTACTCGGTAGTACCAACGGAATTTGGTCGGTACCTACAAAAGAACCGAATTTGGTACCCATTTCTAGTGATAAGTGGAACCAGGACCAGATGAGTCTACCCAATGGGGTGAAAGGACACTGAGAGAGGGCACGGCTAAAAAACTGAGAGGAATAATATCAAACACAAAAGAATAAGGATTTTTTGTAAGCTCCTAATAGGCTCTTTTCAGCATTTAAATTAAGCAAAGGCACACCTGTGGATGTATTGTAACATAATGTAAACCTTGTGTGACATAGAAAAATCTAAAGAAATTAGGAAGAGAATCTTGGATTTAATACTTATATAGGATACAATTTTCAGATGCCTTAAGGTGCCATGTTCATTTGCTCAAACCATAATGATTAAGTATAAACACAATGGGAATGTCCAGCTATCACACTGTCCAGGATGGAGACGGGTTCTGTGACCCAGAGATGACAGTGTTTTGTTGTGAAATGTGTTAATAAATCCCAGAACCAAAGCATCTGGTGAAAATGCCACCTGAAGCTCCAAAGAAAGTGTCTGTGTCCATATGAAAACAAGCCTTGTACCAGCAAGAAATCATTGTTTAAAAGCCAACATAAAAATGCCAGATTATAGTTTGTAAATTCACTCAGGGAACTAACAACATAATCTATGGTCTGATTAAACTAACTGTTTGGTGATGGCCTTTATTTTGCTTGCAGGATAAAATGTATGTCCGCACCCAGGTTACTAATTAGGTTAGGAGCATTTTATCCCAGATTGGGACTTTTTGCAGACTTGTTGCCAGTTAATCAGCTACTTATGTTGACATGCGTGGGGGTGAGAATTGAAAGCTTAGGCATGTTGTTCACAGCAAGTCCTGTAAAGAAAATTATGGGAAACTAGAAAAATATGCATTTCCTGCGAAAATGCAGTGTGAATGCTGTAAGCTGAATTTTTTAACTGAAAGCTGGCAGAAACAAGCTGAAATTGACTGCAGAAAATCTGCTGAAATTTAATGAATTAGAAGAAATCAGTAATCCTAAACTCCTGTTGAAACCCCCAGTCGGTCGTGGCAGATGGCCGCTCACACTGAGCCTGGTTCTGGTTCTGCTGGAGGTTTCTTCCTGTTAAAAGGGAGTTTTTCCTCTCCACTGTCGCTACATGCATGCTCAGTATGAGGGATTGCTGCAAGGTCAACACCAGTGACTGTCCACTGTCTCTACATGCTCATCCAGGAGTGAATGCTGCAAGTCACTGACTGGATGCAATCTGCTGGGTTTCCTTAGATAGAAAAACGTTTTATCCAATTTGAATAAATAACTGAATCTGACTGAACTGTTCAATGGTTAGGATTAATTGTAATGTATGAACCTGACTTTGTGAAGTGCCTTGAGACAACATGTGTTGTGAATTGGCGCTATATAAATAAAATTGAATTGAATTGAATTGAATTGAAAGCTGGCAGAAAGTGGCTAAGGTTGACAGCAGAATATCAGCTGAAATCTGATAAATTAGTAGAAATAGCAGAAACAGCAAAGAAAAACTGTCATCTGATCTGTTTAAGCAGGAAGACTATCAGGTATAAAACACTGTAATAAGGTAACCTCAAAACTACTTGAAATAGTTGTTGAAATACAAGAACTGACTAAAACATTAAAAAAGCAGGAAAGAGCTGCCCATAGATGAGCTGAAAAAGCATAGACTGAAGCAAAAATATAGCTTAAGAAGTTAGTGCTAAAATATATAAAAAATGGCAGAAAATTTAGAAAAAGAATTAACTAACAACAAATACGCCAAAGAAACACAAAACAATCAGGAAATTGCCTAAAAAGGCAAATGTGTTCTTCAGCTAAAAGAGAACAGAGGACAAAGAGAAGCTAAAATGCTAACATTAGCATATTGGCTATCACTAGCATGAAGACTGATATTAATTTACCCCATCTACTATGCAAAAAGCAATGTATAAGCTGAAATGAGCTAAAATGCTAATGCTTACTACAGCCTATATTCAAAAGTCTATGAAATTGCCCTTTAAAATTATGCACTCTTGTTCAGGTGTTGGAACAGCAGTAGATGTTTAAGTAGCTGACATCAAATGATCGCTGTTTTTATGCTCCACTGGGACCTATGAAGATGGTCTTATCGTCATAAGTCACAGAGTAGTGGTTTCATTCTGGTTCTGATAGAGATTGGAACTGGTTCTGATGGGAGCAGGTTCCTGATTCGGACAGAGGGTCCTCCTGGATCTGGAGAAGATTTGTACCTGATTCTAATAGTTTGGACTTGTTTCTGATGGATGCTTGTACATGGTTCTGGTGTAAATTTGTTCAAGGTTCTTATGGAGATTTTTGCCAGGTCGTGGTGGAGTTAGGACCTGGTTTTGATTAAGATTTCTTCCTGGTTCTGATGAAGATTTGTACCAGGTTCTGATGGAGTTTGGGCCTGGTTCTTATAGAGGTTTCTTCCTGGTTCTGATGGAGTTTAGATCTGGTTCTGATGAATGTTTCGCCTTGGCTCTTATAGAATTTGGACCTGTTTCAGATGGAGGTTTGTACATGGTTCTGATGAAGAATTCCTCCTGGTTCTGAGTTTCCATCTGATTCTGATGGATTTTGGACGAGGTTCTGAAGGAGTTTGGTCTGGTTCTGATGAAGACTTGTTCCAGGTTCTGATGGATATTGGACAAGGTTCTGATAGAAGTTCTTCCTGGTTCTGACAGATTTTGGACCTGGTTCTGATGGAAGGTTCCTAACTGGTTCTGATGGAGATTTCCTCTTGGTTCTGATGGAGTCTGTGTCTGATTCTGATAGAGACATGTTCCAGGTTCTGATGTGCTAACAGCCTATAAGCAAAACTATGAAATTGCCTTTTAAATTTAATCACTGTTGTCTAGCTGTTGGAACAGCAGTACATGCTTTTTAAGTGTTCGACACAAAATGGCCGCCATGTAGTTGCCTCCTATGAAGATGGTCAAAGGGTTAGGGGTCGGGTCAGGTTTAGGCCATAGAAACAAATGAAGATGAATGGAAGTCAATGCAAAGTCCTCAAAAAAATAGTAATCAATGGATGTGTGTGTGTGTGTGTGTGTGTCAGGGCTCTTGGGTGGGTTTGAGTTGGAGACAGGGAGAGAAGAAAGACAGAATCACATCCAGACATAGACAGTAGGAGATACACAGAGCTATAAATAGAACAGTGAGGAATGAATCAGCCAATCAGCAAAGAGCGTCAGTGTAACTTGACACCTGCAGCTTTTCTAATGCAGCACCTCACTCTGTGTCTCCCCCTGGCTTGGGCTTTTAACATGGAGGCGCATGCTCCTGAACTACCGCCCATAACTCGGAAACCGTAAGGGCTATCGACGTCATTCTTGGACCGTTTTTCTCAGAACGGACAGGGGAACGAGAATATTAACACATTTTTGCTGAAAATATAATATTAAAAGCACAACACTAGGTGCAAAAAAGGGAAAAATGGAGAAAAACAGAAAAATGCCTGAACATGCTCTCGAACAATGTCTAATAACTCAGAAACTATAAGGGCTATCGATTTCCAGTTTTCTGGAAACGTGGCCCAAAAGCAACGCAAAGTCAACACACCCTGTATAGGAAATCTATAGGAATTTCAGAAAAAATCTGAGCAAAAAATCCTTAAACTCACACATTTTCGAATCGCCGCCTCTCGTAAACCGTTCGAGGTAGAGACATGAGCCTTGTGGAGATTTATCTTCAGACCTTGCTGGCGCTCACAGTGAAGGAATTTATTTGATAACTTTTATCATTTTGTCATAAAAAAGGTTTGTTTAGGAGTACCAAATCTGTCCTGCCCAAAATCGCTTAAAACTGAAAAATTTCAAAATTATCCACTTTTCTACACTGTCATATCTCCTACACGGATTTATGTAGACACACGGAAATCTCCAGGATTGTTCACCGATCCCTGCTGATACCTACGGTCCAAAAATGTTTTGGATACCTTTTATCCTTTCCTCGTGAAGTAGGTTTGTTTGAGAGTGAAAAATTCCCCTTCCACTCGGGTTAAAAATGGTCAAAATTATCCACTTTTTCACAGGGTCACACCTCCCAGACAGATTTTTGTAGAAACTTGAGAAGCTCCATGATTGTTCAGCAAGGCCAGCTGATGCATACGGTGCATGAATCAAATCGATAGCCCTTATAGTTTCCAAGTTATTAGACGTTGTTGAAGAACCTCTTTAAAGAGGATCTTCTGCGCGTTCGTTTATTCACCGTAAGCTGAAAGAAGACATTAGAATAAATCACACGGAGACAGCTGTATGTTATTTAAATACCTGGCCCAGGGGAAGCTCTCTGCCATGTGATCACAACACACACCGAGACGACTTCAGAGCTTCTCACTGGGCACATGGCTTTTATTAAAACACATGAAAATGAACAGCCCCTGTTTACAGTTTTTTCACACATATGGTTACGTACACACATTTTCCTGCCTACCATATTAGGACATGTTCCTGTCTCCCAGCACCTGCACTCTGTTTTTCTGCTGATATGAAAAGGGAGTGCTTGGCCCGTTAATCTTTTCACATCCTCTCCCTATCCCTACAGTTCTTCAGTATTTTTCTGCAAATTACACTCAAGGCCAAGTTTGTGCAACAACACTTCTGCAGGCCACAATGTCTTATACTAACACAGGTTATACATTTTATTTCCCACACTGTTTATGAACATAATAATAATTAATGCACACACATAATATATCTCCACAACATTGTTCGAGAGCATGTTAAGGCATTTTTCTGTTTTCTCCTTTTCACCTACTGTTGTGCCTTTAATATTATATTTTCAGCAAAAACGTGTTAATATTCTCGTTCCCCTGTCCGTTCTGAGAAAAACGGTCCAAGAATGATGTCGATAGCCCTTACGGTTTCCGTGTTATGGGCGGTAGTTCGGGAGCATGCGCCTCCATGTTAAAAGCCCAGGCCAGGGGGAGACAATAGTGAGGTGCTGCATTAGAAATGCTGCAGGTGTCAAGTTACACTGACACTCTTTGCTGATTGGCTGATTCACTCCTCACTATAATAGAAAATAAATTTAGACTTAAAAACATTGGGTTACAAATGCCATTAAGTGTACTAGAGTTCCTAAAACTCAACCCCCCAAAATTAATGTCTAACATATACAGGACACTGTCTAATATAAATGAATCAATTTCCCTTCCTATTACAAAATGGGAGGTGGACTTATCAGTTAACTTTGATCAAAGATTCTGGTCTCAGATATGTTCCAGAACCTTTAAACTGACTAGTAACCCCAGTTTGCAATTAATACAATATAAAATCCTTCATAGAGTATACTATACAGGTCAACGGATGTTCAGGATGTGCTTGGCACCTCCTAATACTTGCTTACACTGCACAAGCAATATACCAGACAATTACATCCATGCACTATGGTTATGTACACCTGTTCAGAGGTTCTGGTGCTTGATATGTGAAGACTTATCAAAGTGTCGGAGATGTAATATTTCGCCTTCTCCTTCAGTTTGCTTGTTGGGCAACTTAGATGATGTCACCATAGAGACAAATTCAGTTCACATGGTTTTCACTGCCTTATACATCGCTAAGAAAACCATCCTCATGAACTGGAAAAATAAAAACCTTCTTAATATTAATCAGTATAGAAATTTCCAGGAGAGGACACGGTAAAAAAAAAGAAAAAAAAAAGAGAACCAATTCAAAGTGTTTGGAGAAAGTGCTTTGGCAAAAGGGTTTGGCATTTCCAAAAAAAGTATTCACATCCCAGGTACTTTTTCCACAATTCGCTGGACTTGGTTTTTATTTATAAAATAAAAGTTATAAAATAAATAGGTCGGAGTTCAAATATATGCCACATTTTATTTAAAGCCCAAAAAAAAAAACCATCCCATTTACATACAATGACATTTGTTTGTGTCTTGAAAAAATGAATGTTTTTCAAAGCACTCCACACAAAGGAAAGGTCCAATGGCTGTGGGGCAAACACATATTACTATAAATTCCTGCTGTAGCAGCTACTCATGACACCACTGAGTCACTGATGCTCCCAGAAAGTGAAGGTGACAAATTGTGAGCTGGTGTGACGCCTGGAGAGAAACAAAAATGAGTAGAAGATAAATTCAGAAAGGCATGACTGATGAGCAGTTCACTTTAAACACAACATTCCCACTGAGGTGCACTTCGTTACCCAAGAAATATTGCTTTGTTCCACTAAAATAATTCAAAGGGAATGTTGTATTGTTTATTTACTATCATTTTCTGACAGATGTCTTAATCGACCAATTGTATACATTTTTTGGTGTGTTACATCCTCGACCTCATGGAAAAACAGTGTGTATCAGTAGACAATGACGTATTAGAAACACACAGACAAACTGCGCTGTTCAGGAGAAAGACAATAGAGCGTTACAGCCTCCTTTTGGTAAGAAGATGGAGGTTTAAAGAGAAATAAGAAACAAATACAATGCATTTGGCTATACAGTCATCCATCCATCCATCCAACAGAAATAAAGGCTTGAAAACATCATATATTCTAATTAATTCTAATCATTGAACAGTGCTGTCAGATTCAGTTATTTATTCAAATTGGATAAAAAGTTTTTCTATCTAAGGAAACCCAGCAGATTGCATCCAGTCAGTGACTTGCAGCATTCACTCCTCCTGGATGAGCATGTAGAGACAGTGGACAGTCACTGGTGTTGACTTTGCAGCAATCCCTCATACTGAGCATGCATGTAGCGACAGTGGAGAGGAAAAACTCCCTTTTAACAGGAAGAAACCTCCACCAGAACCAGACTCAGTGTGAGCGGCCATCTGCCACGACCGACTGGGGATTTGAGAGAACAGAGCAGAGACACAAAAAGAACAAAGAAGCACTGATCCAGGAGTACTTTCTATGGGAAGGAAAAGTAAATGTTAATGAATGTAGCTCCTTTAGTCGTTTCACCTAGAAAGAAAGAACAGTTTTCAAGGTTAGAGTCTGAAAGAGAGCACCTAGAGTTAGTTACAGTAAAAGCTCAGTCAATCGCCATGTCTAGGAGAGAGAAAGGGTTAAACACTGAAAGACAGGGCCATGTGGATCATCTGTAGAAGGTGAGCATTAAGTTGTTGCCAGCTGAAGCTTGGACGATTCCCCTCTCCAGAAAGGTGTCACAGGTAGACACAGAGCCAGGCCAGGTGTAGCTTCTAGGAAGAGAATAGAGATAACAAAGTTAAAAGCTGAAATAACAGCAAATAATGCAAAATTGGAGAGTAGTGTGAGAATGTAACGAAGAGGGTGAAAGTGGTCGTTATGTCCTCCAGCAGCCTACGCCTATAGCAGCATAACTACACAGATAGTTTCAGTTCAGATTATTTAGTTAAACAGCGCTTATTTACAACAATGTCGTCTCAACGAACCCCACAAAGGGTCCCACTGATGGTCATTGTTATACTAAAAACCACAAGGATTGGGATACCTCCCTCTGTCAGACTGATTATAACCATTGGAAAAGAGAAGGGGTCATACAGGTAGCAGAAATGGAGGGTGTGTTTGCACCTCAACCATAACTGAGCCAGTTTAGGCTAAACCTGACAACCGCCTTACTCCAACCAACAGGGAGGGAGGAAGGCTCTCTCCCTAATAAACCAAGCCACTCTAACTATAAGCTTTATCAAAAAGGAAAGTTTTAAGCCTAGCCTTAAAAGTAGACAGGGTGTCTGCCTGACGGACTAAAACTGGGAGCTGGTTCCACAGGAGAGGAGCCTGATAACTAAAGGATCTGCCTCCCATTCTACCTCTAGAGACTCTAGGAACCACCAGTAAACCTGCAGTCTGAGAACAAAGTGCTCTGTTAGGAACATATGGACCAATCAGATCTCTGATGTATGATGGAGCTAGATCATTAAGGGCTTTATATGTGAGGAGGATAATTTTAAATTCTATTCTGGATTTAACAGGGAGCCAATGAAGGGAAGCTAAAATAGGAGAAATATGATCTCTCTTTTTAATTTTCATCAGAACTCTTGCTGCAGCATTTTGAATCAGCTGAAGGCTTTTAACTGCATTTTGTGGACATCCTGATAGTAAAGAATTACAATAGTCCAGCCTTGAAGTAACAAATGCATGGACTAGTTTTTCAGCGTCACTCCTGGATAGGATATTTCTAATTTTGGCAATGTTCCGGAGATAAAAGAAGGAAATTCTAGAAACCTGTTTAATATAGGATTTAAATGACATGTCCTGGTCAAAAATAACACCAAGGTTTTTTATTTTATTACCGAAGGTCAATTTAATGCCATCCAGGTTAAGTGATTGACTAAGCAGTTTCTTTTTTAAAGACTCAGGTCCAAAACGACAACTTCTGTCTTGTCTGAATTTAGAAGCAAAAAATTTAAAGTCATCCAAGTTTTTATATCTTCAAAACATGCTTGTAGTCTATCTAACTGGTTGGGTTCATCAGGATTCATGGATAAGTAAAGCTGAGTATCATCAACGTAACAGTGAAAATTTATCCCATGCTGCCAGGATAAATTTACATCACTCCACACAAGCAGTCCCTTCACCACAACGCATCCTCGGTGGGAATCATCTTGGAGAGAAACATTGTGATGGATGCTGAGAGCCTTCCGCAGGCCATGTACATTGTCTTTGGACTTACCTATCATCCACGTGTGGGCTAAACAAAGGGACTAGCGTTGCAGATAGTCTCGGTAGCTGTGGGGGGTCGGCTGTTTAGCCGGCCTGACCGAACTGTATGACAAAGGCACGTTGCGGCTACTTCAGTGGCTGCGGTGCAGTGGGGTAGCTGTCGCTACCTGGACTTGTGTTCAGAGATTCAGCTCTGACTCCTCCTCTTCCTGGGCTGAGCTGGAAGTAGGTTAATGTGATTTATTTTTAAAGTTCCAGAAAAGTTCATCCTGGCCCTTGTAAAATACAGTAACCCATGGCTGGGTTGTATTGAGGTAAAATAATGCTATCACTGATATCCTCGCGGCCTCAACCTCTCCCAGTCCGGATGTCGTGAGAAAGAACAGATGAAGAGCAGGAAATTAAGATTAACGCAAGTTTAATTTGGGAGATAATAAGTAAAGTGATTTCTAATGCAAAATGAATATACAAAATAACACAAAGAAAGAAAATTACATAAAGAAAAGAAAATTACATAAGGGCCCTTACAGAGAGAGATCGCAGATTTCAGCAAAGCACGGCTGTCTTTACCCAGATGTCTCTATCATTACAAGTTCCAGTACATCTTTATACAGTTGACTTCAAAGTTTACTGACTGTGCCTTCCCTTTTTCCGTCTGGTGTTGTAAATCAGCCAAGCTCTCTTGTGGCATCTATACCATGGCCAAAAGTTGACATTTATTGCTTTATTGTCCCTACAGCCAGCTTTTACTGCTTGCAGCTGTTGAGACTTTTCTAACCTCTGCTTCACCCCCGTGCCATCCTGACTCCTGCTGTGATCTGTCTTCTCTCCTCAAGGCTCACTCATGTTAAATCTCAGTTTAATGTTCTCACATGCAAACTAAACTAATAGCATGAAAGTACATAATTTTAATTCTCAACAATTCTCCATTTTGACCTCTGCAAAAGAGGTCAATATTCAAAATGTAGGAATTATAGTAACAAATGCACACCAAACGATTAGTACTCTGCGAAGTGACAAAGGAAAACCATGAATTACGACTGGGCCATTAATTCCCAACCTTCAGTAACAACATTTTGCATCATATTATATGGAGTTGCATGAGTGCGTGCCCTTTTTCAATAGTTGACGTTATGAGTCTTACTGTAAGGGAGCGAATACATGGCAAACAAAAGCATCCACATGTTACTAGAATACCAAAAATACAGACAATGAATTCAGCAATGAGATACTTACCAAAGGTGTTGGTGAACCACCTCTCCAGTCCCCTGCCAATTCCTTATATTCATGCATTTTCTTAGTATGTAAGCCTTCTAATGCTCGAGTCCCTGAACCATCAGGAGCAGAATTGGAGCACATGTTCCAAACATTGTACACACACCGCCCCTTTTCAGCCAACAACATGTCCAGAGCCAGTCCATTCTGTACAGCCATAAGAGAAGTAGGCGCCAACTGTTCTGCCAATCCTTCAACCACATCTCGTGTCAGATTTGCCAACCTTAAGACATTGTAATGTATGTAATTGATCCAGTCTACATTTTTATTTGGGGTTACAGGAAAAACTGCTGAAATTACCGGTAAATTTTCAAACCCCACTGCCACTTGGTTAACTAATTTAAATTGTTCTGGAACTCCACGTGGAAAACCTATTCCATCAATATAAGTTAACGAGCTGTCCATAAGATCAAAGGATCTGGTCTTCCTCACCATTCCTCCATGTGGTGAATTCTCCCCCCACAGCAGTAAGGGAGCCACTAGCTGCACCATTGCACAGCTTCCTACTGCCCTAGGTGAAATTTGGCCTAATAAAACACTTCCACCACAATAGTAATATAAACCTTCTCGGGTCCAGTGTCCTACAGTGCCAGCTGGGTAAGTTTTGTTGCACCATGATGGAGAGACAATTCCAAATTTTAACTGTGGTTCTTCAGTAACCCCTGTAAAATTGAAACAGGGATAATCATATCCCTCACTCTGAGGAGAAAAAGGACCTACCAGTGAGCTATTACTAATAACCGGAAACACCTTTGCTAAGGCATGACATGCAGGGTTTTCTTTACCATGAGTTAACAGAATCATGCATTTAAATCCTAGTGGATCCGTGTTCTCATATATGGGAGCAGGTACAGTGACCAGTGTGGGTCTAGCAGCCGCACATGCTATATAATTGCTCATGGCCGACTCACGTGCTGCCTGAGCCATCCACGTCAACCACAACTTGGACTCTGTAAATTCCAGAGCCCCTTGAATAACATCTTCCGGGGTTAAAGTGTTATAGTCTATCTGAACCACAGGAGTTTTCTCTTTACCACCCTTGGCCATAACAGAAACAAGATTAATTCTAACAATTCTACCCTGATCTCGTGCGAGCCATCCTGGCAAATCTACTCCTAAATACATATAAAATCCGGAACTCATATTTCCACATCTAAGAGTAGGTGGCCTTACTGTAATATTAGGGTTGTGGTAGGGGTTGCTCTGTATTCTTCCAATGCTGAGTAATATTGGATTAATACCTCCAGTTGTCAATTTACCCTTTGCTTGTCTTCTAGCCAAGGTCACCAAATGCTGAAATGTTTCTGCATATGGATTATCTGACAGTATTCGTCCCAGTTTATTGTCCCAAATGACAAAACCCTGGGCTGGCATGCCGATGTTCTCCATACCATCCACCACACCTTTCTGATTGATACTCAGATACACATTATATTTAGTCCAGGCTAGCTCACTGCCCTCACATGTAAACACAGAACAGAGATCAAACTGAAAAGTGGTGTCCGAGCCAAGTACATAATCTAATTCAATACCTCCATGTCTTTTAATGCATGTGTCCGATATTTCAGTTATTTTCCGGATTAGATGACGATGGCTGCGGAAATTGGGACTGGAGGGGTGCTCACCACTCTGGAAAATATCACACGTCAAGAACATACTTATTCCCACCAGTGTCATTATTAAACCTCCTCCCCCATATTTCCATTTAAAACTAACATCCCAACCATGCATCACTATTTTTATTCTTTGTATCAGATCAATTCCACTTACCCAGGAGCTTATAACCTTCACACACTGTGGGATTTACTCAAGAAATGTTGATTCAAAGTCATACATCAAGTACATAAAACAACAATAGCATATACCCAATGCTCCAAAGATTAATTGACAGAAAAGACACCACATTCAATGATCACACAATCAAAATCAAGAGTCACATATGTTCCAATTTCCAATCCTGAATCTATCTGTTGATTAGTTGAATCGAATGACTCCTTGTAGTAGATAAATCCTCTTGAAAACCAAAAGAAAAAGTCTCTGGAGTGGATAAATCCTTTTCAGCTCAGTGCAATCACACCGGTGAGCCTCCAGAGGATTTATTATGCCCCTTTATGACACCTCTGGTGCCTGTGACTTTGTAGGCTCCTCAGCTGGTGCAGACTGGCTCCAATGATACCAGATTTCTCCTTTTCCCCTCAGAAAAGAGATGTTCTTTTCAGGACTTGGAACGGGCCTGTGAATCTGGGTTCCTGGCTTGATGATGACTTTGAGCTACACCCAGTTGACTCCTGGTACCACAGGGGAGCCTCTTGTTTCCTCAGGTCCTCTGGAAAATTCTGCCGCTAGGGTCTGCAACTCATTAAAGAACGTGTTAGAAGATAATTGTGCAAATTCACCTGTTTGTCCTGGTATCCGCTGTGCTGGTCCCAGTGTGTAGTTCATGTGGGCTGTAACCTGTGGACTAATTAACAGACATCCTGACAGACATTAAAGCAACTGGCAAAGCATCCACTCAATTTAATTTGGTCTGTGCACAGATTAGCCAATTTTGTTTTCAATGTTTGGTTCATTCTTTCAACCTTGCCCTTTGACTGAGGATGATATACTGTACTGAAATCATGTTTCAGTCCCAACATTTGCTCCACCTGTTGTATATCTTTGCTCTTACTGTCTTCCTTTCTTGTGAGCCATGCCTCAGGCCATCCTGAATATCCATCCACACAGACCAACCGGTATCTATATGCTCTTCCTGTGGATACCATGTCTGTGTAGGCAATGATGATCTCCTTCCCAAGTGGGGTGTAGTTTTTAAACTTACCTGGAAATGGATGTACAGTAGGTTTTGGATTAAATTATCTGCAAATAGAACAGTTCCTGATCTTCTCTCTCACCATATCTTTTAAATATGGGTGCCACCATTGTTCTGGATTGATAGGCACCTGCAAAATACCTACATGTGATGTTCCATGTGCCTCTTCCGAAATGTGTTCTCTCATGTTTGGTGGCTTCACAACTTTTATCACCAGGGCCTTTTCTCTTCCACACAGTAAATTCCTCAAGTGGAGAACCCCTTTTGTGATGTTGTTTGATTTTTTCCCAGTTTAGATGTTCAAAGGTCTCAGCTTCAACACTTACCAAATTAAAGCTGCGTGCATAACCTGCTACTTTTTAGGCAACAACAAGGCTCAAGCCACAAATCTAATTTCATTTTCATGTTTGATTGTCTTCTGTGCTGCAGTCACAAATCCACTTCTCAACCATTGTTTCATTTCAACATGTCTTTTTCCATAGTATCTAGCACACAGCTAACATACTGAATCACCTCTATATCCCCCTTTTTCTGCAACAACATTGTTGTTACAGAAACATCTAAATAAAAAAGACAGACAGTAATCCTGAAAGAGCAATTGTGCAGCAAACTACAGCAGCTGTTTAAACTTAATGAACGATTCCTCGCGTCTGTGTTCCAATTCAGTGATGCATTAAGATTTTTCCAACAATGATTTTTTACCAAAAGACTCAGTGGTGCTGTCAAACCAGTGTACTCAGGGACATAGTTTCAACTATTGGCAGTCTAACCCAAAAATGACAAATCTTTGTTGGGATGATGTAAAATGGCAGATTTGTTTTTTAAATAAAAATGTGAAGTCCAATACCATTTTGTGGCTGCATCTTTTTAATATTTGTAAATGTCTTTTATCAAGAAGCCCGCCCAGGTCTAACTACGCGCCTGGTTATACGTATTTCCCATCACTTTGACAGTATTTTCCAGACATTCTTTTACTTTATTCACGTCGTGTGAATCTATATTATCAATCCAAATACGCTGCAATTCATCTATTTTGTTTTGCAAGGGTTTTCCAACCATTTTCCCTGTCAACATCCTCAAACACCCTATAATACTCCTCCATGTTACTATTTGATAACTGCAGCACAAAACCAATCAGTGTTCAAATCACAATAATTGTTTCCTTAAAGTTTCACACAACTCCTGCGATGATGTCACCACTCTCAGCCCAACACACACAGTCACACATACACGCACACACACACTGTGCACAGCAAGGAGAGAAAAGGGAAATAAAAGAAAGCAAAGTAGACAGTTGAAACCCCTACGGTTACCGGCAACAAAGAGAAAGATTCTCAGTTAACTGAGTGTAACATTTAGGTCCTGACCAGGGATGTTTACTTCCGACCTCAGCGGCTCACATTCGAGTTGCTAATCGACCCCGGCGGAGCTCACCGTCCTATAACTGCATCCTGTTTGAGGTGAGCGCAAACCTCCGGGTGAGCCAACCTGTTCCTAAGTCCAAACGTCCCCAACTAAATTATATCCACGTTTTGGGTGAGCCAAATTCCGAGTGTGGAACTCTCAGCATGATACACAACTCCGCGTCCGGTAGAAATGGGGGCTAGGCCATCAACCAGCTCTGGGGCACAAAGTTTTTTATTCTAACCGCTTTTCTAAACCGCCTCAGCGTGGCCCGTTAAATACACCTCAGATTCATCACATCATACAGCGGGGAAACAGCCAAGTAAAAACCATTTACCTTTGTCCCCGCTGATGATGTGATCTCCTTCGGTTATGCTCACGGCATCCGGGTCACGGCACCAAATTGTTGAGGTAAAATAATGCTATCACTGATATCCTCGCGGCCTCAACCTCTCCCAGTCCGGATGTCGTGAGAAAGAACAGAGGAAGAGCAGGAAATTAAGATTAACGCAAGTTTAATTTGGCAGATAAGTCCAATGATTTGTAATGCAAAATGAATATACAAAATAACACAAAGAAAGAAAATTACATAAAGAAAAGAAAATTACATAAAGAAAAGAAAATTACATAAGGGGCCTTACGGAGAGAGATCGCAGATTTCAGCAAAGCATGGCTGTTTTTACCCAGATGTCTCTATCATTACAAGTTCCAGTACATCTTTATACTGTTTACTTCAAAGCTTACTGACTGTGCCTTCCCTTTTTCCGTCTGGTGTTGTAAATCAGCCAAGCTCCCTTGTGGCATCTATACCATGGCCAAAAGTTGACATTTATTGCTTTATTGTCCCTACAGCCAGCTTTTACTGCTTCCAGCTGTTGAGACCTTTCTAACCTCTGCTTCACCCCCGTGCCATCCTGACTCCTGCTGTGATCTGTGATCTCTCCTCAAGGCTCACTCATGTTAAATCTCAGTTTAATGTTCTCACATGCAAACTAAACTAATAGCATGACAGTACATGATTTTAATTCTCAACAGGTCCCAACAAAATGAATCATCTGTATAATATTTGCAGTTACCATCAATTTTGTTTAGTGATTTACTATCTGGATTGATTTTGTTTTCATAGTCATGTATTTTAGTTTCCATAACACATCTTTTCAAAATGGGGTCTCTTGCTGACTTTATTATGAAATAATTATCTGCATTCTTTTAAGACAAAATAAGCTCGTACTCGTACTCGTACTCGTCGTATTCCGCTTATCCGGGACCGGGTCGTGGGGGGCAGCAGACTCAGTAGAGACGCCCAGACTTCCCTCTCCCCAGACACCTCCTCCAGCTCCTCCGGGGGGAGCCCAAGGCGTTCCCAGGCCAGCCGAGAGACATAGTCCCTCCAGTGTGTTCTGGGCCGTGCCCTGGGCCTCCTCCCGGTGGGACGTGCCTGGAACACCTCCCAAGGAAGGCGTCCAGGAGGCATCTGGTATAGATGCCCGAGCCACCTCAACTGGCTCCTCTCGATGTGGAGGAGCAGCGGCTCTACTCCGAGCTCCTCACCCTATCTCTAAGGGAGTGCCCGGCCACCCTACGGTGGAAGCTCATTTCAGCCACTTGTATCCGGGATCTTGTTCTTTCGGTCATGACCCAAAGTTCATGGCCATAGGTGAGGGTAGGAACGTAGACCGACCGGTAATTCGAGAGCTTCGCTTTTCGGCTCAGCTCTCTCTTCACCACAACGGACCGGCACAGCGCCCCCATTACTGTGGCAGCCGCACCGATCCGTCTGTATCCTCTGGTCCCCAAAACAGACCCCCTCCGGCCCTTGGCTGCGCCTAGAAATCCTGTCCATAAAAGTTATGAACAGGACCGGTGACAAAGGGCAGCCCTGCCAGAGTCCAACATGCACCGGGAACAGGTCCGACCTAGTGCCGGCAATGCGAACCAAACTCCTGCTCCGCTTGTACAGAGACCGGATGGCCCCTAGTAAAGAGCCACCGATTCCATACTCCTGGAGCACTCCACGCAGGGCATCACGAGGGACACAGTCGAATGCTTTCTCCAGGTCCACAAAACACATGTGGACCGGTTGGGCAAACTCCCATGAACCCTCGAGTACCCTGTAGAAGGTATAGAGCTGATCCAGTGTCCCACGGCCAGGACGAAAACCACACTACTCCTCCTGAAGCCGGGGTTTGACTATCGGCCGGACTCTCCTCTCCAATACCCTGACGTATGCCATACCAGGGAGGCTGAGGAGTGTGATCCCCCTGTAGTTGGAACACACCCTCCGGTTACCCTTCTTATGTAGGGGGACCACCACCCCAGTCTGCCAATCCAAAGGCACTGTCCCCGTCCGCCACGCAATGTTGAAGAGGCGTGTCAACCATGACAGCCCCACAACATCCAAAGACTTGAGGTACTCAGGGCAGATTTCATCCAACCCCGAAGCCTTGCCACCGCAGAGCTTTTTAACCACCTCGGTGACTTCAGCCTGGGTGATGAAAGAGTCCAACCCCGAGTCCCCAGCCTCTGTTTCCACCAGGGAATGCGTGATGGCAGGATTGAGGAGATCCTCGAAGTACTCCTTCCACCAGCCGATAATGTCCCCAGTCGAGGTCAGCAGCTCCCCACCCACACTGTAAACAGTGTTGGCGAAGCACTGCTTCCCCCTCCTGAGGCGCCGGACGGTTTGCCGGTAGTCCTTCTCCATGGCCTCACCGAACTCCTCCCAGGTCCGAGTTTTTGCCTCTGCCACCGCCCGGGCCACGGCACGCTTAGCCCCACGGTACCCATCAGCCGCCTCAGGAGTCCCACAAGCCAACCACAGCCGATAGGACTCCTTCTTCAGCTTGACAGTGTCCCTTACTGCCGGTGTCCACCACCAGGTTCGGGGATTGCCGCCGCGACAGGCACCGCAGACCTTACGGCCGCAGCTATGGGCAGCAGCATCGACAATAGATGTGGAGAACATGGTCCTTTCGGACTCTATGTCTCCAACATCCCGAATCTGGTCAAAGCTCTCCCGGAGGTGAGAGTTGAATACATCCCTGGCCAAGGGGTCCGCCAGACGCTCCCAGCAGACCCTCACTATGCGCTTGGACCTGCCAAGTCTGTCCGGCTTTCTCCTCCTCCAGCGCACCCAACTCACCACCAGGTGGTGATCAGTGGACAGCTCAGCCCCTCTCTTCACCCGACGGTCCAAAACATCCGGCCAAAGGTCTGATGATACGACAACAAAGTCGATCATTGACCTCCTGCCTAGGGTATCCTGGTGCCAAGTGCACTGATGGACACCCTTATGTTTGAACATGGTGTTCATTATGGACAATCCGTGACTAGCACAGAAGTCCAATAACAAAACACCGCTTGGATTCAGATCGGGGAGGCCATTCCTCCCAATCACGCCTCTCCAGGTGTCACTGTGGTGTCCCACGTGGGCGTTGAAGTCTCTCAGCAGAATAATGGAGTCCCCAGGAGGGGCATCATCCAGCACCCCCGACAGGAACGCCAAGAAGGCGGGTACTCCGCACTACCACTCGGCCCGTAGGCCGAAATGATAGTCAGAGACCTCTCCCCAACCCGAAGGCGCAGGGATTCGACCCTCTCATCCACTGGGGTAAACCCCCAAACGAGATGGCTGAGCTGGGGGGCAACAAGCAAACCCACCCCAGCCCGCCGCATCTCCCCGCGGGCCACTCCAGAGTAGAAGAGAGTCCAGCCCGTCTCGAGGAGATGGGTTCCAGAGCCCACGCTGTGCGTGGAGGCGAGCCCGACTATTTCTAGTCGATATATCTCGACCTCCCGCACCAGCTCAGGCTCCTTCCCCCCCAGCGAGGTGACATTCCACGTTCGTAGAGCCAGCCTAAGCATCCGGGGATCGGGCTGCCGAGGTCTCCAGCTTCGTCTGCCGTCCAATCCTCTTTGCACCAGTCCCTCACGGTTCCCCCTGCAGGTGGTGGGCCCACTGGGGGATGGTCTCGCATCTCTCATTTGGGCTTGGCCCTGCCGGGTCCCGCGAGGAGCAACCCGGCCACCAGGCGCTCTCCAACGAGTCCCGACCCCAGGCCTGGCTCCAGGGTGGGACCCCGGCTCCGCCGTACAGGGCGACGTCACATGCCTCGATTCTGTAGTCGTCATGAGGGATTCTCGAACCGCTCTTTGTCTGACCCGTCACCTAGAGCCTGTTTGCCATGGGAGACCCTACCAGGGGCATTTAAGCCCCATTTAAGCCTGAGACAACATAGCCTGTAGGATCATTCGAGCACTCAAACCCCTCCACCACGTTAAGGTGGCGGTTCAAGGAGGGGAATAAGCGATAAGGAATAACCATAAACCTAAGGAAAGGAAAGAAAGGAAAAAAAAAACATTAATTTCCTCCATTTCTGAAGGAAACTTAATTCTCCTATGTTGTCAAGAAGGACCTTAACCCTTAAGTGGACAGTCACATATAAATACATTACCATTTTCTGACACATCTAGGCTAAAATTACACTTTTTTTTCCTTTTTTTTTAATAGAACCCTTATTTTCAAATTTTCAGTTTGTACCCCAGGATACATTGCCCATTTAGGGTTAAAAAATAACAATTTAACATATTTATAATAACTGAAGTAATATACAACAATAAAAAACATTGTAAACAATGCATTAAATATGTTATTTTATTGATTTATTTCACAACACATGATATACGGGTACCTGTAATCTGTACATTGGGAGAAGCAATATCATTCTTACCTGTGGTGTTTTTCCTGCTGAGTAGTTTTTTAGCTACTGGATTGTCAGTTTCCGTGAGACACAATATTCTCCTAGATGGTATTTGGGGCTTCCTGGTTGCAGGGGGGGCTGGTTTAAACAATGCTAATTTTTGCTGTGTGAGGGTTTCTGCATTACAGACTGGTTGTGACTTGACTTCCCCCTGAAACACAATTTCTTGGATGCAATTTGGCCTTGTTTCAGGTTTTAACAGGGATTTTCCCACGGTAGGTGGTAGAAAAGTGCCTTTTGGTTTAGTGGTATGTGTCTCAGAGTAGCTCTCTTGTTTACATATGACAAAACCGTCTAACACAATGCCACTCTTCTTTAAATGTTCCTTCAAATCCTCAAATTTCATTTTCTCACTGTAGTACAATGTTTTTAGGTGTTTCACATGTTCTGCAAGTTTATTTTGTCTTTGTATTTCTGCAGTGAGTGCTCCTACCTTTGCAGTTAGGATTTTGTTTCTTTTCTTCAGACTTGTAATAATCCGATCATTGTTTGCTTGGTCAAAAGATTTTCTTAACTGCATATGTCCTTTGACATTTTCCTGTTGCTGCAAATGTTCCTTTAACTGCTTATCCTTTTTGAACAAAGATTTTTGTAATTGTTTCCTTTGCTGTATTTCCTGAGTTAATAGACCAAAAGTTAAATCGTACCTTGCTTTGCACATTTCCCTAGTCCTGTCAAATAATCTTTGTTCAATTGTATTTGGTTTGAAAGGAGTTTCGTTCTTCTTAAGCTCGTTAAACTGCTTCTCCACCTGTTTTACCCTGTTCTCAAGAAAATCAGATTTATCTTTTTCTTTCAAAATTTCACTGGTCTTCATAGCGAGCTCGTTGTTCTTTTTGGAAATTTCAAGCTTAAGTTTATTTGTATGATTTTGATATAATTTAGCCTTCTCATTGGATTTCAAAATTTCAGACTGCAGGCGTCGGTTTTCCAAATCTACCATGTGAAGCTTCTTGTTTGATTCCCTTTTAAGCTCTTTGTTACTCAGTTGAAGTTTCTCAACTTGATTTCTGTAGTCTTTTATCTTGGAAGATAATGCATCATTGTTTGAGCATTGGTTCTTTATTTCCTGATGTAACCCTGGGATTTCCAAACTTTCCAAAGCTTTCTTCTCAGAATTTACCTGTATTAGCTGTTTTGCAAGTTTTACGTTTTCAGCTTCTACATGCTGGAGTTGTCGCTCCATCTTGCAAAATTGAGTTTTCATTTGCCACAGCTGATTATGTAGTTCATCAACTTGTTCAGCTCTGGTTTTATATTTTAATAACAAAGTAGCCAATTGCTTTCTAGACATCTGTGAGATTGTTAACTCAAAAAAATGAATTCCATCTGACGACATTTTGATGGTCTAACCTGTGTCTTGGAAAAGCTGAGACAATGTAACCTTGATTCAAATGCAAAGCATATAAGAGATGACACTTTCTCTACTGTACTTTGTGACATCATTCAATCATGACATCATAAGATTCCATCAGCAATGTACTCTGCTGTCAAAACAGTTCTGCAAATGTGTGTTGCTAGGCAACATCAAAGTCATAAAAAACCAGTAAAACCTAAATACAAGACAAAGGATGTTTTTCAATATGCGTATTTGTATGTACTTGCGAGGGTTAGGGTTAGGTTATAGGATAAAAACCAAAAAATGGTTTTGCTCACTAAGAATAACTGAAAAACTAAAGGTCGTAGAGAGCTGAAACTTGGGCTGGGTTAGGGTTAGGGTTAGGGTTAGGGTTAGGGTGAGTTTAGTGTCACGATGACATCCCCCTAATTCAGTCTAATGACCGAAAAAGTTTGGTGTAGGGTTAGGCAATTTTTCTCTCTCGGTGACTCTCCCCAACTCGTCCAGCGACTGAGTGGTTGAAACTGGAAAGTCAAAGGTAATGCACTGGCCGTCGCACGCCGTCCGCAGCTCTCATGTCCTTGGCCGCACCCAAGCAGAGGAAATAGTAGTAATAATAGTAATAATAATAATAATAATAATAAAGAGCTAAAGTCAGAGTTGTATAACATGCTAAGGCTGTAGAAGCTCTCCTTCAAACAAGCTAACTTACTAAATAAATGCTGAGGTCCTAATCCCACTGTAAGATAAGTCCTGAAAGGCTGGTTACTGAAAGACTAAAATTGTGGAAAGATTCTATTTCCCAGTGTAAAATACAGAAAAATCAGTAGTGAGGAAAAGAAGAACAGCAGTCGAAAACATGAAATTGAAGAATAGCTCAGGATTGAAGCAAAATTAAGTTAAAAACGCCTATAGTTGAACCATAAATGGTAAACATTTAATATGAAATATTGAATGGTTAGAGATTAAACATTAAAGGAGTAGACACATCATCAGTAGTGGACCTCTGGGTCATTGAGTGTTTCGGCCATTTATCACTATATAAACAAATATATATTAAGAAAATTATATAAAAAATTATTAATCAGACACAAACTCAATAATTTTAGGTTTTTAGGCATCAAGCCCCAAAATACAATAAGCCAAACTTTTAAGTTTAGGCATTAAAACACCCAGTGAATTTAGGTTTTAGGCAATAACCCTGAAACCTTAGGTTTAGGGTAAGACATCAGGGTAGGCCATAAATTGAAAGATAAAAAGTATATAAACAAATATATATTAAATATTATATAAAAAATTATTAATCAAACACAAACTCAATAATTTTAGGTTTTAGGTATCAAGCCCAAAATACAATAAGCCAAATTTTTAAGTTTAGGCATTAAAACACCCAGTGAATTTAGGTGTTAGGCAAGAACAAGCATTAAGGGTATGAAACTCAAGGGATTATTAAGGATTACACATAAAAAAGAAAAGGGGAAGAGAAGGGTTAGGGTTAGGGTTAGGGTTAGGGTTAGGGTTAGGGTTAGGGTTAGGGTTAGGGTTAGGGTTAGGGTTAGGGTTAGGGTTAGGGTTAGGGTTAGGGGTTAGGGTTAGGGTTAGGGTTAGGGTTAGGATAAGGGATGAAAGCCAAAAAAAAAGTTTGCACGTTCTCAATAACTCGAAAAGTAAAAGTCCTAGGGAGCTGAAACTTGGGCTGTAGCACCCTCTAGGGGGGACCCAGGTACCCTGTGAATTTGGTGGATGTAGCCCCTTCCTTTGACATAGCTGCCATAGACACCCACTGATTGAAAAAAGTTGCACGTTCTCAATTACTCGAAAAGTATAAGTGGTAGATGGACCAAAGTTGGTGTGTATACTCCCCTGGGGGGCTGCCAGGTCCCCAGGAAGTTTGGCGTCTCTAGGTGACTCCCTTCATATAGCTGCCATAGACTCCCATTGATTTTGGGGCCAAGTCCAAGTCTGGGTAGGAAGGTCGTATGGAGTTGGGAGTTGGTTCTTGGTGCTCAGGGGGTCCCCCTGAGTAAAAGGAGGGGTGACATGCCGGGGTCCTAGAACCTTTGTGAAATGGTGAAAAATGGGTGCAAGTGTGGGCGTGGCCAAGTGTGAGAGGTGTGTTGTGGGGTGTTGTGGGGTGTGATTGTGGGTGTTTAAGAGTGTGTTGTGTAGCAAAGTGTGAGTGGGTGGTTCCAAGTGTGTGAGTGGGTGGGTGAGTGGGTGTGTCCTGAAGTGAGTGGGAGTGTCCTAAGGGGTGATTGGGTGGGTGAATATGAGCAAGTGTTAGTGGTAGTTTGCCAGCAGTCCTGTGACCTTAGGTTTAGTAAAAAGGGTCATGTGAGGTGATAGATGAGTGTTTTGGGTTTAAAAGAGGTGAAGTAGGTGTTTTGAGGTGACTTGACCTTTGGTGACCTTTGTCCGTAACTCTTGAAGTGAGCGTGTTAGAGAGTTGGGAGTAGCAGGGTTGGATCGGGCTCGAAGAGCTCTATAAGATATGTGAAAATGAAGTTTGTAGTGTTTGTCTTTGATATTGATCTCCACTATGAAGAAGGGTGTTGGGTGCGAAGGACCTGAGAGGCTGTTGTGGGAGTGTGTGAGGGTTGTGAACTTTGGCACGGTAGGTGGTAGGATGACAAGTGAGGCATGTATGGAAAGGCCTTGTCTCCCTGAGTGTGTCTGCAGTGGAATGGTGTGTGCAAGTGGTTCCACTTTGCTGCTAGAAGGGGTGAAAGTTGTGTAAATTTGAGTGTCTTTTAATTTTTCATTTGCTTATAGTAAGGGGTAGAGGTATGAAAGTAGTATATTGGGGTACTGTAGGTGAGGGTTAGGGTTAGGGGTTAGGGTTAGGGGTTAGGGTTAGGGGTTAGGGTTAGGGGTTAGGGTTAGGGGTTAGGGTTAGAGGGTTAGGGTTAGGGGTTAGGGTTAGGGTTAGGGTTAGGGTTAGGGGTTAGGGTTAGGGTTAGGGTTAGGTTAAGGCAAGAACACCACCTGAGGATCGGTCAGTCGGCAAATAACTCGTGAACGGAAAGTGGTAGAGGGATGGAACCAGTGTCTAGGGGGGGGTTTTGGGGGGTTCCGGACGTCCCAGTGAAGACCCCATGTCGATAGCACTTACGGTTCCCGAGATAGTCCAAAATTGGGCAAAAAGGATCGGTCGCTGAGGACATAAGTCTCCGTAGGGTTAGGGTTAGGGTTAGGGTTAGGGTTAGGGTTAGGGTTAGGGTTAGGGTTAGGGGTTAGGGTTAGGGTTAGGGTTAGGGTTAGGGTTAGGGTTAGGGTTAGGGGTTAGGGTTAGGGTTAGGGTTAGGGTTAGGGTTAGGGTTAGGGTTAGGATAAGGGATGAAAGCCAAAAAAAAGTTTGCACGTTCTCAATAACTCGAAAAGTAAAAGTCCTAGGGAGCTGAAAGTTGGGCTGTAGCACCCTCTAGGGGGGACCCAGGTACCCTGTGAATTTGGTGGATGTAGCCCCTTCCTTTGACATAGCTGCCATAGACACCCACTGATTGAAAAAAGTTGCACGTTCTCAATTACTCGAAAAGTATAAGTGGTAGATGGACCAAAGTTGGTGTGTATACTCCCCTGGGGGGCTGCCAGGTCCCCAGGAAGTTTGGCGTCTCTAGGTGACTCCCTTCATATAGCTGCCATAGACTCCCATTGATTTTGGGGCCAAGTCCAAGTCTGGGTAGGAAGGTGGTATGGAGTTGGGAGTTGGTTCTTGGTGCTCAGGGGGTCCCCCTGAGTAAAAGGAGGGGTGACATGCCGGGGTCCTTGAACCTTTGTGAAATGTTGAAAAATGGGTGCAAGTGTGGGCGTGGCCAAGTGTGAGAGGTGTATGGCAGAGTGTTGTGGGGTGTGATTGTGGGTGTTTAAGAGTGTGTTGTGTATCAAAGTGTGAGTGGGTGGTTCCAAGTGTGTGAGTGGGTGGGTGAGTGGGTGTGTCCTGAAGTGAGTGGGTGTGTCCTAAGGGGTGATTGGGTGGGTGAATATGAGCAAGTGTTAGTGGTAGTTTGCCAGCAGTCCTGTGACCTTAGGTTTAGTAAAAAGGGTCATGTGAGGTGATAGATGAGTGTTTTGGGTTTAAAAGAGGTGAAGTAGGTGTTTTGAGGTGACTTGACCTTTGGTGACCTTTGTCCGTAACTCTTGAAGTGAGCGTGTTAGAGAGTTGGGAGTAGCAGGGTTGGATCGGGCTCGAAGAGCTCTATAAGATATGTGAAAATGAAGTTTGTAGTGTTTGTCTTTGATATTGATCTCCACTATGAAGAAGGGTGTTGGGTGCGAAGGACCTGAGAGGCTGTTGTGGGAGTGTGCGAGGGTTGTGAACTTTGGCACGGTAGGTGGTAGGATGACAAGTGAGGCATGTATGGAAAGGCCTTGTCTCCCTGAGTGTGTCTGCAGTGGAATGGTGTGTGCAAGTGGTTCCACTTTGCTGCTAGAAGGGGTGAAAGTTGTGGAAATTGGAGTGTCTTTTAATTTTTCATTTGCTTATAGTAAGGGGTAGAGGTATGAAAGTAGTATATTGGGGTACTGTAGGTGAGTCCGAATGACATATATTTCGTTGGTTTCCGTAGGCCTTTTAGAACCTGTAGATTGGGCATAACTTGGGATAGAAAGGTGGGATTGAGGCAAGGACATGGTGGTTGTATTTGTCATGGGATGCCGAGTTGTTTGAGTACAAACATGACTCCATTTGGAGACATAAGTACTTTATTATGGGGCCCCTTTGTGTTGTTGTATCTGTGGGTAGGAAGGTGCTATGGAGCTGGGAGGTGGTTCCTGGTGCTCAGGGGGTCCCCCTGAGTAAAAGGAGAGGTGACATGGGTGGGTAGAAAGCCCTTCCTGAAATGGTCCATAATGAGTGAAAGTGTGAGTGGGTGAGTGGGTGTGTCAAAGTGTGAGTGGGTGTGTCCTAAAGTGAGTGGGTGTGTCCTAAAGTGAGTGGGTGTGGCTAAGTGGGAGTGTCTAAGTGTGAGTGGGTGTGTCCTGGGTGAGTGGGTGTGGCCAAGTCCTGTGACCTTAGGGTTAGTAAAAAGCATCATGTGAGGTGATAGATAGTGTGAGTGGGTTAGGGTTAGGGGGTTAGGGTTAGGGTTAGGGTTAGGGTTAGGGTTAGGGTTAGGGTTAGGGTTAGGGTTAGGGTTAGGGTTAGGGTTAGGGTTAGGGTTAGGTTAAGGCAAGAACACCACCTGAGGATCGGTCAGTCGGCAAATAACTCGTGAACGGAAAGTGGTAGAGGGATGGAACCAGTGTCTAGGGGGGGGTTTTGGGGGGTTCCGGACGTCCCAGTGAAGACCCCATGTCGATAGCACTTACGGTTCCCGAGATAGTCCAAAATTGGGCAAAAAGGATCGGTCGCTGAGGACATAAGGGTTAGGGTTAGGTTAAGGCAAGAACACCACCTGAGGATCGGTCAGTCGGCAAATAACTCGTGAACGGAAAGTGGTAGAGGGATGGAACCAGTGTCTAGGGGGGGGGTTTTGGGGGGTTCCGGACGTCCCAGTGAAGACCCCATGTCGATAGCACTTACGGTTCCCGAGATAGTCCAAAATTGGGCAAAAAGGATCGGTCGCTGAGGACATAAGTCTCCGTAGGATGGTCCGACAGGGCTGGGAGTTTGCCCAGATGCTCAGTTCCTCGTGGCGAGTAGATAGACACCCTACATGGCCTATTTCTGAGAGGTGTGAGGATCGGTCGCTTTTTGTCCCAAGTGTTTAGAGTGTGGTAAAGTGTGGGAAAAGCGGTTGTGGGCGTGTGTGAGGGTTAGGGTTAGGGTTAAGGCAAGAACACCACCTGAGGATCGGTCAGTCGGCAAATAACTGGTGAACGGAAAGTGGTAGAGGGATGGAACCAGTGTCTAGGGGGGGGGTTTTGGGGGGTTCCGGACGTCCCAGTGAAGACCCCATGTCGATAGCACTTACGGTTCCCGAGATAGTCCAAAATTGGGCAAAAAGGATCGGTCGCTGAGGACATAAGTCTCCGTAGGATGGTCCGACAGGGCTGGGAGTTTGCCCAGATGCTCAGTTCCTCCTGGCGAGTAGATAGACACCCTACATGGCCTATTTCTGAGAGGTGTGAGGATCGGTCGCTTTTTGTCCCAAGTGTTTAGAGTGTGGTAAAGTGTGAGAAAAGCGGTTGTGGGCGTGTGTCAGGGCCAGTAGGCGTTCCTGTGCGTGATTGTGAGTGTCCAAGTGTGGGTTGGTGTGTCCAAGTGTGAGTGGGTTAGTGCAAGTGTGTGAGTGGGTGTTTCCAAGTGTGAGTGGGTGGGTGAGTGGGTGTGTCCTGAAGTGAGTGGGAGTGTCCAAGTGTTAGTGGTAGTTTGCCAGCAGTCCTGTGACCTTAGGTTTAGTAAAAAGGGTCATGTGAGGTGATAGATGAGTGTTTTGGGTTTAAAAGAGGTGAAGTAGGTGTTTTGAGGTGACTTGACCTTTGGTGACCTTTGTCCGTAACTCTTGAAGTGAGCGTGTTAGAGAGTTGGGAGTAGCAGGGTTGGATCGGGCTCGAAGAGCTCTATAAGATATGTGAAAATGAAGTTTGGGTTAGGGTTAGGGTTAGGGGGTTAGGGTTAGGGTTAGGGTTAGGGTTAGGGTTAGGGTTAGGGTTAGGGTTAGGGTTAGGGGGTTAGGGTTAGGTTAAGGCAAGAACACCACCTGAGGATCGGTCAGTCGGCAAATAACTCGTGAACGGAAAGTAGGGTTAGGGTTAGGTTAAGGCAAGAACACCACCTGAGGATCGGTCAGTCGGCAAATAACTCGTGAACGGAAAGTGGTAGAGGGATGGAACCAGTGTCTAGGGGGGGGGGTTTTGGGGGGTTCCGGACGTCCCAGTGAAGACCCCATGTCGATAGCACTTACGGTTCCCGAGATAGTCCAAAATTGGGCAAAAAGGATCGGTCGCTGAGGACATAAGTCTCCGTAGGATGGTCCGACAGGGCTGGGAGTTTGCCCAGATGCTCAGTTCCTCGTGGCGAGTAGATAGACACCCTACATGGCCTATTTCTGAGAGGTGTGAGGATCGGTCGCTTTTTGTCCCAAGTGTTTAGAGTGTGGTAAAGTGTGGGAAAAGCGGTTGTGGGCGTGTGTGAGGGTTAGGGTTAGGGTTAAGGCAAGAACACCACCTGAGGATCGGTCAGTCGGCAAATAACTGGTGAACGGAAAGTGGTAGAGGGATGGAACCAGTGTCTAGGGGGGGGTTTTGGGGGGTTCCGGACGTCCCAGTGAAGACCCCATGTCGATAGCACTTACGGTTCCCGAGATAGTCCAAAATTGGGCAAAAAGGATCGGTCGCTGAGGACATAAGTCTCCGTAGGATGGTCCGACAGGGCTGGGAGTTTGCCCAGATGCTCAGTTCCTCCTGGCGAGTAGATAGACACCCTACATGGCCTATTTCTGAGAGGTGTGAGGATCGGTCGCTTTTTGTCCCAAGTGTTTAGAGTGTGGTAAAGTGTGAGAAAAGCGGTTGTGGGCGTGTGTCAGGGCCAGTAGGCGTTCCTGTGCGTGATTGTGAGTGTCCAAGTGTGGGTTGGTGTGTCCAAGTGTGAGTGGGTTAGTGCAAGTGTGTGAGTGGGTGTTTCCAAGTGTGAGTGGGTGGGTGAGTGGGTGTGTCCTGAAGTGAGTGGGAGTGTCCAAGTGTTAGTGGTAGTTTGCCAGCAGTCCTGTGACCTTAGGTTTAGTAAAAAGGGTCATGTGAGGTGATAGATGAGTGTTTTGGGTTTAAAAGAGGTGAAGTAGGTGTTTTGAGGTGACTTGACCTTTGGTGACCTTTGTCCGTAACTCTTGAAGTGAGCGTGTTAGAGAGTTGGGAGTAGCAGGGTTGGATCGGGCTCGAAGAGCTCTATAAGATATGTGAAAATGAAGTTTGGGTTAGGGTTAGGGTTAGGGGGTTAGGGTTAGGGTTAGGGTTAGGGTTAGGGTTAGGGTTAGGGTTAGGGTTAGGGTTAGGGGGTTAGGGTTAGGTTAAGGCAAGAACACCACCTGAGGATCGGTCAGTCGGCAAATAACTCGTGAACGGAAAGTAGGGTTAGGGTTAGGTTAAGGCAAGAACACCACCTGAGGATCGGTCAGTCGGCAAATAACTCGTGAACGGAAAGTGGTAGAGGGATGGAACCAGTGTCTAGGGGGGGGGTTTTGGGGGGGGGGTTAGGGTTAGGGTTAGGGTTAGGGTTAGGGTTAGGTTAAGGCAAGAACACCACCTGAGGATCGGTCAGTCGGCAAATAACTCGTGAACGGAAAGTGGTAGAGGGATGGAACCAGTGTCTAGGGGGGGGTTTTGGGGGGTTCCGGACGTCCCAGTGAAGACCCCATGTCGATAGCACTTACGGTTCCCGAGATAGTCCAAAATTGGGCAAAAAGGATCGGTCGCTGAGGACATAAGTCTCCGTAGGATGGTCCGACAGGGCTGGGAGTTTGCCCAGATGCTCAGTTCCTCGTGGCGAGTAGATAGACACCCTACATGGCCTATTTCTGAGAGGTGTGAGGATCGGTCGCTTTTTGTCCCAAGTGTTTAGAGTGTGGTAAAGTGTGGGAAAAGCGGTTGTGGGCGTGTGTGAGGGTTAGGGTTAGGGTTAAGGCAAGAACACCACCTGAGGATCGGTCAGTCGGCAAATAACTGGTGAACGGAAAGTGGTAGAGGGATGGAACCAGTGTCTAGGGGGGGGTTTTGGGGGGTTCCGGACGTCCCAGTGAAGACCCCATGTCGATAGCACTTACGGTTCCCGAGATAGTCCAAAATTGGGCAAAAAGGATCGGTCGCTGAGGACATAAGTCTCCGTAGGATGGTCCGACAGGGCTGGGAGTTTGCCCAGATGCTCAGTTCCTCCTGGCGAGTAGATAGACACCCTACATGGCCTATTTCTGAGAGGTGTGAGGATCGGTCGCTTTTTGTCCCAAGTGTTTAGAGTGTGGTAAAGTGTGAGAAAAGCGGTTGTGGGCGTGTGTCAGGGCCAGTAGGCGTTCCTGTGCGTGATTGTGAGTGTCCAAGTGTGGGTTGGTGTGTCCAAGTGTGAGTGGGTTAGTGCAAGTGTGTGAGTGGGTGTTTCCAAGTGTGAGTGGGTGGGTGAGTGGGTGTGTCCTGAAGTGAGTGGGAGTGTCCAAGTGTTAGTGGTAGTTTGCCAGCAGTCCTGTGACCTTAGGTTTAGTAAAAAGGGTCATGTGAGGTGATAGATGAGTGTTTTGGGTTTAAAAGAGGTGAAGTAGGTGTTTTGAGGTGACTTGACCTTTGGTGACCTTTGTCCGTAACTCTTGAAGTGAGCGTGTTAGAGAGTTGGGAGTAGCAGGGTTGGATCGGGCTCGAAGAGCTCTATAAGATATGTGAAAATGAAGTTTGGGTTAGGGTTAGGGTTAGGGGGTTAGGGTTAGGGTTAGGGTTAGGGTTAGGGTTAGGGTTAGGGTTAGGGTTAGGGTTAGGGGGTTAGGGTTAGGTTAAGGCAAGAACACCACCTGAGGATCGGTCAGTCGGCAAATAACTCGTGAACGGAAAGTGGTAGAGGGATGGAACCAGTGTCTAGGGGGGGGGTTTTGGGGGGTTCCGGGGTAGGGTTAGGGTTAGGGTTAGGGTTAGGGTTAGGGTTAGGGTTAGGGTTAGGGTTAGGGTTAGGGTTAGGGTTAGGGGGTTAGGGTTAGGTTAAGGCAAGAACACCACCTGAGGATCGGTCAGTCGGCAAATAACTCGTGAACGGAAAGTGGTAGAGGGATGGAACCAGTGTCTAGGGGGGGGGTTTTGGGGGGTTCCGGACGTCCCAGTGAAGACCCCATGTCGATAGCACTTACGGTTCCCGAGATAGTCCAAAATTGGGCAAAAAGGATCGGTCGCTGAGGACATAAGTCTCCGTAGGATGGTCCGACAGGGCTGGGAGTTTGCCCAGATGCTCAGTTCCTCGTGGCGAGTAGATAGACACCCTACATGGCCTATTTCTGAGAGGTGTGAGGATCGGTCGCTTTTTGTCCCAAGTGTTTAGAGTGTGGTAAAGTGTGGGAAAAGCGGTTGTGGGCGTGTGTGAGGGTTAGGGTTAGGGTTAAGGCAAGAACACCACCTGAGGATCGGTCAGTCGGCAAATAACTGGTGAACGGAAAGTGGTAGAGGGATGGAACCAGTGTCTAGGGGGGGGTTTTGGGGGGTTCCGGACGTCCCAGTGAAGACCCCATGTCGATAGCACTTACGGTTCCCGAGATAGTCCAAAATTGGGCAAAAAGGATCGGTCGCTGAGGACATAAGTCTCCGTAGGATGGTCCGACAGGGCTGGGAGTTTGCCCAGATGCTCAGTTCCTCCTGGCGAGTAGATAGACACCCTACATGGCCTATTTCTGAGAGGTGTGAGGATCGGTCGCTTTTTGTCCCAAGTGTTTAGAGTGTGGTAAAGTGTGAGAAAAGCGGTTGTGGGCGTGTGTCAGGGCCAGTAGGCGTTCCTGTGCGTGATTGTGAGTGTCCAAGTGTGGGTTGGTGTGTCCAAGTGTGAGTGGGTTAGTGCAAGTGTGTGAGTGGGTGTTTCCAAGTGTGAGTGGGTGGGTGAGTGGGTGTGTCCTGAAGTGAGTGGGAGTGTCCAAGTGTTAGTGGTAGTTTGCCAGCAGTCCTGTGACCTTAGGTTTAGTAAAAAGGGTCATGTGAGGTGATAGATGAGTGTTTTGGGTTTAAAAGAGGTGAAGTAGGTGTTTTGAGGTGACTTGACCTTTGGTGACCTTTGTCCGTAACTCTTGAAGTGAGCGTGTTAGAGAGTTGGGAGTAGCAGGGTTGGATCGGGCTCGAAGAGCTCTATAAGATATGTGAAAATGAAGTTTGGGTTAGGGTTAGGGTTTTGGGGTTAGGGTTAGGGTTAGGGTTAGGGTTAGGGTTAGGGTTAGGGTTAGGGTTAGGGTTAGGGGGTTAGGGTTAGGTTAAGGCAAGAACACCACCTGAGGATCGGTCAGTCGGCAAATAACTCGTGAACGGAAAGTAGGGTTAGGGTTAGGTTAAGGCAAGAACACCACCTGAGGATCGGTCAGTCGGCAAATAACTCGTGAACGGAAAGTGGTAGAGGGATGGAACCAGTGTCTAGGGGGGGGGTTTTGGGGGGGGGGTTAGGGTTAGGGTTAGGGTTAGGGTTAGGGTTAGGTTAAGGCAAGAACACCACCTGAGGATCGGTCAGTCGGCAAATAACTCGTGAACGGAAAGTGGTAGAGGGATGGAACCAGTGTCTAGGGGGGGGGTTTTGGGGGGTTCCGGACGTCCCAGTGAAGACCCCATGTCGATAGCACTTACGGTTCCCGAGATAGTCCAAAATTGGGCAAAAAGGATCGGTCGCTGAGGACATAAGTCTCCGTAGGATGGTCCGACAGGGCTGGGAGTTTGCCCAGATGCTCAGTTCCTCGTGGCGAGTAGATAGACACCCTACATGGCCTATTTCTGAGAGGTGTGAGGATCGGTCGCTTTTTGTCCCAAGTGTTTAGAGTGTGGTAAAGTGTGGGAAAAGCGGTTGTGGGCGTGTGTGAGGGTTAGGGTTAGGGTTAAGGCAAGAACACCACCTGAGGATCGGTCAGTCGGCAAATAACTGGTGAACGGAAAGTGGTAGAGGGATGGAACCAGTGTCTAGGGGGGGGTTTTGGGGGCTTCCGGACGTCCCAGTGAAGACCCCATGTCGATAGCACTTACGGTTCCCGAGATAGTCCAAAATTGGGCAAAAAGGATCGGTCGCTGAGGACATAAGTCTCCGTAGGATGGTCCGACAGGGCTGGGAGTTTGCCCAGATGCTCAGTTCCTCCTGGCGAGTAGATAGACACCCTACATGGCCTATTTCTGAGAGGTGTGAGGATCGGTCGCTTTTTGTCCCAAGTGTTTAGAGTGTGGTAAAGTGTGAGAAAAGCGGTTGTGGGCGTGTGTCAGGGCCAGTAGGCGTTCCTGTGCGTGATTGTGAGTGTCCAAGTGTGGGTTGGTGTGTCCAAGTGTGAGTGGGTTAGTGCAAGTGTGTGAGTGGGTGTTTCCAAGTGTGAGTGGGTGGGTGAGTGGGTGTGTCCTGAAGTGAGTGGGAGTGTCCAAGTGTTAGTGGTAGTTTGCCAGCAGTCCTGTGACCTTAGGTTTAGTAAAAAGGGTCATGTGAGGTGATAGATGAGTGTTTTGGGTTTAAAAGAGGTGAAGTAGGTGTTTTGAGGTGACTTGACCTTTGGTGACCTTTGTCCGTAACTCTTGAAGTGAGCGTGTTAGAGAGTTGGGAGTAGCAGGGTTGGATCGGGCTCGAAGAGCTCTATAAGATATGTGAAAATGAAGTTTGGGTTAGGGTTAGGGTTAGGGGGTTAGGGTTAGGGTTAGGGTTAGGGTTAGGGTTAGGGTTAGGGTTAGGGTTAGGGTTAGGGGGTTAGGGTTAGGTTAAGGCAAGAACACCACCTGAGGATCGGTCAGTCGGCAAATAACTCGTGAACGGAAAGTAGGGTTAGGGTTAGGTTAAGGCAAGAACACCACCTGAGGATCGGTCAGTCGGCAAATAACTCGTGAACGGAAAGTGGTAGAGGGATGGAACCAGTGTCTAGGGGGGGGGTTTTGGGGGGTTCCGGACGTCCCAGTGAAGACCCCATGTCGATAGCACTTACGGTTCCCGAGATAGTCCAAAATTGGGCAAAAAGGATCGGTCGCTGAGGACATAAGTCTCCGTAGGATGGTCCGACAGGGCTGGGAGTTTGCCCAGATGCTCAGTTCCTCGTGGCGAGTAGATAGACACCCTACATGGCCTATTTCTGAGAGGTGGGAGGATCGGTCGCTTTTTGTCCCAAGTGTTTAGAGTGTGGTAAAGTGTGGGAAAAGCGGTTGTGGGCGTGTGTGAGGGTTAGGGTTAGGGTTAAGGCAAGAACACCACCTGAGGATCGGTCAGTCGGCAAATAACTGGTGAACGGAAAGTGGTAGAGGGATGGAACCAGTGTCTAGGGGGGGGTTTTGGGGGGTTCCGTACGTCCCAGTGAAGACCCCATGTCGATAGCACTTACGGTTCCCGAGATAGTCCAAAATTGGGCAAAAAGGATCGGTCGCTGAGGACATAAGTCTCCGTAGGATGGTCCGACAGGGCTGGGAGTTTGCCCAGATGCTCAGTTCCTCCTGGCGAGTAGATAGACACCCTACATGGCCTATTTCTGAGAGGTGTGAGGATCGGTCGCTTTTTGTCCCAAGTGTTTAGAGTGTGGTAAAGTGTGAGAAAAGCGGTTGTGGGCGTGTGTCAGGGCCAGTAGGCGTTCCTGTGCGTGATTGTGAGTGTCCAAGTGTGGGTTGGTGTGTCCAAGTGTGAGTGGGTTAGTGCAAGTGTGTGAGTGGGTGTTTCCAAGTGTGAGTGGGTGGGTGAGTGGGTGTGTCCTGAAGTGAGTGGGAGTGTCCAAGTGTTAGTGGTAGTTTGCCAGCAGTCCTGTGACCTTAGGTTTAGTAAAAAGGGTCATGTGAGGTGATAGATGAGTG